>NC_044313.2:67225995-67847332 GCF_007474595.2 Lynx canadensis
AGAAAGACAAGAAAGAAACCAAGAAAATCTTTAGAAACAATCACAAAAGAAATAATACAATAGCAATAAATACTTACCAATAATTAAATGGACTAAATAATAATAAATAAATAATTAAATGGACTAAATGCTCCAATCAAAAGACATAGGATGACAGAATTGGTTAAAAAAAAAAAACAAAAAACAACAAGATCCATCTATATGCTGCCTACAAGATACTTATTTTAGACCTAACACCTTCAGATTGAAAGTGAGGGGATAGAGAAACATTTATCATACAAATAGAGGTCAAAAGAAACCCAAACTCACAATATTCACATCAAGCTAGACTTTAAAACAAAGACTAGAATAATAGAAAAATAAGGGCACCATATAGTAATAAATGGGGCAATCCAACAAGAACACATAACAAATGTAAATATTAATGCACCCAAAACATATAAAATAGTTAATAACAAACATAGAGGACTTTAACACCTCATTTACAACAATAGATCATCTAAAGAGAAAATAAACAAGGAAACAATGGATTTGAATGACACACTGGACCAGAATGATTTAACAGATAAACTCAGAACTTTCCATTCTAAAATAGCAGAATACACATTCTTTTTGAGTGCATATGGACATTCTCCAGAATAGATCATAGGCCAGCCACAAAACCAGCCTCAACAAATTAAAAAAAGATCGAAGTCACATCATGCATTTTTTTCTGACCACAAGGCTATGATACTAGAACTACAAGAAAAATCTGGAAAGACCACAAATACATGGAGATAAAATAACATGCTACTAAACAATGAACGAGTCAACCAGTAAATAAAAAAACAAATAAAGTACATGGAAACAAATGAACATGAACCACAATGGTTCAAAATCTTTGGGATGTAGCAAAAGTCATTCTAAGAGGGAAGTTTATAGCAATACAGGTTTACCTCAAGATGCAAGAAAAATTTCAAACAATCTAACCTTACATGTAAAAGAGCTAGAAAAAGAACAAACAAAACCTAAAATCAACAGAAGAAAGGAAATAATCAAGATTAGAGCAGAAATAAATGATATACAAACTAAAAACACAACAGATCAATGAAATGAGGAGCTGATTCATTGGAAAAATCAACAAAATTGATAAACTTCTAGCCAAACTTCTCAAAAACAAAAGAGAAAGGGCCCAAATAAATAAAATCATAAATGACAGAGAAGAAGTAACAACAAACACTACAGAAATACAAATAACAATAAGGGAATATTATGCCAACAAACTGGACAACCTGGAAGAAATGCATAAATTCCTAGAAACATAACCTACCAAAACTGAAACAGGAAGAAAGAGAAAATTTAAACAGACCCATAACCAGCAAAGAAATTGAATCAGTAATTTAAAAAAACTCCCAATAAACAAAAGTCCAGGACCAGATGGCTTCACAGGCAAATCCTACAAAACATTTAAAGAAGAGTCAACATTCTTCTCAAACTGTCCCAAAAAACAGAAAAGGAAGAAAAACTTCCAAATTCATTCTATAAGGCTAGTATTACTGACACCAAAACCAGATAAAGACACCACAAAAGAATTATTGCCCAATATCTCTGATCACCATATATGCAAAAATCCTTAACGAAATTCTACCAAGCTGGATCTAGCATGCATTAAAAAAATTCATTCACCCTGGGGCACTGAGGTGGCTCACTCAGTTGAGCGTCTGACTCTTGATTTCAGTTCAGGTCATGATCTCATGGTTCATTAGATCAAGCCCTGTGTCAAGCTCTGTGCTGACAGTGTGGAGCCTGCTTGGCTCTCTCCCCCTCTCTCTGCCCTTCCTTGTATGTTTGCTCACTCTCTCAAAGTAAATAAATAAAACTTAAAAAAAAAATTCATTCACCATGATCAAGTGGGATTTATTCCCAGGTTGCAAAGGTGGTTCAATATTTACAAATCAATCAATGTGATACATAATATCAATCAAAGAAAGGATAAGAACAATATGATCATTTCAATAGATGCAGAAAAAGCATCTGACAAAGTACAACATCCATTCATGATAAAAGCCCCCAACAAAGTAGGTTTAGAGGGATTATACCTCAACATAATAAAGACCATCTATGAAAACCTACAGCTAACATCATCCTTAATGAGGAAATACTGACAAAAGAAGGATGTCCACTCTCACCACTTTTATTCAAGATAGTACTGGAAATCCTAGCCACAGAAATCAGACAACAAAAAGAAAATGAAAGTCATCCAAATCAGTAGGGAAAAAGTAAAACTTTTACTATTTGCAGATGACATGATACTATATATAGAAAACCTGAAAGACTCCACCAAAAAACTGCTAGAAGTAAACAAATTGAGTAGTCACAAGATACGAAATCAATGTACAGATATCTATTGCATTTGTATGCACTAAAAATGAAGAAGAGAAATTATGAATCCCATTTACAATTGCACCAAAAATAAGATACGTACAGATAAACCTAACCAAAGAGGTGGAAGAACAGTACTCTGAAAACTAGAAAACATTGATGAAAGAAACTGAAGATGACACAAAGGAATGGAAAGCCATTCCGTGCTCGTGCATTGGAAAAACAAATATTGTTAAATGTCTGTACTACCCAAAGCAACCCACACATTTAATGAAATCTCTGTCAAAATATCAACAGCATTTTTCACAGAACTAGAACAATCCTAAAATCTGTATGGAAAGGCAAAAGACCCTGAATAGCCAAAGCTTGACAAAGCAAAGCAAAGCTGGAGGCGTTGCAATTCCAGACTTCAAGTTGTATTACAAAGCTGTAGTAATCAAAATAGTACGGTACTAACACAAAAATAGACATATAGATCAATAGAACAAAATAGAAAACCCAGAAATAAGCTAACAACTATATTAATAGTTGTTATTAATTAATCTTCATCAAAACAGGAAAGAATATCCAAAGGAAAGAGACTATCTCGTCAACAAACTATTTTGGGGAAACCGGTCAGTTACATACAAAAGAATGAAACTGGACCACTTTCTTACACCATACCCAAAAATAAATTCAAAATGGATTAAATACCTAAATATAAGACCCAAAACCATAAAAATCCTAGAAGAGAGCACAGTCAGTAACTTATGTGACATCAGCTATAGCAACTTGTTTCTAGATAGGTCCCCTGAGGCAAAGGAAATTAAAGCAAAACTAAATTATTGGGACTACATCAAAAAAAAAAAGCTTCTGCACAGTGAAGGAAACAATCAACAAAACTAAAAGGCAACCTATGAAATGGAAGACATAATTTGCAAACAACATATCTGATAAAGGGTTAGTATCCAAAATATATAAAGAACGTACAAAACTCAACACCCAAGGAACAAATAATCCAATTAAAAAATGGGCAGCACATATGAACATACATCTCTCCAAAGAAAACATCCAGATGGCCAAAAGACACATGAAAAGATGTTCATCATCACTTACCATCAGGGAAATGAAAATCAAAACTACAATGAGATATCACCTTATACCTGTCAGAAGGGCTAAAATCAACAACACAAGAAACAAGAGGCATTGGTGAGGACGTGAGGAAAGGGGAACCCTTCTGCATTGTTGATGGAAATGTAAACTGGTGCAGCCACTGCAGAAAATAGGATGGAGGTTCCTCAAAAAGTTAAAAATAGGACTCTTGTGGAATCTAGCAGTCAAAATACTGGGTATTTACCCAAAGAATACAAAAACAGTAGTTCAAAGGGATACATGCACCCTGATGTATTATATAGCAGCATTATTTACAAAAGCGAAGTTATGGAAGCGGCCCAAGTGTCCATCAATTCAAGAATGGGTAAAGTAGATGCGGTGTATATACAGATACAATGGAATATTACTCAGCCATCTAAAAGAATGAAATCTTGCCATTTGCAATGATACAGATAGAGCTAAAGTATATTATGCTAAGCAAAATAAGTCAGAGAAAGACAAATACCATATGATTTCACTCATATGTGGAATTTAAGAAACAAAAAAAAAAAAGGCAAAGGGGGAAAAAGAGAAAGACAAAGAAAGACTCTTACCTATAGAGACGAAACTGATGGCTACCAGAGGGGAGGTAAGTAGGGGGATGGGGGAAATACGTGATGAGTATTAAGGAATGCACTTGTAATGAGCACCGGGTGATGTATGGAACTGTTGTATCCCTATATTATACAACTGAAACTAATATAACACCGTATTTTAACTGGAATTAACATAAAAACTTACACAAAAATCCCCACCTTTAAAAATGCAATAAATTATTTTTAAGGAGACTATGAGACAGGATGTACAAAATTACCTCAATTCTATATCAAAACTGCATGCATATGCATAGAATGTACATGCTAGGGGAAAAAAGACAAGGATAAACATCAAAATATTAAAAATCATTATTTGAGTGGTGGAATTACCAGGTCATTTATCACTTTCACCTCTGTATTTTTCAGAATGCCTTTAAACAGCTTGAACTTCTTGGGGCACCTGGGTGGCTCAGTTGGTTGAGCGTCTGACTTTGGCTCAGGTCATAATCCCACAGTTTGTGGGTTCAAGCCCCACATCAGGCTCTGTGCTGACAGCTCAGAGCCTAGAGACTGCTTCAGATTCTGTGTCTCCCCCTCCGCCCTCCCCTGCTCACACTCTGTGTCTGTCTCTCAAAAATAAATAAACATTAAAAAATTTTTAATAGCTTGAACTTTTTAATTATGCAAATAAATCAAGTAAAATATTTGAGATCCTTCTTCCTGTTTGTGAGTGAACCAAGGTTGCACTGGTTTGTCACAGCATCATTTTCAGCCCACAAGGTATAAACAATCTGGCAAAAGTCTGAAGGTCAAATGTGGATATAAGCTACCTAAGGGATGGAATGACTAAAGCAATTCCAGAGATGAATAATGGACAATGAAATCATACCAAAGATAGACTATCATAGGCCTTAATTAACCTACCGCTTTCTAGATTGAAATACTGATTCTGTGCAATTCTCAGTGGAAGACTTTTAACAACTTATGCCACATTAAGAAACTTCACAGCTGAAAACCCTAAACAATCCAATACCTGGAAAACATCTGTGATTCACATCCAACTATAGTTCTAGCCTCAAGAAAGAAAGAGATACTCTCTGAAATGCATGAACCAAAAAGAGAAAAATCTATGTATACATTTCTAATTATAGACTGCTTAAAAGAAGGCCACTTTTACTGGAATGTCACATCAAATGAAACATGAAATAAAACAGACAACACCTTATTAATTTACCACATTCTAAAATGGCTCAATAGCTAAGACTATGAGAGCAAAGAGAGGGGATTGTCTATAATTATTTGGGCCAAGAGCATGAGCCATTATTGGAACTACACCAATAATCCAATACATCCTGTGAGACCTTTTTTTAAAAATTTCATTTACCACCAAATTTTCAACCAGTCTAACAGGAATGACAAAGACAATGTTGGAGGTTGGGGGGCAGTCCTAATCTATTCTAACAATGGGACTGCTGTTGCCTCTTTAAGGTTTACATCTATTAACCCCAACAATTAACTCCTCTGTAGAAGTACACTTCTCACAATGCAGACTGCACAGGATTTTTTCACATGTTGAATCTGAGGGCAGTAAAGCTTTGCCTTCATTCCAGTGCTGGGGACAATCAGACAGTGGTGGCCCTGCCACACTTAGGACACAGCAGCAGCCTCAAGCAAAGGCCAACACTCTCTAGTCTATGGGCTTTTAGTTTCAGAAAGCATCTACTGCTATCAAGTGCAGGAAAACAAATATTCACAAAAATCTGAGAAAATCTAAATTACATTATTCATTGCTTCAAGCAACTTTTAATTTGAACTCTTCAAGCAACTCTGGCTAAGAGTTTACTCAGACTTCAAATTTATTGACCTGACAATGAAGACTTCCTTGTGGACTGATGACCCTAACATACGTCAACATAATCTCAGTCCAACTGATTAACAGAAACTTTGGTAATGTCAAATGTTTTCCTTTTAGGCTCTATTTCTTCTTACATAAGAAATTCCTGAAGCACCATTTAGTCTGGCCTGGGTCATAAACACTATTTGACAACTTTGAGTATTTACATATTAGGGTTTTTCTAAATCAACACTCTTCTAGCTTTGTCAAAAGCTAAAGCATGTTCATGGCCTTTATACAGTTTAATGGAATTATGAAAACTTAATACACCACAGTAGGCTTATGCTGGTCTTCCCAGAGAGCTGCACCATCCAAAACAATAGCCACAAGCCACTTGTGGCTATTGAGCACTTCAGATATAGGTAATCTGAATCCAGATGTGCTGTAAAAGTAAAAAAACACATTGGATTTCAAAGACTTAGTACAGAAAAAAAGTAAAAATCTCACTAATGTTTGCCTTATATATTGAAATGACACCATTTTTACATACGAGGTTAGAGAAAACTATTATTAAAGTTAATCTCAACTTTTTCTTTTTCATGTGGTTATAAAATTTTAAGTTACATTTGTGGTTCACATTATATTTCCATTATACAATGCTACTACAGGGGATAATAACTTACTTAGCTATTACCCAAAGACGACTGAAAAAGGTTCAATAGAGAACACAGTGTGACAGGCTACAAAGAGTATTTCCAAACAGCAGGAGTCCGCAGCTTATAATCTAAGCTGTACCTGTCTTAACCTCCTGGAAACATTTTGAGGAAGGAAAAGATTGGTTAGTATGTTGGGGGTGAGGCAGTGGAGAGAGGGTTAAAGAATTAGAGTAGTTTGAATAAAATACGTAACATTAATAACCATTTCCTTAACATCTAGCTTTGGCCCAACCCAAAACCATGAAACTCTTTAAGAGTTTATGTAGATGGTTATTTAATGGAATGAAGTTTATATTTCTTTTGTGTTTGTAATAACATGGCACTGGGGCAAGCCAACTTGTTTTAAATCAGAACCAAATGTGTTCCAGGCATGCTTACAATTCAGTATGTGCAAAACTCTATGAAAGGGCAGCCTGTTTTGCTATTCTCCTTACCAATGTATGAGGGTTAGGAGGGCACAAAGATAACACTGGCTTTCATCGGGGATACCCCAATTCATCTTAAAGCTAAAAAACTCATTTATTGATTCATTTAAACAAAACTTACTTAGCACCTGAGGCATATAAAGAGGAGATAAAATTGTAGAGTCAGAGAAACCTGGGTTCAACTCTAGGTTTGCCAATTTACTAATGGGATAACCCCAAGCACATGATTTAGCCTCCCTAAGGCTCTGTTTTCATCTTGAAAAATGTGTAAATAAGCACTCTTTAAGCATTTGATAAATGGAAGCCATCAACCTTGACCTCAAAGAACTTACAGTCTCACTCAACTATAAATTCTCTAAAATGTTAAACATTACATAAGAGTCACAGATAAAAAGAAAACTCAAAGAATAAACATGGTAAGAAGCTTCAGAGCTGATTGCTTAGCATGGGAAAAGACTAAAACATGGGAAATGGGGAATGTGAATTCTGGGCAGAGAGAATATTCTGAATGCCCATGTCTGTTTGTCTACTCAAAGCACTGAAACAGCACCTGTTCCTAGAAGGGGCCACAGGTCAGGACAGCAGAGAGAAAGGGGAGCTCTCCAGGGACTGGAGATATGAATACCTCAGGTTGGCTCACACTGATTCTTTACAAGGGTAAGCACCACTCCTCAGAGAAGTGTTTGGAAACACATAACGTGTCGTTGTCACAGGATGGGGGCTGGGGACAGTGGTGCAGACATTTAGTGTCTAGGGCTGGGGCAGTCAAAAAGAGTCTAGCTCAATGAAGAACTGTCCCATCCATCATGGCAATACCACTAGTTGAGCATTACTAATAGGGTGTTTCTTTTAACAATATCCTTTCTTCAGGCAATGATTTTCCAAATAATATGTATCTATTCACTTTTTTCTACACTGTCAATGAACTACCAAATGAACAATTAGCATGATCCTTCCATACTCTTTTAGGTTGTCAATAAATTTAACTAGATCACAAAATTTATCTTTTTCATCAGATGTTCCCACAAGCACAAATAAGACAAAGCTGCTTAAGCAAACATACCAATTGGATAAGGATTATCTATTATTCCAGCAAACTGAAGGCAAACGAACTTGAAGATACAGTGGGAGAAAGGGATGCTCATGAAAAAAAAATCACACTCCTGGGGTGTCTGAGGGACTCAGTCGGTTAAGCATCCAACACTTGGTTTCAGCTCAGGTCATGATCTCACAGTTCATGAGTTTGAGCCCCGCATCAGGCTCTATGCTGACAGCACCGAGCCTGCTTGGTATTCTCTCTTCCCCTCTCTCTCTGCCCCACTAACCCTGCCCATCTCTCAAAATAAATAAATAAACTTAAAAAAAAAAGAAAAATCATATCCTTGTACCCACCCACAGATCCCACCAAATCTTAATCTTTGTGGGAGTCCAAGAATCTGCATTCTTGTAAACATACCACAAAATTCTTATACAGTTAAGTATCAAAGCATCGTGATGTCACTGAAATCACATGGTGACAATGCCACACAATTTACCTTAACCCCAGGACCACAGAGAAATACAATTACTTTGAGGCAGGTAAAACGTTTAAATACAACAACACAACTTATATAACGTTACGTCAACTGTACATATATATCTACATAAATATGACAACATAAATCACTGTACACATTAGAGTCATGACATTGCTCTTGGTACTCCACATAATTCAAAACAACCTAGAAAAGCTGACTTTCAGGCATAACCAAAGTATGACAGAAGCAGTAACTGACTCACATTTATTATTAAAACTGTTTCCTTCCTTTCCTAAACTTGCTCTACTCAAAGCCGGTTGAGCCAAGACTGCCTCACACTGCATGTCATTAGAAGAGGTCTGAAGTCACATAAAAATGTTCAACATCACTCATAATCAGGGAAATACAAATCAAAACCACAATGAGATACCACCTCACACCGGTCAGAATGCCTAACAACTCAAGCAACAACAGATGTTGGCGAGGATGCAGAAAAAGAGGATCTCTTTTGCACTGTTGGTGGGAATGCAAGCTGGTGTAGCCACTCTGGAAAACAGTATGGAGGTTCCTCAAAAAATTAAAAATAGGACTACCCTATGACCCACCAATTGCACCATTAGGTATTTATCCAAGGGATACAGGTATGCTGTTTCGAAGGGGCACATGCACCCCAATGTTTATAGCAGTACTATCAACAATAGCCAAAGTATGGAAAGAGCCCAAATGTCCATCAATGGATGAATGGATAAATAAGATGTGGTATGTATATACAATGGAGTATTACTTGGCAATCAAAAAGAATCCAATCTCGCCATTCGCAACTACATGAATGGAACTAGAAGGTATTACGCTAACCAAAATTAGTCAGATAACGACAAATATCATATGATTTCACGCATATGAGGGCTTTAAGATACAAACAGATGAACATAAGGGAAGGGAAGCAAAAATAATATAAAAACAGGGAGGGAACAAAACATAAGAGACTCTTAAATATAGAGAACAGAGGGTTACTGGAGGGTTGTGGGAGGGGGGATGGGCTAAATGGGTAAGGGGCACTAAGCAATCTAGTCCTGAAATCACTGTTGCACTATATGCTAACTAACTTGGATATAAATTTCAAAAATTAATTAAATAAAAATTTTTTAAAAAAGAAGAGGTCTGAAGTGCTAAGACAATCAGCAGATATCCAGCAGTCCTGAAAGACTTATTTCTCCACTCAAGAGGACCAAGTCTATAATCTACAGGCTTAAGGAATGAGTGCTAACATGCAAAAGAAGGCAGCAAAGGTACTCACTGAGAAGGGATGTGACCTACAATCCTACTCGGTCCTGCTTCCATAGCTACCTGCACAACTCAACCTTCTGTAAAATGTGGCTCTGCATAACCAAGTTACTACCGATCAAGGCATCCTCATTCAGAAGGTCTAGGAAACATTTAGGGGAGCTCTTATTTCTTAAACTCAGCAGTTTGCTGCTGATAAATCACAAGTCTACTTTTATGAAATTAAACAGATTCCCTCCTCTCAAGACATTTAATCTGAAATAAATATAGACTCTTTGAGGGCCAACCATCAATTCTCATCTCTGAAAAGAATCATTTGTTTTTGTTGAAGCTGATCAAAATCTAACATCTGATTATAATTTATTTCATTTAAAGTCCTTGGTTTATTAACATGAATTCATTTTTCATCAGTAGGCAGAATCCACCTTTAAATGTGGTTTTCATCTCAAACAATGCTAGAAGAGTAATTTTAAGGTAATAGTCTTTGGCCTAGGATAAAAGTTGTAACAGACACTATTACCTCTATTTCCTTTCATAAAATATATGCGTATATTTATGATGCAAACACAGTGGTCACATTCTAAGCCATAGCTTTATTCTTATTCCCAGAATTTTAGCTTTGGTTAAAGAGTCATATTCTATCTCAATTGAAATAAATCTGCTATAACAGCATAGTGGCCTGTATGTATTCATTTTCTTAAACAGTTCTATCTTTTCAGCTGTTTTTTGTGCTCTGTTTACTTTGGAAAATTTAACCTTATTTTTCTTAAGTTCAAGAAACTGAAATGTCTTAGGCCTAGATTATTCACCAGTCTCAAAACATTCAAGGCTTTCTAAAAAGGTAATGACAGTTGGCAATGCTCTATCAAGTTCTGAATGCACATGCTTGAGGTACCTATCCTGAAATATACAGTGTAAAAACTCTCTAAAATATCTTCCTGATTTTGCTAAACAAGTTCAGGTTAATTTCAGAAATATTTGAAAAAATCTCCTGCTCCTTAATGGGTCAGATACAATACATGAATCCATCCTTTTTAAAATGGTGTATTTATTTTTGCAGAGAATACAAAGATTTTATCTCAGCTGAAGGTTTTATGTAATTTATATAATTATACTACAATAACCCTGAAATTCAGTAATACCATAAGCACTAATAAGGATTTGGTGACTCTACAGTGGTAGAGGTGTAAATTCATGCAAATATTTTAAAAAGCAATTTGGCTTACATAAAGAATAACTATCGTTTCCATGTACTTTCCATTAATTCTATTTCTAGGAGATTAGGTCTTAAGACTATAACCCAAAATATAAGAGGAAAAACTACTGGCACAAACATGTTCACTTTTGTATTCATTTTCATAATATTTATAATGAGTAAGAACATGGAAAAAGCAATATGAGAATGAAGAAAATTTAGACACAGGCACTTATTCAAACATTTTAAGGTTATTTTAAAAGAAAGTTTTGCTGATTTACAAAAGCTCTGATGCAGAAAGAAAAATGATTACAATAAACTATGCAGTTAAAAAAAGAAAAAAGTCATAAAATTCTATGTGTGATACGATTATAACTATTATCCTTTAAATACAGACACAAAACTAGGGACTTCATCAAAAGGCCAAAATGTATATGCTAGAAACGAGTATTATAATATATCTTATCTTTATTTCCCAAATTTTCTTGGGGTATAGCTATAATACTCTGAAAATGACCCCAAAAAAGTATAGACACATACATACGTAAAAGTAAAAAGAACTTGAGTCTTTACCATGTCAAATCACTTTAAAGTATCTATTCATGAGAAAATAAGGACTCTACGAATTTGTGTTCACTTATGTATCTAATTAAACCCAGTAAGTTCTGATTTCCAAAGGATATTTTAAGATTAACAAAGTCAAAATGAATGTACAAAATAGTACTTTGCCCAAATTCTTCAATTGTCTATCCAAGCCAGAATGCTTGCCTTCTGTAGGTCCTGCCAAGCTTCTCCCACCATGCTATCAGAGAGACAGCCTGTCTCCTCACTCCCTGGCCCTGAATCCACACACACTCACCCTGTGTACAATGCTGTCAGCTTAACTGTACCTACTCAGTGGTTATAAACAGAACACTACAGCTGGGGGGATTCCAAATAAGCACCTTTTACAAGCACAATCACAAGCCAACAAAAATGATTTTGAAAAATGGGGTGCTATGTTACATGCCTGTTATAACAGCAAGGGCTGGGAGTCAACTTCTCAAAATAGTGCTGCTGTGTGAACCATAAGAAATTCCCCTGACACTCATACACAAACACAAAGCAAAAGGTTCACTGCCAGCAATTAGTAAAGAATAACTTAAGCTTTAGAGGATGCAGCTTAAAGTAATCCTTGAGCAATCTTCGCCCAAAGAACTTCAAAAATGAACCACAAAATATAGTGAAGTGCACTGTTTCCTCCCATCTCTCTTGTATTAGATCTTGCGAAAGACAACCTAAACTGCATTGGTTTGAGCAAGAGTGTTATTTGGTGGCTACAATCAGGTGGCTACCATTTATGATGAAATATTCCCATAAAAAAAAAGTATCCCTTATCCATGACCCTCCTGTCCCCGAAATGGATAGAAACTGGTCTCATAATTTTGTTTTGTTTTGTTTTGTTTTTAAGTAGGCTCCATGCCCAGCATGGAGCTCAACACGGGGCCTCAACTCACAACCCTGAGATAAAGACCTGACTGTGATCAAGGGTCAGACTCTCAACCGACTGAGCCACCCAGGTGCTTTGGTCTCAGAATTTTTAAATCGATGTCACAAGTCCTGCTGCCAGCTAAGGCCAGAATGATCATCACTAAGGTCAGAACTTTGTCTTTAGTCAATTGCTCTGCTGGTTTTAGAAATTCTATGTATAAAAGACCATGCCTTGATCAAGCAATCAACATGGACCTGGTACTGTGTCCAACCCTTTTCCCAGTGGGAATGAGAGGAGAGAGACAGGCAGAGGACAGGTAACTAAAAGAAAATTCAGAAGGTTCTTTGTTTTAATTATTTGAAGGACTTACAATAGGAAGAAAACATCACAGCAGACTATTTTCTAAAGATATTAACTCAAAATCTGTCTCCAACATTCTCCACAGCCTCTCCCCCAACAAAAGGAAAAAACAACAAACTGACAAGGGCAAAGGAGAGGGCAAAGAATATTACCGCAATTTCAATCAAAACTAATATTCAGCCACACATGTAATATTGCTTGTATTTCTCATTACAACACCTAAAGAAAGGTCTGTGTCCAGACAAGGGCAATTAATATAATAAATGAGATATTTATTAGAGGATATTTTTCCTCTCACAAAGTTTTCTGTGGACGATTTCATTCTGGTAAGGAGAAGTTGAAGACATTATAAAATCACATTTATAAAATTATAAAGGGGGGTGTCTGGGTGGCTCAGTTGGTTGAGTGTCCAACTCTTGGTTTCAACTCAGGTCATGATTTCATGGTTCGAGCCCTGTGTCAGGCTCTGTGCTAACAGCATGGAGCCTGCTAGGGATTCTCTCCCTCTCTTTCTTTCTTTCTTTCTTTCTTTCTTTCTTTCTTTCTTTCTCTTTCTTTCCTCTCTCTCTCTCTCTCTCTCTCTGCCTCTCCCCCACCTGAGTGCACACGCATGCTCTCACTCTCTCTCCCAAAGTGAATAAAATAAATAAAAATTAAATTATAAAGGGTATGGAGAGAATACAAAGGTCTGCCATACTCTGGGAAAAATATATTCTACATATTCTAGAAAAATAATACCACCACCCCATATTGAGAAACGTTACAAAGCTCTACTTTATATGTGGTTACAGTAAACCTATGAAACTTGATGGCAGAGGCTAGAAACAGAAAGGAGTTCAAGAAGAATTCAGAGCAATTCATTCACTCAGCAATCCACAGAGGCAGTGTGTTAGGAAAAGCTGGCTGTCTGTGGGGTGAAAGAGCACCCACGTCAACTCCTGAGGACATACTAGCCTTTTGAAAACAACTCTTGGAGCCTAATATTCAGAGCACCTGGAAAATACAGTTTTCCTGCTGCATCTTCTAACCTTCCCACCAGTTAGGCCACACTTCCATACTTTTCACCATGCACCATGTAAAATGAATCTCCTCTGAAGTCTCAACCACACATCCACACTGGATTGAGTCCTTCTTAGCAATTCTTATCTTACAACCCAACAGCATGAGAGCAACATGAAAGCGTACTCGTGTGTATGGCACCTTCAGAGTACAGGATGGGAAGCAGATGTGGAGCTGAAAAATGCAAAGCCAGGTGTGACAGTGAGGGGATATTTCCCAAAACTGGGGAGTGTGTTTTTAGATCCTTGAGGAAAGGAACAAGTGTACTAATAGAAGACACAAGTAGGGGTGCCTGGGTGGTTCAGTCAGTTAAGCATCTAACTCTTGATTTTGGCTCAGGTCCATGATCTCACAGTTTGTGAGTTCAAGCCCTGCATCTGGCTCTGCGCTGCTTGGGATCCTCTCTCGTTCTCTGTTCCTCCCCTGCTTGTGCACTCTCTCTCTCTCAAAATAAATAAACTTAAAAAAAAAAAGACAGTCCAGTAAAGGCAAGCCCATTTCAAATCAGAGAGAACACCTGTGGTCAAAGATCAGCTTCTCCAAAGCAAAATACTTCCCACTGATTCCTAAACATGGACATATGGTTATATTCTACACTTCTGCACTATCTTATTTTATTTCTGTGGATCATTCGCCAGGCAGCTTTTTTAAAAAATAGATAATCTAAAGAACCTGTAAAATGACAATAAAGGATTGAGAACAATGGGAAAGAATCCTAACAGATCAGATAAGTGGAATCACTTCTACTAGAGAAATGTGGAACACATTCATTTACACTGTGGGGTTTTGCAGTGAAAAAAATTATTTTTTTAATTCTGTTATAATTCCCAAGCTTCTTGCTTTCAAGTAAGAGGGAAATGCACTCACTTCCCAAAGTATCCATCTTTACAAGACTGAAGTACTATATTTCATCAATGCACACTTCATTTCTTGGCAGTAACTGGAACTGAAAACATCAAAATTCTTTAAGCAGAAATTTTAAAAGATGTTCTAAAACAGGGAGAAATTTATTTTTAATAGACTTCCTTATAATGAGTCATTTCATAAATAGAGACCTCGAGGATGACAGCCAAGAACTAAAAGACACAACTCTCAGCAGAAGCAGGCCATTTACATCCCATCCAGAGACATCACAAGTCCTACTTCCGCTAAGGCCAGACTGATCATCGCTAAGGTCAGAACTGTGTCCTTAGTCAGTTGCTCTGGTTTTAGAAATTCTATGTATATAAGATGGATTTCTCCTTGATTAAAAAAAAAAGCAGCCCAAATCCTCTAAGAGGTATTTTCTGCTCTACACTTAGTTCTCTGATGATGAATTCAGTAGGGATAGAATAACATACCATCCATAATCCCATGAACTGATGGTTGCCTATTGTTAATTACATATAAAAAAAACTGACCTTTAGGTTTTCTGGAAACAATTACAAATGGGGGGATGGGAACAAAAGCTATATATGATGTAGTAACTAGTATTCTTTATTAATTCTGCTAGTTGAACAACTTTGAGCAAAATGACTCAAGTTCCCAGTACACCTCATTTTCCTTATCATGAAACGTGGTAAAAATAGTTCTTACTCATATCTTTCATTGGATTGACCCAAAGGTAGACTCTATGACAAGTACTTGAGTGAAAGTAATTTACTTAGAAGTTGATTCCAAGGGTTGCTGTTAGAGAAGTTTGGGAAAGATAGCAAGAGGGAAGTTTGCACAGATGTCTGAGTGGGGTCCCTCTGTGGACTTGGAGCCCATTCTGCATTGACCTCTCAGAGACTGTGGGGAGATGCTTTAGAGCTGTCCCCGGGGTGGGGAGGGGGGGGCAGACGCTGCTATCTATCCACCAATTCCAGCGTGTCACTAGCTATGGACAGCATCTGCTGTGAGGGAGCGACTCTGGCCACAGAGCCTTTAGAGAAGAGTCACAGGGGTTAGCAGTCTAATTCATGAACAGATTTTAGCACTGAGAGTCCAGCCTCCCAAGAAAACCCTCAGTCCCGGGAAAACCAGGAGACTTGCTCATCCTATCCAGTGCTTGAGTGGCAAGGGGTGTGGGAAGGGCCAGCTTCTGCTCTGCCCCTCAATGTTATGAGGATCAGATGAGCTCCTCCTTGCAGAGCACTTAGCCTGGGGCAGTCACTAATGGATGTTAGCTCTTTTTGTATATTTCAAACAACTTAAGAATCATGGATCTGTTCTCACCCCATAGGAAACATGCAACACATGTGCCATGCTGTGCCTGACAGGTGTCATGCCCTCTGGAGCCTGGGTCTACTGGAGGGTTCAGCTGCCCAGCCCTGCCTGCTTAATTAAATGGCTCCCGAATGCCACAAATGAGAGCCGCTGATACAAGAAATGCCTTCTTACCTGCTCTGCCACTGACACGGAGCAGAGAATATCAGTATGAAATTCAAGTCAGACATAAAAGACAACTGAAGATGTTAAAACCAGGAGATTTCCTAATCATCTTCCACATGACCAACAATCCCCCTGTCTCCTGCAAAAGGAAGTGACCTATGCACAAGAGGACCTTAAAGCCTCAAGGCTGCAAGACACATTTGTGTACCCCCGGGATCCTTGGCTACCACCAACTGTGTCAAGAGCCAGCTGCGTGTATTCCCAAATATATCTGTCAAATAAATGATCCCGAAAAATATGAATGTTTCTAATCAGACCCCCATATTCAGAGAAGGCCTTGGCCCTATAACAAAAAAGTGAATGTATATTTATATTTTAAGGGTATAACAAAGTATTTATAGTATTTTTTATGATTCCCCAAATTTTCCCAGTTTATTTGGTTTCAGTCACATTCTACACAACCATCTCTCATACCACTTCTCCAGTACATATGGGATAGCTGGTGTGTCTGTTCAAGGCATCTTCTCAAACAATCTATGTGAGACCCTCTCTGAAGATGGTAGAGAAGACACCAAATCCTAGGTCCTTTCCTGACCAGTTATTAGTGAAATGGAATGATACAAAGAAAATACAAACCATCCTATCAATCACTGCCAACCTTAAACATGCCTTCAGATTATTAAAAAGCCAGGAACCTAATTAGGATCTGGCTCTTGGTCACAATGAATTGGAGCTTCTTAGCCACCTAAAACCTACTCACATTAGTCTGCCAGTTTATCTTATAAAATAACATTTGTATACATTATAACTTTGAATCATAACCATATCAAAAAAGTTTATAACACAGAGGAGTAAAACTGGCAAGTTCAAGTTCAAAACCCACAAGGCAGTAAGGAATATTAATTGGCAGTGCCTTCTCCTTCCACTAACTTCATGATACAAGTTTAAGCAAAACCATAAAGTAATACAAATTGCTCAAGAATAGTCTTTTTCATAAGAATTTCAATTTATTTTTGAGCTTTAATACATTCAAGGGTGTTTTTTTTTGAGAGAGAGAGAGCGAGTGAGCACACGTAAACAAGGATGGGATAGAGGGAGAGAAAGGGACAGAATCACAAGCAGGCTCCATGCTCGGTGCTCAGTGCAGAGCCCAACGCAGGGCTCAATCTCATGACTCTGAGATCATGACCTGAACTGAAATCAAAAGTTGGACACTTAACTGACTGAGCTACCCAGGTTCCTCTATTATACTCATTTTTCTGAAAATTCCTACATTAAAAAAAAAATCTATATTTAAAAAAAAGACGGGGCGCCTGGGTGGCGCAGTCGGTTAAGCGTCCGACTTCAGCCAGGTCACGATCTCGCGGTCCGTGAGTTCGAGCCCCGCGTCGGGCTCTGGGCTGATGGCTCAGAGCCTGGAGCCTGTTTCCGATTCTGTGTCTCCCTCTCTCTCTGCCCCTCCCCCGTTCATGCTCTGTCTCTCTCTGTCCCAAAAATAAATAAACGTTAAAAAAAAGAAAAAATCTACATGTGTATTACTGACTTGAAATTCTGAAAATGAAAAATATTTTTCTTTTCCCTGAATCTCCTGGGCAGTAGGCTCGTGGAACTTTGTAATTGGAGAGCTGTAATGTACACTTGCTATGTTTAAGAAAATTCAATCCTGCTCAATAAGGCAGGAAATGCTGCTCAATAACAAAGGAAAATAAATGGACAGATGAAACTCATCAGGTGTGTTTAACACAGATACTTAATGGGATGTGATAAAGTGAGAACACAGAAAGGGATGAAAGAACCAAAAGGCACATATAATTCATGAAGCACTAACCATACAAGAGGCACCTAATATTCATAAGGCAACAAATATGCATGAGGCACCTGCAGCACTAAATATTCATGATGCACAAACTATATATGAGACATATGGCAATCAGTATTCATGAGATCTTAATTAGGCTACCCAGGGTAACATCCACTCTCTTCCTCTGCACAAGACATACAAATAAAACCTATAGCTATCGACAGGCTAACTGGCAGACGCCTGTGACTCTCGCAGAGAACAAGTGGACAAACCAGACCAGAGAAGATCCAGTCCACAAGTTAATGATATCGGCTGATGCCTAATTCCTAACTTCACTTCAATTCAGTGAGCTCACTGATTTACACACCTACACACACACACACACACACAAATATATGTATTTCCAAATGATATGCAAATTTTTATATGCTTTGTGACTATGTATGTGCTTGCATGTGTGTGTATGGTGTGTGTGTGTGTATAGAGTCTGGTACATGTGTACAGTGCACATGAATCGCACACATATGTACTGCATGAGTGTGTCTATATCTATATACCATGTGAGGATAGGAATTCTACACAGCTCTTATTGGCATTGTATTCCAGGCACCTAACAACCGTGTCTGACACAAAGTACTCAGAAAGTATCTATAGCATTAACTGCTTGTCAATAAGAGGTCGCCAAAATATTCAATTGAATTCATCCAGATAGGAACTGGATCTTAATTACTTTACTTTTTTTACCCATGTGTCCCCCAATCTATACCAATATCTGAAATGTAGCAGACATACAGTACAAATTACATAGATGGATGGATAGATGGCTTAAGAAATCAAGAATCAAATAAGTAGTATTCACTTATAATGGATTTATAATACTCAGGGAAAACTGCACATAGAAACTATCATTATCCAGTTGTAGAAAAATTTTAAAAAGGTGAAGATATCTCTTAAATGATAAAGTTTAACTAGAAGAAAATAAGCAAAGTTAGTATCAGCAATATTGTATATTTTGTGTATGGCTTACCAACCCCTATCCTTCAGAACAAAAGTTGTGTGTCTGTTAATATGTAGTAACAGACCAACTTAACCACTTCTCTGAAAGTACATTGTTATCTGTCACACTGGGAGAATAATACCTATACTACCTAAGTTTTTATAATTAAATGAACGACTTAATTATTGAGAAAACTGAATCATAGCTGAATTTTTAAAAATTGAATTTTAAATGACTAAAGAGTTGTTTCATAGTCCTGGATAAAGACAGACCACACAGACTACCTAATCCTTTTGTGCCAGTGAAAAACACTCTTCAAAACCAAAGGAAAAAAATAGCTAGGGGTGCCTGAGTGGCTCAATCAGTTAAGCATCCAACTCTTGATTTCAGTTCAGAATATGATCTTATGGTTCATGGGATCAAGCCCCGTGTCCAGCTCAGAACTGGCAGCATGGTGCCAACTTGGGATTCTCTCTCTCCCTCTCTCTCTGCCCCTCCCCCACTCTCACTTGCTCTCTCTCAAAATAAACAAACATTAAGAAAAAAAGAAAAATAGCTATGCTACAATGCTATCTCCATTACTCCAGCATGTTAAATATCACAAATTACTGACCCAGGTCACACAGCATTAAGTCAACTGAATTCCACTTTCATACTCTATCTCTGTAACTTCGCATTACCACTTGTCAAGTACACCTGTAAATTAGAGATCTAAAAGGAAAGACATTAGTAACTATCAGGTGAGGTTGAACAAGGACTACTTCTATTTATTCTGATTTTTATTAATGGAGAACAGAAACACAATTATTAATAAATTTATAACCTGCTTTGTTAGCCTCAGTCAAACTATTGTGCTCATTTATTCCAAACAAACATTTTATACGACCTTGTTAGTCACAATGCTAGGAAAACACTAAAGCAGTCTGGCCAGCATCCCAATTGGCCCAAGAATTCCCCCATTTTAGCACTGAATATCCTATGTCCTCAGAATCCCCTCACTCCTAAATAAACTGGAATAGTTGGTCACCCTACATTGTGAAATAAATGAAGAGAAAGAAGAAACAGGTATGGCTCTTACACTCATGAACCTTACTGCCCAATGATGGAAAGAGAAATGAATTAGCAATCACAAAGAGAAACTATGCAGTAGCATCACAGCAATGATCCTCTTATGCTAGAATTATGGCTAAAGCCCAGAACTAAGTATACCACAACACATGTTCATAGAGTAAGCCAAGTAACACAGATATGGGGAACCCCCCTCCTCCCAGAGTTTATACTAAGAAACACCAGCCTGGCCCTAAGTCCACCACCCATTTTCCTGTCCAAACTCCAGTCAATACAAAGAGAGAACAGAGACACATGACAGATACCTTTTGAGGAGAATGAAATTCATGGGGGAAGAGCTTATTTCTTACCCTTCCAGGTTTGAAGACAGAGAAGCTAGAATGAATAGGATTGATTCTTAAACATAGAGATAGAAAGTTATAAAATTTGGCTGACTTATCATTAAGGGATAGGGTATATTCTACATCACAAAAAAGGAATTTCAACATAGCCCAGTTGAGAAAAATTACTGAAAATGTGTGTGTGTGTGTGTGCACACATGTGTGTGATTATGAATATGACCATTTCACCTTTGCACTCAAAGGAGGGTTACTGAACTACTCCATAAAACTGTTACAAACAGTCACAACCACAAACTGTAGCAACAGTTAGGAATGAAAAGTACAGATAAATTGAAAGCATTCAACCAGGGTCCTTCTGCAGACCAAAAAGCAAAAGGAAGTTTTCCCTGAAGAAGTGTATTGATCAAAACATGAAGAATGAGTGTAAATAAAGACAGCATGGGGTGGGGAGATGAGAGGACTCCTTGGCAGAGAGAAGAGCCTATGCAGAGCCCCTAAGGCAGGCTAGAGACTGGGAGGAGGGCAACAGAGAATGGCAGGATAAGGAATAAAGGGTAGAACCTTGAGACCACATCAGGATTTTTTTTTATCCCTAAGCTTTTGAGAAGTGACACTAGTATATTTGCATTTTTAAAAGATCTATGTAGCTAAAGTATGGAGAACACCTGAAGGAGGTCAAAAGAACATCTGTTGTACACCTTTAAAAAAATCATTTTGTGGGGCACCTAGGCAGCTCAGCCAGTTAAGCTTCTGACTTTGGCTCAGGTCATGATCTCATGGTTTGTGAGTTCAAGCCCCATGTTGGGCTCTGTGCTAACAGCTCAGAGCCTGGAGCTTGCTTCCAATTCTGTATCTCCCCCTGTCTCTGTTCCTCCCCAGCTTGCACTCTGTCTCTCTTTCTCTCTAAAAAATAAACCATTCAAAAAAATTTTTAAAAATCATTTTGTACGACCTAAACATATACAATTTTTGTGTTTCAATAATACCTCAGTAAAGCTGAAAAATAAAATATTCTGGGAGACCAGTTAGGAAGTTCCTATACATCTTGGTGTGGCAGAGACAAATGTCTTTGATTTGAAAGCTATCTTGGGAGCAAAATCCACCAAAGTTGATGACATTATATATGAAAAGTGAGGAAAAGAAAGAGTCAAGGATAACTCTGAGGTAGCAATGTAAACAACTGATAGCATCATTTACTAAGTAAGACACACAGCATTAAGGGAAAACAAAGTTTAGGGTGAAAAAACCATGAATTCTGTCTGGGGTATGAGGAGTTTAAACAGTATGGTAGGCAGAACTATGGCTCCTGTATCCTTATCCCTGAAATCCTTCAGTACGTTATGTTACATGGTTAGGGAGAATGAATGTGGCAAATGGAATTAAGATTGCTAACAGGTGACCTTAAAATAAGGTGATTATTCTAGATTCTCTGTGTAGGCCCAACACAAATCACAAGTGTCCTTAAAGATGGAAGAGTCAGTCACAGAAATATTTCAAGAGGCTTCACTAATGGCTTTAAAGATGGAAGAAGCCACAGCAAGGAATAGCAGGTGGCCTCTAGAAGCTAGAAAAGGCAAACGGATTCTCCCCTGAGCCCTTAGGAGGAACACAGCCCTGCCCATACCCTCATTTTAGCCCAGTGAGATCCATTTTGGACTTCTGACCTCTAAAACTGTAAGACAATAAAATTTTAGAGGTCAGAAGTCCAAAATTTATTAACTGTAAGATAGTGAGTTGGTGCTGTTTTAAGCCACTATGTTTGTGGTGATTTATTGCCAAAGGAAACAAATACAAGTGGCCTCTGAGACATCTAAGTGGATGGTAATTAAATAGGAATATAGAACATCATCTACACAAAGAATATAAACTGGAAAGAAAGGGGCCCAAGAGTCTGGCAATCAAATCTATTATCTTGACAGTTAAAGATATTCTTTTATGTTTAACCTCCCTCGAAGGAAGTGCTAATTTAAACTTCATTAAAATACCATTTTGCCCTTATCAGATTAGAAAAGGTCACAAAGTTAGACTCCCTCATGCTGGTGAGAATGTAGAAAACTAAGGACTCTCCCTCCTTGCTGTGAATAAAAAAATGCAGTTTATGGAGAGCAATTTTGTAATATTTGAAATCGATATGCACACAGCCTAAATAGACTGAAACAGAAATGTCCACCAATAAAGCACCAGCTAAATATTATTAGTCTATCCATCCAAACATTGGAAAGAATGAGTACTCATAAGAGAAAATCTTTGAGAAATTAGGTAAAAAATAAAAAGCTAGGTCAAGTGTGTAGAGAATGCTACAATTGTTGTCTGAAAACAAAACAGGTTATAGGAACATATGCTTATATATGAATAGATGGCCTCGGAGGGAAACATCATACAAACACGGTTAAAATGGTTACCTCAAAAACAAAGGAGGGAGGGGACAGTAACTTAATAATTAAAGGAATATAAAACAATTATGATTTTTAATGTATATATTTTTTATCTTTAGAAATCTGCCATGTGCATATATTACCCATTCAAAGCAAATAGATATGCTTTTTTAATTCTTCCCAAATGGGGAGAAGGGCGTCGGTTCCTCAACACTTTCCTCCTCCTTTTTTGCTTCTAATGATGAATAGCTGAAATCCATCATTTGATATCAAAACCTGAAATATTTCTAGTATCTCATATCCATTTGCTCCTTCCCCCCAAAATGGAACTGAATCCCTGCTCATGTTTGTTATTCCCTTGTTTTTATTTTTTTTAAGAACTACAAAACAGGCACATGAAAAGTTGAAATGCCTTCTTTAAAAAACTTGGCATTATTTTTATTACATTCTCTCAGACTGTACCCATCTAGATATGTGGATTAAGAAAAATAAAACACTTGAAAACAGTACTAAGCATGTATATGTATGGTAATAAAGATGTTGACCATGAATAACTTAATATAATAAATAAATATTCTGAATATAAATATTATTACCACTTAATTTTTTGTAGCTCTTCAGTACTATTTAGGAAAGCACAATTATTAAAAACAGTTATATAAAACTTTCACAATTAGGCTACATTATCTGAGACTTCAAACCATTCTTATAAAAAACAGGACTATATATGGGGTGCCTGGATCACTAAGTTAAGCAGCTGACTGTTGATTTCAGCTCAGGTCATGATTGCATGGTTTGTGAGTTCAAACCCCTGCACTGTCAGTGCAGAGATTGCTTGGGATTCTTTCTTTCTTTCTTTCTTTCTTTCTTTCTCTCTCTCTCTCTCTCTCTCTCTCTCTCTCTCTCTCTCTCTCTCTCTCTCTCTCTCATTCACTCACTCACTTGCTATCCCCACCCCCACCCCCGGTCCTGTGCATTAATTCTCTCAAAATAAATAAATACACTTTTTTAAAAAGGAGTATAGAGAGATTCTTACTACTTCCTTTAATTAATGAGTACAGATAATAGAATGATTTTTCCTGCTTTCAAGACCCCTAGAAATAAAGCTGCCATTTATTTTTTTAAGGAAAATAAAATTCTTAGCTATTTCTAGCAACTTTTTTGCACATAAGTACCTTCAAAAGTTGAATACCACCTCTCTTCACTGATTAAAACTTTTCCTAAAATCCTGTAGTTGTCAAATTTTTTCTGTTCTTAGTCCCATCATTAAGACATCCTTAGCAGACTTACCAAACACAGAAGTCTCTGATATTGTCTGATCTTGAAAAACCACCAGTTCTGTTATACACTGAGTTTAATTTCTCTTGTTTGTACTTCATTGGGAACTGAGGCTTTCAAATTTCATGGAAATGTTGCTTGATATTGGGAAGGGAAAGCTGGTGGCAGGGAGAGACCAAAACTCCAAAGCATAAGATTCAGGGAAAAAGAGAGTCAATTCTCACACAGCCATGGAACCAAACTGGTTCCATGGAGTGATTAGAGTAAACAACAGTGTATACATCCTGTTATCCAAAATAATAGCTAATCCAAAAACCTGTTCTTTTATACTTTGGAAAACATCCAGGCTTTCTTTGCCTTGTAGATTGACCTTTAGAAAACAAATTCCCTTTAAGCAAAATTAGCCTGGATTCCCTCTGAAAACATATCAACTCAACCAAATGGGCAGAGTCAGCCAGAAACCATCTAGGTGGAAAGGGATAAAGTGCTGTTCTTTACATTTTACAACTGGCTCAGCAAATGAGAAGAAAAAAAAATCTCATTACCTCAAAAATTAGGAAGGATTAAGAATGAGCAGCCCCCCCGGCCTCTCTCCTGAAAGAAGGAAATAATAACCTCGTAGTGATGACACCCAGCAAGAGCTCTGAACTTCTCTGCCCAGGGATGGACTGTAAAAGTAGACAGAACTATACCACCAGGAAAACACTCTTCCCCACCAGGCCAGGCTCTAAGATATGACCATTTACGTGTTCAGTAAGGTTATGACCTTACTGTTCAGGTGTTTGTCACCAATGAGTGCAAACTACTTCTTTAGTGAGGAAAAATTAACAGAGGTTAACTCTGGCTGCAAGACCACTTCTGCACTAGCAGGAACCTAAGAGTAAGCAGCATAACCTGAGAAAAGGGGCACAGAATCTTTTCCTCAACATGGAGTAGCCATTCCCCTGAAGACACACACTGAGCTTCACTTTCAAAGCAGCTAGAAGTCCCAACAAGGCCAGGGGCAAGACTGAGCCAAGACATTAGGGCAGAAACTGTGAACTCACCAGGAATAACACCTTAAGCCCCAGGAGGAGCACAGCAGGGCTCCAGTGTGGTTGACCATCAGTGGTACCACATGGGGAGAGCTCTGGGCCCTTCATCAGCCCAAACTTTCATGAGAAACAAACTCATAAGAAATCTGGTGTCATGAGGATTTCAAAATAGCCACTTCCTGGCCATTCAACCTATGCCAATTCTTATTCACAAGGGACAGGGGAGAGAGTACTAGCTTTCAAGAAGGAGCAGCAGAGAGAACTTGGCACATATGCACACCAAGGGAGGCTGAACTCGTGCACACACAGGTGGGAGAAGAGCATGTCTCAGACATGAATTCTTGAGCTTTTCTCTGATGCAGGGGAGGGAGGGCACAGCAACCAGATCCCTCGCCTCTCTGGAAATGATGCCAGAAGCTGTTTATCCCCAATCCTTCTGAATCTCCACTTACCACACATTTAGAAAGAAGTGGTATCTGGAAAAGTTGCTCTCAAACACTACAAGGTTTGCAGCCATCAGGAGGCAATCATTTCCACTGTGCTTACTAAGGAAGGAATGTGGGCTATTATTTTAGGAACATTTTCAACAACCAGAGTCAAAGAAAAAAAAAGTTTCTGTATCATTCTTTATTAAGAAAAATAGATTAACTAGAACAATACATTCCCCTAAGCTTCCTATCAATTAAGGAAGTGACTGGAATACAACGTGGGCCCTAGACCGGGAATGTATGGATTTTATTAGGGAACAGAGGAGCAGACTGTGCTGATAGAAAAATAAAAAAGTAATTAGAAGAGACTGTTTAGCTAAAGTCTTAGGAACAAAAAATAGTAACTTGAAAATACTCTCTAAATAAAGAGAAAAAGATTATCAAAACTAAAAGTAAAGTTAGAATGTTTCTGAAAGTGCCATTCAGGAAAAGGATAATTAGGGATTTAAGACTACAAATCAATAGTCCTTATTATAAGAGAAAATTGTAATTGCCCTTATCCCCATCCACCTCTCTACATCTTCCACAGGGTAATAAGTAATTTTTTTTTGCCTTACAACCAAATATAAAAGTTTTTGCTATCATTTAGGTAGAAAAATCAAAGACAGCTACAGGGAAATCTTTTAGCCTTCCATTAAGGAATAATAATTAAAAATTTAAGTAGAAAACATTCCATGTGTATGGAGTAAGAGAGTGCTAAATGTGATTTTTTTAAGGCAAAAACACAGCTTACTCAAGCTGAAATAGTTGCCAGTTCAGAAATATTTTTTCCACTTGGAATAAAATAATACTTCAAATAATCATTTGGAGTGATTCCTTCTGTGCTTCCAACATTGTTATTGCAAAGAATTTAGGGTTTTAAAAGCATATTTTGAATTAAATGACTATGGTTTCAAATTCAGGTACGTATATTTTTAAAACTCAAAGCAGCTTCAGAAAGATTGCAGAGAACTAGCAGAGATCCAGAAAGTACTGCAATGTAGCCAAAAACCTTTGGATAAATAACATCTGGCATTAGGGGTTTGCTATACTTGAGTTTCTCAACTTCCTCTCTGGAGAAATTTAAGTCCCTTTTGGCCTCTCTCTGATTTCCTTAAAAATGTTTCTGGAAACAGATACTCCACCATCTTCCATCTTCTTTATCTGGAGAAGTAGGGTAAAAACTGGTAGGAAACTACACTGTAGCGAGTGAGTACTGGACATGCTACAGCTCTCACCAGGGCCTATTCCAGTCTCAACCCCCAGTCTTTTAAATTTGCAGATCTGGAAAAAGCAAGAGGCTTTGGCATCTCAGTGAGGCTGCAATCCCAGCCTCACTATAGACTAGCTGTATGCCCTTGAACAAATATTTTACCTCCAACTGAGCCTCACTATCCTCCTGTCCTCCTTGGGTCCATTGTGAGAACTGAGGTTCTATGAAAAGGAACCAACCCCTGCCTGGCACATGGCAGGCCACAATAAATAGTAAGTGCTCAGAGAAACCCCAGCACTGACTGTGATAACCACAGGTCTAGCACACCTTTGGATAGGCTGGAAACCAACCACATCTGTTATAAAGTGGCTTTCCCTAGAGCTTCCTCCTCTGCCCCTAGCAGACTGTTTGTTTTCTCTCTTTCTCAGCTGCTATCCCTTCTGATTGGCTGTAGCTCTGTTCCCTAACCTACCCAAAAGTCTTCAGTGAAATGATTTGCAAAGGACCCCATAAAGAAAAACTAAGCAACCACTCATTCCTTCCCTTACTTCAAGCCATCTGGGATAACTTTCTCTTTCTCTCTACCTTGTTATTTTGTCTTCCTCAAACAAATAAGCCAGAGCTGCTCACCTTGTTAAGTGAGAAAATAAGGTTCAGAACAATGTTATTTGAACTTATGTTTCATTATATTTTTATAATGGTGGTCCTTTTTAATATTATACTTTGAATACACATACCTTACTTTTATAACATAGTTTCCAATGTACAAACTTATTTAAGTATTATTTGAAAAAACCAGAAAAGAATAAATAAGAATTCCCTGGTTTAAACTGAAGTTGAAGATGGGAGGCAGGAAATAAAATGGATAAAAAAAATTCCAGGTTTGAATTACATGAGAAGGCACAGTGGATATAACAGACATCAGGTCTACTCCAAGTGTGGTCTGCTGCCAGGATGTGAACTGTGTATTCCCAGACACCAAGGAGACAACACAGGATAATACAGGTAATACAGATAATGAGGGGAAGCACTTAGAAACTTTTTTTAAATTTTTGTTTGTTTATTTTAATAGAGAGAGGCAAAGCTTGAGCAGGGCAGGGGCAGAGAGAGAGGGAGACACAGAATCTGAAGCAGGCTTCAGGCTCTGAGCTGTCAGCACAGAGCCTGACGTGGAGCTCGAACCCACAGACAGTGAGATCATGACCTGAGCCGAAGTTGGACGCTCAACCGACTGAGCCACCCAGGTGCCCATAGAAACTTTTACAGTAACTTAAAAAGAAGTCGTAAGTATATGGAATAAACTAATAAATATTGGGGCTTGTCTTTGTTGCTTTTCTAGTAATTTTCATTTTTCTAATTCATTCTCATTGAATATTATAGGAAAAGTACATTGAACAGTAAGTATCTGTCAACTGCAACTTTGAAATTTCAAAACACCAATCCTATACAACAGATTCATTCCGAAAAGACTTGGGGTGGGAGGATCCTGCTCTGACCTCCCCAGAGAACACAAGTTTGTGGAGAGCGTAAATAATTAGAGGCCAGTGACATTCTACCAAATCTTCTTCTAATGTGTGAAATATAATCCACATAAGGCAAAAAAATAAAAATGGCCCTCAAATAACCTATTTAAGATACACACCAGAAGTAAGTAAATAAAATAGCAAATAGTTTCACTTATTCTTGTCATACATGTTCATCAAGCATTAAAATTTACAGTGAGAACTCGATATGAGAATGTTTGAAATATCACCTCCAAAGCTGTAAGTCTTTGCAAACAATTAATCTAATACCACAAAGTTGCATCAATTATGACAAATGCTTCCACCTCCCTGAATTCTCAGTTTGAGGTGGCACAAGTTAGGGTAAACAAAGACATACACTGAAAAAGAACAATCACATAAGCAGAACCATCAAAAGACCTTCATTTAAACACTGGCTGCACTAGTCATGAGGAAATTTCACAGCACTCAAACGCAAGCCTGCTAGAGTCTCAGCTTCTTCCTCAGTGATAGAGAGATCCCTTACTTCTCAGGGCTAGCTTAAGGACCAGATCAAATAATTGGTGCTAGAGCACTTTCTGAAACTTTGGAGCAGTGGTTCTCAGAGGGCCATCCAGGACCCTTGGTGTTCTCTGATACCCTTTAGGCCTTTAGGATGATCTGCAAGATCAAAATGGTTTTCATAATACTGCTGTATTCTTTGCCTTTTTCATTCTCATTTCCTCACAAGTGGACACTGGAGTTTTCCAAAGGCTACATGTCGGGTGACTGCGACAGACTGCACACATAAGTCACACAAACCCAGTTGTCTTCTAGGACACCAGATACTAAAGAGATGTACAAAGACATAAAAAGAGATTAACCTGTCTTACTGAATTTGTTTTAGAAAATATAGAATGTTTCATAAAAAATAATTTTCATTAGCCTGCAATGGGGTTAGTGTTATGTTTAAATGTATGACTATATTAAAATCCATTTTAATTCCTTGTAATATAATTAAGTTTGTATTTGTTAGTATGTACCACTTTAGTATGAATTTATATTTATGCAAAGAAGTTTGTTAGACTGTATCCTCTATTTTTACCTCACTTTCAGGTTGCCACCATCCAGAAAAAAAGCACTGAAAGGGTCTGTTCTCTGGCAACCATGTGTCCCAGGTTTCCAGGCCAGTCTTAACATCAAATGTGTTTCCAATTTTTCCCATCAACCACAAAAATGCTCTTTATATTTCAACATTTTTGTGCCCAAATGCATCTCCCAATCTGGTTCTCACATACAAGAATAATCACAAAACATCTTCCTATTATGTTGTCTGTAATTATGTTTAAAATATTTCAGCAAAGTTCATGTGACAAATGCCTGTTGGTTGGTTCTGACCCATATCCCAGAATGGTTGGTTACTCCAGCTAAGAACACAGTCCAGGAGTATTAGTATCTGAAAGCTGCCACTCAGGACATGCTGTTGAAGAGTCTGAATTTTTCTGTAACTTTCATAAATATCAGAGGTTTTGTTAATTAGCAAAATGGATACTAAAAATTATTTTCATGGGTCAAATAGCAATTTTTTTAAATGTGAATGACTGGAAATACTGTAGGGTACCCCTGTCCTTGAGTAAACAAGGTATATGCATTGAGAAAGTCCACTGGCCCAAGCCCTTTGGACTGGCAGCCCAGGTTTAGTATTTTCACTCTGAGGGAAGACCAAAGGACAATTAGGCAACTTCCCTTCTGTCTCAAGTGAACATTTCCTACAAGGACAGCAACACCACCAAAAGGAGGGAGCTCACACCTCACTGAGCTTATGAAATAAACACATTGAACCCTTAGTAGTTACACACTACCCAGTAACAAGGCTGCTGAGTAGGAAATCTACAGCCCTCATCTATGCTATTAGGCTATGGATAACTACCAGAAAGATTACAAACCATCAAATTAGTTTAGTTTCAGAGTATTGGTAAAATGTCTTTCAGACCATCTGAACCTCAGAAATGCTTATTCTTTCTTGTCCAGGACTATCATTTAACAACAAAGAACTCCCAGGACAGTTCAAAAGCTGCAGGATTCTGCCTTACAAAACCAGTATCTTAAGTAATGACAAAGGCCAAATTTTATTTTCCACTAAATGAAATACAGAACCTAGTTATCAGCCTTTTGTGAGGAATCTAGGTACCTCTTCTTCAAAAAAAAAAAAAAGGAATTAAGGGAATAAACATTCACTGAATTCTCTAACATGCCAACATTGAGCTATACCTTTATAAGAATACTACAAAATGACCCAATGTCACAGAAGACAGCAATTCATCTCAAGGCAGCATTACACAACCACTAAGACAGCCCTACTTACAAGTAGAGGAAGCAGGGAAGGGAGAAAACAAAGCTGGTGGCAGAGGATGGGAGGGTAGTAGGGGGGGTGGTTGGGGAACACATGCTCCAACAGGAAAATTTGCAGCTTCCAAAATTCAAGGTGTTGTGCCATCATTTTGTTTGGGGTAAAACCTCAGATGATACGGAATCCATAGTCAAATATGAACTATCTGTTCTGGCTTCCTCCCATAAATATTGATGAACAAACTGTTAATAGTTAAGCACCAAATCTTCTCTCTCATTCCCTATATAACCAAAATGAACAAAATATCTATAATAATGGAATATCACACAACAGAAAATCATGCTACAAAAAAACTCTAATGACAATGAAGAATGTTCACCACATTTCATACCCCACCAAGAAGTGGGAGCGCACACCAGCTACACACAGCATGGTGTTTTTCCTCTGGATGGCTGTTTTTCTCACACTCCCCAATACCAGGGATATTCCTTGTTGATATTTTGTCTCTCTAGCTTTTCTTCTATTTCTTCTTTTTATATTTTTTCTTTTATATATTTAAATACAAATATATGTGCTATATATTTCCACATATATAGATAGGGATAGAAATATGAGAGATAAATGTTTAAATATTTTTTATTGTTTATTTTTGAGACACAGAGTGTGAGTCGGGGGAGGGGCAGAGAGAGAGGGACATACAGAATCTGAAGCAGATTCCAGGCACAGAGCCCGACATGGGGCTTAAACCCATGAACCATTATATCATGAACTGAGCTAAAGTCAGACGCTTAACCAACCGGGCCATCCAGGGCACCCCATGAGAGATCAATGTTTAGAGGAGACTTCTACACTTTTCAGTTTTGTGCATATGTTAAGAATTATAACAATATTTTTAATGAAATCTGTTCAAAGCAACAATATTTTCACATTACATCAATAATGGAATTCCCATGGAAATAATATATCCTTAGCCACCAGGTAATCTCCATAAGTCTGGCCTCCATCATGACCATCTAGAAAAATAATGCACTGTTTGACCATATCCATTCAATTCAACAAGTATTTAATCAAGCATCTTCCATTAGGTGGGTACTTTGATAGGCTCAGTAAAATGACAGAGGTTCTTTCAAATAAAATTATACAAGTCTCTAAATTATCATTACTTCATTCAGAATAGTCAAACTGAATTTGGTCATACTGCCTTTCCAAAAACTTGCAGTTGGAGTAGCAGAAATAAGAAATCTGAGAAGTGGGACTTATAAGTCAAATTGTTTGATGTCTAAGATACACCGGATACATAGCAATGACAGATGAAAATAAAGGAAATGAGAAATTGGTGAAGTGGATACCTTTGCTGAGTACTGAAACAGACCAGAGTCAAGCAGATACTTCTACTAAGAACAAAAAAGGAAGATCAGTAGAACTACCTTTATAAACACAAAACAAAAATGATGTCATAAAACATTTCACTAACAAAGGTGATTAAGATCCTATATTATATAAAGCTTAGAAGCATCTGGAAGCAAGAGCATCTGGAAGAATCTGACCAAAACTACACTTGCTACCCATTTATTTTTCTTTAGGCTGTGTCAATGCTAAATGAGTGGTTGGCTTACTAATTCCAGATTAAATGGGTTCAGGTCTGGGAAATACACACACACAGTTTTGGTTTAATTTAAATATCCTATTCACACATAACTTCCCTAACCTTTAAGTTTCCAAACTGTATTCAGACAAATTAAGCACAAATTCCAAGTTCCACTGGCTCAAATATATTATGGCTAGAAAGCTAAGGGAAAGATAAACATGCAAAGCCAAAGAAAGAAGCAGTTCTAAAAGTTGAAAAGAAGCCTACAAAGATGGGATCAATTGAAATATGTGAGTCTGCATCTGTTCCGAATAGCTCCACTTCATCCTCTATCAACACCAGACTCAGAGCTCCAGTCATCTTGGCTGCTCCTGCCTTTGCAACCAGCCTATCATGCTCAAAGAGTTCATCATGAGGGTTGGCCAACTTGGAGAACCTTTTAAATCTATGATGGCCAAACCTATAAGAGCAGCAAGCCAGGAAAAGCAGATGTCGGCATCATGCTACAGCATGCATTTCAATGTTACAAGGCAAGATGGAAGATAACCTTAGCCAAAGATAATTTCTCTAACCTTGACATTAAAACTAGACATTGTATCTATTGTTTTTAAGTTTCCTATGAGCAAGCTTTCAGCTTCCCAGAACCAAGAAATACATAGACATTCCTCTTCCTATTGCTCTCCAGCTAGGCAGTCATGTTGCTTATTTACTGACTACTGCAGTTGATTAAGAAATCACCTTAAGGGGTGCCTTGGTGGCTCAGTCAGTTAAACATCTGATTTCAGCCCAGGTCACGATCTCATGATTTGTGGGTTCGAGCCCTGCGTCGGGCTCTCTGCTGACAGCTCAGAGTCTGGAGCCTGCTTCGGATTCTGTGTCTCCTTCTCTCTCTCTGCCCCTACCCTGCTTGTGTGTTTTCTCTATTTCTCTCTATCTAATATAAATAAACATGTTTTTTAAATTACCTTAAGTTATAGTTCCCAAAACTACAGGCCTAAAAGAAATTCATAAAAGTAAATATTTCCCCCAAAAGGTTCCCAACATTCCATTTCAACTGCAGTAGAGAACCCTCAAGACATTTAATATTATAACACAGACTCATATTCCTTCGGTGAGGGGAACAGAAACAAGAAGGAAAATGAAACACTATAATTAAAAAGGTTTGATACTGGAGAACCTCCAGGAAACTCTGTGCAGACAGAAAGACACCAGTGACACCATCTTCAAATGAATGTTATTGGCTGTATCATCATGAAACTTATTTAACTTGATGTGCTACTTTCTCTGTTCCAGTATAACCTGAAAACACACCCAAACAGCACTTACACTGCACTTCTACCAAACCTATCCACATTCATTTCCCTGCCAATGCTATTTGGAGAAGGAAAAAAACTTTTAAAGCCCAAACTGAGAATTCTTAAGCATAACCTAAGAAGTGAAATGTCTTGATTTGTCTTTCTGCAAAAACCTTCCCTTAGGAACACAAAAGAGAAGTAGGGGAAGCCTGGGAAGTCTCGGCACTTCACTGCATGGTGAGCCAACAGCCCAGCAGCTTTGGGGCAAAATCCTACTTCCTTAGAAAAACCTGTATTTTCCTGTAGTTCTTACAAAGGGTGTTCAGATGTGATTCTTACCTTGTCTCCTCTGATAACACACTAAGTGAAGAGAAGGCAGGGGAGATGGGGAGAAGAGGACAGAGCACCAGGAGTAGGAAATGTGTGAAGAGGTCCAAGATAAACATTGAACACAAAGGTCAGTCCTTACCTAAAAAAAACCCTGGCTGGATTTTGGGAATTGAGAAACCTCCTGCCTCCTTGGAGTGGATGTGGTGTGCTGATGTGGGCGATCTGTGCACAAGTTTCTCTTCTGTTTTTGCTGGCCAGCAACCCTTCTTCCTTTCCTTTCATCCTTGCCAGAGGATTTCTCAGTTTAAACTTTGGGGTGAAGAGATAACCCGCTGAAACTTTTAAGTAAATGCTACATAATGCAAAATTAGCTTTAGAAGGTCCTGGGGCAAATCTGACATGGGTTTAGGGTATGATGCTCTCAAGGAGAACTCCTCTTTGAAGGAACAAACCAGGGTGCCTGAGTGGCTCAGTCAGTTAAGCAGCCAACTTCAGCTCAGGTCATGAGTTTAAGCCCCGAGATGGGCTCTGTGCTGACAGCTCAGAGCCTGGAGCCTGTTTCTGATTCTGTATCTCCCCTCCCCACCCACCTCTCTCTCTGCCCCTCCCCCACTCGCATTCTCTCTCTCTCTGTCTCTCTCTCTCTCTCTCTCTCTGTCTCTCTCTCTCTCAAAAATCTCAAAAATAAAAACAAACATTAAAAAAAATTGAAGGAACAAACCAAATGTTGCTTATAAAAGGGCATTCCCAAGCCATACATTTCCCATCAAAGACCTGGAGCTCTGTTTGGCACCTGCCAGTCTGATCTGGCCTCCTGGTCACCAGGGGTGAGGAAAAGAAAGAAAAAGGAAAAAAAAAGAGGAATAACCCATGGAGAGCACTCAATTTCAGGTAGCATAATATACAGGCTTCTGTGTCTTGTGAGCTATTCTTTACAGAAGCTCTCCTAGAGACAGACACTATTAGTACCATTCATTGCACAGATGTAGAATCAAGGTAGAGCCACAGAGTAAATTACCTAAACTCACACGACCAAAAAGTTATTGGGATTAGAATGCCACTGGCTGGGGACGCCTGGATGGCTCAGTTGGTTGAGCGTCAGACTTCAGCTCAGGTCATGATCTCACAGCTCGTGGGTTCGAGCCCTGCCGAGGGCTCTGTGCTGACAGCTCGGAGCCTGGAGCCTGCTTCAGATTCTGTGTCTCCTTCTCTCTCTCTGCCCCTAACCCACTCACATTCTGTCTCTGTCTCTCTCAAAAATAAATAAACATTAAAAAAAATGTCACTGGCTGTAAAATTCTGACTCTGAAAAAGAAAATTAACATTTTCTTTCTTTCTTTTTCTTTTTTTCCTTCCTTTCTTTTTTTTCTTCTTTTCTTTTCCTTCCTGTCCACATTCCATCCCTGCAGGATTTTGGTCACATAACATCTTTCCAAACTCCAGGCCTTTTTCTTCCACCTGAATAGCCTTAAAAAGCCTACTTCAGAATCAGATGATTTTATCTCCTCCCCTGTGAGCCTCTACCACCTCTCCAGGTACAGCTGGTCAAAGGATCCTTAGACACCAGGAACTTGAAAAATGCTATTATAAGTAATCTATTTAACTATAAGCAATTCATTTAAATCTCAACTTCAAACTGCCAGTGGCTATCTTAATTCTTAGTTGGCTATGTAACTCTGGTCACAGCATTCAGAAAGAGCTTTAAAAGAATCACATAAAACTTCTAACAGATCAATCACATTTTGAAGTATCAAGGTCAAATACACCAATTATGAGGTGAGAGAGTGAAAATCTATAAATATATTATTTTTTAAGGGATGACAAATCATTTTTCTTTCTCTTCATAGCTTTCATAAAGGGAGAAAAGTGAATTCAAATCATTTTTAAGAGTTTATGGTGAAGGCTGATTCACAAGATATGCACTAAAAACTCAGCTTTGGGGAACTTCTAGGGAATAGGTCATCATAGAAAAGTTTATACCCTTAAGCAAAACAACAACATTTAAGTTAACCATTAAGTGTGTAGTGTTCTAGGAACATGTTAAACACTTTTTCCGTATCTTTCATAAGGTGTAAAGTCATCATCATGGACATTAATGACAATGCTATGTGGACTCCAGAGATGTGAGCATCAGCAGCCCCAGCCTATCATCAGTTTTTACACCTTTTTATGATTCTTCACTCAGGTTTTCAATTGTACTTCATGTTGATGATGTCAGTAGTTGGCCTAAGTATCAACTCTCCATTTAAGTTGGCTGTGAACTTAAATGCCAGGTAAGAAAACTTGCTGAAACTGAGTAATAGAAGAATACACACAAGTTCCAAGTAAGTACCTTTCTCATAAATACATGGACAGGAAAGGGTTACCTGCCAACAAGACAACTACATGGCTGTCATTAAGAATGGCCATGCCAAGTAGCACCATCACCCATCAATCACTTCTCACAGAAGCCAGAATCTCACAGACATGGATGGTAACTACAGACACAGAACTTCTTGCTTAGATAATTCAACTGACCTGTGAAATAGGAGAATGTGTTGAGAGTCATTTTTCCAACTAACGACACTGCTAGTGATCATGCACCAGCTGGCAATGAGAAAGTAAGTTCCATTCTTGATGTCTCTAGCCACTTCTTGGTAAGACCTGAGAAAATTCAGTGTCACGAGGAATTTCTCCCTTGAAAAATGTGTTTCACTTTTTGTGCTGCTAAAGTGTTGTAAAAGATACAAGTATTTTTTTTAAGAGAATTCATCTTTGGTTTGATGTCATTTTTTATTTTTTCTATCATGTGTTCTACATTTTTTCAAATCTCCTGTACTGAACACTATTACTCTAATAATCACAAATATACAGTATTAAAAAAGGTGGTGGAAGTTGTTTGATGCTAATGGTTTGTCTTTCTTCCTTCTCATATAGCAGATGAGGCCAGGCTCTTGTGGTCAAATGTTAAAGAACTTTGGGTAAGTCTCTTGACAACTCTGAGCTTCAGTTTTTATATCCTTAAAATGGGAATATAGAATGGGAGAAGATATTTGCAAATGACATATCCAGTAAAGGGTAACAAAAATATACAAGGAACTTATAAAACTCAATATCCCAAAAAATGAATAATCTAATTAACAAATGGGCAGGGGGCACCTGGGTGACTGAGTCAAGTTAAGCATCCAATTCTTGGTTTCGGCTCACGTCATGATCTCAGTCATGAGACTGAGTTCCCAGTAAGCATGGAGGCTGCTTGAGATTCTCTCTCTCCATCTGTCTCTGCCCCTCCCCTGCTCACACACTCTCTCTCAAAATAAATAAACATTTTTTTTAAAATGGGCAGAAGATATGAACAGATATTTCTCCAAAAAAAACATCCAGATGGCCAACAGACACATGCAAAGATCTTCATTATCACTTACCATCAGGGAAAAATGCAAATCAAAACTCCAATAAGATATCATCGCATACCTGTCAGAAAGGCTAAAATCAACATAAGAAACAACAGGTGTTGGCAAGGATGTAGAGAAAGGGAAACCCTCTTGCACTGTTGGTGGGAATTCAAACTGGTGCAGCCACTATGGAAAATAGTATGGAGGTTCCTCAAAAAGTTAAAAATAGAACAACTCTATGATCCAACAATCGCACTGCTAGGTATTTACTCAAAGGATACAAAAATACTGATTCAAAGGGATAGATGCACCCCAATGCTTATAGTAGCATTATCAACAATAGCCAAATTATGGAAAGAGCCCAAATGTCCATCAACTGATGAATGGATAAAGAGGTTGTAGTACACACACACACACACACACATATACACACAAAGGAATATTACTCAGCCATCAAGAAGAAAGAAATCTTGGCACAAAAACAGACACTCAGATCAATGGAACAGAATAGAGAACCCAGAAATGGACCCACAAACATACAGCCAACTAATCTTTGACAAAGCAGGAAAGGATATCCAATGGAATAAAGACAGTCTCTTCAGCAAGTGGTGCTGGGAAAACTGGACAGCGACATGCAGAGAAATGAACCTGGACCACTTTCTTACACCATACACAAAAATAAACTCAAAATGGATGAAAGACCTAAACATAACACAGGAAGTCATCAAAATCCTTGAGGAGAAAGCAGGCAAAAATCTCTTTGACCTCGGCTGCGGCAACTTCTTACTCAACACGTCTCCAGAGGCAAGGGAGACAAAAGCAAAAATGAACTACTGGGACCTCATCAAAATAAAAAGCTTCTGCATAGTGAAGGAAACAATCAGCAAAATTAAAAGGCAACTGACGAAATGGGAGAAGATATTTGCAAATGACATATCAGGTTAGTATCAGGTTATTATCCAAAATCTATAGAAAACTTATCAAACTCAACACCCAAAAAACAAATAATCCAGTGAAGAAATGGGCAAAAGACATGAATAGACACTTCTCCAAAGACAACATCCAGATGGCCAACCGACACATGAAAAAATGCTCAACATCCCTCATCATCTGGGAAATACAAATCAAAACCACACAGAGATACTACCTCACGCCTGTCAGAATGGCTAACATTAACAACTCAGGCAACAACAGATGTTGGCAAGGATGCAGAGAAAGAGGAACTCTTTTGCATTGCTGGGGGAAATGCAAACTGATGCAGCCACTCGGGAAAACAGTATGGAGGTTCCTCAAAAAATTAAAAATAGAATTACCCTACGACCCAGCAACTGCACTACTAGGTATTTATCCAAGGGATAAATAGGTATACTGTTTAGAAGGGACACATGCACCCCAATGTTTATAGCAGCACTATCAACAATAACCCAAGTATGGAAAGAGCCCAAATGTCCATCAATGGATGAATGAAGATGTGGTATATATACACAATGGAGTTTTCCTCGGCAATCAAAAAGAATGCAATCTTGCCATTTGCAACTATGTGAATGGAACTAGAGGGTATTATGCTAAGTGAAATTAGTCAGAGAAAGGCAAATATATGACTTCACTCATATGAGGGCTTTAAGATACAAAGATGAACATAAGGGAAGGGAAGCAAAAATAATATAAAAACAGGGAGGGAGACAAAACATAAGAGACTCTTAAATATGGAGAACAAATAGAGGGTTGCTGGGGGTGGGGGGGTTGTGGGAAGGGGGATGGGCTAAATGAGTAAGGAGCTTAAGGAATCTACTCCTGAAATCACTGTTGCACCATATGCTAAGTAACTTGGATGTAAATTATTAAATAATAAAAATTTTAAAAAAAGAAAGAAATCTTGCCATTTGCAATGACATGGATAGAGCTAGAGAAACAAGTTATGCTAAGCGAAATAAGTGACAGAAAGACAAATCCCATATGCTTTCAACTCATATGTGGAATTTAAGAAACAAATGAACACAGGGGGTAAAAAAGGAGAGGCAAACCAAGAAACAGACTCTTAACTATAGAGAACAAACTGATAGTTACCAGGAGGTGGGCTGGGGGATGAGTTAAAGAGATAATGGACATTAAGGAGGACACTTGTGATGAGCACTGGATATTGTATTTAAGAGATGAACCACTAAATTCTACACCTGAAACTAATATTACACTGTATAACTAACTGGAATTTAAATTAAAATTTGGAGAAAGGGAAAAAACAGGAATAATTTAACGGGTTGGGTAGTGGGGAAGGACTTAACACAGTTGTGATCATTGAGTGAGATGATATATGTAAAACTGCTCAGCTCACTGCTTGGTACAGAGGAAGCATTCAATCAACTATAATAATTATTATCAAAGAGCAGAACAGATGAGTAGTTATCTAATTTCAGCTCTGGCTTCTTCAAGCTTGCCTGTCTGCCTTTCTTCCTTCCTTTCAGTCAAAAGTAGGTGATATTGGCAATTTCATAAGATTTGACTTTGCCTCACACATTTTTTTAATTGAACAGGGAAATTACATACCTGAGCACAGATGAGTTTTAATTCATTAACAGATACCTATTACTAGTTCCTCTAAATTTAGGGAAGGTGTTTTTTTTTTGAAACCCACTACTTCCCAATCTTATTCTTGTGAATTTTGACAATGTCTTGACTATACATTTAAAAAGTCAAGTGTTAAAGTGTTAAAGTCAGTATTCATTTATTTATTCACTCATGCTTTCTATTATACCTTTAGTTAGCACACACTGTATTCTGTACTGGATTTAAAAATGTAAGGGTTATAGTTCTGCCCTCCAAACACCTCACTGGTTTGGAGGTATGTTCATTTCCTAGTGCTGCTGTTAACAAATTGCCATAAACTTAGTGGCTTAAAACACACAAAATTTTTATCTAGTGTTCTGGAGTTTAGAAATCATAAATGAGTCTTACAGGCTAAAATAATAATGTTACTTTTGGAAGCTCCAGGGAGAATCACTTCCTTGTCTTTTCCAGTTACTGGAGGTCATCCGCATTCCCTGGCTTATGGCCTCTTCCTCCAGCTTCAAAGCATAACATCCCATCTTCTGCTTCTGTCCTCCATCTCTTCCTCTCTTACTATGACCTTTCTTCTTATAAGGACCCTGATGATAACACGGGACCACTGGATAATCCAAAACAATCTCCCAAACTGAAGATCCTTAACTTAATCATATCTGTAAAGTCTCTTTGCCAAGGTAACAGAGTTACCTTGTTACCATATTGACAGGTTTGGAAATCAGGATATGCACCTGATTGGGGAACCATTATTCAGCTTCCCACAGGAGACTGATGGAAATAAAACCAGAAATTTCAGCAGGATCCCACTCTTTCAAGTTTTCTCTCTGAATCTTATCAAATTTTAACAAAGTTCCTAAGAAGTTCAATTACCTACTAAAACCAGGTAACAGCACAAGTGAACCACAAAGTTGAAGAACAGAGGACAGTTTAGGGTGCTAACTTTAGGAGACGGACTAACATCAGAACAGGAAACATAAAAATAAAATGGCAGACACCTTAGAGTACAACATAGTGATCTTAAAACACCAAGAAGGTTAGTGATGTGTATAAAGAAGACAGAGATGTGTATAAAGAATTTTAGAAGCATCTAAAATAAAATTTTCAAATGCTTGCAACATGACTGATTTTTATAGTACATGAGCATATGAATACAGTCATGGGGAAAAAAAGGCTACAAAGATAAAACCAAGAATTAATTATTAGTAGTAAGTATTGCTGAACAGTTAAAATAGAGATAATTTTATTTTTTCTTACTACTTCTGATTTTTTCTATAATGAACATGCATTATCTTCACAACGAGAAAATATACATTGAAATATAATTTTCAATAATTTAGCAAAGTACAGGCTTCAGTTCTCTGGAAATATTCAATTAAATCAAAATACTCCTTTCTGCTATAAGCCCATAATAGCTTAGTAACTATTCCTATTTTTTAAAGATCTGTTCTATAACATTACCAAGCAACACTGATTTTTTTTAATTATAATTTTTTGTTTGTTTTTTAATACTGATTACTAATTGACCTTCTCAGTTTCAGAGAAGTAGATGCGCTGGAATTAGTATTTCAATCACTGACCATTTATAAATGTTAAGAATGCATTTTAATATGATTATCAGACTTATGTACACATATATACACAATATTTAATAGTTACATGTTTATAAATCACAAAGTCAATTGATAGATATGGACCAAAGAAGAAGAACACTGGTAAGCTGAGCATTAATATATTCACACCCTCAGGGTGTCTGGGTGGCTCAGACAGTTGAGCATCCAACTCCTGATTCAGCTCAAGTCATGATCCCAGGGTCGTGGGATGGAGTCCCACATCGGGCTCTGTGCTGAGCATGGAGCCTGCTTAAAATTCTCTCTCTCTCCCTCTGCCCCTCCCCCCTGCTTGCGTGTATGCATGCACTCTGTCTCTCTCTAAATTATATATGTATTCACACCCTCAAAAGATATAAAATCAATACCCTATCTTTACACTCACTGAAATTTCATTCATATGTGCACACTTCCATTTATAAATGGGGAATACTGAACAGACAGCACACTTATTCATGAACTGCTTATCCCTCGTTTTATGGGGGGAAAAGGAAAGAGAGAAAGAAGGAAAGAAAAAACAGGAAAAGGAGGAGAAAAATGAAAGAAGAAAAAAAACAGAAAAATCAAGTTTTGCCCTGAACACTTATCTGGACCAGCCTAACTAACACTTTAATCTCTCATTTTAAAAATGCCATCTTCCCCCTTTCTTTCTAGATCAGTCAAAATAGCTAGCATAGACTCCTCAAGGATTTTCAGAACATTAGTCAATTTTACAGCCTGAAGCAAAGAGAGATCTACTTACTATGACAGAGATCCCAGTTATTTTGCCTTTCTGTTATAATTGAGTACTGTCCTTCCAGGGCAGGCAGTGAGTGACAGGGGGGTCAGTAATGCCCAGCTACTCTGAAGATGAGGAGTGGTCTGCTTTCTCACTCAGAGGTGTGCCCACTTTCCTAATCAACCCAAGGGACAGACTGCATAGAGACAGAGCATCCTGGCTCACTTAACTGACCAGCTCCCCTGCAGACAGGATGAAAAGAGGCTCTGCTCAACATCTGCTCTAAGTTTCAAAACTTGCAATCCTTGACTTTGGAGATGAGAGCCCAGCTCTGCCTTGTTCACACTATTCTCCCTAAGCACAAACATAAAATAATGATCTAAGGAATGACTGGTAGAAGTCCTTCACATGTGCCTATCTTTTGAATACTATATATTAAGCATAAAGACCCCATAAAATCCTAAATGTAAAATGCATCTATCAATTTGCAAATCATATCACCTAGAAAGACATAAGCAGAATATTCACATTATACCTAGGAGGTGAATCAGTGACTGAAAAGTTGTGGAAGATTTGGCTTATGATAAGTTTCTCCAATAGCTAGGTGAAATGAAGCAAAAATTATACATAGGTAAATCTGGTAAGAATCAAAAAAAAAAGATGGTGTTCAAATGATCAGTACTCAGATTCTTAAATAAGTTCTTCTTTCCTATTCTCTTTTTATACCAATACTATTTAAAATGGGAAAGATAAAATTGTACATAAAAGTATGTCATTTCATGTATATTCTTTAATTACTCCTAAAAGTACCTCATTTCATAGATTTTTCTTAAACAGCCAGAACCATTCACCTCCACATTTACTAAAATCATATATGATGTTTTTAAAGCCCCTTTTAATAAATGAATGGTCTTCCCTATTGACTAGTTCAGGACTGTAACTGACAGCCCAGCGCTCCCCTGGATGAGGGTATGAACAGCTCTATGCCAATGGACAAGGGGCACCAGAACAGCCAGCAGTTGCTTCTGCCCATGTCCAAGGGGAAACAGTAGGAGACAGCATAATATTATGAGTGTTACAGAGTCAGCCCTTTGTTACCAGAATGACTTACGGGGCAGCTTGCTGTGACCTCACTGAAAATCATGTCCGTCATCTGTAACATGGGAGATAACTGCATGTCCCACAGTGCTTCTGAGATGATATAAAGTGCCTGCTGCCTGCAAAACGAAGGAGAGCCCCACTGTTTCAGATTGCCCCACTGCAATCAGCACTTCTGGCCTCACTCAGGGAGCCAAAACCATCTTCTCATTTATGGACTTGATTTAGAACCATGGCAAAGCACTTTGTAAAAGACTTTGCTTCAAAACCATTTAATTTTTAAAGCAGTCCACAAAGAGAAAAAAAGAAAACGACTGAAAATGACCCCAAATCACTATGCTGTGACTAGATATACAACAAAAATAAAGCTAAAACGAAAGGATTTTTAATTGAAATCAGCTTAAACTATGTCATCAGCTTTCATTCACCTCAAACTTTGATCACATAGTTATCACAAAACAGCACAGAGCTTTTATTTTTTTTCTACTTGAAAGCCAAAGGAAAAAGTTGTACATAATAAAATGTGGCACAGGATTCTATTAATAATTAAATGCATGCTTCCAAATGCAACGTGTTTCTTATAGCAAACAGCAGGAAAACTTCAGGCAACTTTTTTCAAAAAATTTCAAATATCTCACTGCATCACTAAAAATGTTATCACTTATAAAAATGCAATCCAAAGAAAACAGTGACACCAAAGTTTAAAATATTACGTTGCTTCTGAACTTAAATTTCATGTATTCCAGGAAACAAATATATCAACACATCCAATGGCTGTATTTCAATATTAAATTAAAACACACACACACACACACACACACACACACACACACACACACACACAAAGTATGCTACCATTTTTCAGTTTTGTAAACCATTTAGAACTCAAAATTTAATATATCTCAGCATTATAACTGAACTCTAAACACTTTTACTATATTTTATACACCTTCAGATAAGCCATCATAAATCATCTTAAACATATATAAAGACATTATTTTTCAGGTCCCAAGTAAGACTAAAAGTCTGGGTATCTTTACTAAACAAACTGCACAATGAAGTTAACAACAAAAAGGTGGTCCTGAGAATGTTGCTTGGAAATAATTAAGATGTCATAGGCTGGAGACACCCTCTCCTAGCCAAGATAGAGAAACAGGCACCAGATTTACCTACACACTTGAAACAACTCAAGAATGAGCAAAATATTTTGAACAATAGTTTTAAAACATTGAACACTGAACAACAAAGGACAGTGAGAGATGGAAATGAACAAGGTAACCACACAATTGAACCAGCTTATTGCCTGGAGGGAATTTCAAGATTACAGCACAAAAAACCTGGAGCCAGGCAGAGCCTGGTGGTCTCCCTGAGCTGAGGAGATGGGTCTGGGAGTGCAAGAAGACCAAGATGCTGAGAGTTGGCAGGGCAGAGTACCAGAGAAAAGAAAGCTATGAAGACAGGGGAATTCTGAAGATATGCTGGGGTTCCACCTCCAGTCTTCCCTAATCAACCCATATATATAAGGAAACTACCCAAGAACCACCTGAAAGAATGAGAGTAAATGATATCCAAAGCTCACACAGGCTGGGAATGGTTCTTCCTCTTCCCATTACAGTGGAAAGTTTCATAATTAACAGGACATCAGGTAGATAATTTTAAAGGATTTTGCCTCAGTAGAAGGTAGAACTAGTACTAGACTAAATGCTGCTCTGGTCCTACTTAAGAAAGCTTAAAAACAAGACATGAAAGGGTCAAACCCTTTCCAAGTGACTTAACTATATTCCATAACCAAGCTCAAGAATACAAAAATATGCAGCATTAAACAAGATAAGATCACGATGCCTGGCATTTAATGAAAAATTACTAGGCATATAAAGAAACAGGAAAATACAAACCATAATAAAGACATAAATCAGTTAAGTAAAGCCAACCCAGAACTGTCATATATTAGAAACAGCAGGGTTACCTGGGTGGCTCAGTCGGTTGGGTATCAGACTTTGGCTCAGGTCATGATCTCACGGTCCGTGGGTTCAAGCCCCACGTGAGGCTCTGTGCTGACAGCTTAGAGCCCAGAGCCTGCTTCGGATTCTGTGTCTCCTCTCTCTCTGCCCCTGTTTATGCTTGATCTCTCTCTCTCTCTCAAAAATAAATAAACATAAAAAAATTAAATAGCAGACAAGAATATTTTTTAAAGGTTTCTGTGTGATCAAAAAAATGCAAAGAAAATTTGAAATTTTTAAGATATTAAAAGATTCTAACTGAACTTCTAGAGATAAAAACTACAATGAATGGGGTTTCACACTGGATAGGATTAAAACCCACATTAAAATTTGTAAAAAAAATAATAATAATAATTTAAAAAAGATAAGTGGATTTAAAGTCATAGTAACAAAGACTATCTAAAATGAAATACAATGATAAAAATAAATACTGGTGAAAAATGGACAAAGCATCAGTGAGCTATGGAACTACTTCAACCAAACTAGTATAAATATAAATCAAGTCTCCAAAGGAGGGGAACAGAAAATATTTTTTTAAATAATGGTTGAAAATTTTCTAAATCTGATGAAAAAATATAAACCTATAAATTCAAGAAGCTCAATGAACTCTAAGCATAAGAAACATGAATAAAACAACACTGATACATATTCCATCATCACAGTGCTGAAACTAGTGTTAAAGAACAATACTGACATACATACCATCATCAGTGCTGAAACCAGTGTTAAAGAAAAAATCTTTAATACAACTAGAGTAAAAAATACACATTATTTACAGAGAAAATTTAATTTATACTTAAAATAAATTTAAGTATTTATGGCCATAATAATGGCCAATTTCTCATTAGAAATAATGCAAGCCAGAAGACAGTAGAACATCTGTAAAGTAATGAAAGGAAAAAACTGTCAATCTAGAATTAGTCAATGAAAATTTCTTTCAAAAATAAAACCAAAATAATAATGGTAAAGGATAAGAAATATTAAAGGAAATTCTTCAGGGAAGAAATGATTACCCAGTATAGTCTCCTGATCCTTAATTTAATCACATCTGTAAAGTTCCTTTTACAACATAAGGTAACATTTCCAGGTTCTAAGAATGAGGACACGGATATCTTTGGGAGACTATTCTTCCAACCATGTGCCCCATATGAAGAAACTACTCAAGAAGACACTCCACTAACAAAAAATCATGAAAAAAAAATAGATTATTTTTTAAATAGAAACTGAGTATAACTGAGAAGAAAGAGACATGAGAAAAAATTAAGTGGGACTCCTCTGGACTTTGATGCCTGGATATTCTCCTTTGACCTGCAGATTTAGTAATTTAAGATTGTTTTCTTCCTAACCACTCCAACTATAATACTTATCTCTGCAAATACTATCCACGTAATTATAACATTGCAATTTCTGTTTTTACAAAAATAACTCAAAAATAATCAGAACAGTGATTTGAAAAAACCTAAGGTTCCTGCTGCATCAATGTTCAACCAAATTACTCTTAGTTTCAAGGACCAAATTTGGCATTTGAGGGGTTGAAATTATGCTAACTTAACTCTAGGTCAATATGTTGTAAGTCATATTTCTTGATAAAGTTTCTTTTCCCCTTCATACTGTCAACCAAGTTGCAAACTTGAATGCTAAGTGAATTTATAGCCCATCAAGAATTCTAATAACTCTAACATTCTTGCCTTACATGAAATGCTTCAATGCATCACCAAATTGACTTATTATAATATTTATTTTAGAACTAGTAATGCAATTTCAGAATTTGAGAAACTGTAAATGATTAATATTCTTTTTCTACCTTGCACGCATACACCCATGCCAATAAAATTATATCAAGGCTTCCTGTTCAGCAATAAGAGATGCATTTTGCACACAACCTTGGAGATATAACTTTCATCCCAAGTTAATAGTTTGCCATAATATTAACAATCCCCATCACATCTAAATAGAAGTTCCACAGGCTTACAAATAGATTTTCTCATTCTATAATTTATAAATTATCTAAATAACCATAATTAAACAAATAAATGGAAGACATTTTTATAAAACATATAATTTCATATTACTTCTCCATGCAAATGCTACCTAACTGGGAATGACAGTTCTGATTCTTAGTGTAGAACACCATGTTTAGAGAAACTAGCACCATTTACCAAACTAATTCTCTTTAGTGATAACTCCAGTGGTGAAATATTTCACTTGACTCTCCTCCAACCAAAGTTAGGGGCTGTTTAAAAACCAAATCAGGGCTTTGAAGCCACTGTATTTGTTCACCAATTTTATCCATTTCCATTTAATGATTAAAACTGTTTAACAGAGGCCAAACCCATTTGGCCATCGTTTGAGTTCCAGAGATGCCAGACCAACATTGAGTTTCACATGAGAGACTTCACTGACCCATATTTTTCAAGCACTCACTGAAACTTCCCTGAACAAGAGTTGCTAATCATTACCATAAGAGATGAAAATACTGATCTACCTCACTGAAAATTAACTGACTTCACATACAGAGAATGTCATTACCCAGACCTCCGCTTCCCTTTTTCGATCTTGATGATCAGAAGAGAAAATTGGCTTATTTAAACTGATGTTTCTAGGATTCCTGCCAGGATTACTGATTACTTTTTAACTACCTGGGTGGTCAATTCTGTCCTCGACACCACACAAAAGCAATGCTGGAGTAACTGATTCAGTCAAATAGATGCAATGTCTAAGACCACAAGCTGCAACTTTTAATATGCTACTCATGTCCTAAGGCAATCACCTAAAAAAAAGTCCAATGGCCTCCAATCTCTTCAGCTATAAAACAAAATCCTGACATCCATTAGGTTGTCACAACAGGAATCAAAAAAGTGCATCACTTTCTTACACCATTCACAAAAAATAAGTTCAAAATGGATTAAAGACCTAAATGTGAGATAAACCATTAAAATCCTGGAGGAGAACACAGGCAGTAACGTCCTTGACATGGGGCATACCAACTTCTTACCTGGTATGTCTCTTGAGACAAGGGAGAGAAAAGCAAAAATAAACTATCAGGACTACATCAAAATAAAAAAGCTTCTGCACAGGAAAGGAAATAATCAACAAAACTAAAAGGCAATCTACTGAATGGGGAAAAATATTTGCCAGTCACATATCCAATACAAGGTTAATAACCAAAAAATACATAAAGAACTTACAAAACTCAACATCCAAAAAACTAATAACCCAATTTAAAAAAAAATGGGCAGAACACATGAACAGACATTTCTCCAAAGACAGCCATATGGCCAACAGACATGAAAAGATGTTCATCATCACTTACCATCAGGGAAATGTAAATCAAAACTACAATGAGATATCACCTCACACCTGTCAGAAGGGCTAAAATCAACAACACAAGAAACAACAGGTGTTGACAAGGATGTAGAGAAAGGGAAACCCTCTTGCACTGTTGGTGGGAATGAAAACTGGGCAGCCACTGTGGAAAACAGTATGGAGATTCCTCAAAAAGTTAAAAATAGAACTAACCCTACAATCTAGCAATCACACTACTAGGTATTTACACAAAGGACCCCAATGTTTATAGCAGCATTATCTGCACTAGCCAAATTATGGAAATAGCCCAAGTGTCCATCAACTGAGGAACGGGTAAAGAAGATGTGGTGTGTACGCGCACACACACGCACACACACACACAATTACTCTGCCATAAAAAAGAATGAAATCTTGCCATTTGCAACAACATGGTTGGAGCTAGAGAGTATATGCTAAGCAAAATAAGTCAGAGAAGAACAAATACCATATGATTTCACCCATATGTGGAATTTAACTAACAAAACAAAAAAGCACAGGGGGGAAAAAAGAGAGGGATAAACAAAGAAACAGACTTTTTTAAAGATTTTTTTTTTATTTTAGAGAGAGAGAAAAAAGTGGGGAAGAGGGGCAGACAGAGAGGGGGGAATAGAGGGAGAGGTAGAGAGATAGAGAGGTAGAGGGAGGGAATCTTAAGCAGACTCCATGTTCAGCAGGGAGCCCTATGTAGGGCTCAATCCCATGACCCTGGGATCATGACCTGAGCTTAAGAGTCAGACACTCAACTGACTGAGTCACCCAAGAGCCCCAGACTCTTAATTATACAGAAAAAATTGACGGTTACCAGAGGGGAGATGGGTGGTGGGAAGGGTTAAATAGGTGATGGGAATTAAGGAGGGCACCTGTGATGAGCACTGGGCGATGTAAGCAAGTGTTGAATCACTATATTATACACCTGAAATTAATATTATACTGTATGTTAACTGGAATTTAAATAAAAACCTAAAAAGAATGAAAATTAGAAAATAAAAAGCCTCTACCACCAAAAAAAAAAAAAAAAAAAAAAGGAAAAGAAGGAAATAAAAGAAAAAGAATGTGCATTATACCAAGTTTCCGGAGTTTACACTATCTGATGGCAATTCAAGCAAAAAATCTCAAAAACGCACTTTTTTCCCAAGTGATTTTCCTAGATCTATTTGACATGAACTAAGACAGTGATTTTCTCTCCCTCCCCATCATGTGTGAGTTACTTATTAGCTCTTTTTACTTTTAAAAAAGACTTTGAAGTATTTACCACAAAATCTAGACAAACATGGAAATTGAAACTAATGAATTCAGAGTTTACATATTCTTTTATATTCTTGATCAGACAGAAAGCCAAGAAAGAAACAAATGTAACTGAATTAAGCTTATGAAGAAATAAAGTAGTATGATTATAATATACATTATAGAAAAGGAGGTATACATAGAATTCATACCATAATCAAATATCAGTCTAAAAAAGCTGGGGAAGCAAAATATCCACATGTAAGTCATGTACGAATTTTAAAAATCTGATAGTTAAACCAATATTAATATTACATTTTAGGGGCGCCTGGGTGGCGCAGTCGGTTAAGCGTCCGACTTCAGCCAGGTCACGATCTCGCGGTCCGTGAGTTCGAGCCCCGCGTCGGGCTCTGGGCTGATGGCTCGGAGCCTGGAGCCTGTTTCCGATTCTGTGTCTCCCTCTCTCTCTGCCCCTCCCCCGTTCATGCTCTGTCTCTCTCTGTCCCAAAAATAAATTAAAAAGTTGAAAAAAAAAAATATTACATTTTAAAAATTAGGTCTTTCTTTTTGCCATATTAAATGCCCACATTATATGGGTCTAAAAAAGAAAATAATTCTTATCTTGTGTATGTTGTCCCAACAAACCAGTATTTTGTCTGATTCTTACTCTTTCTTTTTGTACTTTCAAAACTACTGCAATTTAGAATGGCATCACAGGAAAAACAAAAAAGTATGAAATTCAGAAACTGAACAATACAGTAAGAATGCCTGTTTGTCTACGATGTTTATAATGGCTGCTGTATATTAAAAGGGAATCTATATACTGCAGGCCTTTTATTAAAAGCACATAACTATAGAATTGACTGAATCAATGAAGTGCAACTCTAAGGCTTAAAACTGTCCAATTTTTACCTTACCTTTGTGTGCAGCAAGACAGGAAAAGACTGGATTTAGAACTCAGACCTATATTCTGCTCAGGGTAAACTAATGAGCTAATCCCTTACACTACCCTCTCTGAATCTCAGCATTCCTCAACCATGGAATTAGTGGGACATCTACAAATCTTCAGAGCTCCTTCTGATTCTAATAAGGGATTAGCAACTCTGAATTCAATCAAATCTTGACTTCCACTTACCACTCAGTAAGAAATCTGTCCATTTAAAATCTCAAAAAAATAATTGATTTTAATATTAACTACTTTTTAAATACAAATTATTTTTAAAATAAAATCCTCATTCTAAATTACCCAAGAGTCCAAAATCACATATAAATTATTCAATGTTTTTAATTTTTTTAATGTTTATTTTTGAGACAGAGACACTGTGACCGGTACAGGGGTAGAGACAGAGGAAAACACAGAATGTGAAGTAGGCTCTAGGCTCTGAGCTATTGGCATAGAGCCCAACACGGGGCTCAAACTGACATACTGCAAGATCATGACCTGAGCTGAAGTCGGACATTTAACCAACTGAGCCACTCAGGTGCCCCTCAATGTTTTTAATTATATAGGTCACCAATCCCCTCAAATACTGGAAGTAACAAGGAAGCTAAAACCATTATCACATGAACTCCCTTTCATCCAAACCCATTAGGCAGACACCTTCAAATTTCTTATAGGTTTTATACTTTATTGGCAAAACTACTCAAAAGCTAACCCCTGAAAATAACACAAGAAGTTCTTGCATACAAAAATAGGATTAAAATCCTGATGTTCATTAAAGAAAGCTAAAAATAGGGAGACCCACTTCCCCCAAAATTATTTGTCTTGATATATTTTATATGTTTTCAGAACGTTAACTTTTGAAATTAATTTATAGTGCTCTTTGCACTAGATATCTGTGTTTGTATTAGTTTCCTATTGCTGGTACGACAAACTACCACAAACTTAATGGCTTAAAACAACACAAATTTTGGGGCACCTGGGTGGCTCAGTAGGCTGAGCATCCGACTTTGGCTCAGGTCATGATCTCACGGTTCAAGAGTTCAGGCCCCACATTGGGCTCTGTGCGGACAGCTCAGAGCCTGGAGCCTGCTTTGGATTCTGTGTCTCCCTCTCTCTCTGCCCCTCCCCCACTCACATTCTTTCTCTATAAAAAATAAAAAAATAAATTAAAAAAAACACAAATTTATTATACCACAATTTTTAAGGTCAGAAGTCTAAACTGAGTTTTACTGGGCTAAAGTCAAGATGTTGGCAGGGCTGCATTCCTCTGGAAACTCTAGTGTAGAATGTTTCCTTGCCTTTCCAGCTTCTGGAGGCCACCCACATTCCTTGGCTCAGGATCCCTTCCATCTTTAAAGCCAACAAGGGTCAGTACAGTTTTTTCCCTTGTACCCCTATGACTCTAACTCTCTTGCCTCCCTCTGTCACTTATCACCCTATGGTTACAATGAGCTCACCTGGATAATCTCCCTATTGATTAACAAATCAATCTCCCAGTTGATTAACAAATTTAATTCCACTTGCAACCTTAATCCACTATGCCCCCATGCCAGTATAACATATTCATGGGTTTCAAGGATTAGGCAGTGGGTAACTTTAGTAGGCCATTACTCCACCCACAACATCTGTCATACATTTATTGAGACTGCCTACTAACAGAGAGCAGAGATGAACAAGCCCTATGGGACTCACTTTAAGGAGGATAACAAAAAAATAAGTAAAACTAAATTCAGGGAGAAACATATAGAGATAAACATAGGAACACTTAGTAACAAAAGGCAGATGTACAAGAGATTTTTTTTTAAGTTTATTTTTTAGTAAGCTCTACACCCAACATGGGGCCTGAACCTGAGATCAAGAGTCACATGATCTACCAACAGGGCCAGCCAAGTGTCCCTGATTTTTTTTAAGTAATTAAAAATACTGTCTGAAGCCACATGCTGTTATAGATAATAATTCTACACATAGGACTATCATCTTGAGGAAAAGCACCTGGTATGATAATCTACAAAGAATGAGTCATTATCAGTCAAGTTCAGTACAGTTTAAGAAATAAGGGTAACATGCAATAACACTTTGAAACTACCAACTGCAGGCTTTTCCAATTTTAAATCATGTTTAGCTATTCTCCAAATTCACCTTTGTATAATTTCCTATTGCACAAGGGTGTTACAAATATGAAACACTGTATTTCATTCACCTAGCTCACATTATATCGTTGAGATATTATACACCAGGAAAATCCTATAGCAAAGGGCCACAGCAGTAAACAAGAAAATTCCTGCTCTTGTAGATCTTCAGTTCTAGTGAAAGATAAAGGGAATACATGAAAAATAAATACATCGCATGTCAGGAAGAGGTTCTCAGTATCACTTGAAAACAAACAATATGGAATGTTAAGAGTTTAAGATGGAGGGGTGCCTGAGTGGCTCAGTCAGTTGAGTGTCTGACTCTTGGTTTCAGCTCAGGTCATGATCTCAAGGTTTGTAAGATCAACCTCTGCGCTGCGCTCTGCGCTGACAGCCTGCTTGAGATTGTCTCTCTCCCCACCTCACACTCTCTCTCTCTCAAAATAAATAAAACTTTAAAAAAAAGAGTTTATGATAGATGAAGGAGATTCAACAGCTAATGCCTTAAGAACACTCAAACACACAAGCATTGTCATAAAATTGCACGAGAACCCCTTTCTCAACTCCTAACTGAAAATTAATACCAATTATAGTCAAACTCAATCAAGATAGTGGAATTGGCAAAGAAGAGACACACAAATCAACGGAACAGAACAGAAAGACACTCACACAAATACAGGCAATTGATTTTTGAAAAAGACACAAAGGTAACTCAAGGAGAAAGAATTGTGTTTTCAACAAATGGTGCTACAACAATTGGATATCCATATGCAAAAAAGAAAACATGAACCTAAACTTAGACCTTACACCTTAAAAATAATTAGCACAAAATGGATCATAGACCCACATGTAAAATACAAAACTATAAAATTTCCAGAAGAAAATCTACATGACCTTGGGTTCAGTGATGAGTTTTTAAATACCAAAAACACTATCTACAAAAGAATAGAGAAGTTGGACTTGATAAATTTAAAACTTATCTGTGAAAGACACTATTAAGAGAACAGAGACAAGCCACAGACTGAAAGAAAATATTTGCAAAATACATATCTAATAAAGAAGTTGCACACAAAATACACAAAGATTTTCTGAAACTCAAGAATAAAAAAACTACCCAATGTAAAACTCAAGAAGAAAAAACTACCCAATGCAAAATACATATCTAATAAAGAAGTTGTACATAAAATACACAAAGATTTTCTAAAACTCAAGAAAAAAACTACCCAATGTAAAAAGGGCCAAAATTACCAAAGAACTATTATATAGATGGCCAATAAACATATGAAAAGATGCTTAACATCATACATTATTAGGGAAATACAGGACAAATTAAAACCATAAGAGACCACTACATATTTATTAGAATGGCTAAAATCCAAAACATTGACAATATCAAATGTTGGCAAAAATTCACAGCAACAGAACTCTCATTCGTTTCTGGTGGCAAGGCAAAAGGTACAGACACTTTGGAATGTGGTTTGGCAGTGCCACAAGGCTAAATGTAGCCTGAACATACAATTAAGCAATCCTGTTCTTAGGTATTTACCCAATTCACATGAAAATTTATGTCCACAAAAACACCTGCATGAAAATGTTTATAGAAGCTTCATTAATAATGGCCAAAATATGTTAACAATCTCAATAGGTGAATATGTAAACAAACTGTAGTCTTGCATACAATGGAATACTATGGGGGGGGGGGGGGTAAAAAAAAGCCGGGCAAAAGCAAGGATGATTTCTTCAAGGCACATACCTAAATAAAAGAAGCCAGTCTGAAAAGGCTACATACTATACCATTACTTCTATGTGACATTCTGAAGAGGGCACAAACTATTGCCAGAGGATTGGGAAGAGGTATGGAATGAACAGGTAAAGCAAGTGAAATTTTTAGAATGGTGAAACTACTCTGTAAGGTATTACAATGATGGATACAGGACATTGTGCATCTGTCAAACCCATAAAACTTTACAGCATACAGAGCAAACCTTAAAGTATTCACATTTTAGATTATTTAAAAGGTTGAAGAGGGGCACCTGGGTGGCTCAGTCAGTTGAGCGTCCGACTTCAGCTTAGGTCATGATCTCACAGTCTGTGAGTTCGAGCCCCGCGTGGGGCTCTGTGCTGACAGCTCGGAGCCTGGAGCCTGCTTCGGATTCTGTGTCTCCCTCTCTCTCTGCCCCTAACCTACTTGTATTCTGTCTCTCAAAAATAAATAAACATTAAAAATAAATTAAATAAATAAATAAATAAAAAGTTGAAGAATTCTAGGATGGAATGCAGACTGTCACAAAGGAATCTAACAAATGTATTAAACTCACTAAAGGAGAAAGTGAGAAGGTTCTAAGTATCCTTAGAAGTAAGTGCAGTATGGGGGTGCCTGGGTATCTCAGTTGAGTGTCCAACTCTTGATTTCAGCTCAGGTCATAATCCCAGGGTTGAGGAATCGATCCCCACATCATGCTCTGTGTTGAGTATGGAGCCTGTTTAGGATTCTCTCTCTCCCCCCTCCCTCTGTCCTCCCCCTCTCACACATGTGCTCACTCACTCTTTTGCTCTCTCTAAAATAAAATAAGTAATAGCAGTGCTATAACAATAGCCAAATTATGGAAAGAACCCAGATGTCCTTCAACTGAAGAATGGATAAAGAAGGTGTGGTATACGATGGAGTATACTTGGCCATTAAAAAGAAGGAAATCTTACCATTTGCAATAATATGGATGGAACTAGAGGATACTGTGCTAAGTGAAATAAGTCAGAAAAACAAATATGATTTCACTCATGTGGAATTTAAGAAAAAAAAACAAATGGACACAGGAAAGGAAGGAAAAATAAAATAAGATAAACAGTGAGTGAGGCAAACCATGAGAGACTCTTAAGTACAGAACAAACTGAGGGTTGCTGGAGGGGAGGAGGGTGAGGGGATAGGCTAAATGGGTGATAGGCATTAAGGAGGGCACTTGTTGGGATGGGCACTGGGATGAATCACTAAGTTCTACTCCCTGAAACCATTACTACACTGTATGTTAACTAGCTTGGATTTAAATAAAATTTAATAAATAAATAAATAATAAAAAAGAAAAAATACACACTGAAGTACTACTGTGTAAAGGGGCAAGATATATGCAACCTATTCTCAAATAGTTCCCTCAAAATAAATAATGGGCATAAAGAGAAAGAGAAATTCCACAAAATGTTAAGTTTTCTATATTGTTCTTGCAACTTTTCTGTAAATTTCAAATTACTTTAAGTCAATTAGTTTCTGAGCATATCTAATAAAATAGACCATAAGCCAAAATAGACATCAGTTTAAATTCTTCTTTTACCTATAGACTACCTCATTTCTATATCCTTAGTTGGATCAGGAAACAAATAGCAGATTTCAACTATTTTTTTGAAACTCTAAGGACCTTTGAAAGAAATTAATGGTACATGTCAAATGTTAAAACAGAAAATGTATTTCATGCTAACTTTGGCAAGCTTTGGGAATTTAAATTGATCACAATTACACTTTGGTGAAACCTCCCTATAGACAATGTTGCACGATGTGTAAGGTGTACTATAATGTCCAAAAATGTTTAATACATTATCTATAATCACAAAAAAATAGTGAAAATATAAAAATCCACCAGTAGAGGAATAGTTATATTATGATACGTCCATACTATAGAACACCACAGATTATTTAATGTTTACTTATTTTTGAGAGTGAGAGATGGAGCATGAGTGGGAGAGGGACAGAGAGGGAGACACAGAATCTGAAGCAGACTCCAGGCTCTGAGCTGTTAGCACAGAGCCCAACACAGGGGGCAAACTCACAAACCACGAGGTCATGACCTGAGCCAAAGTCAGACACTTAACTGACTGAGCCACCCAGGGTGCCCCTAACACAACAGTTTCTTAAAAGAATGAAGTGTCTCATAAGCACAAAAATATGGATATACTACATAATACAGAATGAAAACCAAAAGTTGCTGATACATGCATTTGTACAAAAAATCAGAGTTGTGTTAGTGTGCTTATGTATGTGCCCAAAAGCAAAAACCTAAAAGGATGCAGGAGGAATAGTTACTGGTGACTACCCCTGGGAGATGGAGAGGAGGAGGAAAGGGTACAATTATGCTTTTGAATTTTTTTCCTAAAAGATCATGTACTACTTTTACAATTAAAACACACACACACACACACACACACACACACACACACTGTATTCTTAGAAATGACTGAAATGTTCTTCGATGAAATATGATTCATGCAACCTTATTTCATCAAAGAACATAAAATATAACTCTGACAGCAGAACTCGAATATATTCTTATTACTCAACTGTAACAAAATCTATTTTTGTGTTCAAGTATCTTTGTGCAATTGGTTCCATGTTCTTAATTTTTAATTTAACAAAGCCAACAACTCCTTTTTGGAAATAGGTAAGATATCAATCCTAAACTGAAAAACCTTTACTTAATGACAGTAACAAAAACTTTAAAAAGCAAAACAAATATCCACACAATGTCTTTAAGAAAGTTTATTCTGAGAATATCAGTTGATAGCCAAACCAAAATATGATCTACACAACATTTTACAACTGTAAGTGATTTATGATAATAGAGAGACACAACAAACTCTTGAAATTTGAATTACTATCTTGTTATCCATTTTATGAATAGAGAAGATTAACATCATTCAGGTGTCCATTCACTAACACTATATGTTAGGTTGTGTACAAAATTGAGAATTAAATTCAACAAAATACTTATTGTTAGAACAATATGTTTGAAGCAATCCCTAGTCAAGAGAACCTTATAAAGGGGGGGGGGGAGTTTATTTTAAATTGAATGCAATAATAAGTAAAATTAAGGACTCTATTTAGAACCTCAACTACTCCTTTAATCAGGTTATTTGGGTGACAAATTAACTCTTTTGGCCACTGTTTTGCAAAGTGGCTTAAAGTCACATTTAGAGTACATTTGTAAGTAGGGAATATGCAACAGGCTCACTATTACATACTTTGATAAGCAATGTTTACAATCTCAAATGACAATCACCATTGAGACTGTGTTTATGTTATGGGATTTTATGTTTATACTCCTTTGCACAGAAGTCAATCTTAAGGGGCCTTTAGGAAAACAATTTTTTTTCAGGCTTCTAAAATGTTATTAGGAATATTATTATAAGGCATTAAAATAAAGCAATAAGTATGCAATATAAATCTATTAACAGTAATTCCATAATTACTCTCAAACTCTCATTACCAGAAGAGACACACACAAGAATGTCTATGCTAAGTATCTTAAGAACGTTGCTTCCTTACATCTAGGCTAAGCACCTTAAGAACTATACTTGCTTCCTTACCTGTGTATACTAAAAAAAAATGTCATTTTTCACTCTTTCAACATTTCCCAATTTTAAATCTTGTTTTTTTTTATTTTTTTTTTTTAATATTTTATTTTAGAGAGAGAGAGGTGCAGAGGGAGAGAGAATCTTAAGCAGGCACAGAGTTTCTCAGCACAGAGTCCAACCCTGGCCTCAATCCCAGGACCATGCCCTGAACTGAAATCAATACTCAGACGCTAAACCAAATGAGCCATCCAGGCACCCCTCAACATTTAATTTAACTAAGCCTCAATCCCTATACAAGGCTATGAAGATAAACAGATTTGGTCTCTAAATTCAAGGAACTCAAAATTCAGTGGGGAGAAAGTCACACAATCTACCTGGCATGATCATTAACACCTAACTTTCAACAAGAGAAAAGAAAGGCAAGTAAAATTGATAAAATTATTTTTCACAAGTGGTGTTAGTAAACAATTCTAAAACCAATAGACACTGCATACTGAAATTGAACAATTAAGTAAATGAATTAAGTAAATGGATCACAGAAACCAGATGTCCCTCTGTAGAGTGGGGATTTACAGACAACAGGAAAGCTCCAATGATCCATGTGGTAACAGATTAGGGTTGGAGGGAATTTAGCTGAATATAGATACACATGGATACAAGTGGAAACAGTTATAAATATGTGCATACATGTTGGTTACTATACACAACTTCTTGTTCTGTCAGCTTAAAGGGCCTAGAAGCAACGCATTTCAGTATCCATGAGGACACCAGATCTTGGTTTCTAATACCATTCTCCAATAAAAGAACCAGCATTCTTTGGGAAAATGGCTGTTTCTAGAGCTGGGACAGGGAATATAAAGGATGGGCATGAGTATCATGCAGTGCCATGAAGTACAAAGGTGCTTAAAAAAAAAAAAAAAAAGCACAATGATGAGAGTATGTCAAAGGGACACAGAAGCCAACTGAAAGAGCTTTCAATGCTCAAAGCCAGAATAATCTGAGCAAGAAAATAAGTTAGTATTACATTATTACCAAAAGAATAAAATAAATACCCATGGTCCATACTGATATGGCCAATGCCCTACAAAGAAGGATTTCATCATATTGTGTAGGTTCTCTCCTCTCAAGGGGGTATACAGCAGGACTCCCTACTGGTGTGGGCTGCACCAAATGACTTCCTCCAGAAAGTCTAGTACAGAAAAGCAAAATTTTAAGAAGAGTAACATTTCAATGGATAAACCTGGCCAACATTAAGTTAGTCAGGTAACCAGGATTACTATCAACAGTCATCAGTCATATTGGCAGTGTGTACCCTTGATATGGTGTACTTCTGATAGGGAAAAATCTGTTATATGATGGCCGGCAGGAGTGATAAGGGAATTTCAATCTCTGCCTGAAGACTTCCCTTCCGGGTTCTTCTTCCAACCCTGCTTGTTTCAGGCACCAAATTACTAATAATGAGGAATGCGGAAGTAACAGACTAAATGGTCCCCTCTGTTGATGCTCTGGGCTCAGACCTCTGGAAAATGATCTACTCTGAGCCCACTGGTGTAAAATAAACCTCCTGCCTTCCAAGATCTCCGAGTGCTGCTTGGTTCTTCTGCTGGGTGATCCAGACTGGTTTCCGTAACACTTCACCCCTCTGGTCATCTTCCCCAAAACACATAACCCCAGTTGAACCATGAGAAAAACATCAAACAAATCCCAACTGAAGAACATTCTACAAAATACCTAACCAGTACTCCTCAAAACTGTGAAAATCGGGGCGCCTGGGTGGCGCAGTCGGTTAAGCGTCCGACTTCAGCCAGGTCACGATCTCGCGGTCCGTGAGTTCGAGCCCCGCGTCGGGCTCTGGGCTGATGGCTCAGAGCCTGGAGCCTGTTTCCCATTCTGTGTCTCCCTCTCTCTCTGCCCCTCGCCCGTTCATGCTCTGTCTCTCTCTGTCCCAAAAATAAATAAACGTTGAAAAAAAAAATTAAAAAAAAAAAAAAAAAACTGTGAAAATCATCAAAAACAAGGGAAGTCTGAGAAACTCTCAGCCAAGAGGAATCTAAGGAGACATGACAATTACATAATATGGTATCCTAGTTGGAGTCCTGAAACAGGAAAAGGACATTAGGTAAAAACTAAGGAAATCTGAAGAAAATATGGATTCTGGGTCATAATAATGCATCATTACTGGTTCATTAATTGTGCAAATATACCATACTAATGTAAGATGTAATAAGAGGAAACTGGCTGTGGGACATATGGGAACTCTCTGTACTATATTTGCAACTATTCTGTAAATCTAAAATTGCTCTAAAATAAAACATTTTAAAAAATTCTACTGGAATGAATTATAAATTCTTACCAGTGAAGAAAATAAGAATCCTCCATTATTTCTGTAGGTACCAACTTAACTGAGCACACTTGAAAATCTGATTCATTCCTTAAACATTAAAAAATAAAAGCTGATATATTCATAAGGCAAGAAGCCAATGTTATCAGTTTGTAAAGTCTATTATTTAAAAAAAATAAAAACATCCTCTGGATTGCAAAACTGATACTTTGCTATTGATTTTTTTCTTAAGCATTTGAAACTGCTGATAAGACAGGATAACAAAATAAATTACAACAGTTAAGAGTTCATATTAGGTAATTACAACAATAAAGGTTTCACTTTAGGTAAAATTGTGGTCAACCATGCATGGGTATCATTTGGACCTGAATTTTTCCTGCAACTACAAGAGGCATTCACTACAAAACACCCCAGGGCTGACTCCTACCAGGACTGGTTACCATGAAATCCCAGTGAAGGCAATGGTCTGTGAGTATCACCTGCTACCTAAAAGAGCAACAAGCTGGCTTCATATAAGCTAAACTGGAGGCTGAAAACAGATGGTATTTAATTTGGCCATATTTTTTTCAATCTGAACTTGTTGCCAACAATAAAATCTGAGAGACTACATACAAAAACTACAAATTTCTACCTTTTTATTTAAACCATAGGAAGATCTGGCCATGTCTCACCTGCATTCCCATAGGCAACATCTGATGTAGCAGAGCAAAGGTGGCCCCTTTAAGGCATGGCACAGCCTCTCCAACATGCCTTAACCCCCAGCACTTCCCTATTTTCTGTATTCCAGCCCACTTTACTGATTCTTTACATAAGCTAAGAATAGAATGTGAATTCCACAAAGGACATCATAAAGAGGCTTCTGGGGGAAAACAGGACTAGTTAAATGAGTAGGTGGGTTTGTTTTGTTAGATGGTGTATGCCAGCTTGGGCAGCAGCAAAATTTCTTGAAACACACGCACACATGCACACACGCACGCCTGGATCTGTCATTGGAAGGCTAACTTCATACGGTGCCTTGCCTCTCCAGGAAATGTTTGTCCAACCAATAGCTAGAGTGTGAGCCAGTGTTACCCTGAAAGGAGCACATACTTATCTAGACATTCTCTATTTCCATTATATAACTCTAAAAAGTCTACGAAAAAATTTGAAGACAACCCAGTTCAAGCTAGTCACAACTATTCGAACCCAACAGACAGGATAATGAGCAAATCTCAGATTCAGGAAAACAGAACAAGTCATGTCAAATCTTATACTTTCACATCCAAGAAAGGAGTCATAAGATACCCACACAATTCATGCCCATGGTGATATATACTCTAAACATAAATCAGTCAAAATTTCCTTTTTTCTACATTTTAAGTTTTTATTTTCCTTCCACTTAGTTAACACACTAGAACAAACAATGCTAAAATTTGTATGGAACCACAAAAGACCCCAAAATAGCCAAAGCAATCTTCACACAGAAAAGCTAAGCTGGAATCACAATTCTGAACTTCGAGGTATATTACAACACTACAGTAATCAAAACAGAATGGTGCTGGCACAAAAACAGACACATAGATGAACAGAACAGAATAGAAAACCCATAAAGGAACCCACAATTATATGATTAATCTTCGAGAAAGCAGGAAATATCTAATAAGAAAAGACAGTCTCTTCAACAAATGGTATTGGGAAAAAGTGAACAGCAACATGCAAAGGAATGGAATTAGACCACTTTCTTACACCATACACAAAAATAAATAGAAAATGGATTAAAGACTTATATATAAAACCTGAACTCATAAAAATCCTAGAGGAGAACACAGGTAGTAACTTCTTTGATATTGGCTGTAGCAACTTTTTTCTAGATAGGTCCCATGAGACAAGGGAAATAAAAGCAGAAATAAACTACTGGGACTACATCAAAATAAAACACTCTGCACAGTGAAAGAAACAATCAACAAAATTAAGAAGCAACCCACTGAATGGGAGAAGACATTTGCAAATGACATATCTGATAAAGGGTTAGTAACCAAAATATATAAAGAACTTATAAAACTCAACACCCAAAAATTGAATAATTCACTTAAAAAATGGAAAGACATGAACAGACATTTCTCCAAAGAAGACATCCAGATGGCCAATAGGCACATGAAAAGATGTTCATCATCACTTACCACCAGGGAAATACAAATCAAAACTATAATGAGATATCACCTCACACCTGTCAGAAAGGAAATCAACAACACAAGAAACAACAGGTGTTAACAAGGATGTGGAGATTGGGGAACCCTCTTGCACTGTTGGTGGGAATGCAAACTGGCGCAGCCACTCTGGAAAACAGTATGGAGGTTGCACAAAAATTTTAAAAAAGAACTACCTTACAATCCAGCGATTGTACTACTAGGTATTTACCCAAAGGATACAAAAATACAATTCAAAAGGATATATGCACCTCCAAGTTTAAAGCAGCATTATTTACCATAGCCAAGATACGGAAGTAGCCCAAGGGTCTATCAATTGATGAATGGTTAAAGGATATATGGTATATAGATATGCAACTGAATATTATGTAGCTATAAAAAAGAATAAAATCTTGCCATTTGCAATGACATGGGTGGAACTAGAGAGTATAATGCTAAGCAAAATAAGTGAGATAAAGACCAATACCATATGATTTCACTCATATGTGGAATTCAAGAAACAAAACAAATGAGCAAAGGGAAAAAGAGAGAGACAAACCAGGAAACAGATTCTTAATTATAGAGAACTGATGGTTACCAGAGAAGAAGGGGGTAGAGGGTAGGTTTTTAAATAGGTGATGGGGATTAAGGAGTGCAGTTGTCCTGATGAGTACCAGATGATATATGGAATTGCTGAATCACAAGACTGTACACCTGAAACTAATATAACACTGTATGTTAACTAACTGGAATTAAAATATAAAATTACTTAAAAAACTGTACCATTGTACTATGTATGTTATGTATGTAGATATAACACATATGGTAACCACATCATAAAGGAGGGAGGATGATGGTAAATGAACCTACATGGTTGTAAGGGCTTTCCTTTCACATAAAGTAGTACAATAATGATCTTAAATAGACTGTGACAACCTGAAGATGTATACTGTATAATCCTACAGCAACGATTTACAAATTTTTTTAAAAAGCTATTATTAAAAAACTACTACATTAAGTTAGGTGGAAATTTTATAAGTAATCAATTAACCCAAAAGTAGACTAGACAGGAAAAATCAAAGAACATACCATATTTGTCCACACCCACAAAATGTATAACACCAAGAGTGAACCCTAACATAAAACTATAAACTTTGGGTGATTGTGATATGTCGATGCAGGTTCAGCAGCTGGAACCAATGTATCACTCTCGTGGGAGATGCTGATAATGAATATACATGTGTGGGGACTCAGAATATATGAGAAATCTCTATACCTTCTGCTCAATTGTGTTGTGAAGCTAAAACTGCTCTAAAACATAAAGGTCTATTAAAAATTAAAATAAGATTGAAATAAAAACAGATGAGACAAACAATGCTTAATAAAATTACAGATCTAAATCCAACTATATCAATAATTACATAAAATATTTGTGAAGCTAAATGCTCCAGTTAAATGGCAAGGATTAACAGACTGGAAAGGATAAACTATGGTATGTTCATACCACAGAAAACATTCAGCAATGAAAACTGTAGCTACATACAACATGGATAGATCTCAATTTTGAGGGAGTAAAGCCAGACCTAACAGATTACATACTGTATAATTACATGAAGTTTAAAAGAAGGTAAAACCTACCGAGGTATATAGGGATTCACATAAGTGGTAAAACTACACAGCAAACTAAGACATTAGCAGAGAAATTAGGAGAGCTGTGACCTTCAAAGGTGAGGTATAGAATGAAGAGAATGCTTCTAGAGTACTGACAATATTTTCTTTCTTGACCTCACTGGTGTAAATAATTCATTATTCAGCTACATTTGCTGTATCTTTGTTATATGTCACAATTTAAAATGTTAAAAACAAAAACATAAAAATGAACAGACTTGATCATTTCATAACTAAAAACTGTGGGTTTGAAAATGATAGAATGGAAATAGTCATAAGAGAAGCACAAAAAGCATATGTATTTGAAAAGGGCATTTGTGGTGATAATACACAGAATAACTCTACCCCAAAATTAACTATCACAAAATTCTCATATTCATAAGCATAATAAATCATATAACGTCCCTTGATTAGCTATTTTCTAAATACAAAATTCACTTTTTAGAATAGATAACAAAATTTTACCAATGACTAGGTCAATTTTTCCTAAAGGTTTGGGTTCTTCATTACTCCAAAATTTATAGTCTTACATTAAACATCAGTGTAAGACCTTTTAAAAATACCTTGGTATATTTTGATTTACTGGAAATATTGGACAACTTAAAGAGCCAATAACATGATTTAAAGAATTCTAGCTTTGTATAATATAGTTTCTTTTGTTTGTTTAATTAAAAATTAATGTGAAAATCATTGGTCAAGCCAGTTTAACAGCCTTCATTATCTTAGTCTACAAAAGTGAAGTGGATATAGAACTTTTTTCACCCAAAAATTAACCTCTCCCAACCTCCAACAGCAACAACAAAACTACCTAACATTTTAAAATTCTTCCCAATCACTATCTTTATTTTTTCCCAGAGGTTTGGGGAATGCTGGTATGTTCCTACATCGGTTGGATATAGTTAACTCAGGTGGGGTTTATTCGGATGTGTGGTATGGGAAGTCTGGGTCTGCCACGGAAAGGCAGAGGCAAACAGCTGAAAGAATGCTTATTCTTCCGCTTTTCCAAGCACTGAACTCAAGTGTCCCTTCTGTTGATGATAACATGAACACAATAAAAAGGCACTTACAGCTTAGGGCAGTGGAAAATCTGGTCACATGAACAATTTTATTTCTAATCTGCAGAAAACTTAAATCTAGTATGTGTAATTTCGAAGGTTTTGTTTTGGTTTGTTTTTTGTTTTTCCTTTTTGGTGCTAGATGAGGACAGGTTTATTTCTGATCCTGCCTCTCCAAATGACTAGGTCTCTGGTAGACTCTGGCACTGCTACAAATTGCACAAACTCATAAACTCATGATTTAAAAAAGGTCTGATTTATATTTATGCAAAGTAAGGTCAGAAGTCCTGGACCCACTTTCCAAATCCAATTGCTCCATCATCATGACCAACCTGAATTTCGTAAGAGTACTTACAAGACACAAAGTAAAAAATGTTAAACTGTTCAAAGACTACCTATTTCAGCTAAATGGGTATATCCTGATTTTCACAACAGAGAAATATACTGCATTAACTTTTAGTACTACCATAGCTAAATACCACAAACTGGGTGGCTTAAACAACTCAAATTTACTGTCCCCAGTTCTGGAGGCTAGAAGTCCAAAATCAAGGTGCTGTTGGGTTGGTTTCTTCGAAGAGCTATGAGGGATGGCCAGGTTCTCCCTATGGCTCTTCACAAAATCTTCCCTCCATTGTGTGTCTATGCCCAAATCTCCCCTTTTTTATAAATATACCAGTCACATTGCATTAGGGTCCATCCTAATGACTTTGCTTTAATTTGACTACCTATATAAAAACCCTATCTCCAAACAAGCTCACTTTCTGAGATACTGGGGATTAAAATTCCAACATATGAATTTTTGGTGGACACAATTCAATATATAACATCTATACACGTGTGTATGTTATATATATCATGTATGTACATGTGTATATAACTAGAATCACTCCTAACAATTAAGAAAACAATTGCACTAAATGTTTTTCATGCCACTTCTGAATGTGTATTTGTAACATTCACAGAGTAACACATTTCTATTTCTTTTCTTTCTATACACATAACACAGATCACACATACAAATCCATGTTTTGTTGCTAAACAGAAGTATTTCAAGCCAAGGAGCCTGAAAACACAGAAAATAGGGCATATTTTCCAATGGAGGTAAAGATTATAGTGTAACCAATAGGAATGTGCAAGCCAGCAATAATTTAATTTAGTAGCTGAGCCAAACCATAGTAGTCCACTTTAAAAATATGGAAACTTGAGAAAGTGATATTGTTACAATTGTTAACTATGGAATGTAAGAACATTTATTTCAAACTTCAAGTCACACAAATCTATTTTGTGTATTTATTTTTTAAAAGAAATATCTATTCAGCACATTTGGGATTTGAGAGCTTGAAAATAACTGAATCCTTTTCCCTGTGTGTGCATGTTAACACCAAATGTAAATGCTGTTACGAGGTTCCAGTTACCGCAGGACTCTGCCTTCATGCCAACTTATTTTTATGCATCTCTCAGAAGGAAATACTCATGGTTTGAGTTTCAATGGATGAGTGCTTTCACCCTTATGAAATACAGAAAGTGCTCTCCCTTTTAAACTATTAACGAAAGGTAAAGAACTACTATGACTTTTCAAATGCCTTTGCTCTTATATTTTTAAAACTTTTAAAAAGTTTTTTTAAAAAATTATGACTGTTCAAAAGGTTTACCTGAGGCAAATCTGTCCTATGGGGTAAAAATCAGAGGACAACACACAGGATTTTATTTTTTTTTTTAATGTTTATTTATTTTTGAGAGAGACAGAGTGCAAGAGGGGGAGGGGCAGAGAGAGAGAGGGAGACACAGAATCTGAAGCAGGCTCCAGGCCCCGAGCTGTCAGCACAGAGCCCAACGCGGGGCTTGAACTCACAAACATGAGATCATGACCTGAGCCAAAGTCAGAGGCTCAAATGACTGAGCCACCCAGGTGCCCCTTTCGGTTTTTGTTTTAGACAAAAATATGTGACATTTCCCATCTTAACCATTTTTTTAAATTTTTTTTAATGTTTATTTATTTTTGAGAGAGAGAGTGAGCAGGAGGAAGGAACAGGGAGAGACAGAGGCACAGAATCCGAAGCAGGTTCCAGGCTCTAGCTGTCAGCACAGAGCCCAGCATGGGACTCGAACTCACTAACCAGGAGATCATCACCTGAGCCGAAGTTGGATGCTTAACTGACTGAACCATCCGGGCACCCCATCATCTTAACCATTTTTTAAATGAAGAGTACAATAGCGTTAACTATATGTACACTGTTGTGCAACAGATCTCTACATGTTTTTCATCTTGCAAAAGTGAAACTCTGTAACTGAGCAAAGACTAGACTCTTCTATTCCACTCCCTCCAGCCACTGGCAACACCATTCTACTTTCTGTTTCTAAGAGTTTTGACTATTTTAGATACCTCATTTAAGCGGAATCATGTCATACAGTATTTACCTTTCTGTGACTGGCTTATTTTAATTTTCTCTTAGCTTAATGTTCTCAAGGTTCATTCATGTTGCAGCATATTACAAGATTTTCTTTTTTAAAGATTTTACCAAGCAGAGTTTTTTATGTATATTTTTTGAGAGAGAGAGAGAGAGAGAGAGAGAGAGAGCGAGCGAGCAGGGGCAGGGCAGAGACAGAGGGGGTCAGAGGATCCAAAGTGGGCTTCACACTGACAATAGTGAGCCTGATGTGGGGCTCAAACTCATGAATAGTGAGATCATGCTCTGAGCAGTAGTTGGATGCTCAACCAACTGAATCACCCAGGCTCCCCTAGATTTTCTTCTTTTTAAGGTTACATAACATTCCACTGTGCATATATATACACCACATTTGCTTTATCCATTTATCAATTGATGAGCATTTAGGTTGCTTTCATCTCTTGGCTACTGTGTGAATAATGCTCCAATGAACATGGATATTCACCTATCTCTTTGAATGGCTGTTTTCAATTCTTTTATATATATACACAAAAGTAGCACTGCTGGACCATATGATAATTCCATTTTTAATTAGACAAGGAAACATCATACTATTTTCCATATTTCCATGTGCACCATTTCACATTCCCAACAGTGCACGTGGGTTCCAATTTCTCCACATCTTTGCCAACACTTGTTATTTTCTGCTTTGGGGATAATGGCCATCCTAACAGCTGTAAGGTGATACCTCACTGTGGTTCTAAACTGCATTTTCCTAATAATTACGTGATGTTGAGCATCTTTTCATGATTGTTGGTCATTTGTATATCTTCTTTGGAGTAATGGCTATTCAAAACCTTTATCAATTTTTTAACAATTTTGTTTTTTGTTACAGAGTTGCAGGAGTTCTATAATATGAGTATTAATCCCTTATCAGATATACAGTTTGCAGATACTTTCTTCCTTTCTGTAGGGTACCTTTTCACTCTGTTGATTGTGCCCTTTGCTACACAGAAGTTTTTAAGTTTGATATCATACCATTTGTCGATTACTGCTTTTGGTGCCTACGCTTTTGGTGTTATATCCAAAAATACTTGCTAAACCTAGTGACATGAAGCCCTTCCCCTATATTTTCTTTTAGAGGTCTTACATTTAGGTCTTTGAACCATTTCAAGTTAATTTTTGTGTATGGTGTAAGGTAAGTCCCCAAAATTAATTCTTTTGCTTGTGGATCTCTAGTTTCCCTAACAATACATGTTGAAGAGATTATCCTTTCCTGTCATGTACCCTTGGCACCTTTGTCAAAGATCTTTTGACCATATAAGGGAAGGTGTACTTCTGGGTTCCCTATGGTGTTCTTTTGGTCTATATGTCTGTCTTTATACCAACACCATACTGTTTGATTACTGTAGCTTTATAATATGAAGTCAGAAGTGTAAAGCCTCCAACTGTTCTTCTTTTTCAAGACTGATTTCATGACCTGGGGTCCTTTACGATGCCATATGAATTTTAGAATTTTTCTTCTTTCTGCAAAATATGACACAGATTTCAATAGCATTTGCATTGAATCTGTAGATCACTTTGGGTAGTAGGGCATTTTAACAATATTAAGTCTTCCAACCATATATACAAGATGTCTTTCCACTTATTTGTGTCTTCTTTGATTTCTTTCAGCAATGTTTTGTAGTTCTCAATATGAAAATCTTTCACCTCCTCAGTTAAGTTTATTCCTAAGTATTTTATTCTTTTGAAGCTGTCTTTTGGATTGGTCATTGTACAGAACTGCAATTTATGTCTGTATGTTCATCCCATAACCTACAACTTTGCTGAATTCATTTATTCTAACAGTTTTCATGTGTGTGGAATCTTTAGGCCTTCTATATACAAGATCATGTCATCTGCAACAGAAATAATGTCACCTCTTCCCTTCCTATTTGGATGTCTTTTGATTTGTTTTTCTTGCCTGAATGTTTTGGCCAAGATATTCAGTACTTTACTGAATAGAGGTGGTGAGAATAAGCATCCTAACCTTAGAGGAAAAACTGAAAGTTTTTCACCACTGATTGATGTTAGCTGTGGCTTTTCATATTTGGCCTTCCGTACATTGAGGTAATTTCCTTCTATTCTCAGTTCATTGAATGTTTTTATCATGAAAGAATGATGAATATTGTCAAATCTTTTTACTACCCATTTGAGATAATCATATCGGTTTTGTCCTTCATTCTGTTCATGTTGTATATTATACAGATTGATTTTCACAAGTTAAACCATTCTTGCATTCCAGAAATAAATCTCACTTAGACATAACGTATACTCCTTTTAATATGCTGTTGAATTTAGTTTCCTAATATTTTGTTGATGATCTTTGCATCAATATTCATTAGGGATATTGGTCTACAGTCTTCTTTTCTTGTAGTATCTTTGATTTCAGCATCAGGTGACCTCACAGAATGAGTATAGAAGTGTTCCAACCTCCTTAAATTTTAGGAAGAGTTGGAGAATTGCTATCAATTCTTTAAATGTTTGGTATGGATCTAGGCTTTTCCGTGTTGTAAGGTTATTATTGATTCAATCGCCTTACTAGTTATAACTCTGTTCAGACTTTTTATTTCTTCATGATTAGTCTTGGTTTATAATATACGTTTCTAAATGTACCCATTTCTTCTAGGTTACCCAATTTTTTGGCATATAATTCCTCATTTTTCCTGTTTGATCTTATTTATTTCTGTGCCATCACCTGTAAGAACTCCTTTCACTTCTGATTTTTCTTGAGTTTCCTTTTATTCACAGTCTAGCCAAAACTTTTCAAATTCATAAATCTTCAAAGAACCAACTCTTAATGTCATTTTTCTGTTGTTTTTCTATTCTATCATCAATTTCTGCTTCTAATCTTTACTTCCTTCTGCTAAAAATTGGGTTTAATTTGTTCTTCTTTTTCTAGTTCTTCAGTTGTTAGACTCTCAAACAGAAATTTTTGTTCAATATATGCATTTATCATCATAACTTTCCTTCTTAGTACTGCTTTTGCTGCAGCCCATAGTTTTATTATATTGTTTTCATTTTCATTTGTCTCAAGATAATTTCCACTTACCCCTGTGTTTTCTCCTTTGACCCACTGATTCATTCAGAAGTGTGCTGTTTAATTTTCACATTTCTGTGAAATTTCCAGTTTTCCTTTTGCTATTGATATCTAGTTTCATTCCACTGTGGTCAGAAAAAGGTATTTGGTATGCTTTCAATTCTTCTTAAGTTGGTGAAGAATAGTTCTGTGGCCTAATATGTGATCTATATTGAAGAATGTTCCAGGTACACTGGAGAAAAATGTGTATTCGGCTATTGTTGGGTGGAGTGTTCCATATATGTCTATGAGATCCAATTGGTCTATCGTGTTGTTCAAATCCTCTGCTCCCTGTTAACCTTCAGTTTGTTTGACCTATGCCCTTACTGAAAGTGGGGTGTTGAAATCTCCCACTATCATTATGTTACTGTCTATTTCTCCCTTCATTTCTGTCAATATAATGTTTGCTTCACATAGTTGGGTGCTCTATTAGGTGCATACAACTGTTACATTTTTTTTTAATATGAAATTTATTGTCAAATTGGTTTCCATACAACACCCAGTGCTCATCCCAACAGGTGCCTTCCTCAATACCATCATCCACCCTTCCCTCCCTCCCACCCCCCATCAACCCTCAGTTTGTTCTCAGTCTTTAAGAGTGTCTTATGTTTTGCCTCCCTCCCTAATTTTTTTTCCTTCCCCTCCCCTATAGTCTTCTGTTAAGTTTCTCAGGATCCACATAAGAGTGAAAACATATGGTATCTGTCTTTCTCTGTATAACTTCTTTCACTTAGCATAACGCTCTCCAGTTCCATCCACGTTGCTACAAAAGGCCAGATTTAATTCTTTCTCATTGCCAAGTAGTATTCCATTGTGTATATAAACCACAATTTGTTTATCCATTCATCAGTTGATGGACATTTAGGATCTTTCCATCATTTGGCTATTGTTGAAAGTGCTGCTATAAACATTGGGGTACAAGTGCCCCTAAGCATCAGCACTCCTGTATCCCTTGGGTAAATTCCTAGCAGTGCTGTTGCTGGGTCATAGGGTAGATTTATTTTTAAGTTTTTGAGGAACCTCCACACTGTTTTCCAGAGCGGCTGCACCAGTTTGCATTCCCACTAACAGTGCAAGAGGGTTCCTGTTTCTCCACATCCTTGCCAGCATCTATAGTCTCCTGATTTGTTCATTTTAGCCACTCTGACCAGCATGAGGTGATACCTCAGTGTGGTTTTGATTTGTATTTCCCTGGTGAGGAGTGATGTTGAGCATCTTTTCATGTGCTTGTTGGCCATCTGGATGTCTTCTTTAGAGAAGTATCTATTCATGTCTTCTGCCCATTTCTTGACTGGATTATTCGTTTTTCGGGCGTGGAGTCTGGTGACTTCTTTATAGATTTTGGATACTAGCCCTTTCTCTGATATGTCATTTGTAACTATCTTTTCCCATTCCGTCAGTTGCCTTTTAGTTTTGTTGTTTCCCTTGCAGTGCAGAAGATTTTTATCTTGACTAGATCCCAATAGTTCATTTTTGCTTTTATCCCCTGCCTTTGGGGATGTGTCAAGCAAGGAATTGCTGCGGCTGAGGTCAGAGAGGTTTTTTCCTGCTTTTTCCACTGGGTTTTGATGGTTTCCTGTCTCACATTCAGGTCCATTATCCACTTTGAGTTTATTTTTGTGAATGGTGTAAGAAAGTGGTCTAGTTTCATCCTTCTGCAGGTTGCTGTTCAGTTCTCCCAGCACCATTTGTTAAAGAGACTGTCTTTTTTCCATTGGATATTCTTTCTTGCTTTGTCAAAGATGAGTTGGCCATACGTTTGTGGGTCCAAATCTGGAGTCTCTATTCTGTTCCATTGGTCTATGTGTCTGTTTTTGTGCCAATACCATGCTGTCTTGATGATTACAGCTTTGTAGTAGAGGCTAAAGTCTGGGATTGTGATGCCTCCTGCTTTGGTCGTCTTCTTCAAAACTACTTTGGCTATTCGGGGTCTTTTGTGGTTCCATACAAATTTTAGAATTGCTTATTCTAGCTTCGGGAAGAATGCTGGTGCAATTTTGATTGGGATTGCAATCAATGTGTAGAAAGATTTGGGTAGTATTGACATTTTAACAATATTTATTTTTCTAATCCATGAGCACGGAATGTTTTTCCATTTCTTTGTATCTTCTTCAATTTCTTTCATAAGCTTTCTATAGTTTTCAGCATACAGATCTTTTACATCTTTGGTTAGGTTTATTCCTGGGTACTTTACGCTTCTTGGTGCAATTGTGAATGGGATCAGTTTCTTTATTTGTCTTTTTGTTGCTTCATTATTAGCGTGTAACAAAGCAACTGATTTCTGTACACTGATTTTATATACTGCGACTTTGCTGAATGCACGTATCAGTTCTAGCAGACTTTTGGTGGAGTCTATTGGGTTTTCCATGTATAATATTGTGTCATCTGCAAAAAGTGAAAGCTCGACTCCATCCTTGCCAGTTTTGATGCCTTTGATTTCCTTTTGTTGTCTGATCGCTGATGCTAGAACTTCCAACACCATGTTAAACAACAGCAGTGAGAGTGGTCATCCCTGCCGTGTGCCTGATCTCAAGGGGGAAGCTCTCAGTTTTTCCCCATTGAAGATGATATTAGCTGTGGGCTTTTCATATATGGCTTTTATGATGTTTATGTTCCTTCTATCCCGACTTTCTCGAGGGTTTTTATTCACAAAGGATGCTGAATTTTGTCAAATGCTTTTTCTGCATTGATTGATAGGATCATATGGTTCTTTTCTCTTTTTTTAATGTGATGCATCACACTGATTGATTTGAGAATGTTGAACCAGCCCTGCAGCCCAGGAATGACTCCCACTTGATCATAGTGAATACTTCCTTTTACATGCTCTTGAATTCGATTTGCTAGTATCTTGTTGAGAATATTTGCATCCATATTCATCAGGGATATTGGCCTATAGTTCTCTTTTTTTGCTGGGTCTCTGTCTGGTTTGGGACTCAAAGTAACGCTGGCTTCGTAGAGTGAGTCTGGAAGTTTTCCTTCCCTTTCTATTTTTTGGAACAGCTTGAGAAGGATAGGTGTTATCTCTGCTTTCAATGTCTGGTAGAATTCCCCTGGGAAGCCATCTGGGCCTGGACTCTCATTTCTTGGGAGTTTTTTGATAACTGATTCAATTTCTTTGCTGGTTATGGGTCTGTTCAAGTTTTCTATTTCTTCCTGTTTGAGTTTTGGAAGTGTGTGGGTGCTTAGGAATTTGTCCATTTCTTCCAGGTTGTCCAGTTTGTTGGCATATAATTTTTCATAGTATTCCCTGATAATTGCTTGTATTTCTGAGGGATTGGTTGTAATAATTCCATTTTCATTCATGATTTTATCTATTTGGATCCTCTCCCTTTTCTTTTTGAGAAACCTGGCTAGAGGTTTATCAATTTTATTTTTCCCATAAAAAAACAACTCTTGGTTTCATTGGTCGACTCTCCAGTTTTTTTTAGATTCTAAATTGTTTATTTCTGCTCTGATCTTTACTATTTCTCTTCTTCTGCTAGGTTTGGGGTGTCTTTGCTGTTCTGCTTCTAGTTCCTTTAGGTGTGCTGTCTGATTTTGTATTTGGGATTTTTCTTGTTTCTTGAGATAGGCCTGGATTGCAATGTATTTTCCTCTCAGGACTGCCTTCACTGCGTCCCAAAGCGTTGGATTGTTGTATTTTCAGTTTCATTTGTTTCCATATATTTTTTAATTTCTTCTCTAATTGCCTGGTTGACGCATTCATTCTTTAGTAGGGTGTTCTTTAACCTCCATGCTTTTGGAGGTTTTCCAGACTTTTCCTGTGGTTGATTTCAAGCTTCACAGCATTGTGGTCTGAAAGTGTGCATGGTATGATCTCAATTGTTTTATACTCATGTAGGGCTGTTTTGTGCCCCGGTATGTGATCTATCTTGGAGAATGTTCCGTGTGCACTCGAGAAGAAAGTATATTCTGTTGCTTTAGGATGCAGAGTTCTAAACGTATCTGCCAAGTCCATCTGATCCACTGCATCATTCAGGGTCCTTGTTGCTTTATTGATCCTGTGGCTAGATGCTCGAGCCATTGCTGTAAGTGGAGTATTAAAGTCCCCTGCAATTACCACAGTCTTATCAATAAGGCTGCTTATGTTCGTGATTGTTTTAAATATTTGGGGCTCCTGTATTTGGCGCATAGACATGTATAACTGTTAGCTCTTCCTGATGGACAGACCCTGTAATTATTATATAATGCCCTTCTTCATCCCTTGTTATACAGCCTTTAATTTAAATTTTTTTTTTCAACGTTTATTTATTTTTGGGACAGAGAGAGACAGAGCATGAACGGGGGAGGGGCAGAGAGAGAGGGAGACACAGAATCAGAAACAGGCTCTGAGCCATCAGCCCAGAGCCTGACGCGGGGCTCGAACTCACGGACCGCGAGATCGTGACCTGGCTGAAGTCGGACGCCCAACCGACTGCACCACCCAGGCGCCCCTACAGCCTTTAATTTAAAGTCTAGTTTGTCTGGGGGCGCCTGGGTGGCGCAGTCGGTTAAGCGTCCGACTTCAGCCAGGTCACGATCTCGCGGTCCGTGAGTTCGAGCCCCGTGTCGGGCTCTGTGCTGACTGCTCAGAGCCTGGAGCCTGTTTCCGATCTGTGTCTCCCTCTCTCTCTGCCCCTCCCCCGTTCATGCTCTGTCTCTCTCTGTCCCAAAAATAAACGTTGAAAAAAAAATTTAAAGTCTAGTTTGTCTGATGTAAGTATGGCTACTCCAGCTTCCTTTTGACTTCCAGTAGCATGGTAGGTAGTTCTCCATCCCCTCACTTTCAATCTGAAGGTGTCCTCAGCTCTAAAATGAGTCTCTTGTAGACAGAAAAATAGATGGGTCTTGTTTTTTTTATCCATTCTGATACCCTATGTCTTTTGGTTGGAGCAATTAGCCCATTTACATTCAGTGTTATTACTGAAAGATATGGGTTTAGAGTCAATGTGATGTCTGTAGGTTTCATGCTTGTAGTGATGTCTCTGGTACTTTGCGGGCCTTGCAACATTTCACTCACAGAATCCCCCTCAGGATCTCTTGTAGGGCTGGTTTAGTGGTGATGAGTTCCTTCAGTTTTTGTTTGTTTGGGAAGACCTTTTTCTCTCTTTCTATTCTGAATGACAGACTTGCTGGATAAAGGATTCTCAGCTACATATTTTTTCTGTTCATCACGTTGAAGATTTTCTGCCATTCCTTTCTGGCCTGCCAAGTTTCAGTAGATAGGTCTGCCACTAGTCTTATGGGTCTCCCTCTATATGTTAGAGCGTGTTTATCCCTAGCTGCTTTCAGAATTTTCTCTTTATCCTTGTGTTTTGCCAGTTTCACTATGATATGTCATGCAGAAGATTGATTCAGGTTACGTCTGAAGGGAGCTCTCTGTGCCTCTTGGATTTCAATGCCTTTTTCCTTCCCCAGATCAGGGACCTTCTCACCTATGATTTGTTCAAGTACACCTTCAGCCTCTTTCTCTCTCTTCTTCTTCTTCTGGAATTCCTATGATAGGGATATTGTTCCGTTTGATTTCATCACTTAGTTCTCTAATTCTCCCCTCATACTCCTGGATTTTTTTTATCTCTCTTTTTCTCAGCTTCCTCTTTTTCCATAGTTTTATCTTCTAATTCACCTATTCTCTCCTCTGCCTCTTCAATCTGAGCTGTGGTCGCCTCCATTTTATTTTGCACCTCATTTATAGCATTGTTTAGCTCCTCATGACTATTTCTTAGTCCCTTGATCTCTGTAGCAATAGATTCTCTGCTGTCCTCTATGCGTTTTTCAAGCCCAGCGATTAATTTTATGATTATTATTCTAAATTCTTGTTCCATTATATTGCTTAAATCGGTTTTGATCAATTCGCTACCTGTTGCTACTTCCTAGAATTTCTTTTGAGGAGAATTCTTCCACTTCATCATTTTGGGTAGTCCCTGTGGTAGCTCCAAACTGCAGGACACTTCCCTGTGCTGTCTGGAACAACTTGTGTTGGTGGGCGGGGCCGCAGTCAGACTCAATGTCTGTCCCCAGCCCACTGCTGGGGCCACAGTCAGACTGGTGTGTACCTTATATTCCCCTTTCTCAGGAGCAGGACTCACTGTGGAGTGGTGTGGCCCCTGTCTGGGCTACTTGCACACTGCTAGGCTTGTGGTGCTGCTTTGGTGGGATCTGGTGTATTAGCCAGGGTGGATCCACAAGGTGCACAGGGGCAGGAGGGGCAGGCTTCGCTCCCTTTGCTGTGGTGGTCCCCTGTGGGAGAGGCCCCACAGCACCAGGAGAGGATGACCCATCGGAGGGATAGATCCACAGAAGCACAGTGTTGGGTGTTTGCATGGTGCAAGCAAGTTCAATGACGGAACTGGTTCCCTTTGGGATCTCAGCTGGGGGATGGGAGAGGGAGATGGTGCTGGCCAGTGCCTTGTTCCCCACTGACCTGAGCTCTGTCTTCCAGGGCTCAACACCTCTCCCTCCCGGGGTCCTCTCGCCCTCCCACTCCCCGAGCAGAGCTGTTGACTTATAACGTTCCAGATGTTAAGTCCCACTGGATGCCAGAACTCATGCAGTCCAGCCCCTCCGCTCTTGCAAGCCAGACTTGGGGGCTCTGCCTTGCCAGGCAGGCTGCCCCTCCACCGCCCTGGCTCACTCCCGCCAGTCTGTGTAGCGTGCACCACCTCGCCGCCCTTCCTACCCTCTTCCGTGGGCCTCTTGTCTACGCTTGGCTCCAGAGAGTCCATTCTTCTAGTCTTCTGGCGGTTTTCTGGGTTATTTAGGCAGACATGGGTGGAATCTAAGTGATCATCAGGACAAGGTGAGCCCAGCATCCTCCTACGCTGCCATCTTCCCTCCTGTTCCAACTGTTACATTTTCCTAGGAACTGAGCCTTTTATCTTTACATAATCACCTTCTTGGTCCCTTGTGGCATTTTTTGCCTTAAAGTTTATTTTGTCTGATATAAGTATGGTCACCTCTACTCTCTTTAGGTTGCCATTTGCAATGGAATATCTTTTTCCATCCATTCACTTTCGACCTGTGTATGTCCTTATATCTACAGTAAACTCTTGTAGACCACTATAGTTGGCCTTTTTTTGTTTTAAGCCATTCAGCCATTCTATGTGGGGAGTTTAATCTGTTTATGTTGAAAATAATTACTGGAGTGCTGACTCCAGTAATGACGGGACTCCAATAATTACTGGCTCAATCAGTTAAGTGTCCAACTCCTGGCTAACAAGGTCATGATTTCATGGTTCCTGAGATCAAGTCCCACATGGGCTCCATGCTGACAGTGCAAAGCCTGCTTGGGATTCTCTCTCCCTCTTTCTCTGCCTTTCCCCTACTCACAACACACACATGCATGTGCAGTCTATTACACTCTCTCTCAAAATAAATAAACACTTAAAAATTAACTAAAGTGAAATAAAATAATTACTGACAGGGAAGGACTTTTTACTGTCACTTTGTTAACTGATTTCCATATGTCTTATAGGTATTTTATCCCTCTTTCCTCTCTTGCTGCCTTCGTGTTTCATTGATTTTTTTTTTACAGTGGCATGTTTTGCTTCCTTTATCGTTTCTTCTTTTGTGCATCTTCTATAGGTATTTTCTTTACCAGAGAGCTTTATATTTATACATGCTTTCATGTTCTGTCCTTTCCTTTCAACTTGAAGAACTCCCTTTATCCATTCTTGTAAGGCATATCCAGTTGTCATGAACTTCCTCAGCTTTTATTTATCCAGGAAAGTCTTTATTTCTCCCTCATTTCTGAAGGAAAGTTTTGCCACATATAGTATTCTTGTTTGAGAGGTTTTTTTCTTTCAGTACTCTGGCCTGTAATGTTTCTGATAAGAAATCTGCAGACAATTGTACAGGAGCTTCCTTATATATTTTTCCTTGTATATTTCTCTCTTGCTGCTCTCAAGATTGTCTTGAGTTTTCAGTTTGATTATAATATGTCTCAGTGTGGACTTCTTTAGATTCATCCTAGTTGGAATCTTTTAAGCTTCTTGAATTTGTATGTTCATTTCTTCCCTTGTTCAGGAAGTTTCCTGGCATATGTCTTCAAAGAAGATCTCTGCTCATCTCTCTCTTCTCTTCAGGAACTCTGATGTTGTATAAATTGATCCATTTGACAGTGTCTCATAAGTCCCTAAGACTTTTTTTTTCACTTTTCATTTTTTTTCTTTCCATTCCTCTGATTTCAAATGAACTGTATTCAAGATCACTCATTCTTTCTTCTGCTTTATCAAGTCTGCTATTGATCCCTTCTACTAAATTTTTTTCAATTAAGCTACTTTTTCAGTTCCAGAATTTCTGCTTAGTTTTTTTAGTTTCTACCTCCTTTGTTGATATTTTCATTTTATTTATGCATTATTTTCCTTATTTTATTTACTTGTTTATTTACTTGTTTATTTACTTGTGTTCCCCTGGAGCATATTGAGCCTCTTTAAGCCAATTATTTTGACTTCATTGGTAATTCACAGATCTCTATTTCTTGAGTGTTGGTTTCTGAAGATTTATTTGGTTCTTTTGATTGGGCCACGTTTCCCTGCTTTCATGTGCCTTGTTATTTGCCATATTTTTTTGTTGTGATTTTTGCACTTTACAGAAGCAGCCACCTCCCCAGTGGCTTTGTATGTTGGAAGACTTCCATCAATCAGCCTGGCTAGAGATTCTCAAACGCTTTATAAGGATACATATTCTATGGACTTGTGTGTGTAATTTTCCAATTACAGAGGTTTTCCAGTTTCTTTTTCATGAGGGGTTAGTCTCTTTCACCTTCTGGTGTCTAGCTAGAGTACTGCAGATTCTCTAGCACTACCACATACAGTTGAGCTCTCTTTGGTTCTAAATAGCCCCCAGCATCCAAAGTATGCCAGTTCCCCATCAGCACTCTAAGTGAAGCAAAATATAAACCAACCCCTCCTAGTCCCTCACCCCAAATAAAACCCTGGGATATTGGATACATGTTCCACTACTCTCTTTCCCTTCCAAGGGACAAGCAGCATATGGGGCTTTTCCTTTTAATTACGAGTTTTACCGGCCTACAGGAAGGGCTGATGGAGCTTAAATGAAACCATTTCTCTGACCCATTTCAATGCAGATGCTCCTGTCTTTGAGCATTCTCATAATGGATTTTTGGACTGTATATTGCTAAGTCAGTGTTTCTGTAAGGGAGTGAATTCTAGAGCTGTCTACTCCACCATCTTTTTGAGAACAGATCAGTTATCTCTGTAATGTCACATTATAACAAACTCAGTGGAAACATACACAACAGCAGTCATCAAAAATTTATAGTGAAGACTGGTCTTTGATTTAGAAAAGGTATAACATATTTCAAACACCCACTTCTCTTTCTGAATTTTTTTGCACCTAAAATATACAAAATTATTATACCGTACAGACTATGTTATATACCATCTCACCTCCACCACACTTCATCTCCGACTCCAGTCAGCTATAGTTAATGACTCTGTGCAGGTGTCAACCCACTTTGTGCTAATAGTGCCTCATCTCAATCTTACTCCAAACAGACTTATCACTTCCTGTTCTCGAAGTTTGTTGGATGCATGCAAGGTCAAGAGGTATCACACATATGTAACCTAGAATTTCTGAGAAGGCAAACTTCATGGGGCAACCTCAATCCTTTTGAAAGAGGGATAGAAACTTTTAGACAAATGGCTTCTCCTTTTAATCCCTCGGATGGGTGATTTAGGGATGTAGTCTCTGGGACTCACCAGAAATAATAGTCACCCTCATAAGTACCCAAGTCAATAATGTATCATTGTATTGGCTTTGGCTTCTTCTTCCCCATTTGACTCTCCTTATTCCCTCACCTCCTCTCCTTGAGACTATTTCCCAAATAAACTAGCTGCTACAAGTACTAGCCTTGAGGGACAGAGGTAGGTGACCCCAGGCTAAGAAGGCCCCAGGCTTACATTATGTAAGCAGGGCCTTACTCCATGGGATCTACTTTTCTGTTATTGAGTATAGATGGGTTTCTTCTCTTCCACCTGACTGTATTCCTCTTAAAGGTAAAAATCCTTATTCACTTGTGAAGTCTCATAACATGACCTCATGATTTTTTTAGCACATACAGTAATTTCCCATTGGGTTTTTCAGATGGCTCACTATTCCTAATGATTTATAATAAAAGATAATTTTTACAAGCTTGAAAGCTAATAATTTATGCAGAACTTCCTTCAAATTCAAATCCACTTTTATAATATTTGTTGCTCAAGACTAGATGTTTTAACTTGGTCAAACATATTTTCCATAGATAATGCATCTCAGAAGCCCATTCATTGATTTTAAATATATTTTTGAAAGCAATCTTTCTTTTTAGGTGAAAATATGACTGCCAGCAATGTTACACTAAATTATAAATCCCATAAAAAAATAAAAATTAAAACTTTAGATTGATGCTAATCTTAGGTTTCATTTACCAATATTAAAAAAAAATTAAAAAAAGCATTCCCCCTGGATTAAAATAAACATTCCATTATATGATTCCTCCTGCAACACTCAAGCTAAACATATATTTTTCTGGCTTTTTAAATTAGATCATTATAATCAAACAATTTAAAAGATAGCAATATCTAGGGGCACCTGGGTGGCTCAGTGGGTTAAGCATCTGACTCTTGATTTGGATTCAGGTCATGATCTAATGGTTCATGGGATTGAGCCCTGTGTCAGGTTCCATGCTGACAGTGTAGAACCTGCTTGGGCTTCTCTCCCTCTCTCATTGCCCCTCCTCCACTTGAGCAGGCTCGCACTCTCTCTCTCTCAAGATAAAATAACCTTTAAAAAAAAAAAAACAAGAGATAACAATTTCTTGCCAAAATACTGATTTTGCCTAAATGGTACTTCGAAAGCTCAGAATATGATAAAGGGACCAACCCAAAAAATAAACAACACAAGCTATGGTGGTCTTCTGTACAAGAGAAATATTGTGTTAGTTCTCAATAATGAACAAGCAATTAAAATAATTCTGAAAATACTTAAAATTTGGACATACAGATAGATATCTTTTTAATTGAGATTTTACTCTAATGAACATTATTATATTCCCCTACTATACTTCTCTAGTGGTTTATATGACATATGCAAATCTTGGCACATGAAGCTTGATAACTGGACATTTTGGCAGAGAAGGAAAATGTGACCAGAATATGCTACTTAGGGAAGCATACAATATCCTTTGCTCATCTAACGCAAAACCTTAAATCAAAAACCTTAAACCTTACTATCAAAAACCTTAAATTAGCTAACATCTAGCCCATAGGCACTGTAAACCTGACTGCCAAGATATCAGCTCACAGTCAGCTGTCTTTTGAGCAGTTGCTCCTCCAAAACCAAGATATTCCAAACATCCTCATTGTACTCTCTTCCCCCATTTGCTGTGAACGCTCATGTGTGGTATCGTACCCAAACCACTCATGTATGTAGACTCAGCCTCCAACACCACATGCCAGGCACTACTGGGCTTGTAGTGTATGCTGTGCAAAAGACTCAGAACACTAAAACTGGAGGGCATTTGAGGGGGTATCTAATCCAAAATCCTGAGAGGTTAAATGATTTGTACATGGTCAATGGCAAGACTAGATCATGAACTCAAGTTGCCTGACTAACCCACTCTTCTGAGAGGAATGGTTTATTTCCTTCTAATCAAAAGGACTTCAGTGAGTATCCTAGTGCAATGAGCAAACTAACATAAAAGACCACTTATGTCAAGAATGGATGGTCTCTTATCTGAGATGCTTTAAAATCATGTTTAAACAAGTATCTGAAGATGTATTCCTGTAAGAAAAAGATAATCCAGTATCTGCAAATAATTAGGCTAACCTTGATAAATTTCAATGTATAAAATTAATTGAGATCAGATACAGATACAAATTATTCAACGTTAACCTCCCTGAATTATTCTGCATATTCTCATTTAATACTCTCACTAAAATACTATCACTAACCATACAAGATTCTACACAGTCCCTAGAATAAAGGTAAAGTAAAACTAACTTGCATGTGGACAATTACTATGCCTTCCTTGTGTAAGGCAGAACTGTTGGTATTTCTTAAGGCCAAGAACATGCCCTACCTTTAAAGTCCAATTCCAGGAGGTCAATGCCAGGTCCACAGCCCAAAATAGAACAGTTTTCAATCGAGCTCCACCATGGGTCATTTATTCTATAAACACAGCACTGGACTAGATGCTGGAGATAATGGGAGATGAATTTGAAACACATAGGCAATGTACAGGGAACAACTGTGAGCCAACTTTGTATACATGATCATATAATCTTCACCACAGCCCTGGGAAAGAGATGTGATTACCCTGTTTCATGAAGAAGAAAGCAGAAGAGTTAACCAAAGCTACTAGAAGGCAGAGCTTTGGAACACATGCATTTTCACTGAGAATTCTAACCTACCTTTGCGCCTACCACCACATTCCTTTGCATTTCTGCAGGGAGCTGGGGAAACATGAACCTATTCTGGAGTACAGTTTCTCATCTTAGATCCAGATGTGGTATGTCTCCACACTGCATAAGAGCTTCAATTCTACAACAACCCTAAGGAGAAAATGAGTATCTAAATCCACTAAAAACTCCAAAAAGAAACCAGGCCCCAAGTTTAAAGGGTTCATTATAGCCTTTCTGTCTGTAAAACACGGATCCCCACAGCACTGGTATCTCACAGATTGTAGCATAAGAGGTGGGGATTGCTGAACAGGCCTAAAGCACCAGAACAGTGTCTCACACGTAAGTGCTTAATTAAAGTTGGCTGCTGCTTTCAAAATCACTACTATTCTTTGGTAACCATATTCCTCAACTTTTTTCTCTCAGAATACAGTTCCAAAGGGGAAAAAAAAAAGCAATGTAATTCATGTTTACTATAAGGTGGTCTATAAAATTTTTTGACCAAATGTATTCAACTATAAAATTTTAATTCTGAAAAGAATCAAAAAGAAATATAAAACATTATTAGCTTAAATGCTAAATACAAAATAGTTAATGCTACAGCATGAACTACATAAACTCTATGCAAATAGTCAAGGATTCTATGTCAAGACTACTTTTCAAGGCAGAAAAGTGAAAACAGCCATTAGGATAGTGAGATAATTGTTTTTATTCTTAAAAGTTCCCTTCAGAAACAATCAGCAAAACTAAAAGGCAACCAACAGAATGGGAGAAGGTACTCACAAATGACATACCAGAGAAAGGCTTAGTATCCAAAATCTATAAAGAACTTATCAAACTCAATACCCAAAAAACATATAATCCAGTGAAGAAATGGTCAAAAGACATGAATAGACACTTCTCTAAAGAAGCCATCCAGATGGCCAACAGGCACATGAAAAGATGCTCAATGTCATTCCTCATCAGGGCAATACAAATCAAAACCACAATGAGATATCACCTCACACCTGTCAGAATGGGTAATATTAACAACTCAGGCAACAACAGACGTTGGCAAGGATGTGGAGAAAGAGGATCTCTTTTGCATTGTTGGTGGGAATGCAAGCTGGTGCAGCCACTCTGGAAAACAGTATGGAGGTTCCTGAAAAAATTAAAAATAGAACTACCCTATGATCCAGCAATTGTACCAATAGGCATTTATCCAAGGGATACAGGTATACTGTTTTGAAGGGGCACATGCACCCCAATGTTTATAGCAGCACTATCAACAATAGCCGAAGTATGGAAAGAGCCCAAATGTCCATCGAATTATGAATGGTTAAAGAAGATGTGGTATATATATGCAATGGAGCATTACTTGGCAATCAAAAAGAATGATATCTTGCCATTTGCAACTATGTGAATGGAACTAGAGGGTATTATTCTAAGTGAAATTAGTCAGAGAAAAACAAATATCATATGACTTCACTCATATGAGATAAGACACACCAACAGATGAACATAAGGGAAGCAAAAATTATATAAAAACAGGGAGGGAGACAAAACATAAGAGACCCTTAAATATGGAGAAAAAACAGAGGGTTACTGGAGGGGTTGTGAGAGGGGGGATGGGCTAAATGGGAAGTAAGGAATCTACTCCTGAAATCATTGTTGCACTACATGCTAAATTTGGATGTAAATTAAAAAAACAAAATTAAAAAAAAGTTCCCTTCATATTGCTTTTTAAACTTCTGTAACAACAAATGTGTCCTTTTAGATTATTTCATAATATATTAAATAGGCAGGTGTCTGTTACACCTAACTTAATGGGAGTCTGTAGGAAAATTAAATTTATTCTGAGACTCCTGTGCAATAATAAAGACAATATACCCCCCCAAAGGAATATATAGGCTTGGGCTCTTCTCAAGTCCCTTACAACAAGCCACTGTAAACGATGGTGTGCCAGTAACAAATTATGCTAGACTAAAATGCTTCAATATGGTTTAACATGGATAAAGTACTGGCTTCAAACATAAAGGAAATCAAAGAAAGAAAAGATCTGGAGCTTTTTAATTCTGATCATCATCATCTATGTAGCAATGTTTCTCAAAGAGTACAAAGTCCTAGGATCACCTACATTAGACTCACAAGAGATTCTTTTCAAAATGCAGATTCCAACCACCACTACAATCTTCAAACCTACACAATCAGAATCTCCAAGAGAGGCCCAGAGTTTGCCTTTCTATGCATACAGATTTTTATGCATACAGATTTTAAGAACTATTGATCCAAAGACATGTTAATCCAGTAAAATAAACACCATTCAAAATTTTCAGTGAAGGAAACATACAGAGCTCTAACTCTAGATAGGTAATTCAATTACATCCTAATTTCTCACCACTATCAGCTCAAACAAGCCAAGTTGTAAGAGCACAAGCACAAGGAGCAGACATCCTGCAAATCTATTGTCTCTTCTTGCCTAACCTGTGAAACTTTTTCTGGAAAATAATTTTGCAAACTTTATCAAAAGTCTTAAAATGCCCATGCCCTTTACCCCCAAAATTTCACTAGTAAGAGTTTTTCCTATGTGAATAATCAAGGATACAAAAAACATTTTTAGGCAAGAGTGTTTAGGACAGCAGTATTAATATTTATCATCTGCAATTTTTTGAGTATATGCACTGCATCTGGCACTGGTAGGTGCTTTACACACAGTATTTCTAATCCTCACAACTTAGAAGACACTTTTATCCCTCTTTTAGAGATAAGAAGACTGGGGCTCAGAGAAGTTATTTACTGGTCTGGGCAGGAATTATTAATCTGCCCAGGATCTGAATCTTGGGCAATCTGAGTAAAAACATTAGGCTCTTCCCACTCCCAGACACACACAAAAAAATGCTATGTTTAAGCAAAGTATGATATGTCAAGGGGATAGTTCATATCCATTTAAAACCATGCTCTTCAAAATCTTTAATGAAATGGAAAATACTCATGACACAATGTTAAGTGAAAACTGGGTGTGATCCCACTTTAGAATGCAAGGGACACAAGACACAGAAGGGTAGGGACTATATTCACCTTGGTTTTGTCTGCATCCCCAAAGCCTAACACTGTACCTGATATATAGTAGGAACTCTGTAGGAATATCTGTTGTAAAAATAAATTACGTGTGGGGGAGCCTGGGTGGCGCAGTCGGTTAAGCGTCCGACTTCAGCCAGGTCACGATCTCGCGGTCCGTGAGTTCGAGCCCCGCGTCAGGCTCTGGGCTGATGGCTCGGAGCCTGGAGCCTGTTTCCGATTCTGTGTCTCCCTCTCTCTCTGCCCCTCCCCCGTTCATGCTCTGTCTCTCTCTGTCCCAAAAATAAAAATAAACATTGAAAAAAAAAATTTTTTTTTAAAAAAATAAATTACGTGTGGACATATTTTTTAAAGACCAGAAAATAATTCCCAAAATACTATCAGTGGTTATTGCTAGATTCCCAAAATATTATCAGTGGTTATTGCTAGATTAGGAATGACATTTGGTTTCTCTCTTTTTTTTTTACATTTGTTTGTACTTTCGAATATTCTATAAGAAGTTCACATTACTTTCATAATGAGAAAAAAAAACTGCAATGGCTAATTTTCAAATCCTAGATTTAAGCATCTTGCTACCCAAGAGATGCAATTAAGCTTCACATAAACTCAATATGCAAACTAACGTCTGGTTTATCTTATTCATTTTAACAGAAAAACTACTTTACAGTTAGAAAGTGAGCATTCACTTTCTATATGCCAGCACCGATTTAATACTGGTAACAACTAAATGCTTTCATCGCCTACATTTATTAGTAGCTTGGGAGGCAGGAAATGTATTTACAAATGTATAAATAACATCTACAAAATGTTTCTATTAATGGTTTATACATTTTGGATACTGCCCTAAATGTTAGTACCACAAGGATTAAAAATCAAATTTGGTGGCTTCTGCAGCAAAACAAGGGTTTCTTGCCAAGGTCATCCCCATGCACAGCAAAAGCCACTATAAGTTAGCATTACAATTGTGCCTCATCCCTGGTAGTTTATTAAGCATTTTACATAAAGGAATATATATGGTCACTGTTATCCCAAGCATTTTTTAAGAACTATATTTAAAATAAACAGAATAAACAAGAATGAGCCAACTGGTATATTTTAATAGCTCATCATTCTGGAAAATTTCAAACAGCAAAACGTGGCACAAATCTGATGATAATTCTACTATCAAACTGCCTCCAAAATGACTTAAATCTTTCTGAACAAATTCCGGAATACTGCAGTAACCAATCTATAAAAACCCAAAAGGAGAGAAACATGAACTACACGGAACCTGTCGATTCCAAAACCAATTTGAGATGGGTGACAAGCAGGAAGGAAAAGGGAAGAGAGAAAGGATATCTTGGGTAATAAAAGGGAAAATGGGCATTTGTACTGTTGTGTAATTATCAATCAAAAAAAGAAAAAAAAAACAGTACCTGATATGGAGAAAACAGTGGAGGAAAAAGCTACAATACTTAGTGGCCTTAGGTCCTGTTTGTAAAAGCAGTAGCAGGATGAGAAGAGCTTTATATGATCAAAGATATTTTGTCTTTGGAATTTATGTTTATTCCTGGATTATGCCAAGAAAGAAACTCTACCTACCTATAATGCCACTAAATAATCTAAATCTCTAGGGATTCTCCATGCAGGCCAGTCTCCAAATACAAGCAAGCCTCTGCTGCTTCAATCACAACTTCGTATTTTGCTACAATTCCCCCTGCTTCATCCGCTGTAGGGAAATAATGGGTTGGATCCATTCTGGTTCCCTTTCTCCTTTACTTAGGTTAGAAAAGCTGGAAAAAAAGTTTTAATTCCAGCATCTCTTGTAGCAAAGAGTGGCCAAAAAAAATACAGATGGAAGTTTCAGGAGAGAGAATTCTTTGACAAAATCTTAAATAGAAAACAATGTTTATTCTCATTTCCCCTGCACAGACCCCTAGATGCACCTCCAGGCATAGCTATAGCCAGTCTACAACAATGAGGCCAAAAGCCACTTGAGGGGGGGGGGGGGGGAGGTGAGGAGAGTAGTCGCTGGGCTCCTTGATACCCTTGGGACAACTATTGTAGGGCTGAGACCTCTTAGCTCCAGGTTTTGTGTTAGGTGGAGAAAATAAACCTCTGGCTTGTTTAAGCCACTCTGTGTTGAGTTTTCTGTTAGAGCCAAATACATTCCTACCCATTAAAATCATCAATATGACAAACCTTTCTGTTTTAACTTATCAATGATCAACTTCACCAAAACTCCAGTCTTCACAAAGTTAAGATTTACTGAGAGTCCATGCGTTTACTGAGAGTGTGTGTCCTCGATGCCCATGAGGGCAGGGACTTAACACCCATCTCCTTTTATCCTTACAGGAACCCTACTAGAGGCAAAGTGCAGACCCCAATATGGGCCACTCTAACAGCAGCTCCTGAGCTCTTTGCTGTCAAGCTACACAACCACTGATGTACATTTTCATTGTTTATAAAGTGATCTTAACCTTCAGTTCTGCTCTCTGACTCCACTGCAATTGTCCTAACTTTCTGATTGGAGAAAGACTACACCTAAACATTAAATCTCTCCTTCCCCTAAACAAAAGGGACTTACAGGCAGCTTTGAAAAAACAAGCAAGCAAACAAACAAACAAAGAAACAAAACTGGCAAGCATTTGTTTTCTAAGGTTTTGAAATCTTTATCCATCACAGGGCACAGAGCTGCTGTTGCACTAACACCTACTAAGCACCATGTGCCTGGAACTAGGCTAAGGTTTTCACATGCAGTGTCTCATTCAGTGCCCACAACATTCCCAGAAGATAGGACTACTGCTGCCCCCCATTTTACAAGTGAGCAAATAGAACATGTAAGCCCAGACACAGACTTTGAAAGAAGTGTCTTTCCAGATACCAACGAATGACAAATTCAGAGCAACATAAAACTAGAAGGGAGATTGATTTTTCATCTACTCTTTAGTAAAAATTTCAGAAGTGACTGGCTCAGGACCCTTCAAAAAATGAAAAATACTTAAGGCAAGGACAACTAAACAGGGTGTAAAGCCATCTCATCCTGAGCAAAATCTGGAATTTCACACTCATGTCTAATATAATTTTACTCAGTATATACTCAACCACCTTTACAAGAAGCTAATATACTCATCATACTGTGAGCTACCAGGAAGGCCAATAATATTTAGATAGCTATGATTATTCATTTATCATAAGACCATTTTAATTCATTTTCCAGTACACCTGATTTTTATTTTCAATATAAGAATGTTCATTTTATGAATTACGGTTTATAATAGTTATTATCCATTTATTCAGCACTTCCAGCCCTATAATGTTTTACATACATCTTTTTTCTCTTAATTGTCACAACCACCTCAAGATGCAAGAACTATTAACAACTCCTTTTAGAAAAAGGAGTGAAGGTGATGAATTTTCCCTATTTCCCTATTAGAAGGCAGCACTGAGATTCAAATCCACATTGGGCCCAGAGCCTTGTGCTTTTAACCACTAAACTTTATTAGGTTATTAGATTTGCTCTTGTTGTATTAGCCTTAATCAAGCATTAGCTAGAAAACTATATTCAGCTGAGCTCGTATTTATCTTCCCTTTCAGTAGTCCCTAATTTTCACATATTTGTGCTTCGTATTTTCACACAAAACATCTAAAAAATAAGACCATCTTCACTAAAGATTCATTTCACTTGCTGAATTAAAGAAATAACATTAATGCTGCTCTTACTTTTAATCAATGATGTGTGATAACCTGTTTTAGTGGCTAGTTCTGCTACTCAAGCAAGCAGAAGTAAATGATTCCCATTTTGCCTATCATTGTAAAAATGCAACATGGTTTTTAAAGTCTTTAACAGCAATATCCTAAAAGCCCACCAGATGTCAACCTCAGTTCATGAAAACAGGACATTTCCTACCTTGTAACACTCCATTCTTTCTATAATGAAACAAGGGATTTGAAATTTTGAAAATGCCTATGCTTCTAAACTATATGTAGGAATTTTTTTAATTTTTTTGTTTATTTATTATTGAGAGAGAGAGTACCAGTGAGGGAAGGGCAGAGAGAGAAGGGGACAGAGAGAATCCCAAGTAGGCTCAGTGCCACCAGCACAGAGCCTTATGTGGGGCTCAATCTCAGGAACCCAGTCAGGAGATCATGACCTGAGCTGAAATCAAGAGTCAGACGCTTAACCAACTGAGCCACCCAGGCACCTATTGGAATTTTTAATTATATGGCACATGTGTTATGTTTTTCAACATAAAAAGAAAAGTGTAACAGTAAGATGTAAAACAGCCTCAGAGACAAAGAGAGAGAAAAGTATAAATATACAAATTCTACATTTGCCTCTCAGGGTCTCTAGAAAACACCAAAACTGTATTTCTGATTCTTCTGACTTTACACCATTCTCCTCCATCTTTCTATACTATAACTCACATTTCCTTGACTTAAATGAATTAATACTATTATCTCACACAAGGCATGAAATCTAATTTTTGAAAATTAGTAAATAAATTAAAAACAATTTTTCTTTATGATTAAACAGTGCTGTCCATGGTATCCATTCCAAGGCTGACCATTAACTTAAACTTGAAAATAATTCCCATTTATAAAACCATTGACTAAATGAAAATGGAATTATTACAACCAATCCCTCAGAGATACAAACAATTATCAGGGAATACTATGAAAAATTATATGCCAACAAATTGGACAACCTGGAAGAAATGGACAAATTCCTGAACACCCACACTCTTCCAAAACTCAATCAGGAGGAAATAGAAAGCTTGAACAGACCCATAACCAGCGAAGAAATTGAATCGGTTATCAAAAATCTCCCAACAAATAAGAGTCCAGGACCAGATGGCTTCCCAGGGGAGTTCTACCAGACATTTAAAGCAGAGATAATACCTATCCTTCTCAAGCTATTCCAAGAAATAGAAAGGGAAGGAAAACTTCCAGACTCATTCTATGAAGCCAGTATTACTTTGATTCCTAAACCAGACAGAGACCCAGTAAAAAAAGAGAACTACAGACCAATATCCCTGATGAATATGGATGCAAAAATTCTCAATAAGATACTAGCAAATCGAATTCAACAGCATATAAAAAGAATTATTCACCATGATCAAGTGGGATTCATTCCTGGGATGCAGGGCTGGTTCAACATTCGCAAATTAATCAACGTGATACATCACATTAACAAAAAAAAAGAGAAGAACCATATGATCCTGTCAATCGATGCAGAAAAGGCCTTTGACAAAATCCAGCACCCTTTCTTAATAAAAACCCTTGAGAAAGTCGGGATAGAAGGAACATACTTAAAGATCATAAAAGCCATTTATGAAAAGCCCACAGCTAACATCATCCTCAATGGGGAAAAACTGAGAGCTTTTTCCCTGAGATCAGGAACACGACAGGGATGCCCACTCTCACCACTGTTGTTTAACATAGTGCTGGAAGTTCTAGCATCAGCAATCAGACAACAAAAGGAAATGAAAGGCATCCAAATTGGCAAAGATGAAGTCAAGCTTTCGCTTTTTGAGATGACATGTTATACATGGAAAATCCGATAGACTCCACCAAAAGTCTGCTAGAACTGATACATGAATTCAGCAAAGTTGCAGGATACAAAATCAATGTACAGAAATCAGTTGCATTCTTATACACTAACAATGAAGCAACAGAAAGACAAATAAAGAAAATGATCCCATTCACAATTGCACCAAGAAGCATAAAATACCTAGGAATAAATCTAACCAAAGATGTAAAGGATCTACATGCTGAAAACTATAGAAAGCTTATGAAGGTAATTGAAGAAGATTTAAAGAAATGGAAAGATATTCCCTGCTCATGGATTGGAAAAATAAATATTGTCAAAATGTCAATACTACCCAAAGCTATCTACACATTCAATGCAATCCCAATCAAAATTGCACCAGCATTCTTCTCAAAACTAGCACAAGCAATCCTAAAATTCATATGGAACCACAAAAGGCCCCGAATAGCCAAAGGAATTTTGAAGAAGAAGACCAAAGCAGGAGGCATCACAATCCCAGACTTTAGCCTCTACTACAAAGCTGTAATCATCAAGACAGCATGGTATTGGCACAAAAACAGACACACAGACCAATGGAATAGAATAGAAACCCCAGAACTAGACCCACAAACGTATGGCCAACTCATCTTTGACAAAGCAGGAAAGAACATCCAATGGAAAAAAGACAGCCTCTTTAACAAATGGTGCTGGGAGAACTGGACAGCAACATGCAGAAGGTTGAAACTAGACCACTTTCTCACACCATTTACAAAAATAAACTCAAAATGGATAAAGGACCTAAATGTGAGACAGGAAACCATCAAAACGTTAGAGGAGAAAGCAGGAAAAGACCTCTCTGACCTTAGCCGTAGCAATCTCTTACTCGACACATCCCCAAAGGCAAGGGAATTAAAAGCAAAAGTGAATTACTGGGACCTTATGAAGATAAAAAGCTTCTGCACAGCAAAGGAAACAACCAACAAAACTAAAAGGCAAACAACGGAATGGGAAAAGATATTTGCAAATGACATATCGGACAAAGGGCTAGTATCTAAAATCTATAAAGAAATCACCAGACTCCACGCCCGAAAAACAAATAACCCAGTGAAGAAATGGGCAGAAAACATGAATAGACACTTCTCTAAAGAAGACATCCAGATGGCCAACAGGCACATGAAAAGATGTTCAGCGTCGCTCCTTATCAGGGAAATACAAATCAAAACCACACTCAGGTATCACCTCACGCCAGTCAGAGTGGCCAAAATGAACAAATCAGGAGACTATAGATGCTGGCGAGGATATGGAGAAACGGGAACCCTCTTGCACTGTTGGTGGGAATGCAAATTGGTGCAGCCGCTCTGGAAAGCAGTGTGGAGGTTCCTCAGAAAATTAAAAATAGACCTACCCTATGACCCAGCAATAGCACTGCTAGGAATTTACCCAAGGGATACAGGAGTACTGATGCATAGGGGCACTTGTACCCCAATGTTCATAGCAGCACTCTCAACAATAGCCAAATTATGGAAAGAGCCTAAATGTCCATCAACTGATGAATGGATAAAGAAATTGTGGTTTATATACACAATGGAATACTACGTAGCAATGAGAAAAAATGAAATATGGCCTTTTGTAGCAACGTGGATGGAACTGGAGAGTGTAATGCTAAGTGAAATAAGCCATACAGAGAAAGACAGATACCATATGGTTTCACTCTTATGTGGATCCTGAGAAACTCAACAGGAACCCATGGGGGAGGGGAAGGAAAAAAAAAAAAAAAAAAAGACGTTATAGTGGGAGAGAGCCAAAGCATAAGAGACTGTTAAAAACTGAGAACAAACTGAGGGTTGATGGGGGGTGGGAGGGAGGGGAGGGTGGGTGATGGGTATTGAGGAGGGCACCTTTTGGGATGAGCACTGGGTGTTGTATGGAAACCAATTTGTCAATAAATTTCATATATATATATAAAAAAAAAATAAAGAAAAAAAAAAAACCATTGACTAATAAAGTTGATAATCTTCATTTACACTGGAACAAAAATGTCAGATACTCTGCATGGCTGTTCCAAAGTAGTTATTAAACCAAAAAAAAAAAAAAAAAGAAAAAAAGAAAAATTACTGATTTTTTCCCTACATTTTCAGCCTGGTGGTTTTTATGTGTATCAATTCTTTTGAGAATCACTGATCATCCAAGAATGGTATTTAATTTCTTTGATCAGTGCCCTACTGCCCATATTTTAACATCACTGAATTTTTGGTCCATTGCGTAGAAGAATTTCTCTACTAATAAAAATGCAACCCATTAAAGATTAACTTGCCCCCAGGACAGTCTCTCTAGAAACAAATTCCAAGCATTATAATCACCAATTTGCACTATGTAGACTTAAAGACAGATCATCTTATTTATCCTGATTTGAACTGGAATTCTACACATTATTTTAAGGCAATTATGGAAAGAAAAATGGCAAACCAAATTCACAATGAGAAATCCAACCAGACAAATACTAATTTGGAACTTTCCAAATGAAAAGTTTTACACCCAAGAATATCTAACAATATTGGAATACTTGTTGACTTACCAAACTTCCTATCTTGGTGTATATTTTACTTCTACAATATGAAATTGCACTACAGGTCAGAAATTATAACAGGTGCTGGAAATCTTTTGAATCCATGCTGTAATACTTACTATTAATAAAAATAAAAGCAACTAATCTATATTAAGCTCTTATTTACCAACAGTGTGGCAAGTTTCTAGCTTATCAGGCATATCTCTTTTAATTCTCATAGTACCTACCGTAAAAGAAATACTAATTATCAGTCCCATTTAGAGATGAGCAAATTGAGACAAAGACAAGCCCAGGAACTGTCCCAAGGTCTGTGGGATTCGAATCTAGGTTTGAGTGATTCTACTGCCCACTCTTGCTATAATCATCTGGTTTAAAACAAAGAGACACAGGATTATGTTTTGTTCAGAAAACCAGTCTTACTCCTTCAAACACAGTAGTTCTACATAATTTAACACTAGGAAGCATGCATCACAAAATGCCTTGGTACACTGTGCACTAGGTTCTATTGTCAAACGTGTTCAAAATTTACTTTCTCAGAATGCATAATCCACTTCTTGATGATTTCTAGGAAGCTAATCAAAGTGCTATGTTCAAGCATTAAAGAATTCTTTGGGGCTGAAATGTAAATATTTCATTATATACAGATTGTTGAATAAATATTAACTCTTTTAGGACTTTCTATAAAAGAAACTATCTCTGTGAAGCAATTTTAAACCATCTCATGTCAGAATATATCTACAAGGGGATAGCCTTCAAATTTAAGAAATGTATCACCCATATTTCATTTTATTCAAAATGAAAAAATTAATTTATTCAAAAAAGAAACCCACTTCTAGCCAGGGTGGCTCAGTCACTTAAGCGACCAACACTCGATCTTGGCTCAGGTCATGATGCCAGGGTCACAGATGGAGCCCGGAGTTTGGCTCTGCACAAAGCATGGAGCCTGCTTAAGATTCATTCTTTTTCGCGCTCTCTGCCACTCTCCCCTCCTCTCCCCCCACCCACCCTGCTCTTTCACTCTCTCAAAAAAAAAAAAAGAAAGCCACTTCTAAAGCTCAAGTCATACACGAGGGTTTCCTAGAAACTAACATCACTGTCACTACCTGTGTGAACAGGTAAGGAAGATATAGTATTATTATAAGATCCACCTTTCACATCATTCCACACTCGTGTAGGAAACAAACTGGAAACTTGGTCAAAGGATGGGTATGTACTCTATCAGTTTGATCCAAACAATCTCACAATATTTTTACGAATAAACTTAATACTTTGTTTTACAATCAGAAACTAGGAAAAAGAACCAGGGAACAAATGAAATAAAATGTATTACTGAAATACAACTTTAATTTCCAAATCTACTATAATTTAATTTCTAAATCTGCAATACATTATCCATATTTGAACAGTTTATCACAGAAGTAACTCTCTAGAAAATTATATAATTTAAAGCGGGGACGGGGGAGAGAACAAGAGAGAAAGACACATTAAGCACTAGGGATGTTTATCAATAACAATAAGCAACAAGGGAGATGAGTTTGCAGTTCATCCACAATCGCCAGCCAAACACTCCTGTCGTTTGTTTCTACCCAGTTATTGTCTTGGAAAATATGTTGTTCTCTCTTAAAATAACCTGCTTAATTGTTTTAAAAGCCACTGGGGAGGCTAAAATCTCCAGGGAGGGCTAAAAATCTCCATGTTGTGATGCATTGACTGATAAAGTCAAAGTAGGTTATGCACAAAGCCACAAAAGATAGTTGGAAAGCTCCAATCCTCTAATGATATAAGGGTACTAGCCACTGAATGAACCCATCATACATCCTTAATCAAATTAATGCCTGGTCCCCTACAGAATCACAGTCATTCAAACTACTCTATTTTTCTGGAGAAGGGAAATGACCACATTGGTGGCTTTACAGGTAGGCTAGTAATTAACATTTTTAAGGAAGGTCAAAATGACCTTGGACATGTTAGCATTCACTCTGAGAAACCAACCATCCCATTAAAACTCACTATTTGTTTCCAGTCCGGTATGGTTAAAGCTATTGTGCCTGGGAAAGTCCCAGAGAAACTAGGTAATTAAACACACACACACACACACACAAATTGTGTAAGACAGATACTCATAGTACAGGAAGATTTTCATGAACTGAGTGTAACTCAGGATCTGTTTTATAAGCCTGTCAGGAGGTGAACACACGGTGTCCTCCAACCCAGCAGCATTGAGCTGACACAATCCCCACACTCTGGCTGCTTACCCCCATCCAGGCCCCTCTTTACCGCCCCGTGGAGGGTGGAGGGGAGGGAACTCCTATCTTAAATTCTGACACGGGCAGCGTTTCCCAATAGCTAAACAAGGCCCCTCAGCTGGAGGAAGTGGATACTGACAAGAGGAGAAACAGAGAGGGGCTCAGAGGTAGAATTCAAGGCTATCAGCGAGTGGGGATAGAGTCACGCATACTCTGTGCGGTCCTAGTGGGTCCTGATGACACAGCCCGGGTGTCCGGACTAAAGTTGGCATCTCCAAAGTATCCAAGAACACAACTCGGGCGCGCCGGTACAAACTCGGCCTTTGGCTTTTCTGAAGCCGGGTCAAGTTAGCACAAGGATCCCGGTGCCTGAAGACCGGAGAGGTGTGGAAGGGGGGAGAGTCCCGTGAGGTCTTCACTCCTTGGGTGTCCTGCAGTTCCGCGGGGGAGGGGACCGGGGAACTAAGTCGACTGTCGCTGGAGTAGGGAGCTGGGCGCGGGACAGGGATGTCCGGGAAGGAGTACGGGCTCCGACGGGGAGTCGGAGAACGCGGGGATGCCTACCTTGTAACATGGCCTCAAGTTTCTTCCTGTCCACGCGGAAGCGTTCCTCGCTCCACTCAGGACTATGCAAAGGCGCCCCGGCGACCAGGTCGTCCTCGGAACCTGGCATGGGCGAGTCAGTGCTGCGCTCGCTGTTGGAGCCCGGGTCCGACTGAGCCGCCTGATAGCCGGGCTCTCCCTGGGCGGCCATGGTGGGCGCGCGGCGCTCGGGCTCCGGCCGCCGCTCTGCCTGCGCCGCCGCCTCCGCTCGCCGGCCCGGCTCGACTGGCTCCCCGCGCCGCGGCGCTAGCTCGTCCCCCGGCCGCCGCCGACGCCTCCGCCAACGCTGCCGCCACGGAGCCCCCGGCGCATCCCAGCCCCGGGAGCCGCCCGCCACCCCGAGTCCCGGCCCCAATCCCAGGCCAGTGACTGCGCCTCCCCCAGCCAGCAACGCCCGCGCGGAATGAACGCGCCTCGCCGCCCGCGCCTCCATCCGCAGGGCTCCGGCGCCCCCTCCCCGCCCGCCGCCCCTGCCGCCGCGCGCTCATTGGCCCCGCCGGCCCACGGGAAGCCGAGGCGGGCGGGCGCGCGGGCGGGCCGCCCCTGGCGCTCGGACACACTCGCGCGCGCACACTCACCACGTACACACTACCGCTTTTCTGCACTTACTTGCACAAGTCTTGTCCCGCACGCATACTTTAATAGTTCTTCACGCACAGACACTCGTCAGGTTTAAGCACAACACCTTCTGAACGCACACCAAGCGCCCTCACGATCCCCTTTTACTTACACTACACCCTGAAACTCAGCCCCGGTTGGTTCCACGAGTTTGAAACAGGAGGAGGGAGAAAAGAGAAGACTAGCGGAAGAAACAATATCCATGGCTTGCGGACATCACTGTGGTCATTGCTTACACGCAGTTCATTCCTTCACTGAAGTTCAAAACCGGATTACTCCTCTCATCACAGCAAAGTGGCCAGCTGCAAGAGAAGCGGACTAGGGGCTTAGTCTTTATTGTGAGGAAAGGGTTTTTTTTTTTTTTTTTTTTCCTGAATGAGATGAGTAAGGAGTCATTTTCTATGTGATTCCCAAGAAATGGATTCAGCTGATTTAAAAGGGGCAGTGGGTGGGGGCGGATAAAAGAACCTCAGAGATCGAAATGGTGGTTAGCTGGATCCAATTGGCATCTGGGCAGCCTCAGGGACGGAGGGCTTTTCTCTGTTGTCAGGGTCAGTCTCATAGATGAGAACCAGCAAATGACCCTATAATCCTAACTGCCCAGGCCGCCCCACCCACTGTCACCTTCAAACTTGAGACTTGAAGCACCAGAGAAGAAACTTCCTTGCATGACGGATGCCTTTGGGACTCTATTTTGCATTCGCACTGATTTATCCCTGTTTGTTTTCTGACCAAAAGCATGGAATTTTTGTTTAACTCTTTTAGGGGGTGGGGGTTGGATGGGAAGGCAGTTTCTTACTGCGCCACAGAGGGAGAATTACAGGATTACACAAGGGGCAAGGTATACTTCAGGTCAATCCAAACTCATTAGTCTCAGTTGCCTAGGTAACAACAATTGACTGTGCTGTGTACTGTGGTGTACTGACAGAAGAGGTAACTAAGACTGTGGGAAGTCAAGTGACATGACCAAGGTCACACAGCATCAAATAATGGAGCCAAGAATCAAACCCAGGTCCATGTACCTGACATATAATTTCCACAAAATCCCTACTTTATTAAGCAGAAAACCCTCCTGCTCAGAGTCCCTTGCTGAAGAACTGGCAGCAGATATACAGCTTAACTGCTTGATTGACTACCATGCTTTCCTTCTCTGAACTTATTAATTAGTATGCAAAGCACTGACTTAAACACGGAAAGAGGTTATCAAGGAGCCTTCAATCAGGGATGTTTAGCATCTTTTTCTGTCAAGAACTATTTTGGGGGAAACTGGAATGTGCTGGATTTTGTGTTAGGAGGAAAGAAGAGTTAACAAAAACAAACACCATCCCCAGGCTCCTGGAGTTGACATTCCAGGGAGAAAGACTGTTGACCAAAATAAATCATTCAGAAAAATATAAAATTGTACCTATATGAAGCATTACAAATAAGACATTCAAGATATGGGCAAAGCTGTAAAGGAATAATTGGATTCAATCAGAGAGGTCAGTGGAGGCTTCTCAGAGAAAGTGACCCTGGGACTAAACAGAAGTTTGAGAAGAAATTAACTGGGCAAGAAAGAGGAGAGTGGGGCCTTCCCTGCAAATGATTATTTGATCATCCTAACATCCCTGACTGTAGATATTGCAATTATCCTTGTTTTCCAGTTGAGAAAACTGAGGCACGGGAGGTAAAATAATTTACCCAAGTTTACCCTACTAAGTAAGTTGTAAAATCAGGATTTGAACCCAGGAAGTCTCCCTTAAATATTAGACTTCAGGTGCTGTATGTTTAGCCACTAAACTATATTGGTTCTCAAAAGGATCAGCATAAGCAAAGGTCCTGTGGTTGGAGGAGACAGTGTACATTCCTCCATTGGACGACCTAAAAGAAAATCAGCAAAGCTGGCACAAGAAAACAAGGAATTAGATGGTGCTAGCTGAGGGACAAGAAGAGTAGAGTATGTAAGCCCTGTAGTTAAGTTTTGTCTTTATCCTTAGAACAGAAAGAAGCCATGTAGAGGCTTTAAGTAAAGCCTCTTAGATAGCATTTTAAAAAGAAAACATGGCTGGGGCACCTGGGTGGCTCAGTCAGTTGAGCAACTGACTTCGGCTCAGGTCATGATCTCACAGTTCATGAGTTTGAGCCCCGCATAGGGCTCTGTGCTGACAGTTCACAGCCTGGAGCCTGCTTCAGATTCTGTGTCTCCCTCTCTCTCTGCCCCTCCCCTGCTCATGCTCTGTCTCTCTCTCTCTGTCAAAAAATAAATAAACATTAAAAAAATTAAAAATAATAAAAAATAAAAATAAAAAGATGACATGGCTACAATATGCAGAGTAGATTGAGGAACAAGGACAGAAGTAGACCAATTAAGAGACTATCTAGGAAGTTTAGATAATAGATATTGGTAGCTTACCTAGTGTGGTGAAGGTGAGAAATCTGAGAGGATTTGAGAAATATTGTGATTGTAAATGTCACCAACTGATTGGTGATTGATTGGGCAAGAGGTGATGGAGAGAGAAATGTCAAGAATGACTGTCAAGTTTTGGCTAACATAATTGGAGAAAGAATAGGTACCATTAGCTAAAATAGAAACACTGGAAAGGGATTGACTTCTCTGGAAGAAAGATGAAGTTGAATTGGGCATATTGAATTTGAGGTGCCACTGAGACCCCCAAGAAAATATATCAAGTAAGCAACTGGATACATGGTCCAGAGTTCAGAAAAGAGATCTCTACTGGAGATAAAAACGTTTTATTTGTTTATAGGTTAGTAATCAACCATACGCATGGGTAAAACCGTCTAGGGAAAGAGAAGAATTAGAAAAAGGGAGAACCAAGGAAAGAGCCTTTCACAAATTCTAACATTTGTGATCAAGGATATGACAATGTAATAGAAAAGGAGCTAGAAGGAGTAGTAGTAAGAGGGGAAGGAGAAAATAAAAAATAAAGTTTTATCATGTAAGCCCATGTAAGCCATGATTATCATCATCATCACATCATCATCATAGGTCTGATGTCTGAGTTCCTTATAGAGAAAATGTGTCCTTCCATCATTTTGTCCTGGTGGGCACCCAGATTTTTCTGATACAGGTTAATAAGCTTTTAACTATGCACCCAGAAATTTAAACAAAAATTATTTTGTGATACACTTCAGATGATTATGTATCTAAAGAGTTACTGAGGACCATCATAAAAAGTCAAAATTCTAATGCTGGAATTAAAGGTAGCTGAAAGCTAAAAACATTCTTTTCTCAATTTACAGCTGAGGAGACAAATTCCTGGAGAAATGAGACAAATTGATTGGAATGCCATATTCCATGACAATAATCTGAAAACCTAGAAAATCATAAATATTGAACCTGAAAAATTACTAGGTCCAGTCCCTTTACCTTGCAGATCAAGAAATTGAGACCCAAAGAAAGAAAAATACAGCTGAGGAGACAAATGCCTGGAGAAATGAGACAAATTGATTGGAATGCCATATTCCATGACAATAATCTGAAAACCTAGAAAATCATAAATATTGAACCTGAAAAATTACTAGGTCCAGTCCCTTTACCTTGCAGATCAAGAAATTGAGACCCAAAGAAATAAAAAATTAAGCAAATATATGCTTAAATTTTATGAAAAACTGATTTTCAGCAAAGCATCGTCCATAGAAACCATTCATTTCATCTTAAATTTTTTTCATTCTAACTTCTCACTCAAAACTTTTGGCTGAAAACCTACATAGCCATGTTATGGTGAATTATATTTTACAGATTAGTTTGCACTTAAGTGAACATTCTAAAATTATATAAATGTACTTTTGATGTCAAGATAAACGAGTAACAGAGTATTAGATATTCTATTTTAATGCTTTGAGAATTGGTTCTAGGAGAAGCTTATTTGGAATAAACATAAATGATGTAATAAAGGAAGATTTGTATACCATGGATAAAGCCAATGTTTCTTCAGATTAATAATAATGCCTATCACATATTGCATATTTATGATTTGCTGAACACTGTTAACTATCTAATTTGGTTCTCACCACAATCCTATGAGACTGACACAACTATTATCTCCATTATAAATAAGATAATGACTAGGTCCTTGAGAGGATAACATTACTGAAGACCCTCTGTAGGGTATGGTTATGATTCAAAGACAAGGACATCTGACAGAGATGGTGTTCTTAATCACACAGTGCTTTCTCACCAATCTGGGACTATCTGATTACATGTAGGTAACATAAAATATTAGAAGTGGAAGGAATCTAAGACTCATTGATGCTGGTAGTTTTCACATTTAAAACAATAGAAACCATCTTTCAAATAAACTCGAACACAGAAAGGCCTTACAGAAAACTAATAACAACAGAGTTGTTCGAGCTGAAAAAGGACAGAGGATTCTCACTAGCTCAAACTTTTTCTTCCATAATCTTAGGGTTTTAAAGGCTCAGAAAACTACTGATCTCATTTGCTCTCTGTTAATCTTTTTCCCCCAACACACACACATTTATACCTATGGACAAATGAAGCACATAGATCCAAAGTGACTTGCCCAAGTTCCATGACACAAAGCACAAGTCATGTTCAGGCTTTTATTGCTTTCTCATCAAAAGAGGAGCAGTTTTGTGTTTTCCAGAAGTCAAGAGCAGAGAATATCTAGTTGCCAGAAGGCATCCACGTGTTCTTTTACTATTTCAATAATATAGACTTCTGATAAAAAAAAAATTTGGAAAAGTAAAAATTTTCATGGAGGTTTCAATACCCCAATGCTGAAAAGTAATAGAGAAAACGTGAGTCATTGAAAAGAAAATAGAATGATTTGAATTGGAAGAAAGTTAAGCAGTAGGCAGAAGAATAGAAGGAAATTAACTTCCCCAGACATTTACCTGAATTCTAACATTGCCCAACACTTCAACATTTAGCTTTGCCTAAGTGGAAAAAAAAAAAAAGAAAAAGAAAAAGTTGATAGTACTATGTTGAAACTGCCACCCATGGAGATATTTCAGCCCCAGCCTCACAACTCCTGCAGTTGTCCAAGTTCCAAGGCACATGTTAATTGTGCTTTTGACCTACAGGATCAATATTTTACCCTGTCATCCAGGATACCTGGACTAACACTCACCTGTAAATTTATTCTCATGACTCCCTGGGATTGAGGAAGATGGAGTGTTTTGCAAAAAAACAACAATATAAGCATGTGCATAATTGTATCTTCCTGCATTTTTTTTTGATGGGCTGAAAGTCTGCTGGAAATGTGACTTTTAGCTCCATCCAGAAATGAAGTCTATGAAGCTATAAAAACATCCAACCTCAGGGATGTGAGAACTGGCTCTGCTTCTAACACTACATTCAGTTACAAAGTAAATTCCACCCATGCCACTTATATGCTAAAGCTCACCATCAAATGAGAAAAGAAACATTCCAGAAATGCAGGCCAATGGAACACTGAAAGTGACCCTTCTTAGGCAGCTAAGAAGAGTTCATAGGCAGGCAAGAAGTGTTCATAGCAGGAAAAGTGTGGGGCATCAAAGGAAGGACCAGGCTGCTAAATCTGCAGAAATGTCAATGGGCAAATACATGGCACATGCTCCACCACACCCTCAACCTCCTCCCATGGCTGACATTACTGGTTGAACACAACCCCGTTCCACTCCAGCTCAGGAAATAACTTCTCAATGAACAGTCTGAAGAGCCAAGACAAATCATTTGGAGTTGGCTCTCAGTATGAAATTTCATTGCCATGTTGGATTCAGTGCTGTGGTTAAGGGATTGGAAGATGGACACAGGCTGTTGATCCCTCTTTCAGGGGAGGTGAGCCTAAGAGCAAAGGAAATAAATATCCTACTCATTATTTGTCAGCTGTTCCCTTAGGGATCCCTATGTTTTGGTACAGCAAAAATTAATGGGAATCACACTGAATCTACTCCACGTTCAGAATGTGGTAGTGAGCTATGACCATGTAGAACTATCAGCATGGACCTGCTCACAGCCCTAAACTGGATTTTCATCTGTAAAAATTAGGACCAGATTGATTTGGATTATGTGAATTTTCAGGTTCCTTCTAACTATAAATTTCCATGACTTAAAGGAAATACTCACTTATTACTCAGTTCAGGAACAAGCAGTTTCCAGTTAGAACAGTGTCTTTCAAGGGTGCCTAGGTGGCTCAGCCAGTTAAGCATCCAACTTCTGCTCAGGTCATGATCTCACGGTCTGTGGGTTTGAGCCCTGCATCAGGCTCTGTGCTCTCAGTTCAGAACCTGGAGCTTGCTTTGGATTCTGTGTCTCCCTCTCTCTCTCTCTGCCCCTCCCCACTCATGCTCTGTCTCTCAAAAAATGAATGTTAAAAAAAAAAAGAAAAGATTCTGAATAAATTGTTAAAAAAAAGTTTCTTTCAAAGAAGAATGAATAGAATCAAAGAACTGTAACATTGTCAAATTCAGTGTAGTAGAAATAGTGTCTTATAAAGGTACAGATTAATCAAAGTCAGTGTCACATATAGGTGAACAGACTGTTCACTGAAATCAGATCCCCTGGGTTCCAAGAAAACAGGGACATTTATTACTTTTATGACCTTTATGTTAGTTATCTCTTTTCATGTAACAGATTACTCCAAAATTAACGTTTGAAAACAACAAACATTATCTGTGGATTTCTGTGGGTCAGGAATCCAAGTACAACCTATCCAGATGCCTCTGGCTCCAAATCTTTCACAATACTACAATCAGGTTGTCAGCTGCAGTTGTGGTCTCTTTCAAAGGCTCAACCGAGGGATGATCCACTTCCAAGTCATTCACATGGCTGTTAGCAGGTTCCAGTTCCTCAATGGCTATTGGGTGAAGGACCATAGTTCCTTGCTGGCTGTTGGTTAGAGGTCTCCCTCAATTCCTTCCACATGGGCCTCTCCTAGGGCAAAACATAACATGGCAGCTGGCTTCCATCAGAATGAACAAACAAAAAAGCGAAAGGAAGAGAGAGAGTACTCAAGCCAGAATTTTTTTTGGGGGGGGGGGGGAGTGGCTAATCTCAGAAGTGACATAACATCACATTTTCCACAGTCTATTCATTAGAGGCAAGTCACTTGGTCCAGCCCACATGTCAGGAAAAAGGATTATACAAGGACATGATTAGCAAGAGAGAAGGGTCATTAGTGCTATTTTAGAAGCTGCCTATCCCAACCTGGAACCAACTATTTTAACTCTCTAGACCTCAGTTATTCTTTATTTAAAATGGGCATAAAGTAGCTACATCCAAAGATAGTTGTAAAGATTATGAACATGTTATAAAGCATTTAATCCACTCAGTACATGGGATGTAGTAAGTACTCAATAAATAATGGATATTAGTTTTCATAATTGTTTTGTATATACCTAGAGAAATCGAGACATCACCTTGAAAAAGGAAGACATGTTCATATACGTGAAAAAGATAAATAAAGGAAGATTGAGGTGGGATTAGAAGTGCATTTTCTGAAACTCTTTGAATCCTCCCCCTCCAAAAACACTCCAGACATAACAACTAGTTAGCAAACCCAAAAACCCGCAAAGAATGTATACAAGAAAAATAGATGACTACATATCCCCACAAACCTCAGAATAGAGGCTAATGGGAACAGTATCAGAAAAACTCCAAAACTTCCATCAAGTACTCCTTGGAAAGCAAAAAATCTAATCTGAACCTAGCTAAACCTAAGCAGGAGCACTGCAGGATCAAATTTGTAGTTCAGGGCATGAGAATGACTGGTGCTGAACTCTCAAAACTAAGAAACCAAAGCTCTCCTCATATACTGAGTAGAAACTCCTGGAAATAGGATCAGATTAAGAAGGACAGAGAAATAGTCACCAAGAGAAAATGTCAGGATATAAGTGAAGAAATAAACAGAAGAGGTAAACCTTAGAAGTATGGGGCCACATATTTCTTATCACTTTGCTAAGGAAAGTGAAAGGAAATCTACTTGCATTTAAAAATGAGCAACAGAAAATGACACAGGCTAAATTATGGGGGGAAAAAAAGAGGTCAAATAATGTAGAAGATATCCCTAGAGATCATGAAATCATGCCAGGAAGACATGCACTCCAACTTAAAATTTCAAAACAAGCAAAAACAAATGTTTTAAATAATAGAAACTATAAAAGAAGAAATAACTCGAATTGAAAAAAAACTTTAATATGAATAGTGAAAGGGGAGATTTAAAAAAGAGGATAAGGAACTCAGGAAAAAAGTAAACATGTTTAAGTAAGAAATTAACATTATGTTAGAAAATACTGAGGTGCAAGCAAACATGGTGGAAAATACCTGAAGAGAAATAGAAAATGGAAGGATAAAAACATTTTAAGGCAAAAAGTAATTTTAAAAACATTTTTAAGACATTTGAGAGAAAGTAATAGCGATAGAATATAAGGAAGGGGACTTCTATCTAATAGGAGTCGCTAAAGAAGAAAATCACAGCAATGGGGCAGAACAAACACTAAAAACTTTACTAAGAAAACTTTCATGATATAAAGGATGGCATAAATCTACATTTTTTAATATGAAATTTATTGTCAAATTGGTTTCCATACAACACCCAGCGCTGATCCCAATAGGTGCCTTCCTCAATGCCCATTACCCACCCTCCCATTCCTCCAAACCTCCATCAATCCTCAGTTTATTCTCAGTCTTTAAGAGTATCTTATGGTTTGCCTCCCTCCCTAACTTTTTCTGCCCTTCCCCTCCGCCATGGTCTTCTGTTAAGTTTCTCAGGATCCACATAAGAGTGAAAACATATGGTATCTGTCTTTCTCTGTATGACTTATTTCACTTAGCATAACACTCTCCAGTTCCATCCACGTTGCTACAAAAGGCCAGATTTAATTCTTTCTCATTGCCAAGTAGTATTCCATTGTGTATATAAACCACAATTTGTTTATCCATTCATCAGTTGATGGACATTTAGGCTCTTTCCATCATTTGGCTATTGTTGAAAGTGCTGCTATAAACATTGGGGTACAAGTGCCCCTAAGCATCAGCACTCCTGTATCCCTTGGGTAAATTCCTAGCAGTGCTGTTGCTGGGTCATAGGGTAGATTTATTTTTAAGTTTTTGAGGAACCTCCACACTGTTTTCCAGAGCGGCTGCACCAGTTTGCATTCCCACTAACAGTGCAAGAGGGTTCCTGTTTCTCCACATCCTTGCCAGCATCTATAGTCTCCTGATTTGTTCATTTTAGCCACTCTGACCAGCATGAGGTGATACCTCAGTGTGGTTTTGATTTGTATTTCCCTGGTGAGGAGTGATGTTGAGCATCTTTTCATGTGCTTGTTGGCCATCTGGATGTCTTCTTTAGAGAAGTATCTATTCATGTCTTCTGCCCATTTCTTGACTGGATTATTCGTTTTTCGGGCGTGGAGTCTGGTGACTTCTTTATAGATTTTGGATACTAGCCCTTTCTCTGATATGTCATTTGTAACTATCTTTTCCCATTCCGTCAGTTGCCTTTTAGTTTTGTTGTTTCCCTTGCAGTGCAGAAGATTTTTATCTTGACTAGATCCCAATAGTTCATTTTTGCTTTTATCCCCTGCCTTTGGGGATGTGTCAAGCAAGGAATTGCTGCGGCTGAGGTCAGAGAGGTTTTTTCCTGCTTTTTCCACTGGGTTTTGATGGTTTCCTGTCTCACATTCAGGTCCATTATCCACTTTGAGTTTATTTTTGTGAATGGTGTAAGAAAGTGGTCTAGTTTCATCCTTCTGCAGGTTGCTGTTCAGTTCTCCCAGCACCATTTGTTAAAGAGACTGTCTTTTTTCCATTGGATATTCTTTCTTGCTTTGTCAAAGATGAGTTGGCCATACGTTTGTGGGTCCAAATCTGGAGTCTCTATTCTGTTCCATTGGTCTATGTGTCTGTTTTTGTGCCAATACCATGCTGTCTTGATGATTACAGCTTTGTAGTAGAGGCTAAAGTCTGGGATTGTGATGCCTCCTGCTTTGGTCGTCTTCTTCAAAACTACTTTGGCTATTCGGGGTCTTTTGTGGTTCCATACAAATTTTAGAATTGCTTATTCTAGCTTCGGGAAGAATGCTGGTGCAATTTTGATTGGGATTGCAATCAATGTGTAGAAAGATTTGGGTAGTATTGACATTTTAACAATATTTATTTTTCTAATCCATGAGCACGGAATGTTTTTCCATTTCTTTGTATCTTCTTCAATTTCTTTCATAAGCTTTCTATAGTTTTCAGCATACAGATCTTTTACATCTTTGGTTAGGTTTATTCCTGGGTACTTTACGCTTCTTGGTGCAATTGTGAATGGGATCAGTTTCTTTATTTGTCTTTTTGTTGCTTCATTATTAGCGTGTAACAAAGCAACTGATTTCTGTACACTGATTTTATATACTGCGACTTTGCTGAATGCACGTATCAGTTCTAGCAGACTTTTGGTGGAGTCTATTGGGTTTTCCATGTATAATATTGTGTCATCTGCAAAAAGTGAAAGCTCGACTCCATCCTTGCCAGTTTTGATGCCTTTGATTTCCTTTTGTTGTCTGATCGCTGATGCTAGAACTTCCAACACCATGTTAAACAACAGCAGTGAGAGTGGTCATCCCTGCCGTGTGCCTGATCTCAAGGGGGAAGCTCTCAGTTTTTCCCCATTGAAGATGATATTAGCTGTGGGCTTTTCATATATGGCTTTTATGATGTTTATGTTCCTTCTATCCCGACTTTCTCGAGGGTTTTTATTCACAAAGGATGCTGAATTTTGTCAAATGCTTTTTCTGCATTGATTGATAGGATCATATGGTTCTTTTCTCTTTTTTTAATGTGATGCATCACACTGATTGATTTGAGAATGTTGAACCAGCCCTGCAGCCCAGGAATGACTCCCACTTGATCATAGTGAATACTTCCTTTTACATGCTCTTGAATTCGATTTGCTAGTATCTTGTTGAGAATATTTGCATCCATATTCATCAGGGATATTGGCCTATAGTTCTCTTTTTTTGCTGGGTCTCTGTCTGGTTTGGGACTCAAAGTAACGCTGGCTTCGTAGAGTGAGTCTGGAAGTTTTCCTTCCCTTTCTATTTTTTGGAACAGCTTGAGAAGGATAGGTGTTATCTCTGCTTTCAATGTCTGGTAGAATTCCCCTGGGAAGCCATCTGGGCCTGGACTCTCATTTCTTGGGAGTTTTTTGATAACTGATTCAATTTCTTTGCTGGTTATGGGTCTGTTCAAGTTTTCTATTTCTTCCTGTTTGAGTTTTGGAAGTGTGTGGGTGCTTAGGAATTTGTCCATTTCTTCCAGGTTGTCCAGTTTGTTGGCATATAATTTTTCATAGTATTCCCTGATAATTGCTTGTATTTCTGAGGGATTGGTTGTAATAATTCCATTTTCATTCATGATTTTATCTATTTGGATCCTCTCCCTTTTCTTTTTGAGAAACCTGGCTAGAGGTTTATCAATTTTATTTTTCCCATAAAAAAACAACTCTTGGTTTCATTGGTCGACTCTCCAGTTTTTTTTAGATTCTAAATTGTTTATTTCTGCTCTGATCTTTACTATTTCTCTTCTTCTGCTAGGTTTGGGGTGTCTTTGCTGTTCTGCTTCTAGTTCCTTTAGGTGTGCTGTCTGATTTTGTATTTGGGATTTTTCTTGTTTCTTGAGATAGGCCTGGATTGCAATGTATTTTCCTCTCAGGACTGCCTTCACTGCGTCCCAAAGCGTTGGATTGTTGTATTTTCAGTTTCATTTGTTTCCATATATTTTTTAATTTCTTCTCTAATTGCCTGGTTGACGCATTCATTCTTTAGTAGGGTGTTCTTTAACCTCCATGCTTTTGGAGGTTTTCCAGACTTTTCCTGTGGTTGATTTCAAGCTTCACAGCATTGTGGTCTGAAAGTGTGCATGGTATGATCTCAATTGTTTTATACTCATGTAGGGCTGTTTTGTGCCCCGGTATGTGATCTATCTTGGAGAATGTTCCGTGTGCACTCGAGAAGAAAGTATATTCTGTTGCTTTAGGATGCAGAGTTCTAAACGTATCTGCCAAGTCCATCTGATCCACTGCATCATTCAGGGTCCTTGTTGCTTTATTGATCCTGTGGCTAGATGCTCGAGCCATTGCTGTAAGTGGAGTATTAAAGTCCCCTGCAATTACCACAGTCTTATCAATAAGGCTGCTTATGTTCGTGATTGTTTTAAATATTTGGGGCTCCTGTATTTGGCGCATAGACATGTATAACTGTTAGCTCTTCCTGATGGACAGACCCTGTAATTATTATATAATGCCCTTCTTCATCCCTTGTTATACAGCCTTTAATTTAAATTTTTTTTTTCAACGTTTATTTATTTTTGGGACAGAGAGAGACAGAGCATGAACGGGGGAGGGGCAGAGAGAGAGGGAGACACAGAATCAGAAACAGGCTCTGAGCCATCAGCCCAGAGCCTGACGCGGGGCTCGAACTCACGGACCGCGAGATCGTGACCTGGCTGAAGTCGGACGCCCAACCGACTGCACCACCCAGGCGCCCCTACAGCCTTTAATTTAAAGTCTAGTTTGTCTGGGGGCGCCTGGGTGGCGCAGTCGGTTAAGCGTCCGACTTCAGCCAGGTCACGATCTCGCGGTCCGTGAGTTCGAGCCCCGTGTCGGGCTCTGTGCTGACTGCTCAGAGCCTGGAGCCTGTTTCCGATCTGTGTCTCCCTCTCTCTCTGCCCCTCCCCCGTTCATGCTCTGTCTCTCTCTGTCCCAAAAATAAATAAACGTTGAAAAAAAAAATTTAAAGTCTAGTTTGTCTGATGTAAGTATGGCTACTCCAGCTTCCTTTTGACTTCCAGTAGCATGGTAGGTAGTTCTCCATCCCCTCACTTTCAATCTGAAGGTGTCCTCAGCTCTAAAATGAGTCTCTTGTAGACAGAAAAATAGATGGGTCTTGTTTTTTTTATCCATTCTGATACCCTATGTCTTTTGGTTGGAGCAATTAGCCCATTTACATTCAGTGTTATTACTGAAAGATATGGGTTTAGAGTCAATGTGATGTCTGTAGGTTTCATGCTTGTAGTGATGTCTCTGGTACTTTGCGGGCCTTGCAACATTTCACTCACAGAATCCCCCTCAGGATCTCTTGTAGGGCTGGTTTAGTGGTGATGAGTTCCTTCAGTTTTTGTTTGTTTGGGAAGACCTTTTTCTCTCTTTCTATTCTGAATGACAGACTTGCTGGATAAAGGATTCTCAGCTACATATTTTTTCTGTTCATCACGTTGAAGATTTTCTGCCATTCCTTTCTGGCCTGCCAAGTTTCAGTAGATAGGTCTGCCACTAGTCTTATGGGTCTCCCTCTATATGTTAGAGCGTGTTTATCCCTAGCTGCTTTCAGAATTTTCTCTTTATCCTTGTGTTTTGCCAGTTTCACTATGATATGTCATGCAGAAGATTGATTCAGGTTACGTCTGAAGGGAGCTCTCTGTGCCTCTTGGATTTCAATGCCTTTTTCCTTCCCCAGATCAGGGACCTTCTCACCTATGATTTGTTCAAGTACACCTTCAGCCTCTTTCTCTCTCTTCTTCTTCTTCTGGAATTCCTATGATAGGGATATTGTTCCGTTTGATTTCATCACTTAGTTCTCTAATTCTCCCCTCATACTCCTGGATTTTTTTTATCTCTCTTTTTCTCAGCTTCCTCTTTTTCCATAGTTTTATCTTCTAATTCACCTATTCTCTCCTCTGCCTCTTCAATCTGAGCTGTGGTCGCCTCCATTTTATTTTGCACCTCATTTATAGCATTGTTTAGCTCCTCATGACTATTTCTTAGTCCCTTGATCTCTGTAGCAATAGATTCTCTGCTGTCCTCTATGCGTTTTTCAAGCCCAGCGATTAATTTTATGATTATTATTCTAAATTCTTGTTCCATTATATTGCTTAAATCGGTTTTGATCAATTCGCTACCTGTTGCTACTTCCTAGAATTTCTTTTGAGGAGAATTCTTCCACTTCATCATTTTGGGTAGTCCCTGTGGTAGCTCCAAACTGCAGGGCACTTCCCTGTGCTGTCTGGAACAACTTGTGTTGGTGGGCGGGGCCGCAGTCAGACTCAATGTCTGTCCCCAGCCCACTGCTGGGGCCACAGTCAGACTGGTGTGTACCTTTTCTTCCTCTTTCCCAGGGGCATGACTCACTATGGAGTGGTGTGGCCCCTGTCTGGGCTACTTGCACACTGCTAGGCTTGTGGTGCTGCTCTGATGGGATCTGGCCAAGGGCGTATTAGCCGGGGTGGATCCACAAGGTGCACAGGGGTGGGAGGGACAGGCTTAGCTCACTTTGCTATTGGTGGTCCCCTTCGGGAAGTGCCCTGCAGCACCAGGAGGGAGATAGGCCCGTGGGAGGAATGGATCGATGGAAGTACAGCATTGGGTGTTTGCGTGATGCAAGCACGTTCGGTGAGGGGACCTGGTTCCCTTTGGAATTTCAGCTGGGGGATGGGAGAGGGAAATGGCACTTGCCAGCGCCTTTGTTCTCTGGCCAAGCTGAGCTGTGTCCTTCTGGGTCTCAATTACTCTCCCTTCCAGCATCCTCTCACCCTCCACGCTCAGGGCTGTTGACTTTTAACTTTCCAGATGTTAAGTCCTACTGGCGGTCAGAACTCATGGAGTCCGGCCCCTCCGCTTTTGCAAGTCAGACTTCGGGGGCTCTGCCTTACTGGGTGGGCTACCCCTCCACTGCCCCAGCTCCCTCCTGCCAGTCTGTGTAGCATGCACCATCTCTGCCCTTCTTACCCTCTTCGTGGACCTCCTGTATATGCTTGGCTCCAGAAATTCCATTCTGCTAGTCTTCTGGTGGTTTTCTGGGTTATTTAGGCAGATTTGGGTGGAATCTAAATGATCAGCAGGATGAGTTGAGCCCAGCATCCTCCTACACCACCATCTTCCCAACCTGTCCTAAATCTATATATTTTAAAGAAATTTCTTGAACCTAGAAAAATCAACCTATAATAGCCAATGCTGAGACACATTCTTAAAAGGTATTAGATTTTAAGTAAAAAAAAAAAAAAATCCTATGGACTACCAGACGAAAGAACCTATTCATTTATAAGGAATAATGATACAATTGTCATTAGACTGTTCAGCAGCAACACTTTATGCCACAAGACAAAAGTACTCAAGAAGAGAAAAGTTAAGGTATTCCAGAAAAAAAAAAATAAGAAAAGTCCCACATCAGGGATTTTATATAGAGCTAAACTTATTTACTAGTATAAAAAGGCTACAGGTAAACTGTTATGAATATACTTAGGAAATATTGCTCCCATGAGCCCTTCTTACGGAATCTTCTAAAGAATCTACTTTAAGCTTTCAGCATACAAAATGATATGGGAGATATCCAACATAAGGACCTAACATTAAATATATATTACCTATAGAGCTAAGTCTAAATGATGGTCATAAAGGAGATAGTATAGTATGTAATGTCTATACATACTGACGATGTAGACACAATACAAACGAAAGAAAGGAGGAAGAATCGGGAGAGTGTATGAAAAATAGAAAAACCAGTTGGTTAAGCATCCAACTTCATCTCAGATCATGATCTATCGATCTGTGAGTTCAAGCCCCATGTCTGGCTCTGTGCTGACAGCTCAGATCCTGGAGCCTGCTTCAAATTCTCTGTCTCCCTCCCTCTCCACCCCTCCTCCACTCGTTCTCTCTCTCTCTCTGTCAAAAATAAACATTTAAAAAAAAATTTTTAAAGGAAAAATAGAAAAACCTGAAGAAAAAGAAAGGGAACACATCACCAACAAGGCCATACACAATCATCACCCTCATGTTTATAGACATTAAGTTAGGAAAGTCATCCTTCTTTAACCGAAATCACTGATAAGACTGTCTATAGGAACTGTTCCAAGAATTTTGCCTGCCAATAGGCCTGTATTATGCACTATGAAAAATAAATTTAGATATTAAAAATTTTAGAAGGAAGAAATTTCTATGATTTTTCTTAAAATATAGTACAAGGGCATCTGTGTTAGAATCACTTGGTGTGCTTATTTTAAAAATGCAAACTTATGGAACTTTTCCCAAACCAATTGAATCTGAATCTCACAGTGAAAGATGAAGGGAGAGTACTTGAAAATCTACATATTAACATGTTTTCCAGAGGGCCCAAAAGTCCTTTGAAAATCACTACTCTGAAGTCTTACTCCAAAAACCAATCTCTATGTCCAGGTATAATCCCTTCCTCTAAAGCCCGGTCTTGCTGGATGGAGATCAAATTGCAATGGAATATAGTCAGTACCTGCAATATGTCTTTCACTGAAGTAATAAGGTATCCAATTATGTATTCCTTTTTTTAATAAAAAGAAATGAGGAGCACCTGGCTGGCTCAGTCGGTAGAGCCTGTGACTCTTGGTCTAAGGGTTATGAGTCTGAGCCCCACAGTGGGTGTAGAGATTACTTACATAAATCTTTAAAAAGAGAGAGAGAGAATTTAAATCTTTTGATGATATTTTTCCTATTGAAAATCACTAGAAAACTCCCAGACCTATCCTTCAATCCATGCTTAAAGACGCTGTTCAAAAATCCAAACTACACAAACCCCACATATTTGTAATTGAATTTCTCCTCAAATGTTTCAGTTACTGCCATATTTTAACTCCAGCTAAATTTTACCATCAGTTTTACAGCTCAATATTCTCTGATTATAGCACATACTACATGAAAACAAACGGAGTCTGTATTTAATTTCTACATTAAAATTGCTGTTGTACAGTATAATTTGTATTTTATAAGGCCAAAGGCAAAATGGCTAAAATAACATTCATTCAAAGGGAACATGTGATTAGCTAAGCTGAATATGAAATAGTGTATTATAAGAGCTCAAGGTCAGATATACAAAAGCTTAGCCTATCTTTGGCTACTTCTTTCAATGCCAACAAATTTAATACAGAAATTTCTCAAACAAACAATTTAAAAAACTTGCTCTTCTTGGTAAAGATTTTTATATTTCTGAATTCTTTCTTCTTCCTTTTGGCCCTGATACCACTGTGGTTTTCTTCTAACTCTTTCACCAGTAGAGTATCTCTGACATTTCCACATACAATATCTGATCACAAAGTAAAAAGAAGAATCAATTAAAGCTATTTACCTTTATGTTCACTATCTACTTGATTTATTCTCAAAAAGTCACTCCTCAGTGGAGGCTTTCCTGACCATCCCCAACCCAAAGACAGAATTGACCACTCCTCTAATGTCTTCATGGCACTGCCTACCTGACTGTATCATGGTATCTCTGATAATTCAGTTGCTGCACACATATCTATCTTCATCTATTAGGTCACAAGTCCCTTAAGTGCAAGGTCTCTTTATCTTCATATCTCCAGCACTTAAAGTTGCACTGAAGGTATTAAAGTAAATGAGTTAATGTTCTACTTTCCAACGAAAATGAATAAAAAATTAAAAAGATAAAATAACCAAGAGTGCTGCTCAAGCACAAAGTAACATAAGATTTCTTTCTTGCCTTATTTTCAAGTTGCTGGCTGTTTTCATGGACTTTAAAAGGAAAGGTACCTCATGGAAGAAATAAAATAACAAGTAGAATAACAAGTAGATAAAAAGGAATAGCCTTTGGTACATGGTGCCTATTAAACTTCTTGGCCATTTACTACTAGCTTGATGTTGTTTTCTAAATATGTATGGTAGAATTCAGTGCTGGGCTAAACCTTGAAATTTTCAAGTCCAAATAATACAAACTTTCCCCTAATTTATTTAAAAATATTAAATTGATATATGAATTTCTTCACTAAGTTTTTCTACCAAAAATGTTTTTAAAATTATTTTGGAAACTACTGCTATGGGTTTATTGACAAATCAATTAGATTTACTTACTAAGCATAGATTAGTGGAGAACTCCATTACCATGAACTTATGTTTACTTAGACAATTTGTCTATTTCATAGTCTTCTTTGCTTGTGGCTGTGAATAATTCATAACCAGAGAAACTGGAATGTCCAGATCTGCTTTAGCACCCTGTGACTACAAAATGGGAATCCCATTTACATCCGAGTACTCTCTGTTCTGGATTAACCTATTTTCTCTCAGCTACAAACCTACCTTTTTCTATTCTACTCCAGGAAGCTGGGACCTGGGCTCTGCAAATGCCATTCTCTTTTGAGAGAGCACTTCCTTTTAGGTTCTGTAAATGGAAGCAATAGAGTGAGACAAGAAACCTGAAGGAAGAAGAGATTTTCTCTTTCCCTCGTGCCCCTTGTTCCTGTCATTGCTGCCTCAGCAATATCGTTTTGCCCTAGTATCAAAGTGTAGTTCTAGTTTTGATCTTCTTCCATCACTGCTGGGACCAGCCTTATACTCAGAGATACCACCAGCAAGTGGTGGCATCCCCTCTATAGAGGTCTTATTCCCAGCTTTCAGGGACTCTCCAAGCTCGCAGGTTTTGCTAATCTAACTCTTCCCTATGTTCTCCCAGGCACAGGGTTATAGTTTCTCCCTGCAAGTATTTACCTGCTTTACTTTAACGTCTTTTTGCTTAAATCCAATACTGTTAACCAATTTTCTTTATTAAATACTCTGTTAAAAATAATTGGTATGGTTTTATTTGTTTCCTTGACTGGGTGCTGATGCCTTGTTTGATTGTGGTGGTAAATGTATATTTAATACATAAGGAAACAAAGATATCTGGTCTCCCTTCAGCAGATTGTGATGTAAACGGGGGTCACATTTATAAAGAAACACTTCCTCACCTGCTAAGGCAGTTTATTTGGACATTATAGATGGGCACATATCAATCTAATAGCACAATCCATTGTGAGTAATGTAATGTCCCAGGTCCCACTTATCCATGTCCACTTTTCACAAAACTGTTTTGAAGATATCTCAGTGCTAATGTCTATGCTAAGTTTACAGTAACTGGATGCATCTAAAGCCATCAATACTCCTTGACCTTCTGGATCCTATACATAAGTAGGAAATGCCAAAATTTCCAAACAGTGACATGGAAACATGTCTATACCATATACTATTAGGTTTAAAAAACAGCTTTAAGAATCTTTAAGCTTTAAGATATTAATGGCATCATGTTATAAATACATGCTATGGAGAGCTTGAAAAGATGGTGGAGTAGGAGGACACTAATCTCACTCTGCCTAATGTTTGCAACTAGGTATCACTCATATCTGAGTAATTAAACCAGAGAGCATTTGGAAGAATGGCATAACAAGCTACACAACTAAGTGTAGAGAAGAAGATGAATGCAAAAGAAAATTGAGGAATATCTGTAGAAATAAGTAAAGAGAAGCACAGAATAAAAAGATGTAAAATATGATACTAAATATTTGAAATGTGGAGGAGAGAGGAGTAAAACCTGAGTTCAAAATAAAGTGATCATCACCTTTATATAGACTGCTATATGCAGAAGATATTATATATAAACCAAATGGTAACCATAAATCAAAAAATAGTAATAGATATGCAAAACATAAAAAGTAAGGAATCCAAGTATATCACTAAAGAAAACTAACAAACCATGAAAGAAAGAGATCATCAGAGAAAAAGTACAAAAACAACCACAAAACAAGTAACAAAAATGGATATATATATATATGTGTATATATATATATCCATTATTACTTTGAGTGTAAATGGAATAAATGCTCCAATCAAAAGACACTGGATGACAGAACATATGAAAACACAAGACCTATCCATATGCTGCCTAAAGAAACTCATTTCAAACCTAAAGACATCTGTAGATTGAAAGTGAGGGAATGGACAAACATTTATCATGAAAATGGATGTCAAAAGAAAGCCAGGATAGCAATACTTATTTTGGACAAAATAGACTTTATAACAAAGTCTGTAAAAAGAGACACAGAAAGACACTATATAATAATAAAGGGGACAATTCAACAAAAAGATTATGACAATTGTAAATATTAATGCACCAATAATGGAAGCACCCAAATACATAAAATAGTTAATAACAAACAGAAAGGAACTAATTGATAGCAATACAACAATAGTAGGGGACTTTAACACCCCTCTTACATCAATGGACAGATTATCTAGGGGCACCTGAGTGGCTCAGTCAGTTAAGCTTCTGACTTTGGCTCAGGTCAAGGTCTCATGATTTGGTGGGACCAAGCCCCACTTCGGGCTCTGCACTGATAGAGCCTGCTTAGGATTCTCTCTCTCTCTCTGCCCTACCCCCCCCCATACACACACACACACACACACACACACACACACACACTTTCAAAATAAATAAATAAACTTTAAAAAAAATAGACAGATAATCTAAACAGAAAATCAGCAGGGAAACAACAGCTTTGAATGATACACTGGACCAAATGGACTTAACAGATATATTCAAAATATTCCACCCTAAAACAGCCGAATACACATTCTTTTCAAGTGCATATGGAACATTCTCCAGAATAAATCACATATTAGGCCACAAAACAAACCTCAACAAATTCAAAAGAACAAAGTCATACCAGGCATCTTTTCTGACAACAACCCTGTGAAACTAGAAGACAACCACAAGAAAAAATCTGGGAGGACTACAAATACATGCAGGTTAAATAACATGCTACTAAACAATGAATGGGTCAATCAAGAAATCAAAGAAGAAATTAAAAAGTACATGGGAAAAAAACAAAACTGAAAATACAATGGTTCAAAATCTTTGGGACACAGCTAAAGCAGTTCTAGGAAGTTTATACCAATAATGGCCTACCTCAAAAGCAAGAAAAATTTCAAATCAACAACCTTACCTTATACCTAAAAGAGCTAGTAAAAGAACAACAAACAAAACCCAAACCAGCAGAAGGCAGGAAATAATAAAGATTTGAGCAGAAATAAATGGTATAGAAACCAAAGAAACAATAGAACATATCAAGGAAACCAGGAGATGGTTCTTTGAGGATATCAACAAAATTGAAAAACCTCTATATAGACTCATTAAAAAAAAAGGATAGAAAGGATTCAAATAAACAAATCACAAATTGAAGAGGAGAAATAACAACCAACACCACAGAAATACAACAACTGTAAGAGAATATTATGAAAAAACATAAGCCAACAAATTGGACAAACTAGAAGAAATGCATACATACCCAGAAACATAACATACCAAAAGTAAAATAGGAGAAAAACAGAAAATTTGAACAGGCCAATTACCAGCAAAGAGATTGAATCAGTAATCAAAAAACTCCCAAGAACCCAAAGTTCAGGACCAGGTGGCTTCATCGGTGAATTCTACCAAACATTTAAAGAATTAAAACTGATTCTTCTCACACTATTCCAAAAAACAGAAGAAGGAAAACTTCCAAATTCATTCCATGAGACCGGTATTACTGTGACATCAAAATGACATAAAGACACCACAAAACAACAGAATTACAGGCCAATATCTCTGATGAACACAGATGCAAAAGCCCTCAACAAAATACTATCAAGCCAAATCCAACAATACATTAAAAAAATCACTCACCACAGTCAAGTGGGATTTATTCCCAGCATGCAAGGGTGGTTCAATATTTGGAAATCAATCAATATAATACATCTCATCTATAAGAGAAAGGATGAAAACCATATGATGATTTCAATAGATGCAGAAAAAGCATTTGACAAAGTACATCAATTCATGATAAAAGCCCTCAGCAAAGTAGGTTTAGAAGGAACATACCTCAACATTTTAAAGGCCATATCAAAACCCACAGTGAACATCACACTCAGAGGGGGAAAAACTGAGAACTTTCTCACTAAGGTCAGGAACAGGAAAAAGATGTCCACTCTCACCACTTTCTTTTTAGGTTTATTTTATTTATTTTGATAGAGACAGAGACAGCATGAGTGGGGGAAGGTTAGAGAGAGAGGAGAGAATCCCAAGCAGACTCTGTGGTGCCAGCACAGAGCCTGACATGGGGCTTAAACTCACTAAACTGTGAGATCCTGACCTGAGCCAAAGCCAGGAGTCAGACACAAAGCCGACTGAACTACCCAGGCATCCCAATTCTCACCACTTTTATTCTACATACTATCAGAAGTCCTAGTCACAGCAATCAGACAATAAAAAGGAATAAAAGGCATCCAAATTGGTAAGGAAGAAATAAAATTCTAACTAGGTAGAGATACCATGATATAGATATATAGAAAACCTTAAAGACTCCCCTGAAAACTACTGGAACTGATAAATGAAATCCTGAAAGTCACAGGATACAAAATCAATGTACAGAAATCTGCATTTCTACATATTTATAATGAAGCAGCAGAAGACAAATTAAGAAAACAATCCCATTTACAATTGCACCAAAAATAAGAAAGTTAGGAATAAACCTAACCAAAGAGGTGGTGGGAAAAAAAAAAAAACAGTACTCTGAAAACTATAAAAACATGAATAAAAGAATTTGAAGATGACGCAAAGAAATGGAAAGACATTCCATGTTCGTGGATTTGAAAAACAAATATTGTTAAAATGCCTGTACTAACCAAAGCAATACATACATTTAATACAATTCCTATCAAAATACCAGCAGTATTTTTCATAGAGCTAGAAAAAAAAATCCTAAAATTCATTTGGAACTACAAAAGACCCGAAATAGCCAAAGCAATCTTGAAAAAGGAAAGCAAAGCTGGAGGCATCACAATTTTGGACTTCAAGTTATACTACAGAGGTGTAGTAATCAAAACAGTGTGATATTAGCACAAGAAAAAAAAAGGACACATAAATCAGTAGAACAGAATAGAAAGCCCAGAAATAAACTCACAACTGTATGGCCAATTAATATTTGTTGAAGCATAGAAGAATATCCAATGGAAAAAAGACTGTCTCTTCAAAAAACTGTGTTGGAGAAACTGGTCAGCTACATACAAAAGAATGAATTGGACCACTTTATTATACTATGCACAAAAATAAACTCAAAATGGATTAAAGACCTAAATATGATACCTGAAACCTTAAAAATCCTAGAAAGGAATATAGGAGGTAATGTCTCTGACATAGGCTGTAGTAATATTTTTCTAGATACTTCTCCTAAGGTAAGGTAAATATAAGCAAAATTAAAATATTGAGACTACATCAAAATAAAAAGCTTCTGCACAGCAAAGGAAACAGTCAGCAAAACTAAAAGGCAACCCACTGAATGGGAGAAAATATTTTCAAATGACATATCCAATAAAGGGTTAGTACCCAAAATATGTAAAGAACTTATAAAACTCCAAATCCCAAAATTTAATAATCCAATTAAAAAATGAGCAGAAGACATGAACAGACATTTCTCCAAAAAAAGACATCCAGGTGGCCAACAGACACATGAAAAGATGTTCATCATCACTTACCTTCAGGGAAATGCAAATCACAGCTACAGTGAGATATCACCTCACCTCCATTAGCTAAAATCAACAACACAAGAAACAACAGGTGTCGGTGAGGATGTGGAGAAAAAAGAACCCTCATGTGTGTTGGTGGGAATGCAAAATGGTGCAGCCACTGTGGAAAACAGTATGGAAGTTCCTCAAAGAGTTAAAAATAAAACTACCTCACAATACAGCAATTTACTCCCAAAATACAAAAACAGTTATTCAAAGAAATACATGCACCTCTATGTTTATAGCACCACTATTTACAATAGCCAAATTATGGAAGCAGCCCAAGTGTCTATTAACAGATGAATAAATAAAGATGTGAGATATGTATGTATATATATATATATATATATATATATATGCGTCTTCCTAGCAAAGAGAATTAAATTGACTTCAATTTTTCTCTCAAGAAGTTAAAAACAAACAAAACCCTCAAGATATCAATGTCATAATTCAGAGACCCAACCAGCTCCCTATCCTGTTTTATAACTTACACAAAGATTAGCTTTAAGTTGGTTAGTATTTAAAGTCCTGAAAATAGTATCCCAAGTGTAGTCAATTTGTTCTGTTAAACATGTGACGACACAATTTCATGGAATTATATATGTGACACTCACCCTTAGTACTTCAATTTTTTTTAAATAAAGAGTTTGGATCTATTCATAAAGCTCATAAAACTGAAAGTAAAAGAAATTGCTTTCTTAAAATCAGCTAAATTCACTTGTCTAAGAATCTGTTTACCCAATGCATGGTTTCTGGTCTGCTTCACCCATTTTTCTGTTTTTGGCATCAGCAGAATTCTTTCTTGTGTACCACATAATTACAACTTTTGCTAGCCAGCCAATACATATTATTTACACCAAGTGAAAATAGATACCCTGGTTTTGTGTCATAAATGTAACAAGGTTTTTTGTTACATTTAAGAAATTTTACCCCAAATTTTCATCTTTTATTTTGTCAGGATGATACTGTTGTTAACCACAAATGTTTAGGTTATAAAACTTGAGACATTATGTACATTTGAAATTTGTTTTCTATTTGCCTTATAATGGTGAAATTAATATATTTATAAGTATGCCCCTACTTTAAGACAACCTTTCACTTGGAAATTAAAATTGGAGGAGCTGGTTATTCTAATTCAAAAGAGATGCCCACATATCATGAACTTCTTGACAGAGAGAGAGGGTTAGTAGGTCACAAAATTAGAAAAGGGAAAAAACACTTTAAACCTTAAGTTTTAAATGTCTGTAGACAAGTAAAGTTATCTGAAACTATGTCTATGAAAAGGCAATACTGCACGTATTCCATTTAGTAAAAAAATAATATATAGCATAAATTTTAGGAACATATATGATAGGAAATCAACATTCATCTGTAGTGGAAATTTGTCCTTCATTTATTAACACATTGATCAAATTCAGTGGCTGCCTTGTTCCATACATCATACAAAATAAATGTATTAAACTATTTAAAGTTCTTTAAATAGTGGTATTAGTGATACCCATGCTTTTTTAGTTCTTAGGCAAAGCTAACACTGGAGTTAGGAGACTGGGGAGCACGGATGGGTCCAGGAGCCAACAGAGTCTACTGTTCCGACATGAGTCATCTTTTGTTTTGATTTGTTTTCCATATCAAATGTCAGAAGATATCTCCAAATGTATGGTCTAGTGAGAATCATGGAATTTTTACTGTGCATATGGAATGCTCATACTCAAAAACTCTCCCACTTTCAAATCGTCCAATCTATCTGCAATTTGGCAGCGAGAACTTGTACTCACTGCAAGGAAAAACTTGAAATCACTGAAATAAAAAAGATGTTATTGATATACCACATTTTCTTTATCCATTCATCCATCGATGGAGTATTACTCATCAATCAAAAAGAATGAAATCTTGCCATTTGCAACTACGTGGATGGAACTGGAGGGTATTATGCTAAGTGAAATTAGTCAGAGAAAGACAAAAATCATATGACTTCACTCATATGAAGACTTTAAGAGACAAAACAGATGAACATAAGGGAAGGGAAACAAAAATAATGTAAAAACAGGGAAGGGGACAAAACAGAAGAGACTCATAAATATGGCGAACAGAGGGCTGCTGGAGGGGTTGTGGGAGGGGGGATGGGCTAAATGGGTAAGGGGCATTAAGGAATCTACTCCTGAAATCATTGTTTCACTATATGCTAACCAATTTAGATGTAAATTTTAAAAAAGAAAAAAGAAAATTAAAAAAAATAAAAAACGTAAAAAAAAAAAAAAGATGTTACTGAGTTTGAAAATGATGAGTTAAAATCTGAGTGATCACTAAAACGGCAATGTCTAGTTCTTCATTAAATGTTATGTGCTTAAGGTCGTTTTAGTGTAATTAATAGAAAATAGTTATTGATAGCTTACAATGTGTCACTCACTATTGTATGTGCTTTATATTTATTACCTGATTTATTTATTACTCGCAGCAATTTTTTGAAATAGATTCTTATATTATGATCCTCTAATAAATGAGAAAGAAGAAGCAATTTAAGCAACCATACACATCAAAGTTGACCCACTATATAGTGCAGTCAATAATTAGTGTGAGTGCTCTGTTTTTCCAATCCATGTATGCTTTAAGGTTAACTATATATTTTTGACTTGATTCAAGGTTTTTTTCTGCAACTTTAACAGATTTTCTCTGCCAGTTTTTCAGTTGATGAGTTTTATATATAGGCATATCTTATGTATACCTCACACATAGTTTGAAAAGTTTACTTCTAAGCAAGTGCAAATATAGCTATTTTCAGGACTGATTTGAGATGAATTTTTTTCCATAAGCTACTTTTTTTTTTCTGTATATGAAATTTATTGACAAATTGGTTTCCATACAACACCCAGTGCTCATCCCAAAAGGTGCCCTCCTCAATACCCATCACCCACCCTCCCCTCCCTCCCACCCCCCATCAACCCTCAGTTTCTTCTCAGTTTTTAACAGTTTCTTATGCTTTGGCTCTCTCCCACTCTAACGACTTTTTTTTTTTTTTCCTTCCCCTCCCCCATGGGTTCCTGTTAAGTTTCTCAGGATCCACATAAGAGTGAAACCATATGGTATCTGTCTTTCTCTGTATGGCTTATTTCACTTAGCATTACACTCTCCAGTTCCATCCACGTTGCTACAAAAGGCCATATTTCATTTTTTCTCATTGCCACATAGTATTCCATTGTGTATATATACCACAATTTCTTTATCCATTCATCAGTTGATGGACATTTAGGCTCTTTCCATAATTTGGCTATTGTTGAGAGTGCTGCTATGAACATTGGGGTACAAGTGCCCCTATGCATCAGTACTCCTGTATCCCTTGGATAAATTCCTAGCAGTGCTATTGCTGGGTCATAGGGTAGGTCTATTTTTAATTTTCTGAGGAACCTCCACACTGCTTTCCAGAGCGGCTGCACCAATTTGCATTCCCACCAACAGTGCAAGAGGGTTCCCGTTTCTCCACATCCTCGCCAGCATCTATAGTCTCCTGATTTGTTCACTTTGGCCACTCTGACTGGCGTGAGGTGATACCTGAGTGTGGTTTTGATTTGTATTTCCCTGATAAGGAGCGACGCTGAACATCTTTTCATGTGCCTGTTGGCCATCTGGATGTCTTCCTTAGAGAAGTGTCTATTCATGTTTTCTGCCCATTTCTTCACTGGGTTATTTGTTTTTCGGGTGTGGAGTTTGGTGAGCTCTTTATAGATTTTGGATACTAGCCCTTTGTCCGATATGTCATTTGCAAATATCTTTTCCCATTCCATTGGTTGCCTTTTAGTTTTGTTGGTTGTTTCCTTTGCTGTGCAGAAGCTTTTTATCTTCGTAAGGTCCCAGTAATTCACTTTTGCTTTTAATTCCCTTGCCTTTGGGGATGTGTCGAGTAAGAGATTGTTACGGCTGAGGTCAGAGAGGTCTTTTCCTGCTTTCTCCTCTAAGGTTCTGATGGTTTCCTGTCTCACATTTAGGTCCTTTATCCATTTTGAGTTTATTTTTGTAAATGGTGTGAGAAAGTGGTCTAGTTTCAACCTTCTGCATGTTGCTGTCCAGTTCTCCCAGCACCATTTGTTAAAGAGGCTGTCTTTTTTCCATTGGATGTTCTTTCCTGCTTTGTCAAAGATGAGTTGGCCATACGTTTGTGGGTCTAGTTCTGGGGTTTCTATTCTATTCCATTGGTCTGTGTGTCTGTTTTTGTGCCAATACCATGCTGTCTTGATGATTACAGCTTTGTAGTAGAGGCTAAAGTCTGGGATTGTGATGCCTCCTGCTTTGGTCTTCTTCTTCAAAATTCCTTTGGCTATTCGGGGCCTTTTGTGGTTCCATATGAATTTTAGGATTGCTTGTGCTAGTTTTGAGAAGAATGCTAGTGCAATTTTTATTGGGATTGCACTGAATGTGTAGATAGCTTTGGGTAGTATTGACATTTTGACAATATTTATTCTTCCAATCCATGAGCAGGGAATGTCTTTCCATTTCTTTAAATCTTCTTCAATTACCTTCATAAGCTTTCTATAGTTTTCAGCATACAGATCCTTTACATCTTTGGTTAGATTTATTCCTAGGTATTTTATGCTTCTTGGTGCAATTGTGAATGGGATCAGTTTCTTTATTTGTCTTTCTGTTGCTTCATTGTTAGTGTATACGAATGCAACTGATTTCTGTACATTGATTTGGTACCCTGCAACTTTGCTGAATTCATGTATCAGTTCTAGCAGACTTTTGGGGGAGTCTATCGGATTTTCCATGTATAATATCATGTCATCTGCAAAAAGCGAAAGCTTGACTTCATCTTTGCCAATTTGGATGCCTTTCATTTCCTTTTGTTGTCTGATTGCTGATGCTAGAACTTCCAGCACTATGTTAAACAACAGTGGTGAGAGTGGGCATCCCTGTCGTGTTCCTGATCTCAGGGAAAAAGCTCTCAGTTTTTCCCCGTTGAGGATGATGTTAGCTGTGGGCTTTTCATAAATGGCTTTTATGATCTTTAAGTATGTTCCTTCTATCCCGACTTTCTCAAGGGTTTTTATTAAGAAAGGGTGCTGGATTTTGTCAAAGGCCTTTTCTGCATTGATTGACAGGATCATATGGTTCTTCTCTTTTTTTTTGTTAATGTGATGTATCACGTTGATTGATTTGCGAATGTTGAACCAGCCCTGCATCCCAGGAATGAATCCCACTTGATCATGGTGAATCATTCTTTTTATATGCTGTTGAATTCGATTTGCTAGTATCTTATTGAGAATTTTTGCATCCATATTCATCAGGGATATTGGCCTGTAGTTCTCTTTTTTTACTGGGTCTCTGTCTGGTTTAGGAATCAAAGTAATACTGGCTTCATAGAATGAGTCTGGAAGTTTTCCTTCCCTTTCTATTTCTTGGAATAGCTTGAGAAGGATAGGTATTATCTCTGCTTTAAATGTCTGGTAGAACTCCCCTGGGAAGCCATCTGGTCCTGGACTCTTATTTGTTGGGAGATTTTTGATAACCGATTCAATTTCTTCGCTGGATATGGGTCTGTTCAAGCTTTCTATTTCTTCCTGATTGAGTTTTGGAACAGTGTGGGTGTTCAGGAATTTGTCCATTTCTTCCAGGTTGTCCAATTTGTTGGCATATAATTTTTCATAGTATTCCCTGATAATTGTTTGTATCTCTGAGGGATTGGTTGTAATCATTCCATTTTCATTCATGATTTTATCTATTTGGGTCATCTCCCTTTTCTTTTTGAGAAGCCTGGCTAGAAGTTTGTCAATTTTGTTTATTTTTTCAAAAAACCAACTCTTGGTTTCGTTGATCTGCTCTACAGTTTTTTTTAGATTCTATATTGTTTATTTCTGCTCTGATCTTTATTATTTCTCTTCTTCTGCTGGGTTTAGGCTGCCTTTGCTGTTCTGCTTCTATTTCCTTTAGGTGTGCTGTTAGATTTTGTATTGGGGGTTTTTCTTGTTTCTTGAGATAGGCCTGGATTGCAATGTATTTTCCTCTCAGGACTGCCTTCGCTGCGTCCCAAAGCGTTTGGATTGTTGTATTTTCATTTTCGTTTGTTTCCATATATTTTTTGATTTCTTCTCTAATTGCCTGGTTGACCCACTCATTCGTTAGTAGGGTGTTCTTTAACCTCCATGCTTTTGGAGGTTTTCCAGACTTTTTCCTGTGGTTGATTTCAAGCTTCATAGCATTGTGGTCTGAAAGTATGCATGGTATAATTTAAATTCTTGTAAACTTATGAAGGGCTGTTTTGTGACCCAGTATATGATCTATCTTGGAGAATGTTCCATGTGCACTCGAGAAGAAAGTATATTCTGTTGCTTTGGGATGCAGAGTTCTAAATATATCTGTCAAGTCCATCTGATCCAATGTCTCATTCAGGGCCCTTGTTTCTTTATTGACCGTGTGTCTAGATGATCTATCCATTTCTGTAAGTGGGGTGTTAAAGTCCCAAGCAATTACCACATTCTTATCAATAAGGTTGCTTCTGTTTATGAGTAATTGTTTTATATATTTGGGGGCTCCGGTATTCGACACATAGACATTTATAATTGTTAGCTCTTCCTGATGGATAGACCCTGTAACTATTATATAATGTCCTTCTTCATCTCTTGTTACAGCCTTTAATTTAAAGTCTAGTTTGTCTGATATAAGTATGGCTACTCCAGCTTTCTTTTGGCTTCCAGTAGCATGATAAATAGTTCTCCATCCCCTCACTCTGAATCTAAAGGTGTCTCAGGTCTAAAATGAGTCTCTTGTAGACAGCAAATAGATGGGTCTTGTTTTTTTATCCATTCTGATACCCTATGCCTTTTGGTTGGCACATTTAATCCATTTACATTCAGTGTTATTATAGAAAGATACGGGTTTAGAGTCATTGTGATGTCTGTATGTTTTATGCTTGTAGTGATGTCTCTGGTACTTTGTCTCACAGGGTCCCCCTTAGGATCTCTTGTAGGGCTGGTTTAGTGGTGACAAATTCCTTCAGTTTTTGTTTGTTTGGGAAGACCTTTATCTCTCCTTCTATTCTAAATGACAGACTTGCTGGATAAAGGATTCTCGGCTGCATATTTTTTCTGTCTAGCACACTGAAAATCTCGTGCCAATTCTTTCTGGCCTGCCAAGTTTCAAAAGAGAGATCAGTCACGAGTCTTATAGGTCTCCCTTTATATGTGAGGGCATGTTTACCCCTTGCTGCTTTCAGAATTTTCTCTTTATCCTTGTATTTTGCCAGTTTCACTATGATATGTCGTGCAGAAGATCGATTCAAGTTACGTCTGAAGGGAGTTCTCTGTGCCTCTTGGATTTCAATGCCTTTTTCCTTCCCCAGTTCAGGGACGTTCTCAGCTATAATTTCTTCAAGTACCCCTTCAGCACCTTTCCCTCTCTCTTCCTCCTCTGGGATACCAATTATGCGTATATTATTTCTTTTTAGTGTATCACTTAGTTCTCTAATTTTCCCCTCATACTCCTGGATTTTTTTATCTCTCTTCTCTCAGCTTCCTCTTTTTCCATAACTTTATCTTCTAGTTCACCTATTCTCTCCTCTGCCTCTTCCATCCGAGCCGTGGTGGTTTGCATTTTGTTTTGCATTTCCTTTAAAGCGTTTTTCAGCTCCTCGTGACTGTTCCTTAGTCCCTTGATCTCTGTAGCAAGAGATTCTCTGCTGTCCTGTATACTGTTTTCCAGCCCAGCGATTAATTTTATGACTATTATTCTAAATTCACTTTCTGTTATATTATTTAAATCCTTTTTGATCAGCTCATTAGCTGTTGTTATTTCCTGGAGATTCTTCTGAGGGGAATTCTTCCGCTTGGTCATTTTGGATAGTCCCTGGTGTGGTGAGGACCTGCAGGGCACTTCCCCTGTGTTGTGGTGTATAACTGGGGTTGGTGGGCGGGGCCGCAGTCCGTCCTGATGTCTGCCCCCAGCCCACCGCTGGGGCCACAGTCAGACTGGTGTGTGCCTTCTCTTCCCCTCTCCTAGGGGCGGGATTCACTGTGGGGTGGCGTGGCCCGTCTGGGCTACTTGCACACTGCCAGGCTTGTGATGCTGGGGATCTGGCGTATTAGCTGGGGTGGGAAGGCAAGGTGCACGGCGGCAGGGGGAGCAGGCTTAGCTCGCTTCTCCTTAGGTGATCCACTTCAGGAGGGGCCCTGTGGCAGCCGGAGGGAGTCAGATCCGCTGCCGGAGGTTTGGCTCCGCAGAAGCACAGAGTTGGGTGTTTGCGCAGAGCGAGCAAGTTCCCTGGCAGGAACTGGTTCCCTTTGGGATTTTGGCTGGGGGATGGGCGGGGGAGATGGCGCTGGCGAGGGCCTTTGTTCCCCACCAAACTGAGCTCTGTCGTCTGGGGGCTCAGCAGCTCTTCCTCCCTTTGTCCTCCAGCCTTCCCGCTTTCCGAGCAGAGCTGTTAACTTATGACATCCCAGACGCTAAGTCGCTCTTGCTGTGGGAACACAGTCCGTCAGGCCCCTGGGCTTTTGCAAGCCGGAGTCGGGGGCTCTGCTTGGCCGGTGAGCCGCCCCTCCGCCCCGGCTCCCTCCCGCCAGTCCGTGGAGCGCGCACCGCCTCGCCGCCCTTCCTACCCTCTTCCATGGGCCTCTCGTCTGCACTTGGGTCCGGTGACTCCGTTCTGCTAATCCTCTGGCGGTTTTCTGGGTTATTTAGGCAGGTGTAGGTGGAATCTAAGTGATCAGGAGGACGCGCGGTGAGCCCAGCGTCCTCCTACGCTGCCATCTTCTCCATAAGCTACTTTTTGAGCACATCGTGGATCTCAAACTAGAATAAAAATATTATAGTTTAAACACATTTGGGTAACAGAAGCTAGAAGTATGCATAACAGAGAATGACTTAGCTTTTCCTCTTTGTACACCTCAGAAAACATCTGAAAAGATTTAACCTCCAAAAATTCTCACCTTTGGGCTGAAACCAAGTAGAAAGAACTTCAGTTCCAAAGGAAGCATTCTTTTCTTAAATTTCTGAGTGAATTAGACGAGGCAATTACCTGGAATTTGGATGCATACAAAGCTACATTTTGTGCCCACACGTGCTCTAGTGTCTACTTCCTGTTCAGTCAGCAATGATAGTTATTATTCTATAAAATAAGTGTTTGCTTCCCAGGGCTATACATCCTGAGACCACCTCAGACTCTTCCGTGGACTTCGTTTCTTACAGCAAAGAGGAATACAGCGTCTTTTTTCTTTTGGTGCAGGACTTAAGGGGTGGTGGAAATAAGATAGCGGAATATTTCCCCACCTTCTAACCCAGCCCAATATCTAGTGGCAACTTTATTATGACCTCCATGGAGAGCAATTGATTTTCTGTCAATAATATATTTGGTAATTCCTTGGTTTTAAAATCTCACCAGTTTAATAATAGTTTTTGGCTGTCGGGGAGGAAGAAGGAGAAATACTACAACATAAACCATCAAATGAACACATTGATTGTGAGGCATGACTGGATATCACATACATTAAATTTTGAAAAAAAAAATTGAAAAAAGATGTCTTAGAATTGAAGAGATTTGATTATTTGTTGACTTGAATTAAAATAAAATAAAAACCCTCCAAAGAAGAAGTAGAACTAGAATATATAAAGCCCCATTTTATTTCTCTTAAGTTATATCAAATATGGCAGCCATTGCTGCCACAACTTTTTCCAAGAGAATCTACTTCCACTCCCAGTCACTACTGCACCTCTTATCAAAAGTCATTGGATGATAGATGGGCATTTGACACAACCTGGGCCAATCAGATTTTTGCATCCAGTGAATTTGAAATTGGGACACTGAAAGACTAGGTTAATTAGCTGGGGAAACCAAGTTTCAAAGGACATTAAAATCTGAGTCAGTGTCCAGCTCATGGCCAGAGTGATCAACTACCTATAAGTCAAAATTCTGGGAGAGCAGAGATAACCAGTGTGCAAAGTACAAATATGCAGACCATGCTGCCTTTGAAAAGGTTTTCACTTTTGTTGCCTGTATGACTCAGTTGTTTTTAATTTGCTGCCCTTTGACAGTTTTAGCCCTAAAATAGTCTTTTTTCTAAAATGACTCTTTAACAAATGGTGCTGGGAGAACTGGACAGCAACCTGCAGAAGAATGAAACTAGACCACTTTCTTACACCATTCACAAAAATAAACTCAAAGTGGATGAAGGGCCTGAATGTGAGACAGGAAACAATCAAAACCCAGAGGAGAAAGCAGGAAAAAACCTGTCTGACCTCAGCCACAGCAATTTCTTACTTGACACATCTCCAAAAGCAAGGGAATTAAAAGCAAAAATGAACTATTGGGACCTCATCAAGATAAAAAGCTTCTGCACTGCAAAGGAAACAATCAACAAAACTAAAAGGCAACTGACAGAATGGGAAAAGATATTTTCAAATGACATATCAGACAAAAGGCTGTATCCAAAATCTATAAAGAACTCACCAAACTCCACACCCGAAAAACAATCCAGTGAAGAAATGGACAGAAGACATGAATAGACACTTCTCTAAAGAAAACATCCAGATGGCCAACAGGCACATGAAAAGATGCTCAACGTCACTCCTCATCAGGGAAATACAAATCAAAACCACACTGAGATATCACCTCACGTCAGTCAGAGTGGCTAAAATGAACAAATCAGGAGACTATAGATGCTGGAGAGGATGTGGAGAAACAGGAACCCTCTTGCACTGTTAGTGGGAATGCAAACTGGTGCAGCTGCTCTGGAAAACAGTGTGGAGGTTCCTCAAAAAATTAAAAATAGATCTACCCTATGACCCAGCAACAGCACTGCTAAGAATTTACCCAAGGGATACAGGAGTGCTGATGCTTAGGAGCACTTGTACCCCAATGTTTATAGCAGCACTTTCAACAATAGCCAAATGATGGAAAGATCCTAAATGTCCATCAACTGATGAATGGATAAACAAATTGTGGTTTATATACACAATGGAGTACTACGTGGCAATAAGAAAGAATAAAATATGGCCCGTTGTAGCAACATGGATGGAACTGGAGAGTGTTATGCTAAGTGAAAGAAGTTATACAGAGAAAGACAGATACCATATGTTTTCACTCTTATGTGGATCCTGAGAAACTTGACAGACCATGGGGGAGGGGAAGGAGGAAAAAAAGTTGAGGAGGGGAAGGGGGAAAAATAGGGAGGGAGGCAAACCATAAGAGACTCTTAAAGACTGAGAATAAACTGAGGGTTGATGGGGGGTGGGAGGGAGCAGAGGGTGGGTGTTGGGCATTGAGGAGGGCACCTGTTAGGATGAGCACTGGGTGTTGTATGGAAACCAATTTGACGATAAATTTCATATTAAGAAAAATAAAATAAAATGACTGGACTTAAAAAAAAAAAAACAGTACCTTTTGCATTCTCAAGCCATTATTTGTTTCCTTCCTGGCAGCCACAATGTAATATTCATGCATAAAGATGATATCCTCTACAATATTACCCAGCAAGATCCAAACAACCAAGCCAAGTTTAATGACTTGCCGAAGGTTTTGTCATCTAGGCCAGAACTTGATACTAAGCCAGGTTTCTTTACCACCTAACGAAGTGAAATCTGGTCCAAATCTGGTCCTTTTCTGCTTACATCTGACCAAAATCTGCATTCACTTGGAAGTAAATATTAACTGTTCCCAAATTATCTTCCAAAACTTTTTTGGTACACATTTCTTGCAGAAATAATATTTTAATGGTGGACAAATTTCAAGATTAGGCCCTATTTCAAGATTTCAACTAATTTCAAGATTCGTTACCTATTGTGAGTCTGAAATCCATTTTGTTTATTAAGAAAATACAATACAATACTGTAGTAGTGATAATTATTAAACAAAACAGTAAATTGAGTAATAATTCTTTTTATGTATTTGAATGCTTGGTTGGAGGAAGAACAGATTTTATTGGAAGCTTTATGCTGATTTTTAAAAGTAGGTCTGGGCTTTTTGAAAGGCTTTTTAGAGTTTCAGGAAACCAACCGTTCTCCATTATGCTTAATTACACCTCTGAAGTTAACATTGCCAGAAAACAAACAGACAAACAACTGAACCAAAATGCCCCAAACTGTTATCAGTGGTTGTCTCTTGTAGGTGAGGTTATATGAAACTCTCTTTTCCTCAATACATTTTTATACTCTTCAAACTTTTAAAGCCACCAAGCATTACTTTTACAATCTGAGTAAAAGTGATAAAAATACAAAAATCTTTGAAACTTCCTTTTCCTGGATACTGTTGTTTTATCACAGTCTCCTGTACTTATTGTTTATGATCCAAATCATTTTAAAATTCATGAATAAAAAAAAAGAGTATGCTTTACTGTACAGAGGTGGAGAGAAAAAAAAGAGCATTAAAGAGCATTTTAACTATGTGAAAGGGTTATCTGAGATGGAAACATCTGAGTTGCAGTTTGGCTGGGGTACCATCATCAGCAGAAAGGAAGGAGGTACTAGTTAAAAAAGAAAGTTTCTCTGCCTGTAAAAGCCTAGAATGCTTTTCTAGAACAGAGGAGTTAAATGAGATTGACCTTCAGGAAGACAAGAGGTAGAATCAGTGTACACAAGACTGGTATTGGCACAAGTGGGAATTTAGAACCAGAGGAAAGCTTATGTAGACAATAGGATCAGCTTTAACTGAAGATGGAAGTAGGAGAGAACGTGGATATGATGACATTCCTCTGCACCTCTCCACCAACACACCTCATGAAATTACTTCACATAACTTATTTCAATATAAAAAGGGTCATTACAGTCTGAAAAAAAATTGAAGTAAAGAATAAAAACACTCTTGGGGGAGTAACAACTTAAAAGCACACAAATACCACTAATTACTATTAAAAGCTATAAATATATATAGAATAAATTTGCTATACTGGTGAAAAATTATAATATTGCACTTGATGAAGGAGAAGGGTGGCTACCACAAGAAAATAATAAAAGTAGCTACCATTTTTTTTCAATATTGGTTGTGTCTGACATCAAGAAATGAAAGGACTTTATGTGCATTATTACATTTAATTTACTCAAAAGCCCTATGTGTCATAAAGCAAACTATGCCATAGTGCAAACTACAGTCCAAGATTCCCCAAATCAAGGCACCGGAGTGGCTCAGTCCATTAACCTTCCAACTCTTCTGATTTTGACTCAGGTCAAGATCCCATGATCTGTGGGATCGAGCCCCACATTGGGCTCTGTGCTGACATCTGGTTGAGAGTCTCTTGCTCCCTCTCTCTCTGCCCCTCACCTCCCCCAAAATAAAAATAAATAAACTTAAAAAAAATTCCCAAAATTACGTGGCTAAAATGGCAGTACCAAGGCTGAAAAAAGAGCGTCACTGAACAAGAGACCCTGAGGGCACTATTCAGATATATCCCAATTTGATGTGAGGATGATCAGAATATCATTCAAATAGGAGAAAACAAAAATTGTGGGGAAGGGAGGATGCAATAGCAATTGTAGTGAGAGAGCTAAAAATGAGGTGGAACAATTTAATAGCCTTCAGGAGGGAAAAAGATGGCCATTCTGTCTCATTCAGGCACTTGAACCCAACTCTACACTTAAATAAGTGCAACTCTGGCTCATCCCCACAAGTGTAGGGAGAGAACACAGGATAACAGTTATCTCTTCTGTGACCAAGAAGGCAAGAATCATACAAAGGGATAACTAAATTCACTATTTTTTTTATTATTAAACAAAATCTTTATTAATCTATTTCTCTGGATACCATATTGGTTTTTCTTTTTTTCTTCATAACCATACTGGTAGAAACAGAGGTCCATATTTGTTGCCTTTCTTTCCTCACCTTACATTTATTCATCTACCAAATGCAATCTGCCTTCAGTGTCCTCCAATGCCACCAAATCTGCTTGTGTCCAGGTCAACATCGACTCCAAATTTTAAAAATCAAATGGAAACTTCTCAAACAGTATCTTACCTAACCTTTCTGACACAAGAACAACTGCATCCTTTTGTTTTTTGTTTTTGTTTTTATTTGTTTGTTTTTTCAACAAGAACATTTTTTACTTGAAGCATACTTAAGTTGGTCTGCTTGTGAAATGAGACCTGACACCATCTCCACCAGAATTGAGGCCCCACAGAACTCTCTGTTTGGAAGACACAGTGTGGACAGGGGCCCAGGTGATCTGGGGGAGGGGACCACCACACTGGAACGGAGGTAAGCTTGACTGAGAAGGGCAGTCCTACCAGAGCACAGGGGAATGGGGCTGGGTATAAAGAAGTTAAGCAGCCAGTATCATGCTGAGCTGCTTCCTTCAGGTGGCTCTGTGTTTATGCTGAGGTATGGAGGAGGGAAATGATGCTAGCCAGCTCTCTTGTTCCAAGAGAGACATCTTTGTGAATATTGCCTCCCAGCGACTCTCTCCAAGATGAGTGAATAATTTCCTCACTATGTACCCCAGGTGTTCTGCAGATCACTGTTGCCACTCTGCCCCCAGGTTGTTTGCTTGCCTTCTCTCCGGAAGCAGGGCAGTGCCCTCTGGGCTCTATCCTAGCCAAGCCACTGACCTTTACACTCCAGGCTTTAAGCCCTGCTAGTTGCAAAAACCAGCAAGCCCCTCTCATTTTCCAAGCCAATGACTGTGGGGAAATGTTCTCTTTGTGTGTTCTCCTGGGTGCTCCTCTCTCTAGCTCTTCTCCACAACCACAGCCCCCTCTTCTCAACAGCACCTACAACCCATCTCTCCCCTAAACCACATCTCTGCACTTTCTACCTTCTTTGATGTGGCCTCTTCTCTCCCTTTAGCTACAGAGTTTGTTCTGTCAGTCTTCAGGCTGATTTCTGAGGTATATAGGATTAATCTGATAGTTATCTAGTTGTGTTTATGGGATGAGATGAGCCTAGCACCCTCTTACTCTGCTGCCATCATTGATGCCTCTAAATTCACTATCTTATCATAACTCTCACAGACATTTAAGAAGAAAGAGAAAGAAAGAAAGAAAGAAAGAGGAAAGAGAAAGATGTCCAGTTAGAAAAATCAAACCACACTAATACTGATTGCCCTAGTCCATGATCAGTGTCTCTATCCTCCATTTTCCTTCTTGTTCTGTGAAGTAAGTTACCAAGGGGCACTTTTTCACAGGGTGCAGCTCTCATCACTCTTGGTCCTTCCAGCTCTAAACATATGCCAATTCTGGGACCCCCAACACACTGTAATTTGTAAATAATTTGTGGGAAGTGATGAACACACTGTAATTTGTAAATAATTTGTGGGAAGTGCTCTGTAGGCTCATTCAGACCACTGCTCCCCAAAACCATGTGATGGGGACAAAGTACCCTAATACCTGAGGCCCATTTCTTCATCAGTGGAATGAAGACATTGGGTTCAGTGATCTCTAAGATACATTAAAAAAAATAAATGTAAAATAATTGAATAGCTTCTTTATTCACTCACTGTGTATCTCTTGATTGGGACATTCAGTCCATTTACATTTAAAGTAATTATTGATATGTATATACTGATTGCCATTTTATTACTTGTTTTCTGATTTTTTTCTAGTTCTTTTCCTCTCTTTTTCTCTTATTCACTTCCTTGTGGTTTGATGCTTTTCTTTAGTGCTATGCTTAAATTCCTTTATTTTTTTGTGTGTTATAGTTTTTTGATTTGTGGTTACCATTACCATGTTAATATATAACAACATATGCATATAGCAGTCTATATTAAGTTGATGATTGCTTAAGTTTGAATATATTCTAAAAGCACTAATACATTAGTGATTAATCTATTACTATATATTTGCTTTTACCTGCAAAAATTTTCCCTTTCATAATTTTCTTCTAGTTATGGTTTTTTCTTTCCATCCAAAGAATTCCTTTTAACATTTCTTGTAAGAGTGGTTTAATGGGGGATGAACTCCTTTAGTTTTGTTTGGGAAACAGTTTATCTCTCCTATTCTGAAAGGTATCCTTGCTAGATAAAGTATTCTTGGCTTCAGATTTTTTCCTTTCAGCATTTTGAATATATCATACCACTCCCTTCTGGCCTGTAATGTTTCTGCTGAAGAATTCAACTGATAGCCTTATGGGGTTTCCCTTATATGTAACTGTTTTCTTTTCTCCTACTGCTTTTAAAATTCTCTATCACTACTTTTTACTATTTTGATTATTATGTGCCTTGGTATTGACCTCTTTGGGTTAGTTTTGTTAGGGGCTCTCTGTGATTCCTGGATTTAGATATCTATTTCCTTCCCCAGATTAAGGATATTTTCAGCTATTATTTTTCAAATAAGTTTTCTGCCCCCTTTTGTCTCTATTCTCCTTCTGGAATCCTTATAATGCAAATGCTATTACTTTTGATGATGTTGCTGAGTTCCCTTAACCTAGTCTCAATTTTTACTATTCTTTTTGCTGTTTGCTGTTCAGCTTAATTGCTTTCCATTAGCCTACGAGATCACTGGTTAATTTTTCTTCATTCTCCAATCTGCTATTGATTTCCTCTAGTGTATTTTTTGTTTCAGTTATTGAATTATTCATCTCTGACTGGTTCTTTTCTATATTTTCTATCTCTTTGTTGAAGGTCTCACTGAGATCGTCCACTCTTTTCTGAAGTCCAGTATCCTTATGACCATTACTTTGAATTCTTTATCACACATATTGCTTACCTCTATTTCCCTTAGCTTTTTTGCTGTGACTTTGTCTTGTTCTTTCATTTGGGACATATTCCTCTCTCTCCTCATTTTGTCTGTGTTTGTTACTATGTATTAGGAAGGTCAGCTACATTTCCTGATGTCAAAAGTAGTGACCTAACGAAGTGGTCCTGTGGTACCCTATAGCACAATGCCCCCTGTTCACCAGAGCCAGTTGCTTAAGGCGTGTCTTCTATGTGGATTTCATGCACCTTAACACAGGCACCCTACTGTGCATTAGGTTTGCCTTCAGTTCAGTTATCTGCAATGGCCCACTTTGTCTGCTGTGGGCATGCTGAGCAGGGTTTGGTCCCTGCACTGTTAAGGGGAAGGTTTGAGGCCAACATGGGCTCATAGTTGGATAATGTCATCCATCAGTCTACCTTTCTGTACTCTGTCTGCTGAAGTTGTGTGCACACCAAACTGCAGGGCACTCTCCCTGAATTGCCCCCTGAACAGTTTTCATTTGTTGGCAGAGCCTGCAGCTAGACCAGGTATCTGCTCTCAGTCCATCTACTGGGACTGCAGTTACACCAAACTGCAGGGCATTCTCCCTGTGCTTCCAGCTAAAAGGCTCATGTTCATTGGTGTGTGTGGTTATCTCCTCTTCTCCTTAAGGTGGGCATCACTTTGGAGTGGTGCCAGTCCCTGCCAGGGCTGCTTACAAGGTGTGCCAAAGCAGGGACCACCTTGACAGAACACATGCTGAGTCACACAAGTTGGATGGGGTGGGTCCCCAGGGGAACATGGGGTGAATCATGTGGTGTTAGCAAGATAGGTGGGAGAGTGTTCGTGCTAATTCCCAAAAGTGTTCAGCTATCTAGATGAAGGAGGGGAAAAGAAGGCATCCACCAGCACTTTTATTCTTAAGAAGTCTTATAAAAATCCCTGCCCATCCAGCACACGTTCTGAGATTAGTAAATAAATCTCCTTCACTTATACCTTAGATGCTTTTCAGGTTGCTCATTCTATGCTGTGTCTCAGGCAGATTATGCTGGCTCTTTAAAGGCAGAGACTCAATTTCCTATAGTTCTCCCAGAAATAAGTGCACTGATTTTTAAATTATCCAGAGTTAAACACCCTATCCCCACCCAATTTTAAAAACACACAAAGTTAAACCCTAGTTAAATCCTAAATTATATGGAGACTTGTCTTCTCCGTGTGGGTTCCCCATGCCTGAAGTGCCTGATGTGGGGTCTGCTCCTTTCGCTTCTCTGTGCTTGTGGTGTTCCTCCTGTTTATGGTTAGTCTCACCAGGAGTTTGGTTCCTGACCATGTTGCTGCCCTTCTTAGCCTTCTCAATGTGGTCTCCTCTCTACAATTATATGTGGAAGGTCTCTTCTGCCAGGCTTTGGGTCACTTTCAGGGTTATCTATACAAGTGTAGCTGCTATCTCAATGTGCTCAAGGGACAAGGTGAGCTCAGGATCCTCCTACTCCACCATCTTGACCAGAGTCCTTGTATATGCTGCTTACAGGGGACTCAGTTAAGAGCTAAAGACACATGCAGATTGAAAGGGAAAGGATGGAAAAATATGTACCATGCAAATGGAAGTGAAAATAAAGCTGGATAGCAGTACTCATATTGGTCAAAATAGACTTTAAAACAAAGACTGTAGCAAGAGACAAAGAAGTACACTGTGTAATGATAAAGGGAACCGTCCAACAAGAGGATGTAACAATTGTAAATATCTATTCACTCAACATGAGAGCAACTAAAGACATAAAAAATATTAACAGAAATAAAAGGTGAAATTGACAAAAATACAGTAATAATAGTGGACTTAAACACCCCACTTACATCAATGGATACATCATCCAGACAGGAAATCAACAAGGAAACAGCAGCTTTAAACAACACATTAGACCAGATGAACCTGACAAATATATAAAGAACATTCCATCCAAAAACTAATACATATTCTTTTCAAGAGCATATAGAATATTCTCCAGGATAGATCACATTTTAGGCCACAAAAAAGTCTCAATAAATTCAAGATGACTAAAATCATATCATGCATCTTTTCCTACCACAACAGTATGAAACTAAAAATCAATTACAGGGAAAATAATTTGGAAAGAACACAAATACATGATGGCTAAATAACATGCTATGAAACAATGAATGGATTAACCAAAAAATCAAAGAGAAAATCAAACATGGAAACAAATGAAAATGAAAACACACTGGCTCAAAATTTGGGGGATGGAGCAAAGCAGTTTTAAGAGGGAAGTTCATACCAATACAGGCCTATCTCATGAAACAAGAAAAAACATCAAATAAACAACCTAAACTTATACCTAAAGATGCTTAAGAAAATAACAAAGCCTAAATCCAGTAGAAGGAAGATTAGATTAAAGGTTATAGCATAAGGATATGAAATAGAGACTATAAAACAATTAAAAAGATCAGTGAAACCAGAAACTGGTTTCTTGAAAAGAGAAACAAAATTGATAAACCTTTAGCTAGACTCATGAAGAAAAAAGGAAAGGACTGAAATAAAATTGGAAATAAAGGAAGAGAACTAATAACCAACCCACAGAAATACAAAGAGATCATAAAAATTACATGCCAACAAGTTGGACAACCTAGAAGAAATGGACAAATTCCTAGAAACATATAATCATCCTAAACTGAATCAGGAAGCAATAGAAAATTTGAACAGATTGATCACCAGCAAAGAAATTGAATAAGTAATCAAAAAACTCCCAAAAAACAAAAGTCCAGGACAAGATGGCTTCACAGACAAATTTACAAACATTTAAAGAGGAATTAATACCTATTATTCTCAAACTACTCCATAAAATAGAACAAGAAGGAAAGTTTCCAAATTCATTCTACAAGACCAGGATAGCCCTATTACCAAAACCAGACAAAGACACCAGAGAAAAATAAAACTATAATATTTCTGATGAACATAGATGCAAAAAACCTCAATAAAATATTAGCAAATAAATTCAACTATACATTTTTAAAAAATCATTCACCACAATCAAGTGGAATTTATTCCTGGAATATGATACATCACATTAATTAATTAAGAAATTAATTAATTTAAAAAAGGATAAAAACCACATGGTCATTTCAAAAGGTACAAAAAAAGGCATTTGGCAAAGTACATCTATTCATGATGAAAAGTCCACAAAGTAGGCTTAGAGGGAACACACCTTAACAGAATAAAGGCCGTATAAAAACCCTATGGCTAATATCATAGTCAATGGTGAAAACTGAGAGCCTTTACCTTAATATCAGGAACAAGACAAGGATATCCACTCTTACCACTTTATTCAACATGGTACTAGAAACCCTAGCTGCAGCAATCAGACAAGAAAAAGGCATCCAAATTGGTAAAGAAAAAGTAAAACTTTCACTATGCAGATGACATGATACTATATATAGAAAAGCTTAAAGGCTCCCCCCAAATACTACAAGAACTGATAAATGAATTCCAGAAAGTTACAGATACAAAATTAATATACATAAGTCTATTGAATTTCCATACACTAATAATGAAGCAGCAGAAAGAGAAATTAAGAAAACAATCACATTTACAATTGCATCAAAAATAATAAAATACCGAGATTTAAACTTTACCAAGGAGGTAAGAGATCTATATGCTAAAAACTATGAAAAATGATGAAAGAAATTGAGAATGACACAAATAAAAAATATTTTATGTTCATGAATTAGAAAAACGAATATTCTTAAAATGTCTGTGTGACGAAAAGTAATCCACAAATTTAATGCAATCCCCATCAGAATACAAAGAGCAACTTTCACAGAACTAGAACAAATAATCCTAAAATTTGTATGGAACCACAAAAGACACCAAATAGCCAAAGCAATCTTGTGAAAAAAGAACAAAGCTGGAGGTATCACAATCCCAAATTTCAGGATATACTACAAAAGTACAGTAATGAAAGAATTATGGTACTGGCACTAAAATAGACACATAGATCAACAGAAAAGAACAGAGATTCCAGAAATAAACCTGTGTTTATATGGTCAATTAATCTATGACAAAGGAAGCAAGAATATGCAGTGGGAAAAAGTCTTCTCAACAAATGGTTTGGGGATAACTGAAGAGCTACTTATAAAAGAATGAAATTGGACAACTTTGTTACACTATACACTAAAATAAACTCAAAATAGATTAAGGACCTAAATGTGAGATATGAAGTCATAAAACTCTTAGAGAAAAAAACATAGGCGGTATTCTCTTGATATCAGCCATAGAAACATTTTTCTAGATATATCTCTTCAGGCAAGGGCAAAAATAAACTACTAAGACTATGCCAAAATAAAAAGCTTTTGCACAGTGAAGGAAACCAACAAAATGAAAAAGCAACCTACTGAATGAGAGAAGATATTTGCAAATGATATATCCAATAAGGGGTTAATATCCAAACTATATAAGGAACTTATACAACTTAACACCAAAAAATCCCAAATAATCCAATCTAGAAATGGGGAGAGGACCTGAATAGACATTTTTCCAAAGAAGACATACAGATGGTCAATAGACACATGAAAAGATATTCAACATCACTAATCATCAGGGAAATGCAATTCAAAACTACAATGAGGTATCATCATTTTACACCTGCCAGAATGGCTAAAATAAAAACAAGAAATAAGTATTGGTGAGGATGTGAAGAAAAAGGAACCCTCAAGCACTGTTGTGGAAATATAAATTAGTGCAGCCCCTATGGAGAACAGCTTGGAGATTTCTCAAAAAATTAAAAATAGAAACACCACATGATCTTGCCTGCAGCAATCTTACTCAACACGTCTCTGGAGGCAAGGGAAACAAAAGCAAAAATGAACTACTGGGACCTCATCAAAATAAAAAGCTTCTGCACAGCGAAGGAAACAATCAGTAAAATTAAAAAGCAACTGACAGAATGGAAGAAAATATTTGCAAATGACATATCAGATAAAGGGTTAGTATCCAAAATCTATAAAGAACTTACCAAACTCAACACCCAAAAAACAAATAATCCAGTGAAGAAATGGGCAAAAGACATGAATAGACACTTCTCCAAGGAAGCCATCCAGATGGCCAACTGACACATGAAAAAATGCACATCACTCATCATCAGGGAAATACAAATCAAAACCACAATGAGAGACCACCTTACACCTGTCAAAATGGCTAACATTAACAACTCAGGCAACAACAGATGTTGGCGAGGATGCGGAGAAAGAGGATCTCTTTTGCATTGTTGGTGGGAATGCAAGGTGGTACAGCCACTCTGGAAAACAGTATGGAGGTTCCTCAAAAAACTAAAAATAGTTTTAGTTGCTATGACCCAGCAATTGCACTACTAGGCATTTACCCACGGGATACAGGTGTGCTGTTATGAAGGGACACATGCACCCCCATGTTTATAGCAGCACTATCAACAATAGCCAAAGTATGGAATAAGCCCAAATGTCCATCGATGGATGAATGGATAAAGAAGATGTGGTGTATATATATATACACACATATATATACATATATATACATATATATACACATATACACAATATATATTGTATACAATATATAGAATGGAGTATTACTTGGCAATCAAAAAGAATGCAATCTTGCCATTTGCAACTATGTGGATGGAACTGGAAGGTATTATGCTAAGTGAAATTAGTCAATCAGAGAAAGACAAAAATCATATGACTTCACGCATATGAGGACTTTAAGAGACAAAATGATGAACATAAAGGGAAGAGAAACAAAAATAATATAAAAACCATGAGGGGGACAAAACAGAAGAGACTCATAAATATGGAGAACAAACTGAGGGTTACTGGAGGGGTTGTGGGAGGGGGGACAGGCTAAATGGGTAAGGGGCATTAAGGAATCTACTCCTAAAAATCATTGTTTCACTATATGCTAACTAATTTTGATGTAAATTTAAAAAAATAAAATTACAAAAAAAGAAATACCACATGATCCTGTAATCCTGCTACTGGATATTTACCCAAAGAAAATGAAAACACTAATTCAAAAAGATACATGCATCCCTACGTTTATTGCAGCATTATTTACTAGAGCCAAGATACAGAAGCAATCGAAGTGTCCATTTGTAGATGAATGGGTAAAGAAGATACACACACACACACACACACACACACACACAGGAATATTACTCAGTCATAAAAAAAAGAATAAGATCTTGCCATTTGCGACAATGCGGATGAACCTAGAAGACATATGCTAAGTGAAATAAGCCAGACAGAGAAAGACAAATGCCATATGATTTCACTCATACGTGGAATTTAAGAAACAAAACAAATGAACAAAAAGAAAAAGAGATGAACAAAAAAACAAGACTCTTAAATACAGAGAAAAAATACAGGGGAGTCGGGCAGGAAGATGAGTGAGGTGGATAAAGGGGATTAAGAGGTACTTAACAAACTTCCAGTTACAAAAGAAATAAGTCATGGAAATGAAAAGTATAGCATAGGATTCGGATTCTGTGTCTCCCTCTCTCTCTGCCCCTCCTCTGCTGTACTCTGTCTCTCTCTCTCTCCCTCTCTCCCTCCCTCTCTCTCTCTCTCAGAAATAAACATTAAAAAAATTATTTAAGTATAGAATAGGAAATGTAGTCAACAACATTGTAATAATGCTGTTGATGACAGATGGTGACTACCTTCATTTGGTGAGCACTGCATAATGTACAGAATTGTTGAATCATGTCATACATCATTATGCTTTAATATAACATTGTATGTCAATTATACTTCAAAATACATACATACATACATACATACATACATAAGGTTACCAGGGCTTAAGAGAATAAGGTGTTATAGCTTAATGATTACAGAATTCTGTTTGGAGTGATGAAAAGTTTTGGAAATAAATAGTGGTGAAAATTAATACCATTAAATTGTACATTTAATAATGGTACAAAAAAGTTGATAAAAGCAATTATAAAGGTAAGTGGAATAAGTAGTCAATATATTCTTTCAGACGTTTACTGTGATGAGATAGTATTCATTCTCTCCCTCTCTCTCTCTCTCTTCTCTCACACACACATCAAGTTGAAGATACTGTCGATTTTAATATGCACAATTTCTTTCCGTACCAATAATCAGGGAAAAGATGCTGTCAACTAAACCATGATACTCCATTGATTGGAAGATGCATCTCAGTTTCAGAGATGTTAAACTGCAAAACAAATGGGTCTTGAAAACAATGAAATGTAGTGCATATGTGTATATGTGTGCACGTGTGCGTGTATGTGAATGTTTGAGTTCTTTTAAATTTTTTTTAATGTTTATTTTTGAGAGAGAAAGAGGCAGAGTGTGAGTGGGTGAGGGGCAGAGAGAGAGGGGGAGACACAGAATCTGAAGCAGGCTTCAGGCTCTAGGCTGTCAGCACAGACCTGAACTCATGGACCACAAGATTGTGACCTGAGCCGAAGTCAGTTGCCCAACCAACTGAGCCACCCAGGCACCCCTTAGAATGTTTGAGTTCTTGGGAGACTCTCACTTCCTGCATTATTGGCATTTTCTATGACATACCTATATAGCACTATCACGTGGCACTAGGTTCATTTTCATTTATCCCTATTACACATCCCACTTTCCATCAATGGCTCTTAACACCTTCACTCCAGGCTCCCTGAAGTCTCAAGCTCTCCTTGGTTCTCAAATGTCTCCAAAACTTCTTAGAAGTAATCCTGATTCCAAACATGATAATTTTGACTTTTCTAGCTCCCTTGTCCCTTTGAAAATAATTCAGTCCTATATCTCATTCTCATTCTCTTGCTAACTGACTGAAATAAAATTTATGAGTAATTATAGCTAGTGTTTTCGTGGTCGGCAATAAATTTTTTTTGTTAGATTTTCACCTTCACATAGGCTTTCTTACCAAACAAATAAACAACAAACAAACAAAAGAGTGTGCATTTATTGAAGAACAAAAAGAACTGTATATAAAGAAGTGTTTTGTTCCCTTCAAATCATACTTGTTAATACTGTTTATTGCCTTAAATATGTAAATCTGGGTGGCTCAGGGGCTACCAAAAGTCTAAAAAGAAACTTCACTTTCCTTTGTGTCCTACAGGAATGCAGAGACAAATTCTCAGAAATAAAGTAAATGTAAGCGGCTACATTTGACCCCCCAGACTTGCACTTTGGGATTATCTTCCTCTTTTTCCTCCCCTTCTCCATCATCATCATCATCATCATCATCATCCTTTTACTTTCATCTTTGATTTGGCTCCTAAAAATAAAACCTCAGTATGAAAGTAATTTTTTTCCAGGATCCATATAGGAACCTGGTGCTTACACTTTGAATACTAATCTTATTTCAGGTTGTACCCAAATTTTGGACCCTTATATACTTATTTTTATTTCTACATTATTTTGTTATAGTAAATATAATTTTAAAAGGCACTTTATGCTTTCTTTAAATAGAGGTGGCATTCATTAGTCTGCCTTTTACACTTTTTAGCACTTTTCCCATCTAAGAAGCCCTTTTGGGAACAAAAGTTGATAATATTTCTCTGGTGGGCAATGCATCCATATATATCAAAAACCTTAATATTATGCAGGAGATTTAAACCCAGAAATTTCACATCTAAGAACTTATTCTAAGGAGAAAATTTACCATAAGTACAAAAAGTAATTTTTAAAGATATTCATTAAGTGCATCTCATAATTCAATCAGTATGAATTTGGTTAGATAAATGCCAGTGAATAGATTATTCAAGCAATGGACTATCAGGTGGCCATTTTATGTTCAGGAATATTATCTACACATGGATGTTTGTAATAAATTGCTAACCACAAAACACAAGCTACAAAATAAAATGTCCACTATTTACCATTTTCACATGGCATGAGGATTAAAATATTTGGAGTCAAAGACATCTTGGTTCAAACCTTGGTTCCAACATCCAGTTCTAACGCTGGCTCCTTAAACAAATATGGGTAGGTTTTCCAGCTTCACAGAGCCTCAGTTTCCTCATGTCATTTATAAATAATAATACTTATCTCTTAATGTTTTTGTAAAGATTCATTTAAATAATGTAAGCAGAGGCCTAAGGACATGGCCCCATACATAATAAGCATTCCATAAATGGTTTTCCACATTGAATGTGTGACATGTGGGATTTTTGATTATAGGTAACAGAGGTAAATTTTGGCTAACTCAAACAATGGCAAATTCATTAAAAATAATATGGAAAAGCTGGAGAACCAGTCTTGGAAATAGGCAAAAACCAATTCAGCTTCAGGGGCTAGAAAGCAGGAATTATAGGATCACTCTTGTAGTGCAACAATCTGGTAGGGATGTTGGTACCCAGATAAGAGAATGCCAACCCTTTCCTCAATCACCAGTTTCACACACTCAAAAGTTAAAGTCCCAGCAGAGGGCTTCCATGGGCTGAGCTGATGCCACTGCCTACCTTCTGGCCACAGAAGGCATGGAAGGAAAAATCTGGGTCTTTGGGGCACAGCCAACTAGATTTTCCCTTTCAACAAGATTATATACAAAATGGTAGTAGGTCAACTCTCCCGAAACAGGGTTCTGTTGAAGGTGGATGCTGCTGAGTGCCATAGAATGATAGATGCTCATCTATCATATAAACACAAGGCAATTTTGAAATGGGAAAAACATAAATCAAAAATTTATTAAAAAAAAACTCTTTCACATACATGTGACCATCATAAAACCCTGTGAGAAAAGCAGAAAAACAATTATTTCCATTTTACAAAGAGGAACCAAGGCTTAGGGAAGATAAAGGACCAACCCAAGGACACTACACTTAGTTTATGCAGAGCTGAAGCAGACTCCTGAATCATAGTCCAAGGCTCTTCTGTAGGTACCCACTGGAAATTGTGAAACATCTCCCAGCCTTCTCAACCCTAAACTTCAAAGGACACAGATTACCAGTTGGTGGCATTTTCCTTTTCATATAACTTGCTGGTCTGTTCCTCCCACCACCACCACCCCCTACCTCACTGCTTGAAATTCAGCTCCCCCACCACCACCAGCTGGATGCTCAGCTGGAAGCAGTACAGTTATCCTGCCTGAGGATGGCTGGGAGGCTTGGCAATCTGCCTCCACCTCCAACACATTTGAAGGAAAGAGAGGGTGGAGAACAGAGAGCTGAAAAAACACTGGAGAAAGAAAGGAGTCACACTGGAGGAAGACAAAAAGGCAGGGGCCAACCTGGAAAGGAAATGTTATGGAGGGCAAGCAGTGGGGAGACAGAAAGAATGATTTTTTTAAGCCAAAGAATTAGGAAAATTGTTAAATCAGCCAGGAAGAGGTCCAGTGATTACTAAGATCTCATGCACCTAGCCAGAGAAAAAAGTTAAAGTCTTACAAAACTGCTGTCTCTGTCTCTCTGGAATAAATGATACTCATGATTTACCACAATATTTGACATCTAAGTTACTGAGGATTTGTTTTCTGCTCTGTATCTCTTCTTACAGTTTATAGAAGAGCCCACCAGAAAGAGCAAACCAATTGGAAATTCCCAGACTCTATGAGTTCAATGATAACTGAATACTTCTAGAAAGACCCTAAACATCTTATCTAATATATGCATTTTTCAGTTAGAGAAACTGAGACACAGAATTACAAAACTTGTCCAAAACTATGTACTTTAAAACACTTAAAATATGACTCTCTATACCAGGGAATGGCAAACTTTTTTCTATTAAGGGCCATCTACTAAATATTTTTGGCATTGAGAGTCATATAGTCTTTGTCACATCTACTCAACTCTGCCATTATACACCAAACACAGCCATAGACAACATATAAACAAATGGATATAGCTGTTCCAATAAAACTTTATTTACAAAAACAGGGTGTGGGTCAGACTTCGCCAGTAGACTGTACTTTATTGATACCTTATCTGGACCTAGTTATTTATTAAACACCATGTGAACATCTCAGGAAAACATATGATCAAATGTGAAGCATAAATTAAATTCCCACAGGAATGATACTAACAATGGCTGCAAGTGATTAAGCACTTCTTATGCGATTTTCCTTATCTAATCACTCCACCAGTCCTGGACAATGAATATTATTACGCTATTTTTCTGGATAAGGAAAAAAAAATACATGTAAGTCAAATAACTTTCCAATGGTCATACAGTTAGAAGGTGGTAATGTCAGTATTTGAACCTTAATGCTGTCTCACTTCAGGACCAAAGTGCTTAACAACTACACCAGGTACAGGAATATAGACACTTGGAAGGCAGAATAGAAAGCCATATCAAGTTTCTCACAAAGGATTGAATGTTTTCATGTTATTCTGAGAGAAACATCAAATAGTTTAAATATTTTAATAGTGCATTCATATCAACTTGGATGAAGCATGAGTCAGTCTCTGTCTCTCTCTCAACCTTCATCTTCCCCTGAAATGCTCATTTTGTTGCCTTTTTCTCATGATCTGTCATGATCTGTCTGTTGGACTTTCTAGCACACACACTAAGATTTAAGGAAGGATTTAGGTGGAGCCCACCCACCTCAGATCCTGGGAAGTGAAGGGTCTCTAACATTCAGAGGAATTCAAGCCTGAAGGGGAAAAGAGGACAGCTCTTGATGATTATCCTAAATTGTTGAAGCCAAACCAGGGAAGACTTGAGGAAATGACTCACTGAACCCAGGAGAAAGAAAAACAGCCGAGTGATGGCAGGAGAAAATGAGGATAATATAACCTTACTGTTAAAGTGAGGGTTAGAAGTCCACAGAGACTCAGAAAGGAAACACTGAAATGGCTGAGTTACATTCCTGAAACTAACATGCAATATTGTTTTATCAGGCTTACAGCTGTTTGGGCCAAGAATGAGGCAGGAACAGATTTCTTCTTAACAGAGACATCATTTCATATTCTTTACTGTCCCCAGATTGTCTCCTCTGCTAGAGTCCTAAGGAGAAATCACAGCTATGTCTGTCCCTTCTATTCTTAAATCACAAAACTAGGCATTCCTGACTCAGAAGCTGAGATTGGTGTGAAAAACAGATGCACTATAGTGCAGCCATTAAAAATCTCCTAACATCTGTACTGAGCCCATGAAAGGACTTTGAGACATCAACATTCCAGTGTAAAAAATTTTAAAAAATTAAAAATTTTTTTAAAAAGCCTGATAAGAAAAGTTGGAGAATGTTTTCAAGCACGAATACAGTTAGCTTTTACTTAGTAGGTCACTAGAAACAGAAAGAAAACTATGAGAGAAGTAAACTCTATCCTTTGTCTTTTCTGACCCTTCTATCAAATTGTCACTGAATTAACATTCTTTTTTCCTTAAAGTTTACTTATTTATTTTGAAAGGGAGAGAGAGAGAGAAAGAGAGAATCCCAAGCAGGCTCCATACTGTCAGCAGGGAGCCCGATGTGGGGCTCAAACTTACAAACTGTGAGATCATAACCTGAGCCAAAATCAAGAGTAGGATGCTTAACTGACTGAGCCACCTAGCTACCCCTCTGAATTAACATTCTTATGTAAAACTCTGATCATGTTACTCCTGTGCTCACAAGCATGCAAAATTAACACACCATATTGGTAATGGTGCTGTGAAATACCCACTTTAAAAAAAAAACAACAAACACTTTCATATATTGGTGGTGTAAGTGTAAATTGGTACAATCTCCAAGAGGAACAATTTTGCAATGTCTACCAAAATTACAAATGCACATATCTCTGATCTAAGAATTTATCTTATAACTGTACTGGCACTTGTATGTAATGGAGTATGTATAAGATTTTTTTGATACAATATTGTTAGTAAGAATAACAGATTAAATACACTTTTGCTCCTGGATAGCAGGTCACAGAAGGTCAAAGCTCTTGCTGCAACAACTAAAAACAAATGGACAAATGTAAAGACACATGTTAAATACATAAAAGAGCCATGGATAATTAGATGAACTAAAAGTTCAGAGGGAAAGCCCTTCTTAGGGCTGATAAGACATAAACACTCCAAGCTCTCAATAAAAAGCCTGGAAAGATTGTATCTAAAGAATAGAGACAAACCAGGGGTGTATGAAATCTTGCTAACATTGCAAATCAATATATGATTGAGTTGAGGTAATTATCCCCTGGCCCCATTGGCCTCACAAAGAAATAAAGGATCTCTCTCTGGTAGAAGATATCATCATAAGTGTCTACAATTCTTATATACAATACCCAGCATACAGTAAAATGTACCATACATTCAAAGAAACAGGAAAGGTAATCAATAATCAAAAAATAAAATAAACACAAACCCACAGATGATTGAGATAATGAAGTTGTAATAAAAGTATAATACAGTAAGTATTGTCAAAGAAACACACAGAAAATATTAAAAGATTTCAACAAAGAATCAGAATCTACAAAATAAAACAAAAGGATATTTTAGAATTGAAAAATGTAATTTCTGTATTTAAGAACTCATTGGATGGGTTTAAGAACAAACTGGACATAGAAGAGAGGATCAATGAATTCAAAGGAAGATTGATAACAACTATTCAAATTGAGCCACAGAAACTAACCTGGAAAGCAAGAGTATGTCCAAATGTGAGACATACTCAAACACTGTAATATACATATACTGGAGGTCCAAAAGGAGAGAAAGGAAGAGAGAATGGAGCAGAAGCATTATTTGAAAACGTAGGACTGAGAATTTCCAATAATGATGAAAGACATAAACCCACCATTTCCAAGAAGTTTAACAATCCCCAAACATGATAATACAATGAAAACCATAACTGACACATTATAGAAACTGTTACAAAACAAAGATGAGAAATTCTTAAAAGCAGCCAGAAGTAAAAATACCCATTGTATTAAGGAGAGCTACCGTAAGATTGACAGCTAACTTTTCAAATGAAACTATATGTGGTGGCCATTGAAATGTGCCATTTAGATCTTCCTTCAAGAGATCCTGTTGCAGGCACCATATCTGATGGACAGCTGTTGCACTTTTGGATCCAATGAAATCTTCATGTCATATCACACTTCCTTTGGGCTGCTTCCAGCCAATGAATAAGCACAGTTAATAGAACCAGGTCAAAGAGTTTTCTAACAGCTTTGGCTTGGGAGATCTCCATTGGCCTGTCTAAGCATTTCTCAGAACTGTTCTATAGTCTGAGTTTTTCTGACCAAATCCTTCCTCTCTTCTTTCATGGATGCCACAACTTCCTGGTTGTCTGAAGGTTCTCCTTACTCTACTCTTCCCTTTCTCATTTTATCTTTCACAGGCATTTTCCCTAAATACATCTGTTGCATTTTTAATCCTATCATTATTTTTTCTTTTTGTGGAACTCAAACTGACATACCATCAAAGTCAGAAGACAATATAATGACATTTAAAGTGGTGACAGAAAAAACAAACAAATTGCTGAACCAGAATTGCTAGTGAAATTATTTCCTTCCAGCAGAAATAAAGAGACTCTGGAAACAATGCAGATATCTCTCAGTGGATACCATGGAATATTGTTCAGCAATAAAAAGGAATGAACTATGAACTATTGGTGCATCCAGTAACCTGGATGAATCTCCAGAGAAAATTAGGTTGAATGAGAAAAAACAATCCCCAAAATTTACCTGGTATAGGCTTCCATTATTATAACATTCTAGAAATAGCAAAATTATAGAAATGCAGAACAGATTGAGGGCTGCCAAAGATTAAGGAGGAGTTATGGATGGGAAGAAAGTGTGTATGGTTATAGAAGTGAAAATAAAGGATCTTTCTGATACAGAAAAAAAATAAATAAATAAAGAGAATCCTTTGCCAGTAACACACCACTGAAGTAAATACTCTAAGGGATTCCTTATCTAAATGGAAAATTTTCTTGGTTAGAAACAGAAATTTGAAGGAAAAGAAAAGCACTAAAAAAGCATATGTGAATAAATATACTGTTTACAGCAACAATGATAATGTCTTTTGTTTTATTTTATTTGTGTGTGAAAGAGAAACTGGGGGGAAGGGGCAGACAGAGAGGGAGAGAGAGGAGAGAGAGAGATAATCTTACACAGGCTCCACACCCAGCATGGAGCCTGATGTAGGGCTCAATCCCATAACCGTGAGATCATGACCTGAGCAGAAATCAAGAGTCTGATGCCTAACTGACTGAGCCACCCAGGGGCCTCGACAATGTCTTTTGAAGTGTACAACATATAGCATAAAATATATGACAACAGTAACACAAAAGGTAAGACAGGGAAAATAAAATCAAGTTATCAAATTCTTACATTCTTCAGGAAATGTACCAGTAAAGTAGACTATAACAAGTGTAGGGTGCATGTTGAAATCTCTAGGGCAATGACTCAACTGAGAGCAATTTTTCCCATCAAGAGATATCTGGCAAATAAGTAAATAAATGACACAGAGAGAGATTAAGAGAAAGAAAAAGAGAGATTTGGCAATATTTGGAGAACTTTTTGGTTGTCACAACTATAAAGGAAGTATCAAAAGCATCCTCAATTGAGAAACACTAGCTAAAAGACAGAGATCATCAGAAAAAGACAGATTGTCAGATTGTCAAAATAACAACAAAAATGATCATTCTGTCTCTAAGAAACTTATTTCAAATGTAATGATATGGTAGGTTAAAAGAAAAAGGATAGAAGAAGAGAGTCTTTGCAAACTCTGGCCAAAGAAAGCTGAGGTGGTTATATTAATATCAAACAAAGAAGACTGCAGAGCAAAATAATTCATTAGAGATGAAGGGAGCATTACATAATGATAAGAGTTTCATTTCACCAAGAAGACAAAACAATCCTAAATATGTTTTTACCTTTAACAGAGCTTCAAAATGCATGAAGCGAAACTGAGGGAATTAAAGACAAAGAGCAAAAATCCACAGTTATATCTGGAGACTTCAAGTTGCTCTCTCAGTAATTGACGGAACTAATAGAAAATCAGCAAGATTGTAGATGAACAGAATAACACTATCAACCAACTGGATCTCATTGAAATTTTTAGAACATTGCACTACCAACAGCAGAATGTACATTCTTTTCAAGTGTACATGGCACACTCATCAAGACAGATCATATCCTGGGTCATAAAGCAAACCTTAACACATTTAAAAGAATTGAAATCACATAAAGTATGTTCTCTGATATAATAGAATTAAAATATAAATAATAATAGAACAATAATAAGAAATCTCCAAACTCTTGGAAATTAAAGAATACCCTTTTAGATAAATCCATACATCAAAGAACACCCTAAAGAAATTAGAAAATATTTTAAAATGAATAAAATACAACATATCAAAATTTATGTGATGAGTAAAGCAGTGCTGCAAAGGAAACTTATAGCATCAAATCCTTACAGAAAGAACATTAAGAAACTAGAAAAGGGAGAGCAAAATAAACTTAATTTAAGCAGAAGGAAGGAAATCATAAACATAAAAGCAGATGCCCATGTAATTGAGAATAAACAAACAAAAAACAATAAAGTCAAAACAACCAAAATCTTGTTGTGTAAAAAGGTCAAGAAAATATAAATTAACCTATAACAAAACTGACCAAAAGACAAAAGAAGACACAAATTACAAATATCAGAAATGAAAAAGAAAATATCACTAGAGACCCTGCAGACTGTAAAAGGATAAAAGGGATACTTTGAACAACTCTACAGACAAAAATTTGACAACTTAGACGAAATGAACCAATTCCTCAAAAACCACAAATACGTATCCATGATAATAGAGATAATATGAATAGTCCAAAACTGATTTTTAATTGGATTTATAGTTTGAAACCTGGAAAAAAAAATGTATCCAGAATTTCTTTCGGTCTATAGTGGGAAGATTTCAGGTTATTTTAGCTCACTGTATTACTAGTCATGGAACTCTTCTAAGTTTTTTTGTAAGCCCGTTTGAATTGAGTTTTCTGTTACTTAAAGAAAGACTTCTGGGGCGCCTGGGTGGCGCAGTCGGTTAAGCGTCCGACTTCAGCCAGGTCACGATCTCGCGGTCCGTGAGTTTGAGCCCTGCGTCGGGCTCTGGGCTGATGGCTCAGAGCCTGGAGCCTGTTTCCGATTCTGTGTCTCCCTCTCTCTCTGCCCCTCCGCCATTCATGCTCTGTCTCTCTCTGTCCCAAAAATAAATAAACGTTGAAAAAAAATTAAAAAAAAAAAAAGACTTCTTAAACATCATAGTTCTGTGACATTTGAAATAACATTGTAGTTGTTAAGTGTACAAATACAATACCGTGATGACCTAATGTAGTAATTATAGAAATACTGGCAGTAGTATCATTATGGTGTAGTGGCATTAGTAGTTAAATAATAGTAATTATAACTAAGAGATACTAAGCACTTAACCTGTGGCACCCTGCAAAAAAAACTTTGCATTTGCAAAGTGTTGTAGAAGAGGAAACAAATATAGACATTATTAAGTAAAAGAGTAAAAACACAGTGAAATGGAGTATCAGGTGGGCCTTTCTGTAGATTAGTTTTCTTCCCAGCCTACTGTCTGGTTGTGATCCTTCTACTCTGGGATAGAATGGGACTAGAACAATTATCATTTTTTTCTACCCATGCGAAAATGCCTTAATGACATGCCCGTGGTCTTCAGGAGAATGCTTCCAGCCCAAGAAAAAACAAGTTCTGGCAGCATCAAGATCCTGCCAAGAAAGTAAGCCAGTTTTGTGTTTCTTCAGCCAGGATTTGCCCTTTCCACCAATTAGACCATAGAGTCATAAACTGTACTTGCTGAAAGCCTCCAGTGCCAGGTAACACACACACATACACACACACACACACACACACACACACACATACACACACCATGAACAGTGAATGAATGCAGAGTGCCTAAGAAAGCTCCCAGATTAATGGGAGGAACATCTCAATGGGGTGGTCAGTCTCTAATATATTAATAACCTTCAAAAAGAATGTGCAAGTTCATCTTGTTTACTTATTGAAATAAGAGCCTGAAAGGGCTGTTATGCAGTGTTTAGCAGTATTCCCATAAACTTGCTAACTTCAAGTAAGTACTTTTCATTAACCTGAAAGTTGAAAGAAAAACTTACATGCAAGTTAACTGCAAAAACAAAAAGATAAGCACCACTTATTTCTATGCTTTCTCCATTCTAATGAGGCAATAATCCAAGAAACCACATTCTTGCCCTTATAAATCAGCTACCAACATGAACACATTCTTGCCCTTGTAAATCAGCTACCAACATGAATGTGATTCTTCAGCTATGAGAAAATGTATTTTGAAGGATACAGGTTAGTTAATATTGGAAATTCTTGTGTACGTTGGGAGATAACACTATTTGCCCTGATAAGGACCAGTACTTTTTTTTTCCTTGATAAAGACCAGTGCTTTTTTCTTCCTTTTTATCTGGCCTTGTCAAAAATCAGTCATGTCATCTTGCATTTTCCCTTTTTATCCTTCTTGCCCTTGCCAATTTGGGGGTTAATGCCAGTAACACATTTTCCTGATACAGTGGTGAATATAATATAATCCAGTATTCCTGTCCCATATGTTAAATACAATCTTGAAACAGGAAAAGTTTTTATTTAGGAACAATAAATAAAAGTTACAATGTACAGCAGCTACAAAGCAAGAATATACTAACTGCGCCAGTGAAAGTATTTGGCTTTATGACTTTGAAATCTCTTACTGTAAATCAATTCACTGGTGTTAATGTTTATACTTCAGATGGAAATATGATGGATAAAAAGAAGAGGGAAGGAAGGAAGGAAGGAAGGAAGGAAGGAAGGAAGGAAGGAAGGAAGGGGAAATTGGCAGATGGTTAGAAAAAAGAAAGAGAGAGGGAAGGAAAAAGGGGAGAAGAAACCCAGGTTGGGATTCGGGTACCTGGGAGAGTAAGCCAACTTTGAATCCTATTAAAGGAAATACAGCTAATCATGGAATTTCCAGCTACCTGTTCATTACTATTTGGAAAGCATTGCTGACATATGTAAATTTGCTCTAAGTAAAAAAGGTTCTATTCTGTGAATTCAGTGGGCTTTATGCCTGGGATACAGAGAGTTCTCAGTAAATATTTGGTAAATAAATAAGTGAACAAGGAAACATACAAGTTTCTTTTTATGTATTCATAAAACTGAAGCCTACTTGTTTAGTGAGTTGCCCAAAATCATAAAGAAAATCTTAGGTTCCTAAAGCATATTAGATGGAAAATGTAAGAAAGATAATCAGTTGGGACCTAAGAGATATGGATTCTGGTTCGGGGTTTGTTTTGTCATTTCACCTCTCTGGGGCTCTAAATTGCAGAAGGAAGGGAGTCAACTACATTGTTTTCTGCTGTACCTTCAATGCTTAGCACAGTATCTAGTATATACCAGATGCTCAATAAACATTTAAATACTTAACATTTCCCCATCTGTAAAATCTAGTTTCCCCAGTAAAAATTAAGATGTTGATACCAAGCCTTTCTGAGTGCTTTTTCCAATTCTATGTCACTGTGAGAAAGGTTGCTTGTTCCAGTCCTCATTTCATCCTCCACTTTCCAGCTTCTGCTCAAGTTGTACAGGAAGGCAAATACAGGTGAGTGAGGTTCCAACACCCTTTCTCCAATGTTATACCATCATCCTTCTGAGCTCTTATTTCTACAAGAAAAACCACAAAGATGCAATTTTAATTAAAAACAGTGAATCAATTACTTCATTTTCTATTCTGTAAAATGAATTCCAGAATCACCACAGACCTCCCAATCTCACAACCTCAGCAGTCAAAGATTTCCCAAACTTTCACATTAGGTGGTTCTAGTCATTCTTCCCTAGAGGGGAAGCCAAGGGAGATTCTTTCTCCTTGTCTTCTGGGGGGTTCAATAGCAATAAACAGGTTGGAATAAAACAGCAGCAACAATGCTTCATGTATTACAGGATAGTGTCCTTGAGAGAGATGAATTCTCCCACACTATTATAGGGAGTCCTTCCTCCTCCTTGCATAATACTGCCCTAGTGAGAAAAATAGCAGAAAATCCTGAAGCATAGGCAAGAGAATCCATAGAATTGTCAGCACAACCTTCCCGTTTGTCCAGAGAAGGAGGGGGACCCAACTTCCCAGAAGACCCACCCATGTTTCTCCTTTTTTGCGGACTCCTTTCCTGAGGAAAGAAAGCCCTGACAGTGGCTCACTCTCAGTGACTTTAGGGTAATGTATACTATTCTGAGGAGGGGCCTAGTCAAGGAGTCAAGAATTCCAATTTGACTTCTAACAAACTGTGTGACTGAAATAGTTCCTTTCCTCTCTGAGAATCAAATTCCTCAATTTTTAAAGCTTATTTGAACTTTTAAGTAGTTATAAAATTCTTTTTTCAAAAATACCTTTCTTATTCTAGAAATAATACATAATATTGTTAAATTCTTTTAAACAAGACAAATTAAAAGAAAAAACACAATTATTCATAAATCTACCACCCAGTGATATTCACTGTTAACATTTTTGTGTATGTTTTTGGATGAGACTGCTTGGGATTTTAGCATCATTGAATGTGTATCTCCTAGTGAAGGTTACCATTTAAAGTCTTCCTGAGGCTTCAGTTGTGCCAGTTGTGTCAGTTCCCTCAGTTACTGAGGGAATCCCCCTCAGTAACCATAGACTATGACAGCCTTTTGATAAATTTTTTTTAATGTTTATTTATTTTTGAGACAGAGAGAGAGCATGAACGGGGGATGGGCAGAGAGAGAGGGAGACACAGAATCCGAAGCAGGCTCCAGGCTCTGAGCCATCAGCCCAGAGCCCGACACGGGGCTCGAAGTCATGGACCGCGAGACTGTGACCTGAGCTGAAGTCAGACGCTTAACCGACTGAGCCACCCAGGCGCCCCTATGACAGCCTTTTGAATGCCCTTGGTGGTAAGTCATCTGAGTCTGCTTGTAAATATTGGAAAAGTCATTTGAAGACAAATCTGTATGATTAGAATGATCAAGGTGGGTACCTGTTTTGGAATTATTATCATTATTATCATTACTGTAAAGCTTAAAGACTATTTTTCACCTTCCTCTGGAATTTCCAAACTTTTGATGATTAAAGAAAAGAGACAGGGTAATGTATACTTTTGATGATTCAAGAAACGGGATACATTTCACTATTTTAGGGCATTTCCCAAGATGTTTTCTATGGCCCTACAGATGCTGGAGATGTTCCCTTGGAAAATAGAGTTGTGTGGTCAAAACAGTTTAGCAAAAACTACGCAATTTACTCCCTTAAAGACTCACAGTGCATATTTAATATATTAAAGTCTCTGAGATTCCTCTGCTAATAAACCCCTTTAATTTTCATTAACTGTGTTTCCTAAACGTATTCGAGTTCAAAACACTTACTTGGGAATTTCACATTAGTTTGCCCATCAGTCAGTCATGACAGATAGTATAGTTTGGAGAGCAAGCATGCAGACTTCTATGGACACATGAGCTTAACCTCTCAGAACCTGAGGCTCCTCTAAGATAAAGATTAAAATCTTACCTATATCACAGGACCTTTGCAACTAAATGAAACAAATCATGTGAAGAACATAGAGCAATACTGGCACAAAGCAAATGTTCAAATAAATGTGAGATTTTATTATTTTTGTTTGAAAGAGATGAGATGTTGAGGACAGGATGAGGATGGACAAAATTTGTGGAGGAGGGGAAGGGTAATGAACAGTGATTCCTCTTAATTATTGTAGCAAGTTCTTGTCCAGACACAGGAAACCATTTTTTGGCATTAAGGCAATCTGGCTTCCAGAGAAGTCATCCCGGTACAGAACATCTAATACATTTTTTCTAAAATATAACATTCATATTTTTATTTTTTTTTAATTTTTTTTTTAATTTTTTTTTCCAACGTTTATTTATTTTTGGGACAGAGAGAGACAGAGCATGAACGGGCGAGGGGCAGAGAGAGAGGGAGACACAGAATCGGAAACAGGCTCCAGGCTCTGAGCCATCAGCCCAGAGCCCGACGCGGGGCTCGAACTCACGGACCGCGAGATCGTGACCTGGCTGAAGTTGGACGCTTAACCGACTGCGCCACCCAGGCGCCCCAACATTCATATTTTTAAATTCAAGGCTGAACCAGCAGGAAAGAAGAGAAAATAACAAAAAAGTACAATCCAAAGAAGAAAGCAAGTACTAGAGGCTCATTTACAAGTCTCTAGTAGCTAACAATTTGGGTTTAATGGTTTATGCTCAAGTGGCAAAAGACAAATCCTGAAACCAGTGCAATGTGGGAGGCTGTATTATAGACCACTGTATAAATTCAGTAGCCCCTAGAAGATAATGGAATAATGGGGAAAAATAATAAAGGAATGAATGGAGGGAATACTGTGCTGTTTTATCCTTAGTTTTATATGGAGCAAAATAAGAGAGAAAAAAATTCCCCTTATAATTTGTAATTCACAATGAGCCCCTTCACACAGGTTTGGAGTTAGAACCCATACTATTCAAGCACTCTCAGGTTGATGGTGCCATGAAACACCCAAGAGAAGCAAAAGCCTTTTCTTTCTTGAATTAAATTTTTAAAATCTTAAAGGCAGACCTCAAAGATAACCCAGAGGGATTTTAAAAGTCTCTAAGCCTATTTGGAAACAAATAATCATTGTCATGATGTGAATATTCTACAGAATCACCCCTAAACAGACAGAAGATAATGGAATTACTAGATATCAAATATAAAATTAAGCATAAAGAACTTTACAGCAGTATTTAAGGTATGAACATTGGTAGGCCATTGGTAGGCCAGTGGAAAAAAAACAAATAAAATGTTTAAAGATAAAAAAATTAATAATTAAAAATGAACCTCATAGGGAAGTTTAAACATTGTTTTAGAAACAGATGAAGAGAAAATTAGTGATCTGGAAAATAGATTTGAAAAATTACACAAAATGAAGCACTTTGAAAGAGAACCCAACAAATCAATAATGAGAGATTTTAATGTACATTTCTTAGTAATTGGTAAAGAAGCAAATGAAAAATTGGTAAATCTATAGAAGAATTTACTGAATAATCCATCAGTTTGGATTTTTGATGCCTGGGAGGGATAGCATCATCAGATGCCATTCAGCCCATAGTGGGAACTATTTTACCTGTTTTTTCCCCTGTGATAGTTAGCTTAACATGACTCTAGGGAAGGAGATTTTAAACCTCCTTTGTTCAAGAAGCCTCACTTTGTTCAAGAAGTCTTCCCACAAAACTCTCCTGGAATTAAGTATGCCAGTAAGACATGTCTCTGTGACTTCTTGTTAATGTTTGTCATTTTGCATAAGTTCAGTTGTTTTTTTCTTTTATTTCTATTTGGCTTTCAATGTAATACATGCACATTATAAGACAATGTGTGAAAATATATATAAGGCCCCCACCCAAAACAAAAAGAAAAAAAGAAAATTAAAATTATCCACAAACACATTATTCAGAGGTAAGCATTATTAGTATTTTATTATATTCTTGTCATTTTTCTATGTGTAATCTTGTTCACTCACTGTTTAACACTTATCACATGGCTCACACTTCATTTAAGCAGCATGGAGGTAGCAATAGCGAAAAGTAAAGTCTCTGTCCTCTTGGCACTTACATTTTTTTCTGTACTTCCATATATGAAATATGCATATTTTCAATTTAAAAACAAATGAAGATAAAAGACCAGATGAGATACTTAGTAATTATTCATGTTATTCTATCCCTTATTTCCTCAGTGAGGAACTAGATAGCTGTAATCATGGTATTCTTCATATCACCAGGCAGAGTATGGTAGATCCAAAAGTTAAGAGGGTCAAAGGGAGCAGGGAAAAGGCAAAAGGCAATTGGGATCATGGGTCTCTCTCAATTTGGGGCAGGTCTTAATGTATTGGCAAACCTAATGTATTGGAGGGGCACAGGAAGCACTGACTTGTAGTGTTTGCTAATTTCCATGGTACAAATACTCCCATGTATCCAATTTAAAGCTTTCATGTTTTAGAAAACATACTTATTACTAACCTTCAAGAGCTAGTACAAACCAGCTCCAGCACAAAATGCCTGGCCCTGATAGAACCCTTACATCCTCTGTCTCTTAGTTCTGGTGGTGCCCTGGAGAATGGAACCTTCTCTCAGCAGGAAGAAAAGAAAGAAGGCTGGGATGCTAGAGATCAACCTCACCAAATCTTCCTTTTGGTCTAATCCACTGTGCTTTTTGGAATCCTGTTCTGCTCCCTGGCTAATCAGGGGCTTTGCCTAGAACAAATGGAAGACCTACTATATACCTACTATGGTATTGTGTGGAACACAGAAAACGCACAGTTGTGATCCTCACTCTCCACCAGCTCACCATATAGTGGAGTAGGGAATCAGAAATATTGCTAAGTGATTATTTAAAAATGCAGAGAAAATGAACCCACTTGGAGATATGATTATTTCCAAAAGTTCAGATGCAGTATAATGAGGTCTCTTACGTCAGACATGTGACATGAGAGAATCAAAGCCCTTACTCTGTCATTTGAAGTTCTGTGGTTGTTTTTTGTTTTGTTTTTGTTTTGTCTTGTTTTTTGTTTGTTTGTTTTTTGCAGTTTCTATGGTCTTAAGCAGCTAATTAGTAACAAGAATTAAATAAGACAATGCATGGAAAGTCATCACATGGTGCCTGACACACAGTCAAGTACTCAATGCTACAGTTAATAACAGTATTGTTATCAATAATATTTATAGTACCACATGAACAAAGACAACAAAACAGAAAAGACTATAGCTATTTCATGGATTAGCCAGTAACTTGGTTTTTATTAAAATCTTTGTGATTAATGGAAGATTGCAAAATTATTATAAGTGCATTAAGAACCATGCTGAGGAGTTTGCACTTGTTTTTTGTTTTTGTTTTTAAGAGAGAAGCTTATGCAAGTGCCTGAGTGAGGGAGGGGCAGAGGGAAAGGGAGAGAGAATTTTAAGCAGGCTCCACACCCAGTGTGGAAACTGACACAGGGCTTGATCTCAAAACTGAGAAAATGACCTGAGCCAAAAATCAGAAGTCAACACTTAATGGACTGAATCACCCAGGTATTTCTGTATGTGGTTTTATAAATGATGACGAAGCAATAGAAATTCAGTGACATGATCTGAGCTGCATTTGGGGAAGATCAAGCTTGAATTATGTCTACTTTCACTGACAGGTTTGGTAGTTTTTGCTGATATGAGTAGATGAAGGCAATGCTGTTTATGGCCACAGAACCTGGGCAGTCAGGAATTTGCCTTCAGAGATCTCCCTGCAGCCTCATCTCTGGGAATGATTTGCCTTCAAAGCAGACAGCATGTATTTTCCTGAAGCTACGCCAAGTCCTTTTTCCCTTTCTTACTTTGCTATTTTTTGGCTCGTAGAGTCACTAAATATAAGCAACTTTTGAAAAGATCTCCAGCCCGCTCATTCCAGTGAGTGTAAGAGTTATCTAGGAATTGAAGATGCATACTAAAGTTCATCAAGATAGGCCTGCTTCCATGTCACAGTCTGTAATATCTTTGTTCAAGTTTTGGGGGTAACCAGGTCCTAACAATAGCTTTTCACATTTCTCATTATCTTACATAAGAGGCAATACTTTTCTCAAGTTTGTTGACATATGAAGCAAATAAGCTGTTGGAGAAGTTTGTTGCAAAACTGGAAACAAAATGTATCTCAAATAGTTTACAAAGGCTGTGAATCAGGGGTTGGGAGGTGGCCCAAAATTCCTGCTTCCTGTCGAAAGCACATTCAGCTCAGTGGGATGCATTTGTCTGGTTGTGATATGTAAATGATCTCCACAGTGTATTTATGCTTGAAAATTTCACTGATTCCTGTTATTTCAGACCACATACACCCACACAACTGTGATTACTTGGAGTCCTTGACTGGAATATATCAGGAGTAATTGGGCTGGTATGCCATCTTTTGTTGATAATTGGAAACTTTTGGACACAACACAAGAAGTTAGCAGATTCCCCTGAACCTAGCCATATGTTTGAGCAGTTATAGCAACAACAATTTTCTGCATGCTCCTAGCTGGAATTCAAGAAGGACTTTATGACTACTGCACAGGTCTAGCCCTAATGGTCTCCAAAATATTATTTGATAAACAGAAAAAAGATCTTTACCTGACAAATTATTAATAGACCTGGTTAGGACACCATGTTGCACAAAATCTATTCAAAGGGCCTCTTTTTTATTTTACTAAACTATAATCAAGACACAGGGAAAAGATAAAGGTTTCCATTGCAAGGCAAATTAAACACCCCAATGAAATTTATCATGTGGACTGATTTAAACTGGAGGACTCAATGGGATGTTAAATATTTTTTGCATCTAATTATAAAAGTGAAAGGAGGAACACACATGGAGTTGATTGTGCTTTGCATAATTTTGGGAAAAGAAGGGTTTTATTTTTTAGTATACCACATTTCCATCCCCTAAACACTAGTCAAGGAGAGATTTCTCTAGAAAAATCCATCAGATCAAAGTCAGTCATTCAAAAGGAGGAGGCAAATTTGATTCACAGGATATGAAAACAAAAATTTAATTAAGTAGTAAGAATAAACACAATAAAGGTTTTTAAAATACCCTAATATGATGTATATCAAAGAAAGCAAATTTATATGAAGAAAACATGGCATAAGAATTATTCAGATAGTATGAAATAACAGCACCAATATCGGATGAGGTTAAAAAAAAAAGCCAAGATGATGAAAACTTTAGCTGGACTTTGAGTAGGTCTGTAACTTAGTGGAAGGGAAGGACTATGATTAATTTAAACAACTTGGGAAGGGGAAGATGGTGGTGGAGTAGAAAGACCCTAGGCTTGCCTCATCCCATGAATACAACTAGATAACTATCATGTCATCCTAAATACCTCCAGAAATCTATATAAAGACTGACAGAACAAGCTCTACAACTAAAGGTAGAGAAGAGGCCACATCAAAGAAGGCAGGAAATGTGGAGACATGGCTTGGGAGAGAAACAGATCATGGCTGCTGTGGTGGGGAGGGAGCCATGGTTGTGGAGAAGAACAAGAGACAGACTGACAGAGAACCCACACAGGGAAAATGAATCCCCGTAACAATTTACTTGAAAAGCTAGAGGAGCCAAATTTCATGAGTTCTTGCCATCAATGGTACTTAAAGCCTGGAGTTTTAAAAGTGAGCATGTTTGGTCCCGGAAGAGTTTGGAGGATGTTGGGTTGCTCTTGAAGAAAAAGCAGGGCAAACATCCCACAGACATACAGTATGGAAACAGCAATCTAAGGAACACCTAAGGCACACAGTGGGAGCTTAGTCACTCATCGGAGCATCTTACAGAGGCAGCATTCATGGAGAGTCCCCACTGGGTACAAAGGAACTGGCAGGCACCATTTCCATCCCTGCTCCACAGCATAAGCACAGGGTCACCTGTAGGAACCAGTGCAATGCCTACATTCACTACCTAACTTGCTTACACCAAGCCCTGCCCCCTGTGCTCTGGGAGAACTGCCCTTTCCAGTCACATTTACCTCAATCCCAGTGCAGCAGGCCCCCTACTCCAGAAGACTGGCCTGAATGCCTGCCAACACTATGTCTCCTTACCCAGAAGTTTTGTGAGGCCTCAGTTCCAGTGGCAGCAGGGACAGGTCTCATTGCACAAGCAGACCAGACAACACCTAGTTAAAATATGTCACATTCAGGTCAGGGACCAGACATTACCTACAGCAGGGAAAGAGAGCCTCTGCAGATGACTGGCCTGAAGGAGAAGGCAGCCATAACACAACAGCAGAGCCTATGCAGCACCCAGTGGAGACATTCTCAGAAGTGCCAGGCCCTGAGGAAAGGGGGCACTACACTGCAGGACACTACAGGACCACTTCTTCATAAGTCATTACCCTCAAGAACAGGAGACATAGCAGACTTTCCTTACACATAGAAACGGATACAGAGACTGAGATAAAATGAAAAGACAGAGGAATTTGTACCAAATGAAAAATATGACAAGGCCATGGCAAAACAGGTTTAAGTAACATGCCTGATGAAGAATTTAAAGCAATGATCATAAGGATGCTCACTAGATTGGAGAAAAGAGTGGAGGACATGGGAGGACATGAGTGAGTTATTAGAAGGTAACACAGAGATAAGAAATAACAGCAGAGATAAAGGGCTCAATGAATAAAATGAGAAACATGCTTAATAGAATGAACAGCAGGCTGGAAGAAACAGAGGAACAAGTTGATGACCTAGAAGACAGAGTAATGGAAAGTAATCCAACTGAACAGAAGACAGAAAAAAAGAATTATGTAAAATGAGAATAGACTTAGAGAATTCAATGACTCCATCAAACATAACACTCATATTACAGGAATCTCAGAAGAAGAAGAGAGAGAAAAGGGGGCAGAACATTTATTTAAAGAAATAATAGCTGAAAACTTCCCTAATCCGGGGGAGGAAACAGATATCCAGATCCAGGAGGCTACAACCTCCAACAAAAACAACAAAAACAGGTCCACATCAAGATATATTGTAATCATAATGGCAAAATATACTGATAATATTAAAAGCAGCAAAACAAAATAAGACAATTGCATACAAAGGAAACCCCATAAGGCTATGAGAGGATTTTTCAGCAGAAACTTTCCAAGCCATAAAGGAATGGTATGATATATTCAAAGTGCTGAATGGGAAAGATCTGCAGCCAATAATACTCTATCCAGCAAGGCTATCATTCAGAAAAGGAGAGATAAAGAGTTGCCAGACAAACAAAACCTAAAGGAGTTTGTTACCACTAAACCAATCCTGCAAGAAATATGAAAGGGGACTCTGAGTGGAAAGGAAAGACCAAAAGTGACAGTATGAAGGTAAGGAACATAAAACCAGTAAAAATGAATATTTCTGTAAAAAATCAGTCGGAGAATTCACAAAAAAGGATGTAAAATAACACTATATACATAAAACATGGAGAGGAGTAAAGAATGGGTTTAAACTTTAAACGACCATCAATTTCTTACCAACTGTTATATGCAGAAGATGTTATATGCAAACCTAATGGTAACCACAAATCAAAAACCACAAATATGCAAAAAAATAAAGAGAAAGAAATGCAAATACATCACTAAAGAAAACCAACAAACCATGAGAGAGAAAGACAAGAAAGGATCAGAGAAAATCTTCAGAAATGACCACAAAACAATTAATAAATGGCAATAAATACAACCTTGCCTGCACCTGCCCTGAGCCAACAATTTTCTTTTTGCCCAGCATCCAATGAGGTGAACCACACACCCATGCAGACAGAGTGGACATGGGCAGAATGGTGGTGGCCAGCCTCAGACTGGGGTTGCTGCTTCTGGCACTGGTACAACCCACATAGATTTATTCAAATCAAACAACTGTTGTAACACTTTCAAGTAACTGCTCCCAGCTAATGCCGGTCCACACAATTGGCAGTGCTCTGCAGTCCACAGCCAGTCTCTTCGTGATCTCATTCTTCCTTCTACATCTCTACTGCTAAGAGACTCAGGCCAAAAAAACATCTGTACCTCCCCATATTCTAAACCCAATCCAAATGGTGTCCAGATATCCAGTGTCATAAGGAAAAAACAGATCTTCATTGAATCTGCTAACTCCACATTTCAATAAATGTTGAGGATTCCAAATTTCATTGAAGAACATGTGAAGGGGTTGACTAGATGATGAATATCTACTAAATCTACTGGAATTTCATGTACAAGAAGACAACATCCAAGATTAGTTAAGAGGTGATTTCTTTAAATGTGGCTTAACAGTATTACTTTGATTCCTAAACCAGACAGAGACCCAGTAAAAAAAGAGAACTACAGGCCAATATCCCTGATGAATATGGATGCAAAAATTCTCAATAAGATACTAGCAAATCGAATTCAACAGCATATAAAAAGAATTATTCACCATGATCAAGTGGGATTCATTCCTGGGATGCAGGGCTGGTTCAACATTCGCAAATCAATCAACGTGATACATCACATTAACAAAAAAAAAAGAGAAGAACCATATGATCCTGTCAATCGATGCAGAAAAGGCCTTTGACAAAATCCAGCACCCTTTCTTAATAAAAACCCTTGAGAAAGTCGGGATAGAAGGAACATACTTAAAGATCATAAAAGCCATTTATGAAAAACCCACAGCTAACATCATCCTCAACGGGGAAAAACTGAGAGCTTTTTCCCTGAGATCAGGAACACGACAGGGATGCCCACTCTCACCTCTGTTGTTTAACATAGTGCTGGAAGTTCTAGCATCAGCAATCAGACAACAAAAGGAAATCAAAGGCATCAAAATTGGCAAAGATGAAGTCAAGCTTTTGCTTTTTGCAGATGACATGATATTATACATGGAAAATCCGATAGACTCCACCAAAAGTCTGCTAGAACTGATACATGAATTCAGCAAAGTTGCAGGATACAAAATCAATGTACAGAAATCAGTTGCATTCGTATACACTAACAATGAAGCAACAGAAAGACAAATAAAGAAAATGATCCCATTCACAATTGCACCAAGAAGCATAAAATACCTAGGAATAAATCTAACCAAAGATGTAAAGGATCTATATGCTGAAAACTATAGAAAGCTTATGAAGGTAATTGAAGAAGATTTAAAGAAATGGAAAGACATTCCCTGCTCATGGATTGGAAAAATAAATATTGTCAAAATGTCAATACTACCCAAAGCTATCTACACATTCAATGCAATCCCAATCAAAATTGCACCAGCATTCTTCTCAAAACTAGAACAAGCAATCCTAAAATTCATATGGAATCACAAAAGGCCCCGAATAGCCAAAGGAATTTTGAAGAAGAAGACCAAAGCAGGAGGCATCACAATCCCAGACTTTAGCCTCTACTGCAAAGCTGTAATCATCAAGACAGCATGGTATTGGCACAAAAACAGACACACAGACCAATGGAATAGAATAGAAACCCCAGAACTAGACCCACAAACGTATGGCCAACTCATCTTTGACAAAGCAGGAAAGAACATCCAATGGAAAAAAGACAGCCTCTTTAACAAATGGTGCTGGGAGAACTGGACAGCAACATGCAGAAGGTTGAAACTAGACCACTTTCTCACACCATTTACAAAAATAAACTCAAAATGGATAAAGGACCTAAATGTGAGACAGGAAACCATCAAAACGTTAGAGGAGAAAGCAGGAAAAGACCTCTCTGACCTCAGCCGTAGCAATCTCTTACTCGACACATCCCCAAAGGCAAGGGAATTAAAAGCAAAAGTGAATTACTGGGACCTTATGAAGATAAAAAGCTTCTGCACAGCAAAGGAAACAACCAACAAAACTAAAAGGCAACCAACGGAATGGGAAAAGATATTTGCAAATGACATATCGGACAAAGGGCTAGTATCTAAAATCTATAAAGAGCTCACCAAACTCCACACCCGAAAAACAAATAACCCAGTGAAGAAATGGGCAGAAAACATGAATAGACACTTCTCTAAAGAAGACATCCAGATGGCCAACAGGCACATGAAAAGATGTTCAGCGTCGCTCCTTATCAGGGAAATACAAATCAAAACCACACTCAGGTATCACCTCACGCCAGTCAGAGTGGCCAAAATGAACAAATCAGGAGACTATAGATGCTGGAGAGGATGTGGAGAAACGGGAACCCTCTTGCACTGTTGGTGGGAATGCAAATTGGTGCAGCCGCTCTGGAAAGCAGTGTGGAGGTTCCTCAGAAAATTAAAAATAGACCTACCCTATGACCCAGCAATAGCACTGCTAGGAATTTATCCAAGGGATACAGGAGTACTGATGCATAGGGGCACCTGTACCCCAATGTTCATAGCAGCACTCTCAACAATAGCCAAATTATGGAAAGAGCCTAAATGTCCATCAACTGATGAATGGATAAAGAAATTGTGGTATATATACACAATGGAATACTATGTGGCAATGAGAAAAAATGAAATATGGCCTTTTGTAGCAACGTGGATGGAACTGGAGAGTGTAATGCTAAGTGAAATAAGCCATACAGAGAAAGACAGATACCATATGGTTTCACTCTTATGTGGATCCTGAGAAACTCAACAGGAACCCATGGGGGAGGGGAAGGAAAAAAAAAAAAAAGAGGTTAGAGTGGGAGAGAGCCAAAGCATAAGAGACTGTTAAAAACTGAGAACAAACTGAGGGTTGATGGGGGGTGGGAGGGAGGGGAGGGTGGGTGATGTGTATTGAGGAGGGCACCTTTTGGGATGAGCACTGGGTGTTGTATGGAAACCAATTTGTCAATAAATTTCATATATATAAAAAAAAATAAAAAAAATAAAAAAATAAAAAAAATAAATGTGGCTTAAGAAGTATGGACATACAAAATTCTACCTTGAAAATGAGAATAAATTTTATCTTACCTGTATCTAAAGGATAGGATATAAACAGATTCAGTTTTCATTTGGTTCATTAAATCTTTAAGACCATAACTCAGTTAGGTAATACAAAAAGCTTCCATGATTTTATTTATATGCACATTAGAAGGAACTTCCAGGTGTTATAGCAAATCCTCAATGCATTGTTTCAACATATTAATTTAATGCCTATTTACTCTAGATAAAGTTTTATATTATTAAGCTATCATTCTTTCTTGGGAACTGAACTCTCTTCTCTGAGGCTTTGAATTTCACATTGCATTTGATTTTTTATATAGTAATTTACATGTGCCAGGGCAATGATGTTTTGGAATCCAAATTTTGCTTACATACTCATCACCTATTCCTATTCAACAATAGTGCCAGATTCATTTAGCTAAACTGATTCCAAAGAGTAGAAGTACATTGACCTCAACTAATTTAAAAATGCTTTTTTAATTTTTGCGTATGTTGAATACTTTTTACAATTTAAAAAGTGATCTGTTTTGAAGGTAAAATTGACAAATCTTAAAATTAAAAAGGCAAAATATGTGCAGCAGCCAAAATTGTAAATCAAGTATTTGTAAAGTGAAGACTGGAGGCTTACATTAAATTCAGAAAAACCTTTATACTCTTTTTGCAAATACTTTTTTTTTAATTCTGAATTAGAATAACCACATTTGGAACACTTTCTGTTAGTCAATAATTTTAGGTAGTTAAAACTTGGTCTTAAGCCTAAAGTGGGCTTGATTCTGGAAAGTAACTCTTTTCACAACTGTCTCAGTGCACATAAAGCTTTTTATATAGATACTGTAAGGTCTTCTGTTCACATGGTCACATATTGATGCTAAGATGCTCTAATATCTAATATGGCCACAGTAATCTTGATAACCAATGATAACCAATACTATTTTTTCCTATCTTTAGGAACCTACACCAGAACAACTATACCCAACAGATCCCAAGCTACTATTTGTGCCAATGAAAATTTCATTTTGTTTCCTACATAAATGCTGTATATCTATTTTGGATTGTATATTGTATTTCCATATTTCTGCTTTGATTCATAGTACTTTCTCATGTTGTGAAATTGATTGTCATTGAACCAAAACTGTAATTAAAAAGAAATAGCTGAAAGAGGAAAAAAATAGTAAATACATATCTATCAATAATTATCTCAAATGTTAATGGACGAAATGCTCCAACCAAAAGACATAGGTTGACAGAAAGGGTAAAAAACAAGACCTATCTATATGTTGCCTATGAGAGACACATTTTACACCTAAATCCACCTGCAAACTGAAAGTGAGGGGATAGACAAACATTGATCATGAAAATCAATGTAAAAAGAAAGCCAGGGTAGCAGTACTTATATCAGGAACAATAGACTTTAATTTTTTTTTTAACATTTATTTATTTTTGAGACAGAGAGAGACAGAGCATGAACGGGGGAGGGGCAGAGAGAGAGGGAGACTCAGAATCGGAAGCAGGCTCCAGGCTCTGGGCCATCAGCCCAGAGCCTGACGCGGGGCTCGAACTCACGGACCACAAGATCGTGACCTGAGCTGAAGTCGGACGCTCAACCGACTGAGCCACCCAGGCGCCCCGAGGAACAATAGACTTTAAAACAAAGACTATAACAAGAAACCAAGACTATATAATAATAAAGGGGACAATCTAACAAAAATTTATGACAATTGTAAATATTAATGCACCCAATATGAAAGCACCCAAATACATAAAACAGTTAATAACAAACATAAAGGAAGTAATCAATAGTAATACAATAATAGTAGGGGACTTTAACACCCCACGTACATCAATAGATAAATTATCTACACAGAAAATCAACAAGGAAACAGTTGGCTTTGAATGGCATGCTGGACCATATAGATTTAACAGATATATTCAGAACATTCCATCCTAAAACATCAGAGTACACATTTCTTTTCAAGTGTACATGGAACATTATCCAGAATAGATCACATATTAGGTCACAAAACAAGCCTCAACAAGTTCACAAAGATCAAAGTCATAGCTGGCATCTTTTCTGACCACAATACTATGAAAGTAGAAGTCAACCACAGGAAAAAATTTGGAAAAACCATGAATACGTGGAAGCTAAATAACATGCTACTAAGCAATGAATGGGTCAACCAAGAAATCAAAGAAGACATTAAAAAGTACATAGAAACAAACAAAAATGAAAATATAACAGTTCAAAATCTTTGAGATACAGCAAAAGTAGTTCTAAGAAGGAAGTTTATAGCAATACAGGCCTACATAAAGAAGCAAGAAAAAAATCTCAAAGCAACAACCTAAACTTACATATAAAGGAGCTGGAAAATGAAGAACAAACAAAATCCAAAAACAATATAAGGGAGGAAATAATAAAGATTAGAACAGAAATCAATGATATGGAAACCAAAGAAAAATATAACACATCAATGAAACCAGAGGCTAGTTCTTTGAAAAGATCAAGAAATTTGATAAGCCTCTACTTAGACTGAGAGATAAAGAGAAAGAGAGAGAAAGGACTCAAATAAACAAATCACAAATAAAAGAGGAGAAATGACAACCAACACCAGAGAAATACAAACAACTGTAAGAGAATATTATGAAAAACTATATGCCAAGAAATTGGACACCCTAGAAGAAATGCATAAATACTTAGAAACATATAACCTGCCAATACTAAAGCAGGGAGAAATAGAAAATTTGAACAGGCTGATTACCAACAAGGAGATTGAATCAGTAATCAAAAACTCGCAACAAACAAAAGTCCGGGGCCAGATAGCTTCACAGGTGAACTCTACCAAACAGTTAAAGAATAGTTAATACCTGTTCTCCTCAAACTATTCTAAAAATAGAAGAAGGAAAACTTCAAAATTCACTCTAGGAGGTGAGTATCACCCTAATATCAAAACCAGATAGACACCAAAACAAAGAGAACTACAAGCCAATATCTCTCATGAACATAGATGCAAAAATCCTCAACAAAATACTAGCAAACCAAATCCAACAATATATTTTAAAAAAATCATTCACCACGACCAAGGGAGATTTATTCCTGGGATCCAAGAGTAGTTCAATATTTGCAAATTAACCAATGTGATACATCACATCCATAAAAGAAAGGATAGGGGCACCTGGGTGGCTCAGTCAGTTAAACGTCCGACTTCGGCCCAGGTCATGGTCTCATGGTTTGTGAGTTCAAGCCCCTCATCAGGCTTGGACAGGCAGCCTGGAGCCTGCTTCGGATTCTGTCTCCCTCTCTCTGTGCCCCTCCCTAGCTCATGCTTACTCTCTCTGTGTGTCAAAAATAAATAAACTTTAAAAAATATTTTTAAAAAAAGAAAGGATAAAAACCATATGATCATTTTAATAGATGCAGAAAAAGCATTTGACAAAGTATAACATCCATTCATGATAAAAACCTACAACAAAGTAGATTTACAGGGAACATACCTCACCGTCTATCAAAAACCTACAGCAAGCATTATGTTCAATGGGGGTGAGGGGGGGAGTGAGAGTTCACCCTTAAGGTCAGGAACAAGATAAGGATGTCTTCTTTATCTTCCACCACTTTTATCGAACATTATACTGGAGATCCTACCCAAAGCAGTCAAACAATTAATAAAAGCATTCAGTAAGGAAGAAGTAAAACTTTCACATTTGCAGATGACATGATACTATACATAGAAAACCCAAAATACTCCACCAAAAACCTATTGGAATGTATAAGTGAATTTGGTAAAATCACAGGATGCAAAATCAACGTACAGAAATCTGTTGCATTTCCATACACCAGTAATGAAGCAGCAGAAATATAAATTAAGAAAAAAAATCCCATTTACCATTGCACCAAAAATAATAAGATACCTAGGAATAAACCTAACCAAAGAGGTGAAAGAATAGTACTCTGAAAACTAGAAAACATTGATGTAAGAAATTGAAGATGACACAAAAACATGGAAAGACATTACATGCTCATGGATTGGAAGAACAAATATGGTTAAAATGTCTATACTACCTAATGCTATATACACATTTAATGCAATCCCTATCAAAATACCAACAGCATTTTTGGGGCGCCTGGGTGGCTCAGTCGGTTAAGCATCCGATTTTGGCTCGGGTCATGATCTCACAGTTTATGAATTTGAGCCCTGCATGGCACTCTGTGCTGACAGCTTGAAGCCTCGAGCCTGCTTCAGATTCTGTGTCTCCCTCTCTCTCTGCCCCTCCCCCTGCTCATGCTCTGTTTCTCTCTGTCTCAAAAATAAACATTAAAAAATTTTTTTAAAATACCAACAGCATTTTTCACAGAGCTAGAACAAAGAATCCAAAATTTGTCTGGAACCACAAAAGACTCCGAATATCCAAAGCAAGCTTGAAAAAGAAAAGAAAAGCTGGAGACCTCACAATTCTAGACTTCAGGTTATATTACAAAGATGTAGTGAACAAAACAGTATGGTACTGGCACAAAAATAGCCATATAGATCAACAGAACTGAATAGAAAACCAGGAAATAAACCCACAACTACATGATTAAGTAATCTTCAACAAAGTAGAAAAGAATATCCAATGGGAAAAAGGCCGTCTCTTCAACAAATAGTGTTGGGAAAACTGGAAAGTTAGATGAAAAAGAATGAAACTGGACCACTTTCTTACACCATACACTAAAATAAATTCAAAATGGATAAAGACCTAAATGTGAGAACTAAAATCATTTTTAAAAATAGTAAAGAGCACAGTCAGTAATCTCTGACATCAGCAGTAGCAACTTCTTTCTAGACATGTCTCCTGGCGCAAAGAAAACAAAATCAAAACTAAATTATTAGGACTATATAAAAATAAAAATCTTCTACATAGAGAAGGAGACAATCAACAGAACTCAAGGGCAACCTACTGAATGGGAGAAAATATTTGCAAATGACATATCTAATAAAGGGTTAATATCCAAAATATGTAAAGAACTTAAACAACTCAACACCCCAAAACCAAATAATCCCATTGAAATGGGCATAAGCAGACATTTCTTCAAAAAAGACATACAGGGGGCGCCTTGGTAGCTCAGTCGGTTAAGCGTCTGGCTTCAGCTTAGGTCATGATTTCACAGTTCACGAGTTCGAGCCCCACATCAGGCTCTGTGCTGACAGCTCAGAGCCTGGAGCCTGCTTCGAATTCTGTGTCTCCCTCTCTCTCTACTCCTCCCCCACTCATGTTCTATCTCTCTCTCTCCTTCAAAGATAAATAAAAACATTTTTAAAAAAAAGACACACAGATGTCTAACACACACATGAAAAGATGTTTATCATCAGTTACCATCAGGGAAATGCAAATCAAAACTACAATGAGATATCACCTCATATCAGAATGGCTAAAATCAACAACACAAGAAACAAGTGTTGGGAAGGAGACAGAGAAAAAGGAACCCTAGTATATGTTGGTGGGAATGCAAACTGGTGCAGCCACTGTGGAAAACAGAATGGAAGTGCCTCAGAAAGTTAAAACTAGAACTACTCTGTGATCCAGCAATCACACTACTGGGTATTTACCCACATAATATAAAAACACTAATTCAAAGTGATACATTCACCCCTATGTTTATAGCAGCCTTATTTATAATAGGCAAGATATGGAAGTAGTCCAAGTATCCATCAATAAATTAATGGATAAAGAAGATGTGGTGTGTGTGTGTGTGTGTGTGTGTGTGTGTGTGCACAATGGAATATTATTCAGCCATAAAAGAGAATGAAATCTTGCCATTTGCAACAACATGGATGGAGCTAGAGAGTATAATGTTAAGTGAAATAAGTCAGTCAAAGACAAATTCCATATTATTTCACACACATGTGTAATTAAAGAAACAAAACAAACAAGCAAAGGAAAAAAAAGAATGAGAGGAAAAACAAGAAACACACTCTTAACTATAGTGAACAAACTGATGGTTAGTAGAGGGGAGGTGGGTGGGAGGATAGGTGAGATAAGTGATGAGGATTAAGGAGTGCACTTGTGATGAGCACCTGGTGATTATAATAAAAATTTTAATGAATGAATGAATAGGTAGGTAGATAGATAGATAGATACATAGATAGATAGATTAAGACTGAGAGGAAAGAGATAAAGCTTCCAATCTTGCTTTGCCACTAACAAGCTGTGTGATGTTGGGTTACTCACTTTTTTTTTCGGAACCTCAGTTTCCTTTTCTGTAAAATGAGGCTGGGGTATATTGCCTTTATTCTCTCTAGCCATGCTAAAATCTTACTTCTTGTATTATATCCCTTTCCTCACATTCCTGATGTTATCTCAGATGAAATAAATATTTTTAGGAAAATCAAGAATGTACCATTAATAGGATTTTATATCAAAAGTTATCTGCAAACAAATGACTTAATTAATTCTGCAACTTATTCATTCTTTCATTCATTCAACAAAATTGGATTTCAAAGTTGAGTACCTATTATGAACCAGATACTGTGGTATCCTATAAAGTCTTCCCATATAAAGTATAAAAGTCAAAAGGACATTTTACCTACACTCAAGGATTTTATATTCTGGGGGTGGAGACAGGCACATGATTTTAATAAAAGGTAGAAGTAAATGATAGAGGGAAGCACAGAAAACTTTTGGGAGAGAAATGATATACCCTCTTAAGATGGGGAAGGCTTCCTAGAGGAGGAGACACATGACCTAAAGAATGAGTAGAAGGGAAAATACACTTGGGAGCGCAGGAAGATGGCGGCGTAGGAGGACGCTGGGCTCACCGCGCGTCCTGCTGATCACTTAGATTCCACCTACACCTGCCTAAATAACCCAGAAAACCGCCAGAGGATTAGCAGAACGGAGTCACCGGACCCAAGTGCAGACGAGAGGCCCACAGAAGAGGGTAGGAAGGGCGGCGAGGCGGTGCGCGCTCCACGGACTGGCGGGAGGGAGCCGGGGTGGAGGGGCTGCTCGCCAGCCAAGCAGAGCCCTCGAGTCCGGCTTGCAAAAGCGGAGGGGCCTGACGGACTGTGTTCCAACAGCAAGCGCGACTTAGCGTCTGGGAGGTCATAAGTTAACAGCTCTGCTCGGAAAGCGGGAAGGCTGGAGGACAAAGGGAGGGTGAGCTGCGGAGCCCCCGGACGACAGAGCTCAGTTTGGCGGGGAACAAAGGCGCTCGCCAGCGCCATCTCCCCCGCCCATCCCCCAGCCAAAATCCCAAAGGGAACCGGTTCTGGCCAGGGAAATTGCTCGCTCCGCGCAAACACCCAACTCTGTGCTTCTGCGGAGCCAAACCTCCGGCAGCGGATCTGACTCCCTCCGGCTGCCACAGGGCCCCTCCTGAAGTGGATCACCTAAGGAGAAGCGAGCTAAGCCTGCCCCCCCTGCCGCCGTGCACCTTGCCTTCCCACCCCAGCTAATACGCCAGATCCCCAGCATCACAAGCCTGGCAGTGTGCAAGTAGCCCAGATGGGTCACGCCACCCCACAGTGAATCCCACCCCTAGGAGAGGGGAAGAGAAGGCACACACCAGTCTGACTGTGGCCCCAGCGGTGGGCTGGGGGCAGACATCAGGACTGACTGCGGCCCCGCCCACCAACTCCAGTTATACACCACAGCACAGGGGAAGTGCCCTGCAGGTCCTCACCACACCAGGGACTATCCAAAATGACCAAGTGGAAGAATTCCCCTCAGAAGAATCTCCAGGAAATAACAACAGCTAATGAGCTGATCAAAAAGGATTTAAATAATATAACAGAAAGTGAATTTAGAATAATAGTCATAAAATTAATCGCTGGGCTGGAAAACAGTATACAGGACAGCAGAGAATCTCTTGCTACAGAGATCAAGGGACTAAGGAACAGTCACGAGGAGCTGAAAAACGCTTTAAAGGAAATGCAAAACAAAATGCAAACCACCACAGCTCGGATGGAAGAGGCAGAGGAGAGAATAGGTGAACTAGAAGATAAAGTTATGGAAAAAGAGGAAGCTGAGAAAAAGAGAGATTAAAAAAATCCAGGAGTATGAGGGGAAAATTAGAGAACTAAGGGATACACTAAAAAGAAATAATATACGCATAATTGGTATTCCAGAGGAGGAAGAGAGAGGGAAAGGTGCTGAAGGGGTACTTGAAGAAATAATAGCTGAGAACTTCCCTGAACTGGGGAAGGAAAAAGGCATTGAAATCCAAGAGGCACAGAGAACTCCCTTCAGACGTAACTTGAATCGATCTTCTGCACGACATATCATAGTGAAACTGGCAAAATACAAGGATAAAGAGAAAATTCTGAAAGCAGCAAGGGGTAAACGTGCCCTCACATATAAAGGGAGACCTATAAGACTCGTGACGGATCTCTCTTTTGAAACTTGGCAGGCCAGAAAGAATTGGCACGAGATTTTCAGGGTGCTAGACAGCAAAAATATGCAGCCGAGAATCCTTTATCCAGCAAGTCTGTCATTTAGAATAGAAGGAGAGATAAAGGTCTTCCCAAACAAACAAAAACTGAAGGAATTTGTCACCACTAAACCAGCCCTACAAGAGATCCTAAGGGGGACCCTGTGAGACAAAGTACCAGAGACATCACTACAAGCATAAAACATACAGACATCACAATGACTCTAAACCCGTATCTTTCTATAATAACACTGAATGTAAACGGATTAAATGCGCCCACCAAAAGACATAGGGTATCAGAATGGATAAAAAAACAAGACCCATCTATTTGCTGTCTACAAGAGACTCATTTTAGACCTGAGGACACCTTTAGATTCAGAGTGAGGGGATGGAGAACTATTTATCATGCTACTGGAAGCCAAAAGAAAGCTGGAGTAGCCATACTTATATCAGACAAACTAGACTTTAAATTAAAGGCTGTAACAAGAGATGAAGAAGGACATTATGTAATAGTTACAGGGTCTATCCATCAGGAAGAGCTAACAATTATAAATGTCTATGCGCCGAATACTGGAGCCCCCAAGTATATAAAACAATTACTCATAAACAGAAGCAACCTTATTGATAAGAATGTGGTAATTGCAGGGGACTTTAACACCCCACTTACAGAAATGGATAGATCATCTAGACACACAGTGAATAAAGAAACAAGGGCCCTGAATGAGACATTGGATCAGATGGACTTGACAGATATATTTAGAACTCTGCATCCCAAAGCAACAGAATATACTTTCTTCTCGAGTGCACATGGAACATTCTCCAAGATAGATCATATACTGGGTCACAAAACAGCCCTTCATAAGTTTACAAGAATTTAAATTATACCATGCATACTTTCAGACCACAATGCTATGAAGCTTGAAATCAACCACAGGAAAAAGTCTGGAAAACCTCCAAAAGCGTGGAGGTTAAAGAACACCCTACTAACGAATGAGTGGGTCAACCAGGCAATTAGAGAAGAAATCAAAAAATATATGGAAACAAACGAAAATGAAAATACAACAATCCAAACGCTTTGGGACGCAGCGAAGGCAGTCCTGAGAGGAAAATACATTGCAATCCAGGCCTATCTCAAGAAACAAGAAAAATCCCAAATACAAAATCTAACAGCACACCTAAAGGAAATAGAAGCAGAACAGCAAAGGCAGCCTAAACCCAGCAGAAGAAGAGAAATAATAAAGATCAGAGCAGAAATAAACAATATAGAATCTAAAAAAACTGTAGAGCAGATCAACGAAACCAAGAGTAGGTTTTTTGAAAAAATAAACAAAATTGACAAACCTCTAGCCAGGCTTCTCAAAAAGAAAAGGGAGATGACCCAAATAGATAAAATCATGAATGAAAATGGAATGATTACAACCAATCCCTCAGAGATACAAACAATTATCAGGGAATACTATGAAAAATTATATGCCAACAAATTGGACAACCTGGAAGAAATGGACACATTCCTGAACACCCACAGTCTTCCAAAACTCAATCAGGAGGAAATAGAAAGCTTGAACAGACCCATAACCAGCGAAGAAATTGAATCGGTTATCAAAAATCTCCCACCAAATAAGAGTCCAGGACCAGATGGCTTCCCAGGGGAGTTCTACCAGACATGTAAAGCAGAGATAATACCTATCCTTCTCAAGCCATTCCAAGAAATAGAAAGGGAAGGAAAACTTCCAGACTCATTCTATGAAGCCAGTATTACTTTGATTCCTAAACCAGACAGAGACCCAGTAAAAAAAGAGAACTATAGGCCAATATCCCTGATGAATATGGATGCCAAAATTCTCAATAAGATACTAGCAAATCGAATTCAACAGCATATAAAAAGAATGATTCACCATGATCAAGTGGGATTCATTCCTGGGATGCAGGGCTGGTTCAACATTCGCAAATCAATCAACGTGATACATCACATTAACAAAAAAAAAGAGAAGAACCATATGATCCTGTCAATCGATGCAGAAAAGGCCTTTGACAAAATCCAGCACCCTTTCTTAATAAAAACCCTTGAGAAAGTCGGGATAGAAGGAACATACTTAAAGATCATAAAAGCCATTTATGAAAAGCCCACAGCTAACATCATCCTCAATGGGGAAAAACTGAGAGCTTTTTCCCTGAGATCAGGAACACGACATGAATGTCCACTCTCACCGCTGTTGTTTAACATAGTGCTGGAAGTTCTAGCATCAGCAATCAGACAACAAAAGGAAATCAAAGGCATCAAAATTGGCAAAGATGAAGTCAAGCTTTCGCTTTTTGCAGATGACATGATATTATACATGGAAAATCCGATAGACTCCACCAAAAGTCTGCTAGAACTGATACATGAATTCAGCAAAGTTGCAGGATACAAAATCAATGTACAGAAATCAGTTGCATTCTTATACACTAACAATGAAGCAACAGAAAGACAAATAAAGAAAATGATCCCATTCACAATTGCACCAAGAAGCATAAAATACCTAGGAATAAATCTAACCAAAGATGTAAAGGATCTGTATGCTGAAAACTATAGAAAGCTTATGAAGGTAATTGAAGAAGACTTAAAGAAATGGAAAGACATTCCCTGCTCATGGATTGGAAAAATAAATATTGTCAAAATGTCAATACTACCCAAAGCTATCTACACATTCAATGCAATCCCAATCAAAATTGCACCAGCATTCTTCTCGAAATTAGAACAAGCAATCCTAAAATTCATATGGAACCACAAAAGGCCCCGAATAGCCAAAGGAATTTTGAAGAAGAAGACCAAAGCAGGAGGCATCACAATCCCAGACTTTAGCCTCTACTACAAAGCTGTAATCATCAAGACAGCATGGTATTGGCACAAAAACAGACACACAGACCAATGGAATAGAATAGAAACCCCAGAACTAGACCCACAAACGTATGGCCAACTCATCTTTGACAAAGCAGGAAAGAACATCCAATGGAAAAAAGACAGCCTCTTTAACAAATGGTGCTGGGAGAACTGGACAGCAACATGCAGAAGGTTGAAACTAGACCACTTTCTCACACCATTTACAAAAATAAACTCAAAATGGATAAAGGACCTAAATGTGAGACAGGAAACCATCAAAACGTTAGAGGAGAAAGCAGGAAAAGATCTCTCTGACCTCAGCCGTAGCAATCTCTTACTCGACACATCCCCAAAGGCAAGGGAATTAAAAGCAAAAGTGAATTACTGGGACCTTATGAAGATAAAAAGCTTCTGCACAGCAAAGGAAACAACCAACAAAACTAAAAGGCAACCAACGGAATGGGAAAAGATATTTGCAAATGACATATCGGACAAAGGGCTAGTATCCAAAATCTATAAAGAGCTCACCAAACTCCACACCCGAAAAACAAATAACCCAGTGAAGAAATGGGCAGAAAACATGAATAGACACTTCTCTAAAGAAGACATCCAGATGGCCAACAGGCACATGAAAAGATGTTCAGCGTCGCTCCTTATCAGGGAAATACAAATCAAAACCACACTCAGGTATCACCTCACGCCAGTCAGAGTGGCCAAAATGAACAAATCAGGAGACTATAGATGCTGGAGAGGATGTGGAGAAACGGGAACCCTCTTGCACTGTTGGTGGGAATGCAAATTGGTGCAGCCGCTCTGGAAAGCAGTGTGGAGGTTCCTCAGAAAATTAAAAATAGACCTACCCTATGACCCAGCAATAGCACTGCTAGGAATTTATCCAAGGGATACAGGAGTACTGATGCATAGGGGCACCTGTACCCCAATGTTCATAGCAGCACTCTCAACAATAGCCAAATTATGGAAAGAGCCTAAATGTCCATCAACTGATGAATGGATAAAGAAATTGTGGTATATATACACAATGGAGTACTATGTGGCAATGAGAAAAAATGAAATATGGCCCTTTGTAGCAACGTGGATGGAACTGGAGAGTGTAATGCTAAGTGAAATAAGCCATACAGAGAAAGACAGATACCATATGGTTTCACTCTTATGTGGATCCTGAGAAATTTAACAGGAACCCATGGGGGAGGGGAAGGAAAAAAAAAAAAAAGAGGTTGGAGTGGGAGAGAGCCAAAGCATAAGAGACTGTTAAAAACTGAGAACAAACTGAGGGTTGATGGGGGGTGGGAGGGAGGGGAGGGTGGGTGATGGGTATTGAGGATGGCACCTTTTGGGATGAGCACTGGGTGTTGTATGGAAACCAATTTGCCAATAAATTTCATAAAAAAAAAAAAAAAGAATGAGTAGGAGGTTATTATTCTTGGTAGAGAAGAAAGACTGTCAAAGTACAGAAGAGTAGAAGTAGAAAGAATTTTGAGATAGTAGTAGTAGCTAGAATGTAAAGCACAGAGTAAGGAAAAATTGCATAAGAGGAGTAAGTAGTGGAAATTCTAAGGTACCTTTTAAAGGACCTTCATTTTGTCCCATAGAGCAATGCTTTTCAAAGAAGCCAAGGATCCACATGTACCAGAATTACTTGAAACTTTTGTAAAAACCAAACAAACAAACAAAATCTGAGTTTTGATTTTAAGCTAAATCTGCTGATTCAGAATCCCTTGGGATGAGGCCTGGGGATCTGTATATAAAAGAAATATTCCAGTATTTCAGATGCAACCTAAAGTTTGAGAATCATTTGTATTAGATATTTTTACATCCATTATTTTTACTTAATTTCCACCATGATATTATTAGTAATGGGAATTTCGGTTCCAAGAAAGATGCCATTCCCTAGGATAACTGATGAAAGCAAAATCAATATTATGAGCTGAATAAACATTGGGATCAATGAATAGATGAGTATATCAGGAATAGAGAATAAAACTAGGACTTGGGGGCCAGAAGTATGTTCCAAATTGGGGATTTAATTTTTATAACAAGGCAGAATATCAAGGTGAATACTGAAGTATAAGATCAGACATAATAAACACTACAGTTTAAAACACTTTCTAAAATCTCAGTTTCTATCCTGTAAAATGGAAATAACATCTTTCGGAGACACCTGGGTGGTTCAGTCGTTTAAGCCTCTGGCTTCAGCTCAGGTCATGATCTCGCTGTTCATGGGTTCGAGCATCACATAGGGCTTTCTGCTGTCAGTGCAGGGCCCGCTTCAGATCCTCTGTCCCCAGCTCTCTCTGCCTCCCTCCCCCCACAACAAATAAATATTAAAAAAAAAAAAAATAACATCCCCCATTGGAAGAACAAATATTGTTAAAATGGCAATACCATCCAAAGCAATCTACATATTCAATGCAATCTCTATCAAAATAACACCAGAAAACACCCCAAATAGCCAAAGCAATCTTGAAAAAGAAAACCAAAGCTGGAGGCATCACAATCCTATACTTACAAGATGTAATACTGGTACAAAAACAGACACTCAGATCAATGGAACAGAATATAGAACCCAGAAGTGGACCCACAAACATATCGCAACTAATCTTTGACAAAGTAGGAAAGAATATCCAATGGAATAAGGACAGTCTCTTCAGCAAATGATGCTGGGAAAACTGGACAACAGCATGCAGAAAAATGAACCTGGACCACTTTCTTACACCATACACAAAAATAAACTCAAAATGGATGAAAGACCTCAATGCGAGACAGGAAGCCATCAAAATTCTCAAGGAGAAAGCAGGCAAAAACCTCTTAGATCTTGGCCGCAGCAACTTCTTACTCAACACGTCTCCAGAGGCAAGGGAAACAAAAGCAAAAATGAACTATTGGGACCTCATGAAAATAAAAACCTTCTGCATAGTGAAGGAAACAATCAGCAAAACTAAAAGGCAACCGACAGAATGGGAGAAGATATTTGCAAATGACATACCATATAAAGGGTTAGTATCTAAATCTATAAAGAACTTATCAAACTCAACACCCAGAAAGCAAATAATCCACTGAATAAATGGGCAAAAGACATGAAGAGATACTTCTCCAAAGAAGACATCCAGATGAGTAACAGACACATGAAAAAATGCTCAACATCACTCATCATCAGGAAAATACAAATCAAAACCACGAGACACCGCCTCACACCTGTCAGAATGGCTAACATTAACAACTCAAGCAACAACAGATGTTGGCGAGGATGCGGAGAAAGAGGATCTCTTTTGCACTGCTGGTGGGAATGCGAGCTGGTGCAGCCACTCTGGAAAACAGTATGGAGGTTCCTCAAAAAATTAAAAATAGAACTACCCTACGACCCAGCAATTGCACTACTAGGTATTTATCCAAGGGACACAGGTGTGCTGTTTCGAAGGGGCACATGCACCCCAATGTTTATAGCAGTACTATCAACAATAGCCAAAGTATGGAAAGAGCCCAAATGTCCATCAACTGGTGAATGGTTGAAGATTTGGTTTATATATACAATGGAGTATTACTCAGGGTGAAGAAGAATGCAATCTTGCCATTTGCAACTATGTGGATGGAACTAGAAGGTATTATGCTAAGCGAAATTAGTCAGTCAGAGAAAGACAAATATCATATGACTTCACTCATATAAGGAATTTAAGATACAAAACAGATGAACATAAGGGAAGGGAAGCAAAAATAATATAAAAACAGGGAGGGGGACAAAATGTAAGAGACTCTTAAATATGGAGACAAAGGGTTGCTGGAAGGGTGGTGGGAGGTGGGGGGATGAGCTAAGTGGGAAAGGGGCATTAAGGAACCTATTCTTGAAATCATTGTTGCACTATATGCTAACTAACTTGGATGTAAATTTAAAAATTAATTAATTAATTAAAAAAATAAAGACAGAGCAGGCTGCAGGCTTGGAACATTCCAGCTACCTTACAAAGCAAAACTTCAGTTATACTGTTTAGTTTGCAATCAATTTATTTTTATGATTCCTTTCTAATGATGGCAAGTGATACAGGTTTTCCATGTGGCGTGGTCTTCAAATAAAGTTGTTTTAAGGGGAAAAAACCCTTTCAAAGGACAATGTGGGGGTCTAAGATGCTACCCAACTTGCATGCTAATAGATTAGCCTGCTACAGTTTAATGGATGCTAGAAGACACAAAATCCCTGGTTCAGAGACAAAGAACAGTGTATGACTTATGGCAACAGCAGTAGCCACAGAGCCAGCATATCTGTGCTTAGTCTCCAAGGCCCATTTCCAAAAGGGAGCTGCAAAAAGAGGGTTCTTTACAAAAGGGGAACGCTGAGTTTAAGAAACCTGACAGAAGGGGCACCTGGGTGGCTCAGTTGGTTAAGTGTCCAACTTCAGCTCAGGTCATAATCTCACGGTTCATGGGTTCAAGCCCTGCGTTGGGTTCTGTGCTGATGGCTCAGAAGCTGACGGCTTCCAATTCTGTGTCTCTCTCTCTGCCCCTCCCCTCCTCACGCTCTGTCTCTCTCTCTCAAAAATAAAATAAGAACATTAAAAACATAAAATAAACAAATAAATAAAAGAAACCTGACAGAATACATTATCTCTATCTCCCAAAACTATTTGCTGTACAAGCATCCTTCAAAAATTAGTCTGAAACAAATGGGAACCAGTGCCTCACTCACAAGATGTGCAGAAATGTAAGAGACTGACAGAGAACTGTCTCATTATGATATATGTCTCACAGGCTGATATAATAATTAAATGGAGTAAAATATATAAATTACATAACAAGGTGTTTAGAACACAAAAATAGCTCAATAAAAGTAATTGCTATTATTACTGTTATAGAATTATCATTTTGGGTTTTGTTGCTGTTTAACATTACTCAAAGATTGTTTGTGGTTTACATATTAGCCTGCAACTTACCTTGACCAAGAGAATTGACCCAGAAGCCTGGAGTTGGGTGGGTCCTGAAGGTGGGACTAAATGGCATGACTGGGGAAAGAAAAGTTAAAAGGCAGAGTGGTCATTAGAGATATGGCCCTTGGGAACCTCAGTAGGGACCACATTGTCAGTCCTCTGCAATCTGTGGTAACAGTAAGTGATGAATTGGTAACTGTTGTCAGAGGCTTCAACCTCTGCTATTTTATTTCCTTATCTACCCAAACAGAATCTGAAATTTCCTTACACAGCAAGCCTGTACCTGTAATGCCTTCCCTTCCCCTCTCTACCATCTGTTTTCTGGAAGGCAGCATATAATGGAAATAACCCAAGAAATCCTGGACTTAAATCCAATATTTGCAACTTACCAAAACTTTTTTTTAAAGTAGAAAACGGAATAAGTAACATTTAAATCTTTTGAATTTCCAGTGCCCAGAATAAGCTTAAGGCAAAGTGATGAGTTTTGACATAGGACTTGAATTTCTTTGCGGTCCAGCCCCTACCCAGGGGATAGTTGACCTAGATCTGCCCTTCAAGATCTAGAATATGGGTTTTACTTCTCCTTTATCTTCCTAGGCTATTTGGAATTTGTAGTCTTTGTTGAGCTTCTTCACAGGATTTGATCTTTCACATTGAAATACCTAATGGTGCTTTCAAGTAGCTTAATACTCTGCTAATGGCCAAAACTTTCTATCTACCCTAGAAGCACAAATCCAGCTGCTCGGTTATGGGCTGGCCTATTTATAATTTAAAGACTATCCCAATGTATTATTTGTCACAATGTATTTCAGAACTTATACCTGGACATGTAAGTCATTTCCCAGGAGAAATGTTTCTTTCTTCTTGCTCCTCTTGATTCGTCATGAGATATTTGCTTGCTATCCATTTGCAAACAGTAGGGCCTGTGCCTCTGGAAGAGAATAACATTTAAAATGGCCACTAGGCTTGGAGACAGACAGTCTGGGTTCAGAACACAGTTTTATTACTTCCTAGTTCTCTGGGAGGCAGCATCTAAGGAGATGAACTTACCTGCATCCAGATGGTTTTGAATCCTAGCTACTCACTAACTAGATGACTTCTGACTGACCACAAAACTTTTGTGAGTCTCACTTTTTCCATTTTTAAAATAAGAATGATAATACCTACCTGATGGAGCCTTCTGTGAGCAGTCAGTGAGATACCATGCTTACACAGTGCTCATCACATTATAGCAGCCACCTAACAAGTGTGACATCCACTCCAGCCATTCAAGGTCTCATCATCCTCTGAACTCACAGCATGTGACGGCTCTGGTAGGAATGGAACACTTACATGCCTGTGGGCCCAGCACATAACTGAAGTCAATGAGTATAAGAAAAAGAACACTGCAATTTTCAGGATACAAAGCAATTAAAAGTTGGCCTCAACATTGGGAAGAAAATAGTAAATGCTGAGGACTGTGGCAAACCAGGAAGTGTGTGTTTCATCTAACACACCTACCACTCCAGCCCATAGTTGCCCCATATTAACAGATCTGATTTTTCCTAAAAGAAGTCATATATTTGGATTTTTAGGTAAACGGTCTCAACTTTTAACTGTTGGCTCACTTAAACATACTCGGGGGCACCTGGGTGGCTCAGTCCGCTGAGTGTCCATCTTCGGCTCAGGTCATGATCTCATGGTTCTTGAGTTCAAGCCCCACATCAGACCCTGTGCTGACAGCTCAGAGCCTGGAGCCTGCCTCAGATTCTGTCTGTCGGTCTGTCTGTCTGTCTCTCTCTCTCTCTCTCTCTGCCCCTCCATCACTCATTCTCTCTCTCTTTCTCTCCAAAATAAATAAACATTAAAATAATTAAAAAATAAATTTAAAAAACATACACAAACAACTTGGAACTAAAACAAAAAAAGCTTAGTCCAGACCACCAACTAGGAGACTCTATTTAACCACATTCACTCGATACCATTTAAGCCCAGAGCTTATATTACTCCTTGACTCTTTTTATTTTATTGTGTAATTTTCAGTGCTCAAGTTCTGTCTCCAATTATATTTTGTTAAGCTACTTGAGTAAGATATTTGAGAGCAGGGTTGGTGTCTTGCTCAGGAAATAGCCACAATTGGTAAACTCCCCTTTGGGTTATATGCTTTAATCCCTTGAAATGGCTTGCTTCCCTCCAGAAGAACTTATTGACTTCTTTGTGCCATGACACAGGAATACAACAGCTGGCTGCCTCTGGGAGGTTGAAAATAAACAGGTTCAGAAGCTCTGAGGACAGAAAATGGACATTGTAGGTGGAGAAACAGCCCAAAATAAATACAGCTGTTGAGGCAGAAAATTTTATTTACTTTGGCTCTTTTGAGGTCTATACTGGGGGAGGAAGAGTTGCAAATCCTGAGACTTTTCATATACTGATGACAGAGATCCCACTGAGGGATTGATCTCTAGTGCTAGGCACATTTATACTAATCATTCAGTGTATATTTGATGATTAACAGATTGACCAGATAGCTCAAATGATGGAGGACATTTTAACAAAATGAAAATGATGAATTAAAGGTCTCTGCATTGGAGGGCCTATGTTAATGTACATTCTAGTTTGGAATATAACTCACACTGAACATTCTTTAACAGCAAGCTTTCGTTTGCCACATAGACATAAGAGATAAGACATGACACTAGCTTCAAAGGCAGAAAATATGGCCTGTAGTCTTAATTTGCTAACTAGCCATATGACTTTAGTAAATCATCACAATATTCTGGGACCCAGTTTCTTCCACTATAGAGTGAAGGATTCAGAAAGAAGATCTAGAATGGGAGCAGTGGAAAAGTATGGGATGAAGAACACGAAGATCCACATTCACATCCTAGCTATGATCATTCATTCCTGTGAAAACTTGGATGGGAAAGAACATAATCCCCAAATCTCTCTCCACCTTTGCAGACAAGACAAATCACAGTCTTCTTCTGGTGTTGTAACCATGAATTAGAGAGTAGAATTTACATAAAAGTGCTTTAAATGGATATACAAGCATAGACATTGGTATCAGACAGAATCGGCTTTGAACCCTGACCCCCCCCCACTTCCATGTGCTCATAGAAAGGTGACTTAAGACTTTTTACCTTACTTTCCTAATTCAGAAAATGCACATAATGACATCTACTTCATTGGGTTGCTGTAATAATTAAATTATGTGTAGTAATATATGGAAATCACAAAGCACCATAAATGGTAATTATTATAGCTGGTAAAAGACAAATGGCATTGATATAAGATCTCTATCACATTATTATATGGTGCTAATTAGCTAAATCCAAAAACAAACTAATTTTTTTACGTTTTGATCTCAATAAAAATTATTCTCCCTTTACAAAACAAAACAAAACAAAAACACCAAACAATGAAACAGGGTGATCTAGTTTAAGTTGATCATGAACGTAGTTGTTTTCTGAAGCCCAGGAGAGAATAAAATCCAGACATCCAAACATTGTGGCTCAAGTTTAATTCGCCCTGCAAGGGCCTGTTGCATTGAGGTAAAAAATAATGGGAAAGTTTCCTTTAGAAAGAAAAGATCACAGTCCATTTTTCAGAAAGCAGCCCATGGAAATACTTGGGTGTGTAGTCGTCCAGAAAGCAAAAGCAAACATCCCAGACAGTCACTGTTGCAGATTGTGTTCTCAGGGCAATATTCCAGGCTTTTCTAAGATCCAGATCACAGGAGTAACTCTTTATCTTAATAGCTCTCCAGATCTTGCCAATATCATAGGGTACACTTGAAATCAAACTTCATCCAGATGGCAAGAAATGAATTGAAACTCTCTTTATCTGACAACTGAATTAATCACTCATTCATCCACTGATTTATTCATTTAAAACACAGATATTATTAGTCTAATAATATGCACTATACTAGATGCTACAACCATAAACTAGGCAAAGTCCCTGCTTTCAGTAATGATCTGAAATACAAAGATTCTCGCACACATAACTCCAAATGTTTTGTAATGCCAGGTCTATAATGAGTAAATATTAAGATACATGAAACAATATTAAATGTGTCTACTCTATCACAAATATCTTACTGCTGACAATCTATCCTCCACAAAAGGGAAAGACTATATATATAAACATGTTCATGGAACATTATTCATGGTAGCAATATAAATGCCTAACAAATGGAATAATGGTTCAAAAAGCCAAGGTACATGAAAAAAAATGGAATGCAGGCATTAAGAAGAATATAATTATAAAGATCAGCAAGATAAAAATAGCCTATTCATGTGAGATGATAGAAATAATACAAAATTATGATGTGTCAAAGACATTTAACTTGGGGTATAATTACATCTATTAAAAATACACATTTTTTTCTGAGTAAGGTCTGAAAGAGAATATAAAATTTTGTAGTTTTATAAAAGTAGTAAAATTTTAGTGATTTTTTTCTACCTTCTATAGTGTTGTTACATGTGTAAACAAAGTAAGAAGTTAACACATGCTGTGATTTGAGTAATGGGAGAAAATGTTTCTTAACCTTATAAATACCTCCTTCAGTACCATTTCACCAAATACTGGTTTATCAATTTTAAATTCTCTTTCAAATCTGGTCTCTTTCTGCACCCTCACTAATATGCTTTAGTTTAGCTTCTCAGTTCACCTGCTTCTTGCACCCATTAATTCACCCATGTCTCCATTTTCAGACTTCACAGGTGTTTGTCCATTCAACTAATATTTATTTTTCTTAAATATTCAGTCCTGGTAATCAAACAACCTTCCCTCAACCCACCAGACATGTACATGTATATCATGTCTGTGCCTTGGATTGCCATCGTCCCTGATATTAGAGATGCATGTATAAAACATAAGCAGCTTTATGTTTTTTTGACATGACTCATTCTGAAATCCTTCCATTTGTTCCTGGGAGATAGAAGAGTGTACTTGGTAAGACTTTAGGTTCCACACAAGAATAGCTAAGACACTTCTGAAGAATTAGACTAAGGTGAGGAATTTGTTATACAAGATAGAAGACTAATTAACAAGCCAAAATAAATAAAATAATGTGTGTACTCTGCTCCCAGTAATGATTGAGTAGCTCCTATCAGGCTAACCCTTCACATATAACAACTAAAATTCTGTAAAAACTATTAAAGAAAAAAAAATTCCCTGAAATAACTGAAAAGCAACTAAAATCAGGTGGAAACTGGAGAGAAATTTACACTTAGATGAAGATAAATGAACTGAATTTTCCATTTGAAAATGGATTTTTGTTTGAGGGCAAGCATTAGTTCACTAAAACTCAAGTAGAAGCCTATAATCTTAGTGGCTTGAAAACAAAATAACAGTTTGGGGCAAACACAGTAGCTGAAAAGTAAGGGGAGAAACCCAGGAAAGGGAAGATCCAGAAAGGGAGAGTCTCAAATTCTGCATATAAATTTTCCCCAAACCTCTGGCTGACCCTTAAACTGTGCATGTATGGAGGAGACTAAGTATTCCTGCTAAGGCTAAAGGGGTTAAACAGAGATTTTCACCTGCAAGGTAGACAGATTAGGAGTATGAGGTCAGCAAAATTAATTGCCTGCAAAACCAACAGTTTCAGGGGAATATAACAGAATTCAGAAACTACAAAATATCATTTACAGTGTCTAGGATATAATCCAAAATTATTAGACATATAAAAATAGAATAATTTAATAATGCATACTGAAGAGTAAAGGCAATTAGTGGAGACTAATAGATCAGATGTTGGAATTATAAAAAATGTTATTGTACCTAGAGGAAACTGGAAGAAACTAGAACATAGATGAAAACATATTCATAACAAATGAAAAAGTAGAAAATCCTCCAGCAGAGAAATAGTAACTATTTTTTTAATAAAAAACTTTAGAATAGAAAATACATATGAAATTTAAAAATAAGAGATTTTTTTCTCAGGAATAGATGGTATGAAAAATAAAACAAAATAAAAAGCCCAGAAGCAGATTCATGAAAGTGTAGATACTTGATATAGAACTGAACTGACATTGAAGACCAGTGGGTACAAAATAGATATCCACACTAAAAAAAAAAAAAAAAAAAAAAAAAAAAAAAGGATTACTCTCTCATACCACACGTGCAGTCAATTGTATACTGATTAAAGATTTAAATGTAAAAGGCAAAAATTTAAAAATTTTAGAGGATAATATACCAGAAAATATTCATGACCTTTTGGCTGATAAAGAATTCTAAACAAGAAACAAAAAGTACTAAACACAAAATTATAAACTGACAAATTTGAAAGTATTTAAAAAATTTTAAAGCTAGATATAACAGAGTACACTACCATTTTTATAAGAAGAGAAAGTAGAGTGTATATACAGTTATTGTTGTAAAAGAAGCAGAGAAAAGATAACCAACAGATGAAAATGATTATCTATCTACATGGAGTAGAGTGGTTGGGAACTGGATGAAGAGTGAAGAAATAGAGATCATGACTTCTTTGAGCTAACAATTAATTATTAATGATTCATCTTATTATATATTGTTAATAATATATAGTAAATATATATATTCTGTCAACATATAAATATTTTTAAAGTTAAGATGATTTTTTTAAAACCCAAAGTCTAAAATTGAACACAAACAGAAACATATGACTCTACCTATAAGTCAAATTGATAGAACATTTAACCACACAGGGAAAATAATTCAAGTAAATTTTTTTTTTAACTTTTGAGAGCGAGGGTGCAAGCAGGGGAGGGGGCAGAGGGAGAGACAGAGAAAATCTTAAGCAGGCTCCATGCTCAGTGCAGGGTCCAATGCAGGACTCAATCCCACAATCCTGGGATCATGACCTAAGCCAAAATCAAGAGTCAGATATTCAATAGACTGAGCCACCCAGGCACCCCTCAAGTAAATTTTAAACAGAATTACCTGACTGTTCACCTTTTGTATGATAGAGGATAAAAAAGTGCTGCAAATAAATTTGGAATTCGATTTAGTTTTGTTTTGAATAACGGTACTGCTCTAAAACTGTTTTGTGTGCAGTGTAGAATAGAGCAAATGTATAAATGTTTGTGGTGTTGCTTGGGAAGCAGGGTTTTCACTATGGAAAAAGAGACATATCAAAATGGAATGAGAGAAGATAGCAAGTAACCCTGTGGTATTAGATCTGAATTCGAAGTATCAGCAAGAACTCGGGATTTTTTTAAGGGAATTTCCTGGTAGCTAGAAACAATGAGGCCCCAGTAGCAATGAGCACACTTAGAGCCCAGACGTTATATGCTAAATCTCAATCCCAGCTAAAAGGAACAGAGCTACCTGGAGAAATGTCTGATACCGGGTCTAGGATAAGGAATGTACAAAATAAACCTGAAATATCACATGGCGCCAGAAAGCAAATGCATGCTTAATGACTAGCGGATTCATGTTGTTAACAGCAACAGAGCTACTTTCCAAATGAAAAATTATTTGCAGCACTAATATGTGAAAGGGAAAAAGCAAAACTGCGGGGCTCGGATCCCTGGTCTTTCACCCTCCATCTTATTTCATATCTTCATTCAGTGGCAGCCTCTAAGACCAAGATTTTGAGAACCATTGGTGGATTGAAAAGAGCCTGGATTTAAATGTCCAGAGACCTGGACTCTAACCCATACTTGGCCAAACACTCCCATATAGTCTTAGATAATTATTTAGTCTCTCTGGGCTAAATTTACATGTATTTACTTATATGTAAAGCAGGGCTAAAGCTACTAATTTGCCTATTTCACACTTGTGAGGGTCAAAGAAGATAATTGTGAATACTCTTTACAAGGTTAAATAGAATGGTTCTACACTAGTGTGATTTATTACACCCCATGGAACATTTAGACATATTCTTGTACACCATTTGGCAGCTGTCATTCTTAGCTGTTGCCAAATGGTAAGGTAACAATAACAGATATTTAATACATATCGGGGGAAGATGGAAGTTGCTCTTCACCCTTCCTTTCACCACAGCTTTACTAGTCACATATGGTGTCAGGCATCTGACAGTACAAAGATAAAGATGCCATGGGTTCACTGTGTAATAAAGGAAAAATAGCATAAATAAAATACTTGAATGTAGTATGAGGACGATGCTGGAAACACTTATATTACACTTGCAACCAGAAAACAATGCAATAGGCAGTGCCAGGATTCAGGGTAGAGAGGGGTGGCAGGGAACAAACACCACATAGAAATGAAGGTGCCAGAGGAGCCAAGATGGCAGAACAACATGGAAGCTTTTTGTGTGTCTCACATCCATGAAATAGAGCCAGACCAACACTAGCCCATCCCACACACATAGAAAACTGATCGGAGGATTAACACAACAATCTGCACAACCTGAACCACAGAGTTCAGCAGGTACACAGTGCAGAGAGCTGAACATGGGGAGCGAGAAGCCATGAAAGGTAGGGAACTGCTTTTGCGAGCGGAGAGAGGACTGAGACTGGGGAGGGGGAGAGAATATGGGAAAAGCACCCCTCCCCAAAAGCAGCTGGAGAGAAAGTGGAAAATTGGAAACAGCTGCAGGAACTAAACTAAAAATGGAGAAAGGAGGAAGGAGAGGGTTTAAATTGTATTATGACTGTAAACAAGGGGAGCACAAAGACTGCAACTCCACAGTTTGATACCTGGTGGTACTCTGATGGAAAGAGTGAATCCCCAGGAACAGAGTGGGGTCTGGGAGATTCTCGGGCCACACAGGAAAAACCAGTTCCACTGCTGGAAGATCATTTGGTAGAGACTTGAAGCCACGTGGTCCCAGTAGACCCCAGAAAACAGCTACATTCACTGGTGCTGGGGCAAGGTCGTTAAGGGTGAAGCCTGGTACCAGATGTGTGTTGTGATTTTTCATAATCCCTGAAATGCTGCTTCTACACTATCTTGTGAAATTTTTCTGGGTTGGGCTGGCACCTGGCCGCAGTCTCAGGGCACTGGCAGCAGCAAGGTCCAGCAAGCGTTCCTGGGTGCAGCCAGCATTCAGCCATTTCTTGGTGAGACCCTCCTGCAGTGGGGCAGAAGGGGTCAAAGCCGCAGTCCTTCAGAAGTAAGGAGCCGGAGAAAATAGCTGCATCTGAGACAAAACTTGGGAGAAAGGTACTGCCTGGGGCCTGGCCACAGAAAGTGAAAAAGCTGGGAGTGGACAAGAGCTAAAGACAGAGGACAGGTGCGTGATTGCTGATCTGGGAGAACAGACTTGGTAGCTGGGTGGCACCATTTTCACCACTCCCGCACATGTACATACGCTCCTACCAGTGCCACAACAATCCACCCCAGTAGGATAGCAGCGCCATCTAGTGGAGGGCGGAGCTGTTACACTGAATCCCACCCAACTGGGCCAACGTCGCTCTTCAAGAACACAAGTCTCACAGCCGGCTTAATTTACGGACTATAAAGAGCTACATAGACTGACTTCTAGGGGAAAACGAAGCAATTTCAGTCCTACTTCAATCTGTTAGGTTCATCTATTCAATTTTCTTTCTTTTTTTTTCTTTCTCCTTTAAATCTTTTACACTTCTTTTCTTTTTCTTGAATACAGAAAGAGAAAAAATTCATTTTTGCTTTGAATTTTTATTAAAAATACCTTTCTTTAATTTTTATTACTATATTTTTTACTTTTGTGTAAATTTTTTCAAATTCTACTTTACTTCCATCATTTTGTTTAGTCTACTTCAGTGTACTCACCTTTTCGAATTTTCAAACAACTTCCTTTTTTCCTTTTTCTTGAATGCAGAAAGAGAAAAACTTGATTTTTACTTTAAATTTCTATTAAAAATATTTTTCTTTAATTTTTTTTACTTTATTTTTGCTTTTATGTAAATTTTTTCAAATTCTATTTATTTCCATAATTTTATTTTAGTCTTCTACAGTGTATTCAATTTTTCAAATTTTCAAACGATTTCCTTTTTTTCTTTCTTTTTTAAAATCTTTTTTCTCTTTTTTGTTTCTTTTATTTATCTTGAGTACAGGAAAAGAAAAGATTCAAATTTATTTTTAATTTTTATAAATTTTCTTTAATTTTTCTACTTTATTCTTTACTTTTATGTTATTTTTCAAATTCTATTTTACTCCCATTATCTCATTTAGCCTACTTTGTTTATTCGTGTATTGATTTTTTCAAATTCTCAAATGATTTCCCTTTTTTTCTCCCCCTCTTTTTTTCCCCTAATCTGTCAAACCACTTTCAACACCCAGACCAAAACACACCTAGAATCTAGCATCATCTATTTCATTTGTGTGTGTGTGTTTTTAATTTTTTAATTTTAATATTTTTTTAATTTTAATATTTTTATTTTAATTTTTCTACCTTATTAATCCCTTTTCTCCCATCAGAATGACAAAACAACAGAATTCACCCCAAAAGAAAGAGCACGAAGAAATGACAGCCAGGGATTTAACCAACACAGATACAAATGAGATGTCTGAACCAGAATTTAGAATCACGAGAATAAGAATACTAGCTGGAGTCAAAAATAGATTAGAATCCCTTTCTGCAGAGATAAAAGAAGTAAAAAATAGCCAGAATGAAATTAAAAATGCTATAACTGAGCTGCAATCACGGATGGAAGCAGTGGCAGCAAAGATGGATGAGGCAGAACAGAGAATCAGCAATATAGAGGACAAACTTATAGGGAATGAAGCAGAAAAAAAAGAGGGAGATTAAGGCAAAAGAGCACAATTTAAGAATTAGAGAAATCGGGGAAGCGAAGTGCGTTCATCCCAAGCTAAGGACTTGTTGAGGAGGTCAGCATACTTAAAAGTGACACAGGTGCCTTTTACACTGCTAAGCACTGGAAATACCTGCAAGAGTCACAGTGCTGGCTTGAAGATGGTGGCATAAGAGGACGCTGGGCTCACCGTGTCCTGCAGATCACTTAGATTCCACCCATACCTGCCTAAATAACCCAGAAAACCACCAGAAGACGAGCAGAATGGATTCTCCAGAGCCAAGTGTAGTTGAGAGGCACACAGAAGAGGGTAGGAAGGGCGGACAGGCGGTACGCGCTACATGGACTGGCGGGAGGGAGCTGGGGCAGAGGGGCAGTCTCCTGGCAAAGCAGAGCCCCTGAGTCTGGCTTGCAAAAGTGGAGAGGCCGGATGGAGTGTGTTCTGACAGCAAGTGGAACTTAACATCTGGAAGGTTATAAGCTAACAGCTCTGCTCGGAGAGCGGAAGGGCTGGAGGACAATGGGAGGGAGAGGTGTTGAGCCCCGGACAACAGACATCAGGTTGGCGGGGAACAAAAGTGCTTGCCAGCGCCATCTCCTTCACCCATCCCCCAGCCAAAATCCCAAAGGGAACCAGTTCCTGTCAGGGAACTTGCTTGCACCACATAAACACCCAACGCTGTGCTTCTGCGGATCCATCCTCCGGGCGGGACTGACTCCCTCCCAGTGCCGCAGGGCCCCTCCCGAAGCAGATCACCTAAGGAAAAGCGAGCTGAGCCTGCCCCTCCTGCCCCTGTGCACCTTGCTGATCCACCCCAGCTACTACACCAGATGCCCAGCACCACAAGCCTGGCAATGTGCAAGTAGCCCAGATGGGCCACGCCACCCCACAGTGAATCCCGCCCCTAGGAGAGGGGAACAGAAGGTACACACCAGTCTGACTGTGGCCCCAGCGGTGGGCTGGGGGCAGACATCAGGTCTGACTGCGGCCCCGCCCACCAACACAAGTTATTCAAGACAGCACAGGGGAAGTGCCCCAAAGTTCTGCACCACTCCAGGGACTATCCAAAATGACTAAACGGAAGAATTCCCCTCAATAAAACCTCCAGGAAATAATGACAGCTAATGAGCTGATCAAAATCAATTTAAACAATATAACAGAAAGTGAATTTAGAATAATAGTCATAAAATTAATCGCTGGGCTTGAAAACAGTATAAAGGACAGCAGAGAATCTATTGCTACAGAGATCAAGGGACTAAGGAACAGCCAGGAGGAGCTAAAAAATGCTATTAATGAGCTGCAAAATAAAATGGAGATGACCACAGCTCGGATTGAAGAGGCAGAGGAGAGACTAGGTGAACTAGAAGATAAAATTATGGAAAAAGGAGAAGTTGAGAAAAAGAAAGATAAAAAAACCCAGGAGTATGAGGGAAAAATTAGAGAACTAAATATGCACTAAAGAGAAATAATCTACGCATAATTGGTATTCCAGAGGAGGAAGAGAGAGGGAAAGGTGCTGAAGGTGTACTTGAAGAAATAATAGCTGAGAACTTCCCTGAACTGGGGAAGGAAAAAGGCATTGACATCCAACAGGCACAGAGAACTCCCTTCAGATGTAACTTGAATCGATCTTCTGCATGACATATCATAGTGAAACTGGCAAAATACAAAGATAAAGAGAAAATTCTGAAAGCAGCTAGGGATAAACACACTCTAAAATATAAAGGGGGACCGATAAGACTAGTGATGGATCCCTCTACTGAAACTTGGCAGGCCAGCAGGCCAAAAAGGAATGGCAGAAAATCTTCCATGTGATGCACAGAAAAAGTATGCAGCCAAGAATCCTCTATCCAGGAAATCTGTCATTTAGAATAGAAGGAGAGATAAAGGTCTTCCCAAACAAACAAAAACTGAAGGAACTCATCACCACTAAACCAGCCCTACAAGAGATCCTAAGGGGGATCCTGTGAGACAAAGTACCAGAGACATCGCTACAAGCATGAAACCTACAGACATCAAAATGACTCTAACCCATATCTTTCTATAATAACACTGAATATAAATGGACTAAATGCGCCAACCAAAAGACATAGGGTATCAGAATGGATAAAAAAACAAGACCCATCTATTTGCTGTCTACAAGAGACTCATTTTAGACCTAAGGACACCTTCAGATTGAGAGTGAGGGGATGGAGAACTATTTATCAGGCTATTGGAAGTCAAAGAAAGTTGGAGTAACCATACTTATATCAGACAAACTAGACTTTATATTAAAGGCTGTAACAAGAGATGAAGAAGGGCATTATATAATAATTACAGGGTCTATCCATCAAGAAGAACTAACAATTATAAATGTCTATGTGCCGAATACAGGAGACCCCAAATGTATAAAACAATTAATCACAAACATAAGCAACCTTATTGATAAGAATGTGGTAATTGCAGGGGACTTTAATACCCCACCTACAACAATGGATAGATCATCTAGACACATGGTCAATAAAGAAACAAGGGCCCTGAATGATACATTGGATCAGATGGACTTGACAGATATATTTAGAACTCTGCATCCCATCGCAACACAATATACTTTCTTCTCGAGTGCACGTGGAACATTCTCCAAGACAGATCACATACTGGGTGATTGTAAGTCCTTCATAAGTATACAAGAATTGAGATCATACCATGCATACTTTCGGACCACAATGCTATGAAGCTTGAAATCAACCACAGGAAAAAGTCTGGAAACCCTCCAAAAGCATGGAGGTTAAAGAACACCCTACTAAAGAATGAGTGGGTCAACCAGGCAATTAGAGAAGAAATTAAAAAATTTATGGAAACAAACGAAAATGAAAATACAACAATCCAAATGCCTTGGGATGCAGCGAAGGCAGTCCTGAGAGGAAAATACATTGCAATCCAGGCCTATCTCAAGAAACAAGAAAAATCCCAAATACAAAATCTAACAGCACACCTAAAGGAAATAGAAGCAGAGCAGCAAAGACACCCCAAACCCAGCAGAAGAAGAGAAATAATAAAGATCAGAGCAGAAATAAAGAATATAGAATCTAAAAAACTGTAGATCAGATCAATGAAACCAAGAGTTGTTTTTTTGAAAAAATAAACAAAATTGATGAACCTCTAGCCAGGCTTCTCAAAAAGAAAAGGGAGATGACCCAAATAGATAAAATCATGAATGAAAATGGAATTATTATAACCAATCCCTCAGAAATACAAGCAATTATCAGGAAATACTATGAAAAATTATATGCCAACAAACAGGACAACCTGGAAGAAATGGACAAATTCCTAAACACCCACACACTTCCAAAACTCAAACTGGAAGAAATAGAAAGCTTGAACAGACACATAAGCAGTGAAGAAATTGAATCAGTTATCAAAAATCTCCCAACAAATAAGAGTCCAGGACCAGATGGCTTCCCTGGGGAATTCTACCAGACATTTATAGCACAAATAATACCTATCCTTCTCAAGCTATTCCAAAAAATAGAAAAGGAAGGATAACTTCCAGACTCATTCTATGAAGCCAGCATTAATTTGATTCCTAAACCAGACAGACACCCATTAAAAAAAGAGAACTACAGGCCAATATCCCAGATGAATACAGGTGCAAACATTCTCAATAAGATACTAGCAAATCGAATTCAACAGCATATAAAAAGAATTATTCACCATGATCAAGTGGGAGTCATTCCTGGGATGCAGGGCAGGTTCAACATTTGCAAATCAATCAACGTGATACATCACATTAGCAAAAAAAAAGAGAAGAACCATATGATCCTGTCAATCGATGCAGAAAAAGCATTTGACAAAATTCAGCATCCTTTGTGAATAAAAACCCTCGAGAAAGTCGGGATAGAAGGAACATACTTAAAATCATAAAAGTCATTTATGAAAAGCCCACAGCTAATATCATCCTCAATGGGGAAAAACTGAGAGCTTTTTCCCTGACATCAGGAACACGACAGTGATGTCCACTCTCACCGCTGTCGTTTAACATAGTGTTGGAAGTGCTAGCATCAGCAATCAGACAACAAAAGGAAATCAAAGGCATCCAAATTGGCAAAGATGAAGTCAAGCTTTCGCTTTTTGCAGATGACATGATATTATACATGGAAAATCCGATAGACTCCACCAGAAGTCTGCTAGAACTGATACATGAATTCAGCAAAGTTGCAGGATACAAAATCAATGTACAGAAATCAGTTACATTCTTATACACTAATAATGAAGCAACAGAAAGACAAATAAAGAAACTGATCCCATTCACAATTGCACCAGGAAGCATAAAATACCTAGGGATAAATCTAACCAAAGATGTAAAAGATCTGTATGCTGAAAACTATAGAAAGCTTATGAAGGTAATTGAAGAAGATATAAAGAAATGGAAAAACATTCCATGCTCATGGGTTGGAAGAATAAATATTGTTAAAATGTCAATACTACCCAAAGCTATCTACACATTCAATGCAATCCCAATCAAAATTGCACCAGCATTCTTCTCAAAACTAGAACAAGCAATCCTAAAATTTGTATGGAACCACAAAAGGCCCCGAATAGCCAAAGTAATTTTGAGGAAGACCAAAGCAGGAGGCATCACAATCCCAGACTTTAGCCTCTACTACAAAGCTGTAATCATCAAGACAGCATGGTATTGGCACAAAAACAGACACATAGACCAATGGAATAGAATAGAAACCCCAGAACTAGACCGACAAAAGTATGACCAACTAATCTTTGACAAAGCAGGAAAGAATATCCAATGGAAAAAAAGACAGTCTCTTTAACAAATGGTGCTGGGAGAACTGGACAGCAACATGCAGAAGAATGAAACTAGACCACTTTCTTACACCATTCACAAAAATAAACTCAAAATTGATACAGAACCTGAATGTGAGACAGGAAATCATCAAAACCCAGTGGAGAAAGCAGGAAAAGACCTCTCTGACCTCAGCCGTAGCAATCTCTTACTTGACACATCCCCAAAGGCAAGGGAATTAAAAGCAAAAATGAATTACTGGGACCTTATGAAGATAAAAAGTTTCTGCACAGCAAAGGAAACAACCAACAAAACTAAAAGGCAAACAACGGAATGGGAAAAGATATTTGCAAATGACATATTGGACAAGGGGCTAGTATCAAAAATCTATCAAGAGCTCACCAAACTCCACACCCAAAAAACAAATAACCCAGTGAAGAAATGGGCAGAAAACATGAATAGACACTTCTCTAAAGAAGACATCCGGATGGCCAACAGGCACATGAAAAGATGTTCAACGTCGCTCCTTATCAGGGAAATACAAATCAAAACCACACTCAGATATCAGCTCACGCCAGTCAGAGTGGCCAAAATGAACAAATCAGGAGACTATAGATGCTGGCGAGGATGTGGAGAAACGGGAACCCTCTTGCACTGTTGGTGGGAATGCAAACTGGTGCAGCCACTCTGGAAAACCGTGTGGAGGTTCCTCAGAAAATTAAAAATAGACCTACCCTATGACCCAGCAATAGCACTGCTAGGAATTTACCGAAGGGATACAGGAGTACTGATGCATAGGGGCACTTGTACCCCAATGTTTATAGCAGCACTCTCAACAATAGCCAAATTGTGGAAAGAGCCTAAATGTCCATCAACTGATGAATGGATAAAGAAATGGTAGTTTATATACACAATGGAGTACTACGTGGCAATGAGACAGAATGAAATATGACCCTTTGTAACAACGTGGATGGAACTGGAGAGTGTGATGCTAAGTGAAATAAGCCATACAGAGAAAGACAGATACCATATGGTTTCACTCTTAGGTGGATCCTGAGAAACTTAACAGAAACCCATGGGGGAGGAGAAGGAAAAAAAAGATGTTAGAGTGGGAAAGAGCATAAGAGCATAAGAAACGCTTAAAAACTGAGAACAAAGTGAGGGCTGATGGGGGGGTGGGAGGGAGGGGAGGGTAGGTGATGGGTATTGAAGAGGGCATCTTTTGGGATGAGCACTGGGTGTTGTATGGAAAATAATTTGACAATAAATTTTATATATTAAAAAAAAGAATTAGAGAAATCAGTGACTCATTAAAAAGGAACAACATCAGAATCATAGGGGTCCCAGAAGAGGAAGAGAGAGAGATAGGGGTAGAAAGGTTATGAGAGGAAATCATAGCAGAAAACTTTCCTAACTTGGGGAAAGACACAGACATCAAAATCCAGGAAACACAGAGGACCCCATTAGATTCAACAAAAACCGACCATCAACAAGGCATATCATAGTCAAATTCACAAAATACTCAGACAAGGAGAGAATCATGAAATCAGCAAGGGAAAAAAAGTCCCTAACTTACAAGGGAAGACAGATGAGGTTTGCAGCAGACCTATCCACAGAAACTTAGCATGCCAGAAAGGAGTGACAGGATATATTCAGTGTGCTGAATCAGAAAAATATGCAGCCAAGAATTCTTTATCCAGCAAGGCTGTCATTCAAAATAGAAGGAGAGAGTAAAATTTCCCAGACAAACAAAAATTAAAGGAGTTTGTGGCCACTAAACCAGCCATGCAAGAAATTTTAAGGGGCACTCTCTGAGGGGAGAAAAGATGTGTATATATATATATATATGTATATATATATATATACACACACACATGTATATACATATGTATATATATGTATATACATGTGTGTGTATATATATATATGTGTATATATATACCAAAAGCAGCAAAGATTAGAAAGGACCAGAGAACACCACCAGAAACTTGAAACTTGAACTCTACAAGCATCATAATGGCAAAAAATTCATATTTTTCACTCTAAAAGTCACTCCAAATTTCAATGGATCAATGCTCCAATCAAAAGACACAGGGTAACAGAATGGATAAGAAAACAAGATCCATCTATATGCTGTTTACAAGAGACCCACTTTAGACCTAAAGACACCTTCAGATTGAAAATAAGGGGAAGGAGAACCATCTATCATGATAATGGTCAACCAAAGAAAGCCGGAGTAGCCATACTTATATCAGACAATCTAGACTTAAAATAAAGACTGTATCAAGAGATGCAGAAGGGCATTATATCATAATCAAGGGGTCTATAGACCAAGAAAACCTAACAATTGTAAACATTTATGCGCCAAATGTGAGAGCACCCAAATATATAAATCAATTAATCACAAACATAAAGAAACTCATCGATAGTAATACCATAATAGTAGGAGACTTCAACACCCCACTCACAGCAATGGACAGATCATCTAATCAAAAAATCAACAAGGAAACAACGACTTTGAATGACCACTGGACCAGATAGGTTTAACAGATATATTCAAAACATTTCATCCTAAAGCAGCAGAATATACATTCTTCTCCAGTGCACATGGAATGTTCTCCAGAATAGACCATATACTGGGACACAAATCAGCCCTAAGTAAGTATAAAAAGATTGAGATCATACCGTGCATATTTTCAGACCACAATGCTGTGAAACTCAAAATCAACCATGAGAAAAAATTTGGAAAGGTAACAAATACTTGGAGACTGAAGAACATCCTACTAAAGAATGAATAGGTTAATCAAGCAGTTAAAGAGGAAATCAAAAAGTATATGGAAGTCAATGAAAATGATAACACCACAACCCAAAACCTCTGGGACACAGCAAAGGCGGTCATAAGAGGAAAGTATATAGCAATCCAGACCTTCCTAAAGAAGGAAGAAAGATCTCAGATATACAACCTACCCTTACAGCCTTAAGGAGCTGGAAAAAGAACAACAAATAAAACCCAAAACCAGCAGAAGACAGGAAATAATAAAGATTAGAGCAGAAATTAATGCTATCGAAACCAAAAAAAACAAAAAACAAACAAACAAAAAAAAAACCAGTAGAACAGATCAAGGAAACCAGAAGCTGGTTCTTTGAAAGAATTAACAAAATTGATAAACCACTAGCCAGTTTGATCAAAAAGAAAAAGGAAAGGACCCAAATACATAAAATCAAGAATGAAAGAGGATAGATCACAACCAACACAGCAGAAATAAAATTAATAATAAGAGAATATTATGAGCAATTATATGCCAATAAAATGGGCAATCCGGAAGAAATGGACAAATTCCTGGAAACATATACACTACCAAAACTGAAACAGGAAGAAATAGAAAATTTGAACAGACCCATAACCAGTAAGGAAATCGAATTAGTAATCAAAAATCTGCCAAAAAACAAGAGTCCAGGGCCAGATGGCTTTCCAGGGGAATTCTACCAAACATTTAAGGAAGAGTTAACACCTATTCTCTTGAAACTATTCCAAAAAATAGAAATGGAAGGACAACTTCCAAACTCTTTCTATGAAACCAGCATTACCTTGATTCCAAAACCAGAGACCACACTAAAAAGGAGAATTATACACCAATTTCCCTGATGAACATGGATGCAAATATCCTGAACAAGCTATTAGCCAACAGACCCCAACAATACATTAAAAAAATTATTCACCATGACCAAGCAGGATTTTTACCTGGGATGCAGGGCTGGTTCAATATCCACATAACAATTAAGGTGATTCATCACATCAATAAAAGAAAGGACAAGAACCATATTACCCTCTCAATAGATGCAGAGAAAGCATTTAACAAAATACAGCATCTTTTCTTGATAAAACCCTCAACAAAGTAGGCATAAAAGGAGCATACTTCGAGATCATAAAAGCCATATATGAATGACCCAACGCTAATATCATCCTCAATGGGGAAAAACTGAGAGCTTTCCCCCTAAGGTCAGGAACAAGACAGGGATGTCCATTGTCGCCACTGTTATTCAACATAGTATTGGAAGTCTTAGCCTTTGCAACCAGATGACAAAAAGAAAATAAGGCATCCAAATTGGCCAGGAGGAGATCAAACTTTCACTCTTCACAGATGACATGATACTCTATATGGAAAACCCAAAAGACTCCATCAAAAAACTGCTAGAATTGATTCATGAATTCAGCAAAGTTGCAGGACATAAAATCAATGCACGGAAATCGATTGCATTCCTATACACCAACAATGAAGCGACACAAAGAGAAATCAAGGAATCGATCCCATTTACAGTTGCACAAAAAAACCATGAAATACCTACGAATAAATCTAACCAAAGAGGGGGAAAATCTATACACTGAAGACTATAGAAACCTTATGAAAGAAATTGAAGAAGACACAAAGAAATAGAAAAAGATTCCATGCTCCTGGATAGGAGAACAAATATTGTTAAAATGTTTATACTACCCAAAGCAATCTACATTTTCAATGCAATCACTATCAAAGTAACATCAGCATTCTTCACAGAGTGAGAACAAATAATACTAAAATTTGTATGGAACCAGAAAAGACTCCAAATAGCCAAAGCGATCTTGAAAAAGAAAACCAAAGCAACAGTTATCACAACCCCAGACTTCAAGCTATACTACAAAGCTGTAATCATCAAGACAGTATGGTACTGGCACAAGAACAGACACTCAGATCAATGGAACAGAATAGAGAACCCAGAAATGGACCCACAAACGTATGTCCAACTAATCTTTGACAAAGCAGGAAAGAATATCCAATGGAATAAAGACAACCTTTTCAGCAAGTGGTGCTGGGAAAACTGGACAGCGACATGCAGAAGAATGAACCTCGACCACCTTCTTACACCATACCCAAAAATAAACTCAAAATGGATGAAAAACCTCAATGTAAGACAGGAAGCCATCAAAATCCTTGAGGAGAAAGCAGGCAAAAACCTCTTTGATCTAGGCCGCAGCAACTTCTTACTCAACACGTCTCCAGAGGCAAGGGAAACAAAAGCAAAAATGAGCTACTGGGAACTCATCAAAATAAAAGGCTTCTGCACAGCGAAGGAAACAATCAGCAAAATTAAAAGGCAACTGACAGAATGGGAGAAGATATTTGCAAATGACATACCAGATAAAGGGTTAGTATCCAAAATCTATAAAGAACTTATCAAACTCAACACCCAAAAAACAAATAATCCACTGAAGAAATGGGCGAAAGACATGAATAGACACTTCTCCAAAGAAGACATCCAGATGGCCAACCGACACGTGAAAAAATGCTCAACATCACTCATCATCAGGGAAATACAAATCAAAACCACAATGAGATATCACCTAAACCTGTCAGAATGGTTAACATTCACAACTCAGGCAACAACAGATGTTGGCGAGGATGTGGAGAAAGAGGATCTCTTTTGCATTGTTGATGGGAATGCAAGGTGGTGCAGCCACTCTGGAAAACAGTATGGAGTTTCCTCAAAAAACTAAAAATAGAACTACCCTATGACCCAGCAATTGCATTACTAGGCATTTATCCATGGGATACAGGTGTGCTGTTTCGAAGGGATACATGCACCCCCATGTTTATAGCAGCACTATCAACAATAGCCAAAGTTGGAAAGAGCCCAAATGTCCACCTATGGATGAATGGATAAAGAAGATGTAGTATATATATACAATAGAGTATTACACGGCAATCAAAAAGAATGAAATCTTGCCATTTGCAACTACGTGGATGGAACTGGAGGGTATTATGCTAAGTGAAATTAGTCAATCAGAGAAAGACAAAAATCATATGACTTCACTCATATGAGGACTTTAAGAGACAAAACAGATGAACATAAGAGAAGAGAAACAAAAATAATATAAAAACAAGGAGGGGGACAAAACAGAAGAGACTCATAAATATGGAGAACAAACTGAGGGTTACTGGAGGAGTTGTGGGAGGGGGGATGTGTTAAATGGGTAAGGGGCATTAAGGATTCTACTTCTGAAATCATTGTTGCACTATATGCTAACTAATTTGGATGTAAATTTTAAAAAATGAAAAATAAAATTAAAAAAATAAATAAATTGATATAACCACTTAAAAAAATAAACAGACTTATCATTTAGAAAAAAAAAGAAATGAAAGTGCCAACATAGTAAAACATCTGGCAAAAATTAATGAGTATTAACCTGTAGGTAAATATGGCAGACTGAAAATAGGCACTTAATTTCAGTCACCCTTGAAATCCTACTAAAATGGCAATTTACACCTGGCAGTTTAGCAAAAGAATATAAGATAAACAAAAATGTGTTTAAACCAGCAAATCAAGGGGAGTTTAACAGTTTAAAAAAAGTTGATCAATGTAATTTGCCATGTTAAGAAGTTAAAGAAGAGGGGCGCCAGGGTGGCTCAGTTGGTTAAGCAGCTGACTCTTGATTTCTGCTCCGGTCATGATCTCACTGTTCATGGGATTGAGCCCCATGTGGGGTTCTGAACTGACAGTTAAGATCCTGCTTGGGATTCTCTCTCTCCCTCTCTTTTTGCCCTACCCTGATTTGCATGCTCTCTCTCTTTCTCTCTCTCTCTCAAAATAAATAAATAAACTTAAAAAAAGAAGTTAAAGAAGAAAAATTGTACAATCAGTTCAATAGATGTAGAAAAACATGTGATAAAATTCAACATACTTTCATGATTAAAAAGAAAAAGCTCAGGAAACTTAAAACACAAGGGATCATTTTTATAAAAAAATAAATAAAAATCAATCTTAACCCACAAGCAAACATAATTTTTAATGCAGAGACACTGAAAGTTATCTTTTTGATGTAAGTAACAAAATAAGGATGCCTCTGTCCCATTTCTTGTCAACATTGCCCTAAGGGTCCTAGCCAAAACTATAAAGCAAAATGAAGAAATATAATGTATAAGGGTTAAACACAAAATACAACTGTCATTATTTGCAAGTGTTATGATTGTGTTCCTAGAAATACAAAAATAATCTAGTGATAATTAATTCAGTTTAGCAAGGTTGCTAGATACAACATCAATATAAAATTTATTTCTATATATGAGCAACAAACATTTAAAAAACAAAAGTTAAAATAATATGCCATTTATTATATTATCAAAATTTAAGTAATTAGGAATAATTATAGCCTAAGATTTGTAAGGCGTATATGGCAAAAGACTATGAAATTTTAATAAAGAAAGTTAAAGGAGACCTAAACAAGTACAGAGACTAAGCACATGGATTTGGGGGCTCTCTATTATTAAATAACAGTTCTCCACAATGTATCTACAATTTCAATGCAATTGAATAAAAATCTCAATAGGTCTGAAGAAATAATAACAAGCCAATTCTAAAAAAAATATATATAATACAAAAAAAAAAAAAAAAACCCAAGACTAGAATACACAAGAAACAATTATAGTAAGGACTTTGGCTCTACCAAAAATAAAGATATTAAAGTACAGCACTTAAAAGAAGGTAGTGGAGAAAGAATGAAATCTGGCCATTTGTAGCAATGTGGATGGAACTGGAGAGTGTTATGCTAAGTGAAATAAGTCAGAGAAAGACAGATACCATATGTTTTCACTCATATGTGGATCCTAAGAAACTTAACAGAAAACCTTGGGGGAGGGGAGGGGGGAAAAAAAGTTACAGAGAGGGAAGGAGGCAAACCATAAGAGACTCTTAAATACTGAGAACAAACTGAGGGTTGATGACGGTTACAGGGGAGGGGAAAGTGGGTGATGGACATTGAGGAAGGCACCTGTTGGGATGAGCACTGGGTGTTGTATGGAAATCAATTTGACAATACATTATATTTAAAAAAATAAAAATAAATAAAAAAAATAAAAGAAGGTAGTGGTGCAAGGACAGGCCAATAGACAAATCAAATAAAATATGTGTGCTCCAGAAACTGACCTACACGTATATGGGTACTTGACTTATGACAAGTCGTAATAATAATGTAGAGTAGTTAGAAGTGGGTGGTCTTTTCAGTACATAATGACAGGAACGTTGAGCATCCTTTTGGGGAAAAATGATATTGGAACACTTACTATGCAACGAAATCAAAATCAATTCCACCTAGCTCATGGCACTGAATAGGAAAGGCAAAATAATAAACCCTTTTAGAAGATAATATAGGTGAATATTTTCAGAACTTCAGGGTAAGGATATAGTCCCAAACAAAACACAAAAAAAAGTATAAGGCTAATAATAATAAAAATATTAATAAATTTGACAAAATTTAAACTAAATACTTCTGTTCATGAAATTACACCACCAAAATAAACAATGACACTCCAGGAGTAATGAATGCCCTTTGTATCTAGATTGTAATCTCATTATACTATTTCTCCAAAAAGAGAACCAGAGCACCTTTTAGTGATGGCAGTTCCAAATCTGTAACACCAAATGTACAGGATGAATCAGAGATATCTTGTCCAGCCTGAAAGCAAGAAAGTTATCAATGGCTACTAGTGTCATACTGAAAGAACACAGGAGCCAATTAGAAGGGGCTCATACTGACCAAAGATGGGACAACTTAAGCATCTAAAAAAATAATGGCTCCAATGAATTGAAGTATATCAAATATATACAAATCTATTTTTCATAATGATAGTCCAAAAATAAAAACTCAAAAATAAAAACTCAAATCTAAGAATTACTATGAGTGGGAAAAACTGGCATTATGTGCCTCCAGACATGATGGAGAGGAACTATATAGCATTACACCTATATACTGACAACAGAGATTTGGAAATTGACATTAAAGAGGATTACCACTTATGACAGCAAAAAAATAACAAATACTTATGGTGACCTTGGGTTAAGCGGAGATTTCTTAGATATGATGCCAAAAACAATTCATAACAAATTCATAAATTGGACTTCAACAAAATTTAAAACTTTTGCTCTGTAAAAATACACCATTTTTCTTTAAATGAAAGAATGAAAATTAAATAAAAGAATGAGAATGAAAAGGCAAGAGACATACTGGGAAAAATCTTTGCAAAGCATATATCTGATAAAAGACTTGTATCCAGATTATATAAAGAACACTCAAAGCTCAGCTATAAGAGAAAAAAACAAGACAATTAAAAATTAGGTAAAAGATTTAATCAGATATTTCACCAAAGAAGATCTATGAAGGGCACATGAAAATGAGTTCAATATCATTGGTCATTAGGGAAATGCAAATTAAAAGCACAATGAGGTTCCACTAGAACGGCTAAAATTTAAAAGACAGACTTTATGAGTGTGGGTGGGATGTAGAAAACTGAAACTTTCATACACTGCTGGTCTGCATGTAGAATAGCACAACCACATTGAAAAACATTTTGGCAGTTTCTTTAAAAGTTAAACATATACCGCTTCTGCCAATGTGTTATTCTGGTGCTGGTGGTGGATCACCCTTTGCCTGGCAAAATGGACACTGAGGCCATGAGCAGATACACCAACCCAATGAACTTTGGTTGTCCTCTCCCGTCTGACTGTGGTGCTGTTGACCATTGGCATGTTCTTCACTGCCTGGTTCTTCATTTATGAGGTTACCTCCACTAAGTACATTTATCTACAAACAGCTTCTCATCTACTTGGTGGCCTTGCTTTTCATGGGCTTTGGAGTCCTCTTCCTGTTGCTCTGGGTTGTCATCTATGTATGGGCTCCCAGTGGTTCCAACCAGGTGGCTTCACTGAATATCTGCTTTTGCAAATTAATTTTTTTACTATTGCTGGAAGTGTCCCATTTGCTGCTCACAATAAAGGCAGATGTGTGACCAAAAAAAAAAAAAAAAAGTTAAACTATACCTACAATACTATCCAGTCATTTAATTCCTAGGTATTTACCCAAGAGAAAGGGAGATACATGTCCACACAAAGACTTGCACATGAAGCATATGGCTTTATTTTTAATAGCCAAAACGTGGAAACAACTCAAATGTCTATCAGCAGATGAATAGATAAATTGTGGTATATCCATACAATGGAAGGCTCAGCAATAACAGGGCAGGAACTAGTGATATAACAACATGAATGAATCTTAAATTACTTATGCTGAATGAAAGAATCACTGTGTGATTCCATTTACATAAAATTCTAGAAAATTCAAACTCATTTATAGAGATACATAGAAGATCAGTGGTCACGTAGGAAGAGTAAAGTGGAGGGATTAACAAGGGTCATAAGGCTGGTCACAGGCCCATTGCATGGTGTCAGAGCACCAGTAAAATGATGACAGCGTAAAAGTGGGAGAGGAACGAGCAGCAGTGATGGGATTGCATAAAATAAATTGATCAATTGGGCAAATCTGTTAAGGATAATGGAATCAGTTTCCTGTTGGGAGAAAGGGAGTAAATGTCTGGAAAGAAGGAAAACTAGAATGAACCTTGTGGTGCTAAAATAAAATTAGAGTTGTCACTGTAGATTCATAGTTTTCAACACATAGATTGATAGGTAAATATAGATGTAAATGTGTATTGTTATATGTGAATATATTTTATTTTATTATTTTATTTTGTTTATTTAAATCCAAATTAGTTAACATATAGTATAATAATGGTTTTAGGAGTAGAATTTAGTGATTTATCACTTACATATAACAGTGCTTATCCCAAGTGCCCTTCTTAATGTCAATCACCCATTTAACCCATTCCCCCATCTAACACCCCTCCAGCAACCATCAGTTTGTTCTCTGTATTTAAGAGTCTCTTAGGGTTTGTCTCTCTGTTTTATGATATGTTAAATAAGCCAGTCAGAGAAAGACAAATATCATATGATTTCACTCATATGTAGAATTTAAGAAACTAAACAGATGAACATAGGGGAAGGGAAGGGAAGGGAAAATAAGATAAAAACAGAGAATGAATATTATATATATATGATATATATATGCATATATACATACATATATACATATAAATGTATACATACACATACATATATTCTCTAGCTATGTCCACTAAGAGAACATGTGAGCAGTAATACCTTCAAAAGCAATAAGCACATCTAGTATCCAGATCTTATTCTCTAAATCCACTAAGTGGAATCTTGGAATTAAATTTCTTGGAGAAATAGTCAGTTTCAAGATAAGGTCAGGAAAAGTAGAACATGATCCTGGAATATTCTTTCTTTTTGTGCCAGAAAATAAGGAATGGCTTAAAGAATGATGGTGATATGTCAAAATGGCAAAGATCTGTCTTGAAGGGACTATCCCACACATCTGGGATGATTTAAGCATCACAGTAAATCATATGTTAAAGCACTATAATCCTTTGAATAAAATTGGAAACCATGACTCAACATAAATTTAAAAATTAATAAGCTGAGTTTCATAAGATATTTAAATGAGGTACTTCAATATCATCAAAGAATCTCCCCACAAAATATCTGTTAATTATAAAGGACAAAAGAGTAAATTTGCAGCTGAGAAGGCTAGCAAACTTAACTACCTTAATCAAGTGATCAAAACTAACAACATCAATAACAGAACAAATAGAAACTATATGCCACCTGGTAGAATGCAATGAAAAGAACATAACATCACTTTTTTTTAATTTTTAAAAAATCTTTATTTTTGAGAGAGAGATAGAGAGACAGAGTGTGAGCAGGGGAGGGGCAGAGGGAGAGGAAGACACAGAATCCGAAGCAGGCTGCAGGCTCTGAGTTGTCAGCACTGAGCTCAATGTGGGGCTTGAACCCACTAACGGGGAGATCATGACCTGAGCTGATGTCGGACGCTTAACCAACTGAGCCACCCAGGCGCCCCATGAACATAACATCACTTTTATAATTTTCTTGGCAAAGATGCATAAAGTAAATCTAATCAAGAGTAAATATCAGATAAGCTTAAATGGAGCGATATTTTACAAAATAATTGACGTATAATCTGCAAAAGCTTCATGGTTATGACAGTCAAAGAAAATTGGAGGAACTGTTTTGAATTGAATTGAAGAAGCCTCAAGAGTGTGTGATTCTGAACTGGAGGTTTTGAATTTTGGAATTGCAAATTAGGGAGTAGATATAAAAGACAGTATTGAGACAATGTGCAAAACTTGAATGGAATCTAAGGATTAGATGGTATGGTACCAATGCTAATTTCCTGCTTTTGATAGTTGTATTGAGGTTATACAATAGAATGTTCTTGTTTATAAGAAACACATACTAATCTACTCCTGAAATCACTGGTTCACTATATGCTAACTAATTTGGATGTAAATTTTTAAAAATAAAAAATAAAATTAAAAAAAATAAATTTTTAAAGAAAAAAAAAAGAAACACATACTAAAGTATCCCAGAAGTAAGGGGCATTATGGAGAATTATATGGGACATATTAGCAGTTTATTCTCGTATAGTGTAAAAAAAAATTATGTACCATATTTTCAACTTTTCTATAAATTTATTTCAGAGAAATTTCATTTTTTTTAACGTTTATTTATTTTTGAGACAGAGAGAGACAGAGCATGAACAGGGGAGGGGCAAGAGAGAGGGAGACACAGAATCTGAAACGGACCCCAGGCTCTGAGCTGTCAGCACAGAGCCCGACGCGGGGCTCGAACTCATGGACCGTGAGATCATGACCTGAGCTGAAGTCGGACGCTTAACCGACTGAGCCACCCAGGCGCCCCAATTTCAGAGAAATTTTAAATGGAAAATTAAAGTCAGGCACTATATGTATGTGTGTGTGTGTGTATATATATATATATATATATATATATATATATATATATATAAAATATAAATACATATTTGTGGGTGTGATTTAATTTATCTAAAGTTAAAAAACAGACAAAACTATTTGTTTAGGGATGTATAATTTGGTGGCAAAACTAAAATGAAAACCAAGAAAATTAATACATAAAAGTTAGGTTAGTGGTTACCACTAATGGCATGGGAGAGGATGATGATTGAGAAGGGAAATGCTTGGAGCTTCTTGGGTGCTGGGAATCTTGTACTATTTGACCTAGGTGATAGTTAAACACACGTTCATTTTACAAATATTCATTAAATTGTACACTTATGTTTTATGCACTTTCCTGTAAGTTTGTTGTATTTCATAGTATAAAATTGTGAAAAGGAATTTTAAGAAAGAAAACAAAATGAGACAATCACTTATCTGAACCCTTTGGGGAAGGATATATTTCAAATTTTAGATTTTTTCAGATTTTAGAAATATGGTGGATAGATATATTTTCTATAACTCCCCAAGTGGATCACTTGCTATAATCACTATAATCAAACACATCAAAATTTCTTCAGCAAAGCATCTAAATAATCACACCAGGTAGCATAAGTAAGAACTATAAGTAGCCAGATATGTTCAAATCAGATGTTGCTGTCAAATGAATTTTCTGCCAATGTAAAATTTTGTTTTATTTTGTTTTGGTTTTGGTCTTCAGAGCTTTTTGAATTTTGAAATTGTGAATTAAGGATTGTAGATGTGTATTAACTTTATAAAATGTACAGAAAAGGAATAGAAATAATCATATGCTATGCAGTGTAACTATGAAAAGCACTTATATACTAAATGACATGCATAAACAGTGAAAATTATTCAACTGAAAACAATGGTATAACCATATTGCAAGATTGTACTGGGAAGTACACATTAATAATATAACTTTTATTTCCTGAAAATTGCTAGTCTGTATGTATGTAAAGAGAGATAAATCCCTACATAGATACCGCCTAAAACTGAAAAAAGAGGCAGCAATACAGGCATTATTTAGCAACATAGAGTTAAACACCAAGACATTCTAAAAAAGGTAAAAATGATTGTTTCTACATTCTGGAAAATGGGAGAGTGGTAAGAGAGAATCATAACTCTGTTACTTTTCATAAGCCTCAACGGTTTTATTTGGCTCTTTAAATTGTGTGGAAGAGGGGCGCCTGGGTGGCTTGGTTGGTTAAGCGTCCGACTTCAGCTCAGGTCATGATCTCACGGTCTGTGAGTTCGAGCCCCGTGTCGGGCTCTGTGCTGACCGCTCAGAGCCTGGAGCCTGTTTCAGATTCTGTGTCTCCCTCTCTCTCTGCCCCTCCCCTGTTCATTCTCTGTCTCTCTCTGTCTCAAAAATAAATGTTAAAAAAAATTAAAAAAAAAATTGTGTGGAAGAAATATGTAAACCTTTTTAAAAAAGTAATTGTTAAGTACCTAGTATGTTCAGGATACTGTACATAAGTAAGATATAAAAACCATTCTCAAAGTATTCTATTTCGGGTCAGCCATGTATCCATAAATAAAATGACCAGGACTACCAAATGTATATGATAACAGTCATTGGAGGTTTAGCCAACAGCAGTTCAGAAGAGGGCAGAGAATGATTATTAAAGGAGTATGCCTGAGATGAGACTTAAAAATGGGTAGAATCAATATTTGTGCTCATGTTACACCCTTGCTAACAAAAGGGCTTCCACTCTGGTCTGAGATTTGGATATCTGAAATGAAGACTTGGGGAAATGATATTGTTGATGGGGTCTTCAATTGGCAAAGAAATGGAAATGCCATTAAATAAAAGCCAAAAGGAAGGCAAAGAATCACAAGAAAACAAAAGTATATCTTTCTAACATTAATTCCAGAAATAGGTGGTTTCCACTTCATTCTACTAGAGCAGTGGTTCTCAACTGGGGGCTATTTTGTTGCCTTGAGTATATCTGACAATGTCTAAATATGTTTTTCAGTGGAGAAGTGCTACTGGCAAAGTGGGTAAAGGCCAGAGATGCTACTAAACATCCTACAATGCACAGACAGCACACACAACAGAGAATTATCCCATGCAAAATGCCTGCAATGCTGAGATTGAGAAACTTTGTCCTAGATCATCCAATCCTGTTCCCTGTGCAGAGGTGGCCTTAGAAAGAGGGGAACAGGAATTGGCACAGGTATTATATCTTAAAAGATTCCAGGAAAACCTCCTAAGCACACTTGTCTCCTTGGGTTGATTACTGGTACTCTAAAGTTTACCATTAAAAGTATCCCTTTGGGTTAAAATATTGCATATCTGGAAGTTCCCAATTAAAAGGAAGAAGTAACCCACTAAAGCAGCAATATCAAATGAGTTTCATCTTAACACTGAATCTGACCAACTGGAAGGGGTTACCAAGAATACTATGTTAAAAAGATTCTGAAGACTCATTTGGGTTCTGTATAGGAAAGGACCATGGCTGACTCATGATATGTAAACAGACACAGGAGAATGAGTGGGGACATGTCCTACATGTTTGCCTTTAACATCTTCTATTGAGTTCAATTATCAGGTCTGTTTTTCAGCTTTGTAGGGAATCATTGGAGAAATAAAATTCTTGACTGCAAAATTAAAGACGAGTATGGTAGATTAAAGACTCTAGAAAGATGTTCATGCCCTAATTTCCAGAACCTGTGAATAAGTTACGTTACACAGCAAGAGAGAGTGAAGACGAAAGAAGGAATTAAGGCTGACCTCAAAATAGGGAAATTATCCTGGGTTATTCAGGTGGGCCCAAAGTGATCACAGACATAAAAATTGAAAGTAAAAGGAGGAAAGTAAGAGTCAGAGTGAAATATGATGACAAAAGCAAAGTCAGAGAGATCTATAAGAGAAAGCCTCCACCAGCCACTGCTGGCTTTGAAGATGGAAGGGAGCCATAGGCCATGAGGAAAGCACGGAAAAAGCAAGAAAATGGATTCTCTCCTAAAATCTCCAGGAAGGAATGCAGCCCTGCTGACACCCTGATTTTAACCCAATGACACCATTTCAGACTTCTGACCTTCAGGACTGTCTGATAATAAATTTGTGCTGTTTTAAGCCCTAAGATTATGGTAACTTGTTGAAACAACAGCAAACTAATGTAGTGGGGAAGCAAAAAAATTGGGGAGAATTATCATTAGCAATATTGGGCCAAATAGGGAAAACCAAAGTAGGGCTTCAATGTGGTGAACTTTGAGCCTCTAGAGGGTAGCAGTATAGTTCTGAGAACTGGCAGATAGGAGTGATAGACCCCAAGGGGAAAGGGTCCTGAGCGAAAACAGTTTATGACAAACCTGACTTCTTAATTGTGTTCCTAAATACAAGGTCCCCAGGGAAAGATGGGAGTAGAGCAGGTTTTCCTTGTAGAGTCTGGCAGGTAGATTCCTGAAGGAGGAGTAGAGACTTGCTGAATAGCCCAAGGGAATCAGGTCACTTTATTTTTCCCATCAGGCACTCTAGTTTCCCTAACATAAGCCTGGCCAGCATCTTACCTGAATTAACATGAGGGACAGCCTTCCCAACCAGCTCACGAGTTACAAATCTGGGACATTTTTGAGGTTTGACTTAAAGTTATTCCTGCAATCCTTGAATAATTGCCATCTCCACTCAAGCCCAATGCATGTTTTATTTGTGTAAAAACTCTTAGCCAGAGTCCTTTATTACTTTCAGTTATATGACTGATTACCTTAAACCACACTAGCAGTAGCACAAAGGATCAAAAACAGAAAAATCTGCTTACGCAGTCTTTGGACCTGAGAACCAAGTGGAAACATTAATACCTTAAAGCTGAAAGCAGTTACTGGATAAAACTCCTAAGGAACCTTGAACAACCTATTCAACCAAAACAACATCCTGTCCCACAAATGTTTCAATTCATGTTGTGAAATAAAACAGACATTATGTTTTTACCCTTAGAACATAAAACATGGTATTGACCTTCCAGTGCTATGAAAGAGATATACAATTTCAGAAAGTAGAATAGGTCTACAGTTTTGTTGGAAAACAGTTATGGCTTCATGTTTGTTTTTTTCAGGTTGAACCTACTGCCAGATAATTATTTCAAAATGAATCTCTTTCCCAATCCTCTGAAAAAGAATGCTTGGCATGTTTTGATTGGTCAGTGTGCCATCATGCATTTTATAAGCTCTTCACTTAATCTGATGTTAATGTATGCTTTTTAGGCAAAGGAGAAAGACTATGCCCAGAGGTTATAGTAGTAACACCTGAATTACTCAACACATATTTACTTGGTTTAATATGCCAGAGAAAGGAAGGCAACTCTGTCTTTTTTTTTTAAATCATATTCTTCTATAAAGCCTTCCCTGACTAGCTTGAAAAGCACCATGCACTTCTCCATCATAACTCTCACTGCATATATTCAATGTCTGAATGAGTAATAACCTATTCAATGTCTTCCCTGTTATATATTGTAAGTTCCAAGAGAGTAAAGACCATGTTGGTTTTATTCTATGTCCTACTTCTATTGCCTAATACTGTGCTTTTACAGTAAATTTTATTTGAACTTATTCTAAGTTAATAAATGAACAAGCAATTACTTCCTTCCCTAAGAGCTGAGAAGTTTAATCCCAAGACATCTAGGTACTCTCAAAATAGCTCTTTCTAGACAAATATAAATGACATGGAAATTTTCTCAATATAGTGTTTTTTGAGGAAACATTTTACTTATTCTGCCACACTGAGAAAACACTCTTATCTGGCAATCTCTTCAGCACATTTACATTTAGTGTGTATTTGGTATTTCTTCTTTTCTAACTTTTTATTATGCTTATATCTTATCAAATCATATTGTTTATGTCTTTACTTTGCATGCTCTTAGACTCCCTCTCTGCCTGCTCTAGTTTTTGGATACATCAAGTAAAGCACTTTAACTATCCTACTTCAGGTTCAATGTTAAATACTGGCCTTAGCCCATCCCAGCCCCTCAAGAAAAGTAGGTGAATTTACAAGGGGATGACTTACTGGTTTATGTTTTCAGGTTTCAAGAAATACAGCCTCCAGGGGAAAGGTGGGTCTAAGCAGAATTATATCTGTGCTCAAATTTGTTGTTCATTTTGTACCATTTCAATTCTTTCCTTCCTCCAGTCTTCAAAAAATGTGGATTTTGTCAACCTTGCCTCTTACTGCAAAAAAAAAATGTTTTGCCATTTAGTGACAGGAATATAGTCTGTTAAAAAATGCTCAAGTGGTGCCAAAAGCATTATTGTGTGAGAGTTCTCAACTTTGCCCCTCTGTGACTATGTGCTTACCTCCTGGCATTGGAAGATAATAGCCTGAGGATAATTATTTTCTAATCTTAAAAAGAGAAAAAAAAAACCTTCTTTGTTGTGGGGGGGGGAGCTGTGGGGGAGGCGGGGCGTGGAGACCAGAACTCTGAGTGTATATAGGGATGATAAATAGATTTGGTGGGCTGAGAGAGTCTTTGGAAAGAACTTTAGAGTGGGTAGGGAATGGGACGAGTGATGAAGTAATTTTAAGGAGTTCTCCTAGATATTATTTTGTCATTCTTTAAGAGTCTTGTCAAATATTCGAATTACCTTCTGATTAGTCTCTATTGTCAAACTTGTATTTATTTGAATGTGATGCATCATACAGACTGTATCAAGTGGGGCCCAATGTTTAAATGGGATCTTTCTCCCTTGTTCCCCTCATCTCTAATTATAGGGAAACCACTATAAGTGGGAGACAACCAATCAGAATTTTCTAAGCTAATTTAACCTTTATTTTCCCAGAGGACTCATAGGAGACACAAATAAGTGAAAGAGAGTTATTCTGCTAGAACAAGAAATTCTGTTAGAACACACATACACACAACTGTTGGAGGATAGATACATTTCAATCTTTAATACTTTCTCCATCTACAGCTCTAATCTATAAAAGATGAGCACTCAGCTCAAACTCAGAATGATGACCCTGAGATACTATTAAAATCTCACTTTTTGAACATACTAAAGAAAGAAAAATAACCAGAAGAGATTTTGACATAAGACACAATCCTTTCTAGCCCTGAGCATTGTACTTAAGTTTGCTGCACACCTGTTTGGCAACCTTAAAGACACAAACAATTCAAAAAGGGATCAGTGACTTGTGACCATATAGATGAGAATGAAATCCCACCTTAACACACCAATAATTTTTGTTCTGTTTCTTCTTTTCAAAAGATGGGACAATATGAGCAGCACCTCAAAGAAACACACTGGAACCTCTGTGTCCTGAGGAAATTCTAAACCACTGAAGGGCAAAACCAGTAAACCTTTCTCTTTCCCACTGGAAACTTTTCCTCAAAATGACAAATTTCTACCAGTTTTATTTATACATCCTGAACCAGGACAAAGAATCAGTCCCTCACACTCGCACAGCATTTATAGACATTACTGTGGCCAACTTTTTTGGCCTCCTTTCAATTCTGTTGAGAAGAAAACCCTGAATTCCAACCTCTGTTGATGGCTCTCATCCCAGGCCACACAATTGGCAAAACTCTGAGTCCCAAGACCTCCCAAAAAGATGCTTAGGAATCTGAAATAGGTACCCACTGCTTATTTTAGCAATAGAGATTTGTGTTTCATTTGCCACTGTTACTTAAACAATTCTTTAGACATGACTTTCAAGTCCCTCACTTGATCTTTTTTCCATTGACATATTTACCCCAATTCTCTCCTCCTCTTCTCAGGCTTTCACTCTTGACATCTCTGCTAGTACTGATATCAACACCATGGTTGTGTTTAGTCTCCCCCTAGTGCCAGGCTCACTGATGTGGTGAATGGAGTTCTGGAAGGTGGAGCCGAGGGGGTTGAGTCATCAGTCAGCATCTCCTGTCTCCCTGGATCTGACCACAATGACAGAGGCTCATCTCACTCAAGTGTCACTGGGAGGCCACAGCCAGAAGGAGGTGGAGGACTTCTCCCATTGGACTGGAACCACTTTAAGAAAGGATACATTTTTGGCACAGCAATGGAGAGATGTTAGTACAGAAATATCAGTGCAGCTTCCACTCCCTGTTGTCCTTCAGGCCATAGCTTAAATGTGACTTTTTTTTTAAATGTTTATTTGCTTGTTTGTTGTTTTTATTTATTTTGAGAGAAGAGGAGTGTGCACAAGCAGGGGAGGGACAGAGAGAGAAAGAGGAGATGAATCCATGCTGAGCATAGAGCACAACGTGGGGCTCAATCCCAAGACCACGAGATCATGACCTGAGCTGAAATCAGAAGTTGGATGCTTAACCAACTGAGCCACCCAGGCACCCCTAAATGTGCCTGTTTCTAAATGCATAAACCATTTTGGAAACCAACTAAAGCTAAACATATATATATATATATATATATATATATATATATATATGCCTATTCTGTGACCCAATGTTTCCACTTCTGACTACATATGTCTAGGTATATATATAATATGTTCACATTATATATTCAGGTTATATACCATATATTCAATAAACTATATATGCATATAAGTAATATAAATTTTTTCATGTGTTCACCAAAAGATATGCATAAAAATGTTCAGAGCAGCACTATTTATAATACTAAAGACAGGAACTACCTAAGTATCCATCAATAGTTTAATGGATAAATTGTGATTCTGTTACATCAATAGAATATCAAAATATTCTTTGATAGAATACTATAAAGGACTGAGAATTTTAAAAACTATAAATATGTACAATTAGGATGAATACTACCAAATATAATAAAAAAGAAAGCATATCAAAAATAGTAAATACTGTGTGGCTTCATAAGTTAAAAAGTAGGCAAAATTTATACTCTTAAAAGTTAGGATAGAGGTTACCACTGGGGGTTATGACTGGAAAGGAGTACAAGGGGGTCTTCTGTAGCACTAGTAATTTTAGATTTTTTATCTAGGTGTTGCTTACCCTGATGCGTTTAAGTGGTGAAGGAGTTATCAACTTTTCTCTTTGTATCTGATACTTCAATTAAAAAAATTTTTAGGGGAACTACTGGGACCTCATCAAAATAAAAACCTTCTACACAGCAAAGGAAACAATCAGCAAAACTAAAAGGCAACCAACAGAATGGGAGAAGATATTTGCAAATGACATACCAGATAAAGGGTTAGTATCCAAAATCTATAAAGAACTTATCAAACTCAACACCCAGAAAGCAAATAATCCACTGAAGAAATGGGCAAAAGACATGAATAGACACTTCTCCAAAGAAGACATCCAGATGGCCAAACGGCACATGAAAAAATGCTCAACATCACTCATCATCAGGGAAATACAAATCAAAACCACAATGAGATACCACCTAAACCTGTCAGAATGGCTAACATTAACAACTCAGGCAACAACAGATGTTGGCGAGGATGCGGAGAAAGAGGATCTCTTTTGCATTGTTGGTGGGAATGCAAGGTGGTGCAGCCACTCTGGAAAACAGTATGGAGTTTCCTCAAAAAACTAAAAATAGAACTACCCTATGACTCAGCAATTGCACTACTAGGCATTTATCCATGGGATACAGCTGTGCTGTTTCGAAGGGATACATGCACCCCCATGTTTATAGCAGCACTATCAACAATAGCCAAAGTATGGAAAGAGCCCAAATGTCCATCTATGGATGAATGGATAAAGAAGATGTAGTATATATATACAATGGAGTATTACTTGGCAATCAAAAAGAATGAAACCTTGTCATTTGCAACTATGTGGTTGGAACTGGAGGGTATTATGCTAAGTGAAATTAGTCAATCAGAGAAAGACAAAAATCATATGACTTCACTCATGAGGACTTTAAGATACAAAACAGATGAATATAAAGAAAGGGAAACAAAAATTAAAAAAACAGGGAGGGGGACAAAACAGAAGAGACTCACAAATATGGAGAACAAAATGAGGGTTACTGGAGGGGTTCTGGGAGGGAGGATGGGCTAAATGGATAGGGGGATTAAGGAATCTACTGAAATCATTATTGCACTATATGCTAACTAATTTGGATGTAAATTTTAAAAAATAGAAAATAAAACAAGTTAAAATTTAAAAAAAAATTTTTAAAGCCATCTTCTCACACACGCTAAGACATGGATGAAACTTGAAGACATGCTGAGTGAAATAAGCCACTCGCAGAAGGACAAATATTGTATGATTCCACTTCTATGAGGTACCTAGAATTGGCAAATTCATAGTAACAGAAAGTAGAATAGCAGTTACCAGGGGCTGAAGGGATGGAGAAATGGGGAGTTATTTTTTTAATGGGCATAGAGTTTTGTTTGTGATGGTTCTCTGAGGCTCAGACTCCTCAGGAATTAGCTTTAGGGAAAAACCAACAGACAAGTCACTGAGGCCAGAGAAGTGGTAGCTAAGGAAGGGGAGGATTTAGAACGGTCACTGGAGGACAAAAGACAATGAATATCGGCTGGAAACTGTGACTTTTTCACTAGGAATGGAGGCTCATTAGAACCCTGGAGGAGCTGCTGCCAAGAAGCATGAAGGGTGGCCTGTGGCAGCCATGGATGCTCACTGCTCAGAACTCCCTACAAGAAAGAACTTGCCAGATGAGAGAGGGAAGATGGCAGCATAGGAGGACGCTGGGCTCACCGCGCTTCCTGCTGATCACTTAGATTCCACCTACACCTGCCTAAATAACCCAGAAAACCACCAGAGGATTAGCAGAATGGAGTCTCTGGAGCCAAACGCAGACAAGAGGCCCACGGAAGAGGGTAGGAAGGACGGCGAGGCGATGCGCGCTCCACGGACTGGCTGGAGGGAGCCGGGGCGGAGGGGCGGCTCACCGGCCAAGCAGAGCCCCCGAGTCTGGCTGGCAAAAGCGGAGGGGCCTGACGGACTGTGTTCCGACAGCAAGCGCGACTTAGCGTCTGGGAGGTCATAAGTTAACAGCTCTGCTCCGAAAGCGGGAAGGCTGGAGGACAAAAGGAGGAAGAGCTGCTGAGCCCCCGGATGACAGAGCTCAGTTTGGTGGGGAACAAAGGCCCTCGCCAGCGCCATCTCCCCCACCCATCCCCCAGCCAAAATCCCAAAGGGAACCAGTTCCTGCCAGGGAACTTGCTCGCTCTGCGCAAACACCCAACTCTGTGCTTCTGCGGAGCCAAACCTCCAGCAGCGGATCTGACTCCCTCCCTCTGCCACAGGGCCCCTCATGAAGTGGATCACCTAAGGAGAAGCAGGCTAAGCCTGCCCCTCCTGCCCCCGTGCACCTTGCCTACCCACCCCAGCTAATACGCCAGATCCCCAGCATCACAAGCCTGGCAGTGTGCAAGTAGCACAGACGGGCCACGCCACCCCACAGTGAATCCCGCCCCTAGGAGAGGGGAAGAGAAGGCACACACCAGTCTGACTGTGGCCCCAGCGGTGGGCTGGGGGCAGACATCAGGACTGACTGCGGCCCCGCCCACCAACTCCAGTTATACACCACAGCACAGGGGAAGTGCCCTGCAGGTCCTCACCACTCCAGGGACTATCCAAAATGACCAAACGGAAGAATTCCCCTCAGAAGAATCTCCAGGAAATAACAACAGCTAATGAACTGATCAAAAAGGATTTAAATAATATAACAGAAAGTGAATTTAGAATAGTCATAAAATTAATTGCTGGGCTTGAAAACAGTATAGAGGACAGCAGAGAATCTCTTGCTACAGAGATCAAGGGACTAAGGAACAGTCACGAGGAACTGAAAAGCGCTTTAAACGAAATGCAAAACAAAATGGAAACGACGACAGCTCAGATTGAACAGGCAGAGGAGAGAATATGTGAACTAGAAGATAAAGTTATGGAAAAAGAGGAAGCTGAGAGAAGAGAGATAAAAAACTCCAGGAGTATGAGGGGAAAATTAGAGAACTAAGGGATACACTAAAAAGAAATAATATACGCATAATTGGTATCCCAGAGGAGGAAGAGAGAAGGAAAGGTGCTGAAGGGGTACTTGAAGAAATTATAGCTGAGAACTTCCCTGAACTGGGGAAGGAAAAAGGCATTGAAATCCAAGAGGCACAGAGAACTCCCTTCAGACGTAACTTGAATCGATCTTCTGCACGACATATCATAGTGAAACTGGCAAAATACAAGGATAAAGAGAAAATTCTGAAAGCAGCAAGGGATAAACGTGCTCTCACATATAAAGGGAGACCTATAAGACTTGTGACTTATCTCTCTACTGAAACTTGGCAGGCCAGAAAGAATTGGCACGAGATCTTCAGTGTGCTAAACAGAAAAAATATGCAGCCGAGAATCCTTTATCCAGCAAGTCTGTCATTTAGAATAGAAGGAGAGATAAAGGTCTTCCCAAACAAACAAAAACTGAAGGAATTTGTCACCACTAAACCAGCCCTACAAGAGATCCTAAGGGGGACCCTGTGAGACAAAGTACCAGAGACATCACTACAAGCATAAAACATACAGACATTACAATGACTCTAAACTGTATCTTTCTATAATAACACTGAATGTAAATGGATTAAATGCGCCAACCAAAAGACATAGGGTATCAGAATGGATTAAAAAACAAGACCCATCTATTTGCTGTCTACAAGAGACACATTTTAGACCTGAGAACACCTTTAGATTCAGAGTGAGGGGATGGAGAACTATTTATCATGCTACTGGAAGCCAAAAGAAAGCTGGAGGAGCCATACTTATATCAGACAAACTAGACTTTAAATTAAAGGCTGTAACAAGAGATGAAGAAGGACATTATGTAATAGTTACAGGGTCTATCCATCAGGAAGAGCTAACAATTATAAATGTCTATGCGCCGAATACCAGAGCCCCCAAATATATAAAACAATTACTCATAAACAGAAGCAACCTTATTGATAAGAATGTGGTAATTGCAGGGGACTTTAACACTCCACTTACAGAAATGGATAGATCATCTAGACACACGGTCAATAAAGAAACAAGGGCCCTGAAGGATACATTGGATCAGATGGACTTGACAGATATATTTAGAACTCTGCATCCCAAAGCAACAGAATATACTTTCTTCTCCAGTGCACATGGAACATTCTCCAAGATACATCATATACTGGGTCACAAAACAGCCCTTCATAGTTGACAAGAATTGAAATTATACCATGCATACTTTCAGACCACAATGCTATGAAGCTTGAAATCAACCACAGGAAAAAGTCTGGAAACCCTCCAAAAGCATGGAGGTTAAAGAACACCCTACTAGAGAATGAGTGGGTCAACCAGGCAATTAGAGAAGAAATTAAAAAATATATGGAAACAAATGAAAATGAAAATACAACAATCCAAACGCTTTGGGACGCAGCGAAGGCAGTCCTGAGAGGAAAATACATTGCAATCCAGGCCTATCTCAAGAAACAAGAAAAACCCCCAATACAAAATCTAACAGCACACCTAAAGGAAATAGAAGCAGAACAGCAAAGGCAGCCTAAACCCAGCAGAAGAAGAGAAATAAGAAAGATCAGAGCAGAAATAAACAATATAGAATCTAAAAAAAACTGTAGAGCAGATCAACAAAACCAAGAGTTGGTTTTTTGAAAAAATAAACAAAATTGACAAACCTCTAGTCAGGCTTCTCAAAAAGAAAAGGGAGATGACCCAAATACATAAAATCATGAATGAAAATGGAATTATTACAACCAATCCCTCAGAGATACAAACAATTCTCAGGGAATACTATGAAAAATTATATGCCAACAAATTGGACAACCTGGAAGAAATGGACAAATTCCTAAACACCCACACTCTTCCAAAACTCAATCAGGAGGAAAGAGAAAGCTTGAACAGACCCATAACCAGCGAAGAAATTGAATCGGTTATCAAAAATCTCCCAACAAATAAGAGTCCAGGACCAGATGGCTTCCCAGGGGAGTTCTACCAGACGTTTAAAGCAGAGATAATACCTATCCTTCTCAAGCTATTCCAAGAAATAGAAGGGGAAGGAAAACTTCCAGACTCATTCTATGAAGCCAGTATTACTTTGATTCCTAAACCAGAGACCCAGTAAAAAAAGAGAACTACAGGCCAATATCCCTGATGAATATGGATGCAAAAATTCTCAATAAGATACTAGCAAATCGAATTCAACGGCATATAAAAAGAATTATTCACCATGACCAAGTGGGATTCATTCCTGGGATGCAGGGCTGATTCAACATTTGCAAATCAATCAACGTGATACATCACATTAACAAAAAAAAAGAGAAGAACCATATGATCCTGTCAATCGATGCAGAAAAGGCCTTTGACAAAATCCAGCACCCTTTCTTAATAAAAACCCTTAAGAAAGTTGGGATAGAAGGAACATACTTAAAGATCATAAAAGCTATTTATGAAAAGCCCACAGCTAACATCATCCTCAACAGGGAAAAACTGAGAGCTTTTTCCCTGAGATCAGGAACACGACAGGGATGCCCACTCTCACTGCTGTTGTTTAACATAGTGCTGGAAGTGCTAGCATCAGCTATCAGACAACAAAAGGAAATGAAAGGCATCCAAATTGGCAAAGATGAAGTCAAGCTTTCGCTTTTTGCAGATGACATGATATTATACATGGAAAATCCGATAGACTCCACCAAAAGTCTGCTAGAACTGATACACGAATTCAGCAAAGTTGCAGGATACAAAATCAGTGTACAGAAATCAGTTGCATTCTTATACACTAAGAATGAAGCAACAGAAAGACAAATAAAGAAACTGATCCCATTCAAAATTGCACCAAGAAGCATAAAATACCTAGGCATAAATCTAACCAAAGATGTAAAAGATCTGTATGCTGAAAACTATAGAAAACTTATGAAGGTAATTGAAGAAGATTTAAAGAAATGGAAAGACATTCCCTGCTCATGGATTGGAAGAATAAATATTGTCAAAATGTCAATACTACCCAAAGCTATCTACACATTCAATGCAATCCCAATCAAAATTGCACCAGCATTCTTCTCAAAACTAGAACAAGCAATCCTAAAATTCATATGGAACCACAAAAGGCCCCAAATAGCCAAAGTAATTTTGAAGAAGAAGACCAAAGCAGGAGGCATCACAATCCCAGACTTTAGCCTCTACTACAAAGCTGTCATCATCAAGACAGCATGGTATTGGCACAAAAACAGACACATAGACCAATGGAATAGAATAGAAACCCCAGAACTAGACCCACAAACGTATGGCCAACTCATCTTTGACAAAGCAGGAAAGAACATCCAATGGAAAAAAGACAGTCTCTTTAACAAATGGTGCTGGGAGAACTGGACAGCAACATGCAGAAGGTTGAAACTAGACCACTTTCTCACTCCATTCACAAAAATAAACTCAAAATGGATAAAGGACCTGAATGTGAGACAGGAAACCATCAAAACCCAGTGGAGAAAGCAGGAAAAGACCTCTCTGACCTCAGCCGTAGCAATCTCTTACTCGACACATCCCCAAAGGCAAGGGAATTAAAAGCAAAAGTGAATTACTGGGACCTTATGAAGATAAAAAGCTTCTGCACAGCAAAGGAAACAACCAACAAAACTAAAAGGCAACCAACGGAATGGGAAAAGATATTTGCAAATGACATATCGGACAAAGGGCTAGTATCCAAAATCTATAAAGAGCTCACCAAACTCCACACCCGAAAAACAAATAACCCAGTGAAGAAATGGGCAGAAAACATGAATAGACACTTCTCTAAAGAAGACATCCGGATGGCCAAGAGGCACATGAAAAGATGTTCAACATCGCTCCTTATCAGGGAAATACAAATCAAAACCACACTCAGATATCACCTCACGCCAGTCAGAGTGGCCAAAATGAACAAATCAGGAGACTATAGACGCTGGAGAGGATGTGGAGAAACGGGAACCCTCTTGCACTGTTGGTGGGAATGCAAATTGGTGCAGCCACTCTGGAAAACAGTGTGGAGGTTCCTCAAAAAATTAAAAATAGACCTACCCTATGACCCAGCAACAGCACTGCTAGGAATTTATCCAAGGGATACAGGAGTACTGATGCATAGGCGCACTTGTACCCCAATGTTTATAGCAGCACTCTCAACAATAGCCAAATTATGGAAAGAACCTAAATGTCCATCAACTGATGAATGGATAAAGAAATTGTGGTTTATATACACAATGGAATACTACGTGGCAATGAGAAAAAATGAAATATGGCCTTTTGTAGCAACGTGGATGGAACTGGAGAATGTGATGCTAAGTGAAATAAGCCATACAGAGAAAGACAGATACCATATGTTTTCACTCTTATGTGGATCCTGAGAAACTTAACAGAAACCCATGGGGGAGGGGAAGGAAAAAAAAAAAGAGGTTGGAGTGGGAGAGAGCCAAAGCATAAGAGACTGTTAAAAACTGAGAACAAACTGAGGATTGATGGGGGGTGGGAGGGAGGGAAGGGTGGGTGATGGGTATTGAGGAGGGCACCTTTTGGGATGAGCACTGGGTGTTGTATGGAAACCAATTTGACAATAAATATCATATATATAAAAAAAAAAAAAAAGGAAGAACTTGCCAGCAGCTTCAGCTATTAATGCTTTCAGGATCTGCCTTAACTTTCAAGTTGAAGCCATATTCTTCTAAGGCATTCCTGGCCAATGACAACACAACAGAGACACTAGTGCCTCACCATTAATGCCACTCTAAAAAGCAATCTTTGCTTTAGACGTCCCCACCAGGTTGGCTGATGTTTTGTCAGATCTGAGGCTCTCCCTATCCATTCCTGTTTTCCATTTCTCTTCCTTTGCAGGTGTCAGAGCTGTATCATATTCTGAAGGCTCTCCTTGCCAAATCCCACTTCTTTTCCCTTTTGCCTGTCACAGATAATATCTCCCAATAAACCTCTTGCACTTCCAACTTTGTCTCAGGGTCTGCTTACTCTAGGACCCAACTGACACAAATGGTTTTGAGTACAAACTCCAAATTTAATGCCACAAGGGCAAACACAAAAATTATAAGCATTCTTTCAGGAAAGGAAAACTTATTTACAAGCATCAAAAACCCTATGTGGTGGGCTCCAGGTATGTTTTTTATTTAATGATCATAAACAATTCCTTTGAGAAATGTAAGAAAGACCATCCAGAAATAAAATCATAGTTGAAATCCATTGAATAGTTACTATGCACCTAACTCTTGACATACAACTTTCCACCTATTTCTCACAATGCCTTATGAAGTGTGTAGTATTTTTATTATTCCCTTATACAAATGAAAACAAATGGAGGTTAGTTTTATTGCCCAATGACATAATTAGTAAGTTAAAAAATCAGAATTTGTACCAAGGTAAGCTTAAGCTATTAACTTCTATACTGTTTCAGCTACCCAGCATTGATTTGTATTGTTAATGACTGAAGAATCCTAACAGGAATATGGATCCGGGGATCAAATTATAGGGTATAGAGCCATAAGAGAATTGTGCACTCATAGAAACAAATTTAGCCCCATCTGAAAGTATCATCTCTATATCTGAGCCAAGTAGCCTCAATATCTATTTCTAAAAAGATTGTTTTGTTTGTTTTTTTTTTTTGCTAGTTGAGTTTGCCAATTCCTGTGATGTTTTCAGAAATTTCTTTTGAAATGTCCAGTTTTGCACATGACCACAGGGAAAAATAGGATGTGGTCCTAGTCCCTAGTCTCCTGACAGTAGATGTAGCATGAAGGGGATTATCAGCTTCCTCCTGAAAGAGAGCTTTCAGTGTAGCAAAAAGTATAGTTTCTATAAACGAGGAAGACAGAAAGGCTTCCTTATGCAATGAAATTTCAATGGTGGTGGTAGCGTGTATGTGTTTTAAAGAGGGATTGGTTGCTTGGAAATCTTTGATTCCTTCTTCAACTCTTATAGTAATCTCAGCCCTATAGCTATAAGAGTTAGGGATTCTTGCGGCATGCTGATCATAAAAAATTAAGGAATTTTAGTTTGTCTCCTTGAAAATAAAACCCTGAGTTTGATCTTCTAGATTATAGGTTGGATTTACAGTCTTGTCAATTATCTTATATAAAAATCCTGGACATTTATTTTTAAAGCGTTCCCTTACCAGAGACTCTATTCAATATGCCCACTAGAGTATCATGTCATTAAGAGTGGCTGGTATACTGGGAATTCATGTAAAGGAATAGTTTAAATACCCCAATAGTAGCTGTTGGAAACATGAATAAGTAGAACATATTTGTTTAGGATCTATCTTGTGAGGTCAAATGGGTTTAGATATTTCCCATGCTAGCATGTGAATAGTGTCAGGGAACATATCCAAGCTATGCCTCATACAAAAGAAAGGTATATAGAATAGCTGAGGAAGTTGGCAGGCATCCTTAGATATGTGGATCCCTCAAGCCAACTATATCAGTATCCTCCAGCCAATGTGTCTTTTGAGGGCCAGGGAAGCTACACTACGCTAACGTTAGGGTGGTTAGTTCCTGATAACCCTTTCTAAACTATCTTGCTGTCATCTGCTAGGTAAATGTTTATTGAGTGAAATTATGGCTGTGAGCTTAATTGCCAGCATGCAATCCAAGAGATCCCCACTTCAAATCCATTATGTTAGTGGCAGCAGTAGAATCATAGTAACTTACTTTAAAAGTGGGGCAAGACACATGGGAAGAAGTAATTTTTATTCCCTAGATTTCATGGTGGTATTTCAGTTCAGTTCACCGGATGGCTACAAAGATCATAGAAATATGATTGGTACTGTACTTGAGCTGGAACTTTTGGTTACCTCCAGCCAGTGCATCATTCAGGGGTCAGTTATAGAAAACAGAAACCACATTCGCTATTTTCAGCAGAAAGGAATGTAAGAAATGCAGAGAATTGGGTGTATATAAAATATTGGAAAAGATGGGGAAACAAATTTGAGGCAGGGCCTCCAGGAATGACTCCCAGAAGACAGAACTGGCCTGCCAAGAAACCAGCTACCATGGCATAATCAAAAAGGTAGAGAATCAGGAAACTGCCATGGAATTCAGCCTACACAGCAATCCGGAAATCACAATGCCCCACTGATATAGCTCTTGTCTCTGAAGTTACACTGCTCCTGCTTGACCGGCATCAGCAAAACCTGCATGTCCAGTATCCCATGCCTTGAGCCCAATGGAGCTAGTGACTAGATATTGTGATGCTACTACAGAAAGCCCAACCCCTCCACACCATGCTTGCCTGCAGAAACAGAAACAACAGCACTCCTCCATACTTATATCTGTCTTCCAAATATCCCACAAGTGCATCCCACAAGCGATTGGCCAAATTTAAATCACATTTGCCGCCCTAAACAGAGATACAGTTTTTGGTTTCCCAGCCTATGAGGTACAGACAAGCATCCTAAATGGAGGGGCAAAGGATGAACCTCAGCCAGCTGGCTCTGTCCATGGAGGAAGGAGAGAGCAGTGAGTAGTGAAAAGCCACAGGTGAAGGCATTTGCTGGCTTGCAAAGAGCAGAAATGGAATCAGAAGAGAAGAGAGAAAAGCATAGCTCAATGGAACATTCAGACAGGTTTGATGTGGAGAATTTTTTCTGTGTTTCTGGAATACCTATCAAATGCTGCCCTCTGATGTTTGTGGAATAAACTACTCTTGAGAAACACTGAAATATAACCAGATGATGGAATGCATCTAGCTGTAGTTTTCTTGGATGAGTAGCTATAGATATCTAAACTTCTTGGAAACTGGGAAAAACCCACTGGACACCAAAACTACTTCCAAATTATTTGGCCAATTAACATCCAAATCAAAATTTGCCAAGGTGTTACTGACTCAAACTTCTAGGTATAGGTTATTTTTCCCTTTCTAATCAGAATGGGGAAATTTTATTCCTTTTGGTAAATTCAATGATCAGAAAAGCAGATGATCAATTAATTTATGAATGATTTATACAAATTATGGACCAAAGTGAAGACTTCCAGTAAAATAATTTAATTTATTGTCAGTGTCATTAATTTGACATTTCTTGGTTTGTAATCTATATTTACAAGGTCTTCCCAACCACAGTTAGGAAAAGAGTGACATCATTGATTTTCAGAATTTTAATTTAATTTTAATTTATTTTTATTTTTTAATCTTTTATTTTAGAAAGAGAGAGAGAAGGTGGGGGGAGAGGGGCAGAGGGAGAAAGAGAATCTTAAGCAAACTCCACACTCAGCATGGAGCCTGACACAGGGCTCAATCCCAAGACCCTGGTATCGTGACCTGAGCTAAAATCAAGAGTCAGCTGTTCAACCAACTGAGCCACCCAGGTGCCCCATGATTTTCAGAATTTTATATGCCAGTAGGAACAAGCATATGTCAACAGATGAAAACAGAATTCTGAATAAAGTATTGTTCAGTGCATCCAAAAAATGAAGGCTACTATATTTAAAATTATTAAATCCAAAGCCACCAACTGTAATCCAAAACACTTGCCAGAATCATAAATTAAATAAATCCATGGATCAGGGGCTGTCCCTTATACACACCAAGAATGCTCCTGCTTCAGTGCCTTTACTTTCTCCCTGCTTGGAGCCTGGTTTCCTCCAATATGGCATCCATAGGAGTGTGATTCTCTCATCTTCCTTCCAAGCTGATATAGATCCAGGGTCCATGTTCACAGGAAGTAAATTGTCATAACCTCCTCACTTCCCTCTTCTTTCCTTAGGGCTTTTTTGTGGCAAACCAGAACTATGGTTCGGGATCTTTGGGTGAAGTTGTATTAGAATAGGTACTACCTAAAGGAAGCTTTAGAAAACTTTAGTTGTGTATATTGGGTTGCGGGGTCAGAAGCACATTTATCAATCATGCGTTACTTTGTATTCCTTTGCTAACCTTTCTTCCTTGTATGTCTTTCTTGGCTATTCTTTGGTAAGATTTAAATCTTCATGGGTCTCTGGCTACAGTAATTTCTAGTATCATCTCTCTCTCACTCTGATTTCTAATTGGATCCAGACTAGAAGAGCCTAGGAGATTAATGACAAAAGGCCATCATGGCTGGAGTTGTAGCACTTTTTTCTGAGAACTGTTTCTACTCCAAGACCACCATCTCTGAGAACCTCTAAATATGCGGGAGCTCTTTAACAAACAGTAAGAAACCATCCAAGTTTGAGGCTAGAGCTGAACTAAAATATGACAAGCTGGAGATGCTCAGCATAAACCACTTCTTATATTGCTTCATGCAGATTAACCTTCAGTTTCCAGGTGCCAGAGCTGTCCCCATTCCCACTTCTCTCTTCAGTCCTCTGGCACTAAAGGAAAGAAGTTGTTTGCAAACAAGTCACTGCAGAGATCAGAGCCATCTGCACAGCCTGGGGGACAAGCATCTTGCTCTTCCCACTCCACTGTTTGCTTTCCCACTGGGGAAGAGATGGACTGAAGGATGCAGGGATGAAAGGCTGCAGAAAACAACAAGCTTGAAGCTGTGTGGGGTCAGGGCTGTGTGTATTTAGTCAGTAAGGGGTCCTGATCTGCTGATATGCTTCAAAGCTTTGGAATTTAACTTAAGGGATGTCGTCCTGCTGGGTTCACTGAAGAAATTCCCAGAGGCTAGGGTGAGGTCTGGCCACAAAAGTGAGATGTAGATGGAGAAGCACTTTGAAAAGACTTTGTAGGGCTGTTGTTAGGATAATGACAACAATAAGCACAAGGACCCTCCCAAGGCTGTCAAATCCCCCATGTTGATTAGTTTAGTCATAGTACCACAAAATAGTGTGGCTTTGAGATCAAAATGAATGTAGGCTAGAGAAACAAGTTCAATGCTCACAAACAAAAGACAGATTAAACAAATTATGGTAATCTCTACAGTAGAATAATAAGCAGTCATTAAAAAGTTATGCAGTGCTCACATACTGCTAGGGGTATGTAATTGGCACTACTTCTGTGGAAGGCAACTTGGCACCACAGATCAAAATTACAAATGCATATACCTCCAATTGGCATTTTCACTTTAAGGAATTTATCTTATATATGTTCACAGAGGTGCTAAAGACATGTGTAAACATGTACAAGACTATTTATGACAGCAATTTTTTTTTGTAACAGCTGAAGTTGAGAAACAATCAATCATTAGGGAATCTAGTTTTGGGGTTTTTTTTGTTTTTTTTTTTTAAGTTGTGGCTATAGCCATGCAATGGAATAAAGCACAGGCTTAAAAAACAAAAAGCAAAAAAAAACCAAAAACAAAAACAGAAGTAGTTCTCTATGCTTCTTTTTCTTTTAGATACACTGCTAATGTAAAACAGTAATAATAACAACAAAATCAAAAACAGTATGTATACTACACTACCATTTGAGGTTAACAGATTGAGTGAGAGAGCCTGGGAAGAATATATGCTGAATGAAACACAGCCAGAGCCCAATCCAGCTTGCTTCAGCCTCTATTGCCTTCAACCTCAGCCATCTGGGCACTGAGCTGTTCCTGAACGGGGCAGCCTGAGTTGAGAAAGCATATGTATGTATGCCAATGCAGTAGATTTTAAATTTTAGTAGGCATAAGAATCATCTGGATTGCTTGCAGAAAATGAAGATCCAAGTGGTCTTTCCTCAGAGATTGTGACTCTATAGGTCTGGGATTAGGTGCTGGAATTGGTGGGGTTTTTTATTTTGTAAACAGACTATTTTTTAGAACAGTTCTAGATTCAAAATTGAGAGGAAGGTACAGAGATTTCCAATATACCTCATGCCCCCACACAGCATAGCCTCCCCATTATCAACATCCCCCATCAGAGTGATGCACTTGTTACAATCGATTAACCTACACTCACAAATTATTATCACTCAAAGTCCATAGTTCACATTACAGCTCACCTTTGTTGTACATACTATGGGTTTGGACAAAGGTATAATGACATATACCTACCATTATAATATCACCCAGAGTAGTTTCACTGACCTAAAAATCCTCTATATTCCACCCTATCATCCCTCTCTCTCCACCTACCTCTGAAAACCACTTATCTTTTTACTGTCTCTATAATTTTGCCTTTTCTAGAATGTCATACATGTAGTTGTAACCTTACAGTACATAGTCTTTTCTGATTAGTTTCTTTCACTTAATAATATGTATTTAAGTTTCCTCCATGTCTTTTCACAGCTTGATAGCTCATTTCTTGTTTGAGCTAAATAATATTCCATTGTCTGGTTATACCACAATTTATTTATCCATTCACCTACTGAAGCACATCGTGGTTGCTTCCAGGTTTTTTTTTTTTTAATTTTTTAATGTTTTATTACTTATTTCTGAGAGAGAGACAGAGTGTGAGTGGGGGAGGGCCAGAGAGAAGGGAGACACAGAATCCAAAGCAGATCCAGGCTCTGAGCCATCAGCACAGAGCCCAACACGGGACTCAAACCCACAAGCTGTGAGATCATGACCTGAGCCAAAGTCGGATGCTCAACCGACTGAGCCACCCAGGCACCCCGGTTGTTTCCAGGTTTTAGCAATTATGAATAAAGTAGCTGTGAACGTTCAAGTGCAGGTTTTTGTGTGGATGTAAGTTTTTAATTCCTTTGGGTAAATATGATTAATGGATTGTATGGTAAGAGACGTTTATTTTGTAAGAAAATGTTAAATTGTCTTCCAAAGTAGCTGTACCATTTTGCATTCCCACCAGCAATCAATGGGAGTTCCTGCTGTTCCACATCCTCACCAGCATTTAGTGTTGTCCATGTTCTAGATTTTGGCCTTTCTAATAGGTATGTAGTAGTATCTTATTGTTTTAATTTGTATTTTATTGATAGGATGAAAAGCACGTTTTCATGTGCTTATCTGCCATCTGCAAATCTTTGATGAAGTGTTTCCTAAGATCTTTGGCCCATTTGGTATCTTTTTTATCAAGCACAACAGGTGATTCTGATTCAGCAGGTCCTTGGACCAGTCTTTGAGAAACAGTGTTAGAGTAACCACAGAACTCATATCTGGGGTGAAATAAGTCTTCTCACTAAGTTGAAGTCAGATCCTGGATCTATGAGAGGGCAATCAAACCATACCATTTAGCAAGCTCAGCCTCAAAAGGGCCCTGAAATTTGGCTAGTGTTCATGGGCAAATTTGTTCACAGAAGCAAGAAGTCCTCCACAAATATTCATATTTTGGTACTTTTGAGCTTGAGGCTATCTATATCATTTTCTAAGAACTGTAATGGAAGTACAGTAAAGGTTATTCCTGGTCATCCAGAGTTATTCACAGATGGAAAGATGGATTTATGAGCACAAAACACTTGGCTACCCAGTTGATGACTTAAGAATGTTTTATCTACTTCAATTTATATGGTGACACTTTTCTTCTCAGAGAGCAACATGAGATAGACATCCTTTAAATGATAGTTCATACAATTTTATGCAATTATATGCATTATATATACTATGTGATCATATAGTTTATTTACACACTACATAAGTATTGTAACTTCACTGGTCTGTCAATATTCTTGTAGTCTAACTATTAGTTGTCTTTTGCCACTTATTTTTCATTTACTTCTTTTGTTATTTTTAGATGTCATTCAGGTAAAGTAGAAGTGCAAATACATGTGTAACATTCATACATTTTTCTTATACCACTATTCTTTTCATCAGCTCTGCAATATTTTCCAAATCCATCAATATTCAGTTCCATTTGCAATTTTAAAAGTTTACTCAAGAAATTTCTAAATTTATGTTTTTTTCAGGAAAGTACAACATAACCTTTGTTACATACTAGATGGGTGAGAACTTAGGCACTGTATTTTCACAGAATTATGTTCTATTATAAGACACATCTCCTGATAATGTAGTGCTTACTATGTAAGGTACTATTCTAAATGCAGTATAAACATCACTAATTTGATCTTCAAACAAGACTATAATGAAAGTGCTATTCTTACTGTACCATGCTGATTCTCAATATTGAGAAATTTTGTAAAAGTTAGTCTTCTAACCCTAATTGAAATTCATCTTGAATTGCAATCTCCCTATCCTACATAAATTCTAAGATTAAGGGGTCTCAAAAGGTGAATGCTCTGTGGCTTCCTCAGTGCTCTTAGAAGAGAGAGTTTTCCCTACATATTTTACTACTCCAGGTTAGTCCCCCAAACTGCAAGGTGTCTTGATAGTTTCTGCTTGAACTGGGGTCCTTGTTTGCACCCTGCCCTTCTTGCCATGTTGCCCAGCCTTTGTGCTAGAAACCTTCTCTTGTGTGTTTGCTTATCTCGCCTCATCCTGCTTCCTGAGGCATTACTTGTTTCTACTTACCTGAGCATTGCCTGTTGTTTACATTCCCTCTGAACACTGCACATTTCACCTTCACCCTACCCTTAATTAGGCCACTGGATTGGACATCCTAAAGACTATTGTCTTTTTGATCTACTTCACAGTTCAGTAAAAGCACTTCAAGCACTGACAATAATCCCACAACTGGGCCAGTTTCTCCTGACCCAGTTCTGACTTTCTAACTCCATTTCTTTGGGTGCTAAACACATGTAGTACAGAAATCTACCTAAGCTATGACACTTTTGTGTCAAAAGTAGACATTCCTTTGAATTAGGAATGATAAAATCTCTGAGAAACTAGGTTTCAGTGATGTGACTGAAAGCATAAATCTCTGTCATACAAGAAGGTTGTTATACATGTTATACAAACTATAAGTTTTTTGTTTTGCTTTTTTATCAGAGTACCCTTATAGAAATCCCTAGAAGGGTTTAAAGTGTTTAATGATGGATCTTAGTGACACAAATATATACCAACTTGAGAAGTCTTCAGTTTTAAGTCTACTTTCATTCATCTTTTATTCAACATTTACTGAGGGCTGAGCATATGCCAGGTACAGTTCTAGCTAGGTATGGCAGAGAACAAAACAAAGATTTCTGCCATCATGGAATTTACATCCAAAATGGCAATAAATCCTAAATATAATGAGTAAATTATATAGTGCTTAGAAGATGTTAAGGCCTATAGAATAAAGAAAGAGTGAAGTAGAAGAGATCAAAGTATAGTGAGGAAGATATAGGTTGCCATTTTATTTTTTATTTTTTTTCAATATATGAAGTTTATTGTCAAATTGGTTTCCATACAACACCCAGTGCTCATCCCAAAATGTGCCCTCCTCAATACCCATCACCCACCTTCCCCTCCCTCCCACCCCCCATCAATCCTCAGTTTGTTCTCAGTTTTTAAGAGTCTCTTATGCTTTGGCTCTCTTCCACTCTAACGTTTTTTTTTTTCCTTCCCCTCCCCCATGGGTTTCTGTTAAGTTTCTCAGGATCCACATAAGAGTGAAACCATATGGTATCTGTCTTTCTCTGTATTAGGTTGCCATCTTAAAAAATGTTCAGAATGGCCTTTAATAAAAGATGACATTTGAAGAAAGACTTGAAGGAAGTTATGGAGAGGAGCATGCCCCAGAAGTGGACCTATGGTCTGGTGGGGGAGAAGTGGGTAGAATGAGGTGAGTTATAGATAGAATAGGAGATGAAGTCAGATGATGAATTAATCACAGCAGCACTATTTGCTTTGGTTCAAAAGTGAGACAGACTTTACTACTTTGTGTAGGGATTTATTCTTCTGTATATTCCCAATAAAATTTTATTTTAATATTTATAAAAACTTTAAACATATTTTATCAACTATATGATATATAAACGGTACAATTCAATTAATTCTTTACATTACACCTATGAACTCATCACCACATGCAAGTTACAGAACATTTCCATCATCCTTATGAGCTTCCCTAAAACCCTTTGTAGTCCATCCCTCTCTTCACTGGCAGCCCCAGTCACTACCAGTCTGATTTGTGTCCATATAAATTGGTTTGCGTTTTCTAGAATTTTTATATAAATGGAATCATACAGAATATACTCTTTTATGTCTGGCTTCTTTCACTCAACACAATGCTTTTCAAATGCATTCATCCTAATGTATATATAAGTATGTCATTCGTTTTTGTTGCTGTGTATAAACATACCATATTGACTTTTGGGGAAGATGGCAGAGTAGGATAAGTCTAGGCTCACCTCATCCCACAGATACAACTAGAGAACACCCAATAGCAGTCTAAATAACTCAGAAAATGGCAGAATAAACTCCACAACTAACTGTGGAGAAGAGTGCACATGGAAAAGGGTAGGAGGGTGGAGACACAGTCAGGAGCTAAATGACTTAACACCTGAAATTAGAAAAAAAAAAAAATCATTGAGCTCAGCTTTGGGAGAGTAAGGAGGGTGAGAGGACACTGAGTCCTCCCCACCCCCTTAAAAAGACAGCACAACAAACAGCTGGTGGATATAGAGCATCTAAGCAGCAGTTTGAAAAGTGCCTGGGGCATATGGGAGGAAGTCATTTACTCATCTCAGAGAGCGTCTGGAGGCATAGAAATCACTGGGGAAGTCCTCTAGGAACAAAGGAACTGGCAGGCACCATTTTCCTTCCCTGTCCCCTACCTAACTTGCTAACACTGCCACCCTGCTTCTACATGCTGTGCTTGCACCAATCCACCCCTCTGGAAGGGCAGCTTTAGTCCATGATACTACATAGAAAACCTGAAAGACTCTACCAAACAAAAAACAAACAAAACAAAACAAAACAAAACCCCCAAAACTGCTAGAACTGATCATGAATTCAGTAAAGTCACAGGAATACAAAATCTTTACAGAGATCAGTTGATTCCTATGTACTAATAATGAAGCAGCAGAAAGAGAAATTAAGAAAACAATCCCATTTAGGGACACCTGGGTGGCTCAGTCCGTTAAGCATCTGACTTCAGCCCAGGTCATGATCTCACAGTCCATGGGTTCAAGCCCCACATTGGGCTCTGTGCTAACAGCTCAGAGCCTGAAGCCTGCTTCTGATTCTGTGTCTCCCTCTCTCTCTATCCCTCCCCTTCTCGTGCTCTCTCTCTCTCTCTCTCAAAATAAATAAACATTAAATGTTTTTAAGAAAAGAAAAAAATCACTTATAATTGCACCAAAAATGTAAAGTACCTAGGAATATACTCAACCAAAGAGATGAAAGACCTATACCCCGAAAACTATAAAGCATTGATAAAAGAAATGGAAGATGACACAAAGAAATGGAAACACATTCCATACTCCTGGATTGGAAGAACAAATATTGTTAAAATATCTATACTACCCAAAGCAATCTACACATTTAATGCAATCCTTATCAAAATATCAATAGCAGCTTTCACAAAACTAGAAAAACAACCCTAAAATTTGTATGGAACCACAAAAGACCCCAAATAGCCAAATCAATCCTGAAAAAGAAAAGCAAATCTGGAGGCATCACAATTCCAGACTTCAAGTTATACTACAGAGCTGTAGTAATTAAAACATTATGGCACTGGTATCAAAATAGACACATAGATGAATGGAATAGAATAGAAAATCCAGAAATAAATCTACAGTCACATGATCAATTAATCTTTGACAAAGGAGGAAAGAATATGAAATGGGAAAAAGTCTCTTCAACCAATAGTGTTGGGAAAACTGTAAAGTTATATGCAAAAGAATGAAACTGGAGCACTTTCTCACACCTTACACAAAAATAAATTCCAAATGGATTAGAGACCTAAATGTCCTGAAACCATAAATATTTGTGAAGAGAGCACAGGCAATAATATTTGTAACATTAGCTGTAGCAATATTTTTCTAGATACATCTCCTGAGGCAAGGGGAAAAAAAGCAAAAATAAACTATTGGGACTACATCCAAATAAAAAGCTTCTGCACAGCAAAGGAAACAATCAACAAAACTCAAAGACAATCTACTGAGGGGCACCTGGGTGGCTCAGTTGGTTAAGCATCCAACTTTGGCTCAGGTCATGATCTCATGGCTCACGAGTTTGAGCCCTGCATCAGGCTTTGTGTGACAGCTCAGAGCCTGGACCCTGCTTCAGATTCTGTGTCTCCCTCTCTCTCTGCCACTCCCCTGCTCATGCTCTGTCTCTCTGTCTCTCATTAATAAAATAAACATTAAAAAAATTTATTAAAAAAAGACAATCTACTGAATGGAGAAAGTATTTGCAAATGATATATCCAATAAAGGGTTAGTACCCAAGATATGTAAGGAACTTCCACAACTGCACATCCAAAAAACACATAAAACAATTTAAAAATGGGCAGAAGACATGAACAGACATTTCTCCAAAAAGACATCCAGATGGCCAACAGACTGATGAAAAAAATGCTGAATATCAGGGAAATGCAAATCAAAACTACAATGAGATATCACCTCACACCTGTCAGAATCGCTAAAATCAACAATACAAGAAACAACAGGTGTTGGCGAGGAGGTGGAGAAAAAAGGAACCCTCATGCATGTTGGTGGGAATGCAAATTGGTGCAGCCACTATGGAAAACAGTATGGAGATTCCTCAAAAAGTTAAAACTAGAACTACCCTATGATCTAGCAATCATGCTACTGGGTATTTACCCAAAAAATAAAAGAACATTAACTTAAAGGGATACGTGCATCCCTATATTTATAGCAACATTACTTATAATAGCCAAAATATGAAAACTACCCAAGTGTCCATCAATAGATGAATGGATAAAGATGATATGGCATGTGTGTATACACACACACACACACACACACACACACACAAACACATTTACCAATGGAATATTATTAAGCCACAAAAAAGAATGAAATCTTGCCATTTGCAACATGGATGAAGCTATAAAGTATAATGCTAAGTAAAGTAAGTCAGTGAGAGAAAGATAAACACCATATGATTTCATTCATATGTGGAATTTAAGGAAAAAAAAACAAATAAGCAAAGAAAAAGAAAAGGAGAGACAAATCAAGAAATAGACTATTAACTATAGAGAACAAACTGATGGTTACCAGAGGGGAGGTAGGTGGGAGAGATGGGTGAAATAGGCGATAGGGATTAAGAAGTGTGCTTATCATGATGAGCACTAATGTATGGAATTGTTGAATCACTATTTTGTGCATCTGAAATGGTGTTAACTATATAGGAATTAAAATTAAAATTTAATAAAAATTTTAAAAAGAAAATATTTGCCTTTTAAGCTTCACTAACATGGAATAACTGCAAAGACTGCCTATACCCATCAGATTACTTGTTCAGTGTTTGTTTTATCAAAACAAATCATGTGGTTCAAAAAAAAGGTATATATATACTTTTTAACATAAGAAGTATATATAATATATACATATATATATAATTCAGTTTATCCTTAATATATTGTTGCATTTATTAATTATATTCTAATAGTAATTATAATGATCCCACGATCCAGAAATTCTAAGTACTTAAAGTCTTTGGATACAGGAAATTTAAAAGCTCAATCCAAATTTATATCCATATTTTTGCTCTACAGAATTATGATAAGGTAATAAACAAAAGACATTTAAGGATGAGAATATATTACATTAGTAGGATAAAATTCTATGGAGGGTGTGGAATGGAAATAATGGGAAATTTCCCAGTGAAATGAAGTTATAATGTTCCACTATGGTTTTTACCCCCCATTTTATCCATTTAAAGAAATGATGACTTATCTTTTTAAATCAATATTTATGATATGCTAGAAATGTAATACTTTACAACTCTTTAAACTCTAGTTTAAAGTATAGTATAAAATTCTATATACTAATTTTAAAATGTGAATGTGAAAATTAAAAAATAAAGCCAAAAAGTTTGAGTACCCCTTCTCTCAGGTCCCATCCCTAGAGGATGATCTTTAAGTAGCCTGGGGTGTGCAGGAACATCATGGGGTTTTTAAAGTTCCCCAGGTTATTCTAGTGTGTAGCCAAAATTGAGAAAAGCTGTAGTTTAAAAACAGTAGTCTCTCTCAATAAGATAACTCTGGACAAGAAGCAGAAAAAATGAAAGTTGCATAGTTTACCACTTGCCTGAGAGTGTTAGTTGCCTGGCAAGTAATGATTTGCAAGGTTTATAAAAACATCAAATCAATTGTCGTTATAGAACTTAAACACAAAAATGTTAACTGGCAGCTGTGGCTGATAATTATGGTGTCTTGCAATGATGAAATGCCATTATTTGTAAGGCACTGTGCCAACTATTTTAAGTAAATGACATTATCTCCTCTGTAGATAATCCCAGGCCTAGAACACTGAACCATGGGAGGTGTGGTGACAGAAAAACCCCAGAAGGTAGTAATTCAATTATACTTTAACTAACCATTGCTCCTGGGTTCATCTATTAGCCTTTTTTTTCCACAGCAGTATTTAGTTTTGCTACTCTCCCAAATCTTGAGTCAGCAAATTAACTTTGTTTTCTACTTCCCTATTTCTCCTCTATTCTTGTTTTCTGCCTTAGCTTTTTTTCTTCTCTTATTTCTTGTTATGATTTATTGTTAAACAATAAATGTATGTATGTATATTGTTAAACAATGGGACTAGGATTTGGCCTCAAAGGCCAAATTCCACAATTCATTAGCCATGTAACCTAGTAAAATAATGCAAAATGAGGGTCATCATTACCCTGCACAGTGGGCTGAATGGTAGAGATTCCAGAAGAATATGTTTACATCCTAATCCCTAAGACCTGTGACTATCACCTTATGTGGCAAAAGATGTGATTAAGTTAAGGATCTTGAGAGGAGAATCTTATCCAGTGTTATCTGAGTGGAACCAAAATGCAATTACATGTATGCCTGAATGAGAAAGGCAGAGGGGGTTCTGAGACATATACACAGAAGAAAAGTGATGGGAAAACAGAGCAGAGAGAGAGATAGAGCTACCACAGCCAAGAAATGCCAACAACCACCAGAAAGCTGGAAAAAACAAATATTCTCCCCTTCAGCCTTTGGAGGGATTATGGCCCTGCTGAACCATTGATTTCGGATTTCTGGTTCCCTATACTATTAGGGAAATAGTTTCTATTGTTCTAAGTCACTGAGTGGTAATTTGTTTCAGAAGCCATGCTGCTTACCTCCCAAGCCAAAGAACAAGCTAAGGAATGTACAAGTATTTTGTAAACTGAACTGCTATACAAATACAAGCTCTTCTCACTGGTCACTTTTACAAGGACCTCCAAGACCATGCAAATAACCATCATCATAAATCAGTCTTCATGGAACAGAGGTATGAAGAGTTCCTGGGGCTTTCTTATGTCTTTGTATACCCTTCCCTTCCCTTTAATCCTTCTCTTCCCATAAGCTTAGTATTTATTTTGGTGGTTGTGTGGATATTGCTAATGGTAGCAACTCCTAAAGAAAATAAATTAGAACTACCTTAGCTATGTCTCTTAAATCTTGCTAGCTATTGTTCTTCTCTTTATTCGAATATCTTATGATAGTCCAGAATTTAGAGCAGGTTTTCTCAACAGCAGCAAGATTGACACTTCGAACTAGACAATTCTTTGTTGTGGGGACTATCTTGCATATTGTATGTTTAGCAGCAGCCTTGTCCTCTATTCATTTAATGCTTGTAGTATTGCCCCCAGTTGCGGCAATCAAAATTCCTCCAGACAAAAAGGCCAAATATTCTGAGGGGCAAAATTGCCAGCCCTCCCTCCAATCCCCACCGTATTAGAACCACTTATTTAAAGAATGATCACACAGACTGTCCAAAGATCTATCTGATATGGCTCTATTCTTGGTAGATTACCCCAATCTCCTTTCATAAAATATTAAGATCTGTTATAGACCTAAAGAAAGGATGTATCTCCTAGTAGCCTGCTGATTCATCATTAAATTAATCTTTTAGATAATTTCATCAGTGTTTTTCAAAGTATAATCAATATTCCATTTCTGGCAGAATCATTTGAGCTTCTTGTTGATCTATTGAGATGCCCCCAAACTTGCATTACATGTTTTGCAGATGATTCTTACTTTAATTTGTTAAAGACTGATTTTGATGAACTTCAGATTCCAGGTGTGTGATGTACTTTATTCCTCTTTCTTGGTTCTAGAACATGACTCTGGTTCCCAAAATAAAGTCCTTCACACATGTGGTCAGTTGAACACCAGATTTCATACACTACAACCTAGCCTCTGCTTATTCAGACACCTCAGGTGATACATCAGTACTGTGAGTGAAGATATAGGATCTGCGTAGTATGATCTCCTTAGGTGTACTCTCAAATTTCCTCAGATACACATTCAAGGCTTGGTATTGAGAGTTTAGCTAAACTAGTCCCTAATATTGCTGCCTCAGCAACCAGCCTCAAGCTGACACTAGCCCCTCCCTTGAACTCTTGCCTTAGAATTACAAGTAAATATAAGTTCCTGATCTGACTCCCTCAACCACCCTCATAATAAACATTCTCCCCCACCTCCCAGGATCTTCATCTTGTGTGCCCTTCAGATAAGACCCCCAGAATTTTACCAAAATCCACATTTTCTGGTTTGAGTTGACCAATCTGAATTTAGCCTGGGAACCCCATAGCACTCCACCCAAGGACCCTAATAAAGGTATGTTCCCAGGACCTGTATTACTCTTTCTCTACCTGCACCCTGTCTTGAACTCCCTGAATGGCCCCTCTAGACATTTGAAGTACCTCCTTCAGGACCTGTGAGTAATATACATCTCTTTTCACTTTCTTTTCAAGTATTTTGTTGAACTTTGGCTTACTATCTGACACCCCAGAGCTCTACTTAACAAATGTTAATTGAATAAAGTCACACTATGATTATCTCTATACAAATTAACCCTTAGCTTTATCCATTGTAACAATGTAGCAATGTAGCAATGTACCAATGTATCTCTCAATCCTCCCAATTTCACCGTTTTTGTGTAAATGCCTACAATCTAAATCCTGGCCTTGTCCTGCCTCTTTGACTATGGAAACAATAACTTAGAGAGGTAAGAAATCCACAGATCTAGGCAGAGAAATGGCTAAGTTGAAGGAACAAATTCTTCAGCATTCCCATCTTGGTTGCTCAAAGAAACTTGGGAATAATTTTTTAAATATGTTTCTCTGTTTCATCTCTCATATATCATCAATTACCAGGTCCTATGAATTCAACCTATTGAATATGTCTTGAACCAACCTAATTATCATCATCCCCAATATAAGGCTTTGGATGTGCTGTTTCCTCTGTCTTTCTACTACAGAAGACTACTAGCTACATACTGGCCACCTCACTGTTAGGTTAACCAATAATCATGCTCCAAAATTGTTCCAAGAACAAATTTATGCATCTGCCAAATGCAAGTTAATATGAAGATGTCATTGATAAGACAAAATAATAGAAATATCAAAAAACACCAATTTTACCACAGATTCGGTGCAATCCCTATCAGAATCCCAGCCAACTTCTTTGCATAAATTGCCAAGCTGATCCTAAAATTCACATGGAAAGAGAATCCAGAATAGCCAAAACAATCTTGAAAGTGCTGAGCAGAGTTGAAAAATTCACACTTCCCAGTTATAAAACTTACTACAAATCTACAGTAATTAAGACAGTGTAGTACTGGCAGAAAGACAGACATACAGATTAATCTATTAGCACTGAAACTTCAAAAATAGACCTGTATATTTGTGGCAAATTGATTTTTCACAAGGATATCAAGATAAGCCAATGGGCTAAAATAATCTTTTCAACAAATAGTGCTAGAACAACAGATATCCACAAGCAAAAGAATGAAGTTTGACTCCCACCTCACACCATACACAAAAATAAACTCCCTGTGTAACCTTAATACAAAAATTAAAAATGGATTATAGATCTAAATGTAAGAGCCAAACTATAAAACAGAAGAAAATAGAGGGTAAATCTTCATAAATTTAGATTTGGCAATTGTTTCACAGACATGACACCAAAACATAGGAAAAAAAAGAAAAAATAAACTGGACATCATCAAAATTAAAACTTGTGCTGCAAGCGATATATTATCAATGAAGTAAAAGACAACCCCCAGAATGGGAGAAAATATTTGTGATTCACGTATCTCATAAGGGACTTAAATCTAGACTATAAAGAACTTTTTAAACTCTATAATAAAAAGATAACCCAGTCTTAAATACGTCAAAAAATCTGAATAGACATTTCTCTAAAGAAGATATACAAAATGACTAATAAACACATGAAAAAATGCTTGATATCTTTAGTCATTATGTAAAACACAAGTTAAAATCACAAGGATGGCTATAATAAAAGATTAAAAACAAGTGTTATACAGAGAACAGATAGGTGGTTGTCAGAGGTGAGTGTTGGGCGGGTAGACAAAAGGGGTGAAAGTGGTGGGTAAAAGGTACAAATTTTAGTTATAAAATAAACAAGCCCTCAGGATGTAATGTACAGCATGGTGACTATAATTAATAATACTGCATTGCATATCTTCTGAGAATAGATCTTCATATCACAAGAGCAAAAATCTTTGTAACTGTGTATGGATGACAGACGTTAATTGGACTTATTTGGTGATCATTTTGCAATGTATACAAACAATGAATCATTATGTTGTACATCTGAAAACAATGTAATAGCATATGTCAATTATATCTCAATAAAAAAAAGAAAAAGTGGTAGCAAGAATGTGGAGAGGTTAGAAAGAACCTTCATACATTGCTGGTGGAAATGTAAAGTGGTCATATAAGCCAGCACTTCCTAGGTACATACTCAAGAAAAAGAAACATAGAGTGCTCACAATACCTGTAACAGTTAGCACTCAATAATTAAAATGGAAGATAGTACATATAATCGTTAAGAGTCAAGTCAGTGTTTGAATCCTGGCCAACCTCCCAAGAGCCCTAGGAATATGAAATCTTATTCATAGTATTCTCTTTCTTTCCTCAAAATGTCTGTGGGTGTTTTGGTTCTCTACTTAAAAAGGAGTTACGATGGCAGAGGAGTGGGAGACCCTAGGCTTGCTTCGGTCCTCAAACACAGCTAGATGAAAAACAAATCAGTTTGAACTCCCAATTGATCTGAGGACCAAGAGAAGAAAAATGCACAAGTAGAGGTGAAAAAACTGCCACATAGTGGAAGGTAGGAGCTGCAGAGAGTTGATTTAGGGGAGAGAAGAGCTGTGGGTTCTGTGGAGGAAAGGGAGATCTGATCACAGAGAGGAGTGAGAGAGAAAAAGTGAAAGTACACAGGGGAATTGCACAAGAAAAACTCTTCCCCAAAACCACTGACTGGGAAAAGGAGAGGGACTGAATACCACAAGTTTTTATAAATAACAATGTAGATTCTGAAGTTTTGGAGGTCTGCACCATCACCAGGGTTGGGCTTAGTGGGCTTTAGCAGTACTCCAGTGGGGAAGGAGGGCAGAGACCCTGGAGCCAGCAACATGTTCTGAGCTTCCCCTGAAATGCACAGGGAGAAGCAGTTTTCCTGCTTGGAGTGCATTTGGGAGAGGGCATGGCCTCTCCCAGGGGCAAAAGACCCAACAGACACCATTGAGCTAACCCATTCACTAACATAAGAATGGGACACTGGTTGAGGGCAGCATGCCTTGGTGCCAGCTTTCTGTTGCACTTTACCATAACTCTGAACCTGCATTGTTGCACAACTGATTTCTGGGATAAGCAGGGATTGGCCACAGCACTGTGAGATCCTCCCCCAGAGACCAGTGTGGATGCCCTGCACAGATCTCTAAAATTTGAAATTTTGAAACCTAGCCTTGTGCCTGAGATAAAACACAGAACTGCTGTGCCACCTGGCTGGCAGGCAGACAGCTCAGATACAGGCAGGGTGAAGGTAGGGATCTGATGAAAGCCAGGGACACTAGAGAGGTGATTGTTTGCTCTTCTGTGAGGGCTTAGAGAGTGGTAGGCACGATCTCCCCACTGCAGGGACAAGGGAGAGGGGTGACATCATTTTCAGCCCACCCATCAGCACTGACCAACTTCAGTGAGCAAAACAGAACTACCAAGTGGAGGCCAGAGCAGCTTACACCAAGCATTGTCCCCTTGCTCCTGGAAGGTGCATCTCCACTAGGGCAAGTCTACCTGAAAATCAGTGAAGCAGGCCCGCCTCCAGAAGACTAGCACAAACCCCTCACACACACCAAATCTACTGATCGTACAGTGCTACAAAGTTTCAGTTCTAGGGGAAATAGGATCTAGCTTCTTTTAAGAAGCAGACCAAAACACACATAGGATCAAGCTCTTTGTTTGTTTGCCATGACAATATGACAAGATGGAGGAATTCACCCCAAAAGAAAGTACAGGAAGAAATGACAGCCAGAGATTTAATCAATACAGATATATGATGTCTGAACTAGAATTTAAAACAATTATAAGGATAGTAGCTGGTCTTGAAAAAAAGCATAGAAGACACTAGAGAATCCCTTACTGCAGAGACAGAAGAACTAAAAAGTAGTCAGGCAATGGGTGCCTGGGTGACTCAGTTGCTTAAGCATCCAACTCTTGATTTTGGCTCAGGTCATGAACTCATGGTTCATGAATTCGAGCCAGCACATCTGTGCTGACAGTTCAGAACCTGCTTGGAATTCTCTTTCTTTTCTTTTGTCTCTGTCCCTCCTTCCACTCTCTGAAAATAAATAAATGAATGTTACAAAACAAAAACAAAAAAACTAGGGAGGCCAAAATTAAAAATGCTGTAACTGAGATGCAAACCCAAATGGCTGACATGACAATGAAGATGGATGAAGCAGAGGAATGAATCAGTGATATAGACGATAAAATTACACAAAATAATGAAGCTGAAAAGAAGAGGGGGGAAAAAGGTTTGGATCATAAATTAGGCTTAAGGAATTCAGTGACTCTTTAAAGTGTAATAACATTCGTATCATAGAAGTCCCAGAAGATGAAGAGAGAGAAAAGGGGGGCAGAACGTTTTTTGAGCAAATTATAGCTGAAACCTTCCCTAATCTGGGAAGGAAACAGATATCAAAATCCAAGAAGCACAGAGAACTCCCATTAAATTCATCACCAAGACACAGTCAAATTCACAAAATACACAAAGAAACAATCCTGAAAGCAACAAGGGAAAAAAAATACTTAACTGACAAGGGAAGACAGATCACATTTGCAACAGATCTGTCCACAGAAACGTGGCGGGACAGAGGGAGTGGCACAATATATTCTATGTGCTGAATGGGAATAATATGCAGCCCAGAATACTTTGTCCAGCAAGCCTGTCATTAAGAATAGGAGAGACAAAGTTTTCCCAGACAAAACCTAAAGGAGTTCGTGACAACTAAGCCAGCCCTGCAAGAAATATTAAATGGAACTATTTAGTGGTGAAAAAAAAGGACCAAAAACAAAAAAAGACTAGAAAGGAACAGAGAACATCATCAGAAACATCACTTTGCAAGTAACACAAGGCACTAAGTTCATATTTATCAGTAATCATTCTGAATGTAAATGAACTAAATGCTCCAATCAAAAGACATAGGGTATCAGAATGGATTAAAAAAAAAAAAAAAAAAAAGACCAAATCTATATGCTCCCTACAAGAGACTCATTTTAGACCTAAAGTCACCTGCAGATTGAAAGTAAAGGGATGGAGAACCATCTACCATGGTAATGGACGTCAAAAGAAAGCTAGAAGAGCAGTACTTATATCAGACAAACTAGATTTCAAAATTTTTTTAATGTTTATTTATTTTTGAGAGAGACAGAACATGAGCGAGGTAGGATAGAGAGAGAGAGGGAGACATAGAATCCAAAGCAGGCTCCAAGCTCTGAGCTGTCAGCACAGAGCCCAAGGTGGGGCTTGAACTCACAAACCGTGAGATCATGACCTGAGCCAAAGTCGGATGCTTAACTGACTGAGCCACCCAGGCGCTCCCAGAAAAACTAGATTTTAAACAAAAGACTGTAAAAAGAGATGAAGAAGGCCATAATGTCATAATTAAGGGGTCTATCCACCAAGATCTAAAATTGTAAACATCTGTGCCCCAAACATGAGAACACCCAAATATATAAATCCATTAATCACAAACATAAAGAAACTCACTGATAATAATACCATAATAGTAGGGGACTTCAATACCTCACTTACAACAATGGACAGATCATATAAGCAGAAAATCAGCAAGGAAACGATGATTTTGAATGACATACTGGACTAGATGGACTTAACAGATATATTCAGAACATTTCATCCAAAAGCAGCAGAATACACATTCTTCTCAAGTGCACATGGAACATTATCCAGAATAGCTCACATACTGGGACACAAATCAGCCTTCAACATGTACAAAAAGATTGAGATCATACCATGCATGTTTTCAGACCACAACACTATGAAACCTGAAATCAACCACAAGAAAAAATTTGGAAAGATTGGTGGAAAGACCACGAATACTTGGGAGATTAAAGAACATCCTATTAAAGAAAGAATGGTTTAACCAAGAAATTAAAGAGGAAATTAAAAAGTACATGGAAGCCAATAAAAATGAAAACACAACCCAAAACCTCTGGGATGCAGCAAAGGGGATCATAAGAGGAAAATATATAGCAATCCAGGCCTTCCTAAAGAAGGAAGAAAGGTCTCAGATATACAACCTAACCTTACACCTTAAAGAGCTGAAAAAAGAACAGCAAATAAAGCCTTAAACCAGCAGAATACAGAAAATAATAAACATTAGAACAGAAATCAATGATACAGAAACTAACAAATAAACAAACAAAAACAGTAGGACAGATAAAAAAACTAAGAGCTGGTTCTTTGAAAAAATTAACAAAATTGAGAAACTGCTAGCCAGACTATCAAAAAGAGACCCAAATAAATAAATATCCCAAATGAAAGAGGAGATCACAACCAACATCACAGAAATCCAAACAATTATAAGAGAATATGATAAAAAATTATATGCCAACAAACTGGGCAATCTAGAAGAAATGGACAAATTCCTACAAATATACAAACTACCATAACTGAAATAGGAAGAAATAGAAAATTTGAACGGAACTATAACCAGCAAAGCAATTGAATCAGAAAGCAAAAACCTCCCAACAAACAAAAGTCCAAGCTGATGGCTTCCCAGAGGAATTCTACCAGACATTTAAAGATGAATTAATACCTATTCTTCTCAAACTGTTCCAGAAAATAGAAATGGAAGGAAAACTTCCTATTTCATTTTATGGGGCCAGCATTACCTTGATTCCAAAAACAAAGAACTCACTAAAAAGGCCAATATCTCTGATGAACATGGATGCAAAATTTCTCAACAAGATACTAGCAAATCGAATTCAACAATACATTAAAAGAAATATTCACCACAATCAAGTGGTATTTATTCCTGGGCTGCAGAGGTTGTTCAATATTTGCAAATCAATCATTGTGATACACCACATTAAAAAAAAAAAAGGATAAAAACAATATGATTCTCTCAATAGATGGAGAAAAAGCATTTGACCAAAATACAGCATGTATTCTTGATAAAAACCCTCAACAAAGTAGGGATAGATGGAACATACCTCAACACCATAAAGGCCATATATGAAAGGACCACAGGTAATATCCACAACAGGAAAAAATGGAGAGCTTTTCTCCTAACTTCAGGAACAGACAGGATGTCCACTCTTACCATTACCATTTAATATAGTGTTGGAAGTCTTAGCCTCAGCAATCAAACAACAACAACAAAACCAAAAGGCCTCCAACATGGCAAGGAAGAAGTCAAACTTTCACTCTTTGCAGGCAATATGATACTCTGTAGAAAACCCAAAAGACTCCACCCAAAAATTGCTAGAACAGATACATGAATTCAGTAAAGATGCAGAAATAAAAATAGCGTACAAAAATCTATTACATTTCTATACACCAATAATGAAGCAGCAGAAAAAGAAATCAAGGTATCGATCCCATTTAAAATTGCTCCAAATACCATAGATACCTCAGAATAAACCTAACCAAAGAAGTAAAAGATCTACACTCCGAAAACTATAGAACACTTATGAAAGAAATTGAAGAGGACACAGAAACAGGAAAACATTCCATGCTCATGGACTGTAAGAAAAAATATTGTTAAAATGTCTATACTACCCAAAGCAATCTATACATTTAATGCAATCCCTATCAAAATACAACTAGCATTTTTCTCAGAGCTAGAACAAATAACCCTAAAATTTGTATGGAAAACACAAAAGACCCCAAGTAGCCACAGTAATCCTGAAAAAGAAAAGCGAAACTGGAGGCATCACAATTCCGGACTTCAAGATACATTACAAAGTTGTAGTCATTAAGACAGTATGGTATTGGCATAAAAACAGACACATAAATCAATGGAACAAAATAGAAAACTCAGAAATGAACCCACAACTATATGTTCAACTAATCTTTGACAAAGTAGGAAAGAATATCCAATGGAAAAAAAAAAAGAGTCTCTTCAACAAATGGTATTGGGAAGACTGGACAGCAACATGCAGATGAATGAAATTGGACCACTTTGTGACACCATACCCAAAAATAAGTTCCAAATGGATGAAATACCTAAATGTGAGACAGGAAACCATCAAAATCCTAGAGAACACAGGCAGCAAATTGTTTGACCTCAGCCATAGCAACGTCTTACTACACAAGTCGCTGGAGGCAAGGGAAACATGCAAAAATGAACTATTGAGACTTCGTCAAGATAAAATCTTCTGCATAGCATAGGTAACAATCAACAAAACTAAAACGTAGCCTATGGAATGGGAGAAGAATTTCCAAATGGCTTACTTGATAAAGGGTTAGTATCCAAAATCTATAAGGAACTTATAAAACTCAACACCCAAAAAACAAATAATCCAGTTAAGAAATGGGTGGAAGACATGAATACACAGTTTTCTAAAAAAGACATCCAGAAGGCTAACAGACACATGAAACTGTTCAACATCACTCATCATCAGGGAAATACAAATCAAAACCATGATGAGATACCACCTCACACTTGTCAGAATGGCTAAAACACAAGAAACAAATGTTGACAAGGTTGCAGAGAAAGGGGAATTCTCTTTTACTGTTGGTGGGAATGCAAACTGGTGCAGCCACTCTGGAAAACAGTATGGAGGTTCCTCAGAAAGTTAAAAATGGAACTATTCTACAACCCAGCAATTGCACTACTAGGTATCTACCCAAAGGATTAAAAAATACTGATTCAAAAGGGTACATGTACCCTGATTATATAGAAGCATTATCAACAATAGCCAAAGTATGCAAAGAGCCCAAATGTCCATCAACTGATGGATAAAGATGTGCTATATATGTACAATGGAATATTACTCAGCCATCAAAAGGAATGAAATCTTGCCATTTGCAATGACGTGGATGGAGCTAGAGTTTATTATGCTAAGTGAAAGAAGTCAGAGAAAGGCAAATACCATATGATTTCACTCGTGTGTGGAATTTAACAAAACAGATGAACATATGGGAAGGGGAAGAAAAACAAATGCGAGAGAGAGAAACAAACCGTAAGAGGCTCTTAAACTATAGAAAACAGGAGTGCCTGGGTGGCTCAGTCAGTTAAGTGTCCTACTTTAGGTCAGGTCATGATCTCACAGTTCCTGAGTTCAAGCCCCAGGTCGGGCTCTGTGCTGACAGCTTGGAGCCTGGAGCCTGCTTGGGATTCTGTATCTCCCTCTCTCTGTCCCTCTCCCGACTCATACGCAAACTGAGGGTTGATGGAGGAAGTTAGGCAGAATGGGCCAGATGGGTGATGGGTATTAAGGAGGGCTCTTGTGTTATATGTGATTGATCACTAAATTCTACTCCTGAAAAAAGTATTACTCTACATGTTAACCAATTAGAATTTAAATAAAAACAAAGTCCATCAACAATCAATTCCCATTTTCCATTTAAAAACGAACACTTCACATCTGAATCCAAGATAATACTGTCAGTAATAGTATTAGCTAAAGGTTATGACATCTCACCATTCAGTCAAATTGTCATTCAGGCTCTTGTTACAGAGGACAAGTAGGAGCTTTGCAAAAGTAAAAACTGAGGATGGAGATAACTTTTGGGGAAATGTCCTGAGTTGTTTAGGTCTAATTTATATTTGATACTAAGCTTACACATAATCAGACTTATTAATGTCAAAATTAAGAGAAAACTGCTATGTTTTTAACAAATCTCCACTCCCCCCACCTAAGTAGTCTTGTAGTCAGGGTATAAACCTTAGTTACACAACTACTAAGGTCCTGTTCTGATGGGTGAATGAGGAAAAAAAAAAAATCCAAAACTCATAGAAAATGCTCATAGTGCTTCAATAATTTCTGAAGGATTAATAAACAAATTTGGATCCCTCCTCTCATCGTTAATCCCACCCAATTCAATGCAGTAAATTTCCAGTTTAAACAAGTAATTTAAACAGGACCTTGAGATGGGTACAACCAAATCAAGTTTTCTAATGTGAAGGCTGGTAGTTGGCAGCCTGTATAATAAAAGGTCGCTGTGTCAAAACCATGCAGTCCCTTCCTTCTGTCCATATTTTATACATGATTTGGGGCGGGAGGAGAAATGAAATTGGATAAATTCTAAATTCAGCAAAAAAGAATTAACTCAAGTATCTTCTTGTACATCACATATGTAAATCAGAAACCATTTTATATAAAATATTTCAAATGATGTTGTGAGAAAAATGTTTAGCTTATTCAAAATTCTTGTTTAGGGTCAATTTTAGTATTTAGATCCTTATCCAGTAAATTTTTTTAATATTTTAAATGTATTAGAAAAAGGTTTTGCATTTTATGTATTTTCCATTAAATGCAATCAATGATTTAATCAATTGTCAGAAGTATTCTATTTGTGAAAAATGTGAGAGACTGATAATAGCAGCTTTGTATAATTTTACTTTCTGTTTGGAGTTTTACAAATTCAAAATAATAAATGTTTATTTTCTTATTCTTTCCAAAGCTTCAATTTAGAAAAGAATATTACTGCTTTAAAATTGCAAAACACACAGAATCTGTGCTTAATAACATTTTCAAATTTGTCTGTAAGAGCTTGGTGCTATGAAGAAAAGAGTGGTAGAGAATAAAAAAGTAAGGAAGAGAATTTTCTTAAAGTGAATATTGATATCATTAAGAGAAATAATGGATACCATCAGTTAACTATACTAAAACTTCCTGCTGTTTTAGCACAACCTGGTGGTGATTAATTTTAGGTGCAGCAAATGTCAGAAAAAAATCAAAATTTTCTGGTTACTTTAAATCCACTTATAGTAATACCTTTTTAATTTACAAATTAAATATACACATTTAGAGCCATTATAAAAACATATGGCTTATCTTCTAAAATGGCATTTCCAAAAAAGGAGTTAGCCAAAAACAATAGCAAAACTACACAATTATAGTAGGCTGAATGTGCACACAATATCCTTTAAGTAAATGTCAGAAAGTAATCACACCGCCCCCTCTCCTGTCATCAAATTATTTCAAGAACCCAACATTGGTACTCCAATGAACAAAAGTACAAAAATCTCTTTATGACTAACTGCTTAGAACAGCATGAACACTACTTTGTTTCATTTCTTCAGCATCTTTCCCTCTAGCACTTTCTATACCTCCTACAGCAAATACTTTGTTAGGGCAACTTAAGAAAAGCCCCAAAAGTAAGGCTTTTTATATGAGTGGCCACTGGTTATTGACCAGTAAGAGCCTGTTCTTTATAATAGAAACTTTGTGGGGCACTTGGGTCGCTCAGTTGGTTAAGCGCCCGACTTCGACTCAGGTCACGCATGATCTCACGGTTTGTGAGCTTGAGACCCGCATGGGGCTGTCTGCTGTGAGCAAAGAGCCCACTTCGGATCCTCTGTCCCTCTTTCTCTCCCCCTCCCCCACTTGCTCTCTCCTTCTCTAAAAATAAAAAAAAATTAAAAGTTATAACAGAAACTGTGTATACTGTGAATCTAGATTGCATTTGGTATATGGCATTCCAGTCTTCCGCATGTACTGAAGTTTATTAAGGTGTGGACTCAGATATTCCAATATTTAAAGTATTAACAGTAACATTCTTTTAGAAATGAAGAAAACCCAATAAATTATCATTATTTTATAATGATACCCAACTTTATCAATACCCAATAAAGTATTATCATAATGTGGTTCGGCTCTAGCCACTGTTTCATACTTCTTTTTCCAATATGAGAGTGTAACTACTTGAGAACTTACCGGATACTGGATTTCCCAATATACTTGGAAAGATATGATTTGAATGTGTTCTGTATAAAATACCATACGTAGGTAGTTAAATGTTAAAAGCGCCCAGAAGGTAATTGTGAAGATATGTTTTGTACTACATTTGTCCAGGCAGATATTTACAAAATTCATTTCTCTATCTTACCCATTCTACAATGAATATTGTACTATCAACACGGACTCGTATGTGCTCCTTGGGCTCATGTGAAGCACAGAACACAGTAAATTATTTCACTGATGACTTTCTCCATTCTCAAGATGGTACATAATCAGTACCTTTCTAGATGCCACAGGGAATGAGGGCTTAATTCTTTCCTGGAAACCCTAATAATAAAGACTGATAGACACTAGTAGTGTACCTCCTCTTCTTTCCCCAAATCCTTCTAGCCTCAGAATCACGCTATATCTATTTTTTTTTCATGGCATATCCATTTAACTAATGGCAGACCATCCTGTATTTGTAACCACAGGGGAAACTTTGAAAACACCCAACTTTATATGTTTAAATCTTATTCTTCCTCTTAAGTTCTATTTTTCTCTTCAGTCCCTACTTTTGTCAAGCTTATTATATACAAGTTATCTTTTCATGACTTTGTACTGATTTTCTATATAGAAACTACAAAAATCTTCAGAGTTTTTCTGGAGATTTAGAAGCTACAATTTTTCTCCATATTTAGCATAAAATTAAGTGCATATAAATTTTGAGTTATCCTGTTCCTGTGAACTGATGGTGAAAGATGAATGATTTTAATCAAAAGGTGGTATAGATTTTGAAAACCTTTGCTTGACTCCCCAGAGAGGATAAACAAATGCTAAAAGTTGATAAGGTATGTGGTATATACTAACTGGAAAGCTCATGAAGCTTTTACTAAGCCATAACAAATAATTTGAAAGAATCTCATCCCGCACTATATGGACCTTTTTTATTATACTAATATAATTTGAAACTAAAGAGTATTTTCCTTGCTAACACTGTGGAGCAACTTTGCTCAGCTTCTTCAGTGATTTGACTTCTTTCCTCTTAAGATAATGGTGACAAAGATTCTAAAACAACCTCTGAAAAGAGTTTTATAGAACTATTACTAACAATTATACACTGGACACTAGTAGTTTACACATAGAACACTAGTCACACTAGTCTATACTAAAGGCCACAGGTTGACAAACTTTCTTTGTAAAGGGTCAGATAGTAAATATTTTAGGCAGGCTTTAGGCAGGCTACACAGTCTCTGAAATAACTATTCAACACTGTTCCACAAAAGTAGCCATAAACCATGAGGAAAAGAGTAAGTACAACTGTGTTCCAATAAAATTTCATTTATGGACACCAAATCTCTTTTAATTTTTGTGTGTTTTGAAAAATTGTTTTTAACCACTTAAAACTGTAAACACAATCCTTAGCCCACAGGCCATGAAAAGCAGGCATTGGGCTGGATTTGGCCCACAGACCAGAGTTGGCTATACCTTATATGGGCTTTTATATGTTACACAAAATGTTTAAATTCCAAGTCTAAAAACATTGGAGACTTTTGTTTTTTAGATCTCTCATTTTAAAACTTATACTAGACAAGTTGTCTACTTCCTGGATAAATACACTCATGTGAGACAGAGAAAATAATTCAGAATACATATCCCTACTTAAAAAAGAAGACAGGAAAAATTTTTGCAAAATGAATCTTTCACCCTAAAACATATAATTAGGAAACATTTAAAATTTTTATTCTATGCAATATAAAACAATATGCATAGATTTGGTACACAATTTCTTGGTTTTTACTTTAGGAAACAAGGCAATAAGGAAAACGTTTATAAATCTCTCCATCCCTTTTATAAAAAGTTGCAACTGAAACCAGCAATTCCTTGCAAGTACAACTATCAATTCTGAATATATGAATTATACCTAGGAATTGGCATTTACATAGATGAGTACTGGGTGCTCTTTTATTTTGAGAGAGAGAGAAAGAGAGAGGGTACGAGCGGGGAGGGTCAGAGAGAGAGAACAGGTGAGGGAAGGGCGGGGGCGGGGGGTGGGGGGCGGAGGGCGAGAATCCCAAACAGGCTCCACACCATCAGAGCAAAGCCGGATGCAGGGCTCAAACTCATGAACTGTGAGACCATGACCCGAGCCGAAACCAAGATCAGATGTAAAACCGACTGAGCCACCCAGGCACCCCTCTTTTAAACATGTACAACTGTATCATAAAACACCATGACTTCTACAATTTGGGGCACTTTTGAATATGAAACTCCTGCCTCCATATATATATAAGGAAACAAGAATACTCTTTCCAGTCATCAAGTAAGAAAAACTTCACAGTCTGATTTACCTTTATCAAAGGTAAAATGATTCACTACTGCATTTCATGGATTATTGTAATTCTCAGTAGTTCCTTAACACAAAGTAAATTTCACATGAACTTTTTATCTGTTTGGGTTTTCCAAAGCAAGATACTAATACAAAATGTATTGAACTGGCAGAAGTCCATGGGCTAAAGAAAAAGGAATTAAATATAAAATGTTCACCAACTTTATCCTTTCTAATTTTCAACAGCATCAGATATGGAGACCTAATTGGTTTCTTGTGTCTATCCATTATGAACATAACTCAATCTTCTATTTTAATACTCTTCAATGCCATTTTTTGCTTGGTGCTTTACTGTGCGACGTAGAAGATCATTTCGTCCAACTTCAAGCATCTGTTCTTCCCAAGATTTCATTTCATTATAATAACGAATTTTATCATCATTAGCAAGTTGAATATACACCTGAGAAAAAGTGTAACTGTTAAAATAATTTCTTTTAGAAGAATCTTTACAATTAATTTCTGGAATGCTTCCATATACTCTAGAAATCACCTATTATTCTACATGTATAATGGGGGACTAAGGAAGGAATTTTTTTTTGATACAAAAGATGAGAAAAAGGCTGAGATAAAGATAATTAAGTTGTTACAATTTCAGGGTTTGGGATGTGGGAAAGGAGCTGAGACAAGGTGAGATTGTCACTGGATCGAGTGAACACTTTAAGTTATGAGTGACATTGTTTTTTATTTGTAGTTAAAAACTACGAAAAGAAAAAAGCTGAACTGGTCCTAAAGATATAAAAATAATTTTAAAATACTTTGTGATACTAGTGATATAAAGTTGTTTTCACATGAATAAAGCCTTGCCCTAATATATTCTCTCACAGATATTCCAACTAGACACTTGAGACTAAAACCATACTACTTACTTGCTTTTGAGAACTGGAGAGATTTTTCCAGTTTTCATTTATAGTCTTCAGCTTTACCTGTAAAACACATATGTTTAAGTACCAGATACAGAGACTTCAGTGGTTAAAGAAAGATCTTTTTTAATTCTTGATTCCAATAATAAAATCTGATATCGAGAATCACAGGCAAAGTCTTATCAATTCCTTACCTCCCTTTTTTAAAAAATTTTTTTAATGTTTCTTTATTTTTGAGAGAGAGAGACAGATGACAAGTGGGGGAGGGCAGAGAGATGGAGACACAGAATCTGAAGCAGGCTCCAGGCTCCAAACTGTCAGCACAGAGCCTGAAGCAGGGCTCAAACCCACGAGCCATGAGCTCATGACCTGAGCCAGAGTCAGATGCTTAACTGACTGAGCCACCCAGGGGCTCCTTACCTTTCTTTCTAAAAAAAAAAAAAACAAAAAAATTTTTTTAATGTTTATCTTTATTTTTGAGACAGAGAGAGACAGAGCATGAACGTGGGAAAGGCAGAGAGAGAGGGAGACACAGAATCTGAAGCAGGCTCCAGGCTCTGAGCTGTAAGCACAGAGCCCAACGCGGGGCCCAAACTCGTCAACGGCGAGATCATGACCTGAGCTGAAGTCAGACGCTCAACCGACTGAGCCACCCAGGAGCCCCATCTTTCTAAATAAGAACTATTAAACTTAAAACATACAAAAAGTGAATAGGATGTAGATATTATCCTTTTTTATTGATATATAATCAACATATGACATTATTAATTTCAGGTGTAAACTTGATTCATCATTTGTATATCCTGTGAAATGATCACCACCCTAAGTCTAGTTAACTAATCTGTCACAATACATAGTTACAAAATTTTTTTTTGTGACAAGAAGTTTTAAGATTTACTCCAGGCAACTTTCAAAAGTGTAATATGTCATTTAAAAAAAAAATTTTTTATGTTTATTCATTTTTGAAAGACAGAGAGAGACACAGCACAAGCAGGGGTGGGGCCGAGAGAGAGGGAGACACAGAATCTGAAGCAGACTTCAGGCTCTGAGCTGTCAGCACACGTGGGGCTTGAACTCACAAACCACAAGATCATGACTGAGCCAAAGTCAGATGCTCAACCAACTGAGCCACCCAGGTGCCCCTCAAAAGTGCAATATATTATTTTTAACTATAGTCACCATGTCGTTGTTTTTTAGAGGGAGAGAGGAGAGAGAGAGCGTGTGCACACACGTGAGTGGGGGAGGAAGAGACGAGAATCTTAAGCAGGCTCCACGCTCAGCACGGAGCTCACCTCACGACCCTGAGCCAAAATCAAGAGTAGTATGCTCAACCGATGAAGCCACCCAGGCACCCCTACAGTCACCATGCTGTACAATGTATCTTCAGGACTTACTTATTTAAAATTAGAAACTGGTACACTTTGACCATTCTCACCCATTCTGCATCCCAACCCCAACCTCTAGCAACCACCAATCCATTCTATTTATGAACTTGGTTGTTTTGTTGTTGTTTTCAAGATTCCACATATAAGAGAGATCATACAGTTATTTGTCTATTTCTGACTTATTTCATTTAGCCTAATGCTCTCAAGGACCATCCATGTTGCTGCAAATAGCAAAATTTTCATTCTTTTTGATGGCTGAATAATGCATGCACACCAGTTTCTTTATCCATCATCCATCAATGGACAGTTGGATAGCTTCCACATCTTGATTACTGTAAATAATGCCCAATGAACATGGGAGTGCAGATATCTTTTCAAGTTAGTGTTTTTGTTTCCTTTGGATAAATATCCAGAAGTAGAACTGCAGGATCATATGGCAATTCTATTAACTTTTTGAGGAAACTCCATACCATTTTCTACAGTGAGCTGCAATCTACATTCCCATCAACATATGCACAGCAATTCCCTTTTCTCAGCATCTTTGCCACCACCTGTTATTTTCTTATCTTTTTGATAACAGCCATTCTAACAGATATGAGGTGATATCTCATTAGGTTTGCATTTGCCTGATTACTGATGCTGAAAACCTTTTTATGTACATGTTAGTCATCTGTATTGTCTTCTTTGGAAAAATGTGTATTCAGATTCTCTCCCATTTTTTAAGTCAGCTTGTTTTTTTGCTACTGAGTTGTACAAGTTCTTTATATATTTTAGATATTAACCCCTTTTCATATATATGATTTTCAAATCTTTCCCCTCATTCAGTAGGTTGCTTTTTCACTTTGTTAATGGTTTCCTTTGCTGTGCAGATGTATCTTTTTTGATTGAACAATACTTATATTCAACTATATTCCTATGATAGACTAACTTCAAAGACTTAAATGTTTTATTTCTTCCCTGTATCTTAACGTTTTATTCTAAAATTTGTACCTAAGTATTCAGGCATACTCATAGGAACAATACAACACTGGTCCTTAATTCTACTTAGCTGAACTTAAATTATACGACCTGGAAAAAGTCATTATTACCTCTCTTAGGCTTGGTTCTTCATTTATAAAATTAAAGGATGCAGGAAACCCAGGGATGGAGGAGAGTTAGAGAGGAGAGTCAGCACACCTCACACAGTATGTGCTGTTGCTCCCAGAAAGCAGAGACTGAGGCAATAAATGGGTGGGTGGAGAATGAGGGGCAGAGGGGTCGGAGAAGGCAAGTGTGAAGAAGGGAGGGAAATGGTCTGAAAAGAATCTATTTAAATCTAAGAGGAAGTCATCAGTGATTTTAAACAGAAGCAGAGTGAGAATAATGAACTTTACTGTTCTGACCAGAACTCTGTATTTTATCCTACCAACAAAAATAGAGATATAGACAGTATCTGAGACTACATAACCATCATGTTTTGGAACACTTTAATACTTACCTTTATAAACACATCTAATATATTCAGGGACATTTACTCACTAAATAATTGCTCTCTTAGCTCTGGAAGGAATTGCTTCAATCTTTCATAGCTAAGCTTTTTCCTTATATTTAATCCATAAACTTTTGTATTCACTGAGTTCAACAATAATTTATAAAGTTGCATGCATAAAAAAATCTGATCTTTCACCTTAATAAAGTAATTCATTAAAGAAAATTAAAGAGATGGAAAGATGTTTAGTTTTGCTCCTTCCTAAAACTCATTAAATAAGCCCTTCCACCATGTGAGGACACCGTGAGATGGTACCAGCTATGAACCAAGAGGGACCTCACTAGCAGACAACCATGACAGTGCCTTGATCTTGGACTTCCCAGCCTCCAGAACTGTGAACAATAAATTTCTATTGTTTATTTTTTTTAAGTAAATGAATAAACAACATTTTTTAAGGCATAAACCCACATGGACAAAGACAACAGGAGAGGAAACTACCAACACAAAATTTTAGCAGCTAAAAAGTAGGTGGAGAAATGGTAACTGACTTACCTAACCAAGAAGGCAGATTCCCAACCTGGTACTGGGGAAAGCCATAAAGCAAACCAATTTACAATGCAGAATTCTCAAGCAGCTCAGGAATTGGCAGCACCAGATAGGTAGAAAACGATGGTGAAAGGTGTGCTTAAAACAGTAAGACTGACTGAAATTCTCTTGAAAAAGAGATTAAATCCCCACCATGGGCAGATTCTAGGACTTATCCCCTCAAAAGGGTAAAATAGAGCTACTCTGTGGATACCAGGTACAGTTGGGGCCAGTGGTACCACACTGGAAACAAGGAGATTAAGTAAAAATGTATGTATACAGTATCCCAGAAAGAAAAGCAAAAAAGGTTAAGAGAAAAACAATACAGAAAAGAAAATGAGAGGACCAGCTCAGAAGACACAAAAACAAGTATGAGGTCTTAAAGAGAACACAGCGGGGAAGGTGGGGAGGGAGGGGAGAGAAGAAAAAAGAAACCAGATCACATTCAAAGGACCAATAATCAAAATGGCTTTATACTTCTCAAAAGCTATTAACAAGACAAAGAAGCAATATTTTTAAAATTCTGAAAGAACATGATCTCTAGATTCTATGCCTAGAATTCTATGCCCAAACTATCAAGCAAATATAAGGTTAGAGATTATTTTCAGACAAGCAAAATTAAAAAAACTGATCTTCCATGTACTCTCACTGGGGAGATGCTGCTATAATAAAATCAGTAAACCAAGAAAGACAACAGCAGAGGCAAAACCACCACAAAGATGAATGTCAACTGTGCACTAGCAATAAAAGGCTACAACCAAAGTGGAACAAAACAGAGGTTCCAGATTGAAACTGACAGAATAGCTAATGCATCTAAATGCACTGAAAGCTGGTAGATATTTAAGGGTTTGGGGCTAAATTACTGATAATACATAAAAAAAACTAAGGAAACAAAAACATAAGACATACTGAACTTCAGTGAAAGTTTTGCAATTAAAAAAAAAATAGTCATAGCAAATGGCATAGCAAATATCATACTCGATACTTCTCTAACCAAAATTGTAAGTATACTGGGAGGCAGGAAAATGGAAACATGAACAGTGGGATGAGAAAGTAATAAATGCTCATCTTAAATAATGGGAGATAATGCCTAAAATATAGGTAATGCTGAAAATTGAAAAAAAATCAAGAAGTAACAATATAAGGCTGTTATTTACAGATATGAAGATAAACAGCACAAGAATGAGCTAACAATGAAAGGTATTCACTTATATGACAGGGCTGTGAAAACTGGTTATCTTTTATAACAAGTCTTATTTTGATTCTTTTAACTATAAGGATATATACCCAATATTTTTTAAATGAATAAAAATGATAGTTGCATTAATTTTAATATCCTGAGATAGGGTCCCTCAGCCATTAAGCTTTCTAGGTGATTCCAAGGTGCAGTCGAGTTGAGAACCACTGATTTAGGAGCATTCTCTAGCATATAACCTTTTTACACTGATAAGAAAACTAAATCCAAAGTCATTTAGTGACTGAGAAAATTCCAACTAAAAAAATAAACAAGCATATATTTTTAGTAATTTAAGGCCATAGAAACAATTTTAAAATCCCAAGGAGTAAATAAATGAAAGTATACAGCCAGGGAAGACCATATCACATATACATATTATTTAATCAAGTGTCAAACAGGACTTATGAAATGAACTACCGATCCTAATAACCCAAAATGTGGCACAGTGGCAAAAACCTTCATCTCAGATTGACAAAAGTTAGAGATCTGAACGTATGCTCTTCTTACCCTATCATATTATAAAAGGAAAAATACAATTGCCAATTTGGAGCTTCTAACAAGGAAATAAGGAAAGAATAAGCCACAGCAGGAATGACACACTTCTTTTCTTCTTTGACATATTCATATGGTGATACTCATGGGCGTAATACATTCTCATGGGCATAACCAAAATTTTATTAAAGGATATAATATGAAGCAAGGTTATACTCAAATCCCAGTACAAAGTATTATAATCCCACTCTCATTCTTTCCCAGTGATGGTAAAACAGTCCCAGGACTGACTGATAAGAAGTCTCCAGAACTTTAACACCCCTATAAATTTGAAAATGTTATTATTTTAAATTTTAAAAAGCTGACAATATATATATTGGCCGCTAAGTACTCAAATTGTATGTGGCAAGAAAATGTGTTTTCCTTTAAAAGATACAAGAGGGCATTATTTGTATAAAGTACTTATTTATAATAATTTACTACTTTTCTTCACATCCTAACAGATGACACCCCTACAATTTTCTGTCTAAATATTTTAAAAATCAAAACAAAAATTTAAAAAACAAATCTAATTCTGTTTTACCTGTGATGTACCATCCTTATGTTCCTGGAACCTTTCAGCTATATAAATGTTGTAAGCTGAGCGAGGTCTTTTCGGTTTTCCAAGCATTGTTAACTCCTGAGTAACAAAAATGGAAGTTAGATATAGTTTTAACTTCTGTAAGACTTTACCTACAGAAACTTTATTCACTACTATGCATTACAGGAAGTTCCTATAAGTGAATGTTATGATTATTTGTATATACAAAATGACTACTCACTCGGGATCAGAATTATTTTTGTGATAGCACTAAGTTTTGAAAATTGTAAAAGGTTTTAGGAGTTATTTTCCATATAAAAACTTTTCCCTTACATGGGGCGCCTGGGTGGCGCAGTCGGTTAAGCGTCCGACTTCAGCCAGGTCACGATCTCGCGGTCCGTGAGTTCGAGCCCCGCGTCGGGCTCTGGGCTGATGGCTCAGAGCCTGGAGCCTGCTTCTGATTCTGTGTCTCCCTCTCTCTCTGCCCCTCCCCCGTTCATGCTCTGTCTCTCTCTGTCCCAAAAATAAATAAACGTTGAAAAAAAAAAAATTTAAAAAAAAAAACTTTTCCCTTACATATTATTTTCATGGTCTCCATGAAGTGAATAACTGAGCACTTAGGTACAAAATCTTTTTTAAAGGTTAAAACAGTTTCAGTTTCATCCTTCCAGAACACTACCATCTCCCAGCCACTATATGCCTCTACCACAACTCATAAACACTAGAGTATCTGTTTAATAATCTCTCATTTCATTTCCTTCCTTGGTATCTTCTCAACTTTTAAACTTCAACAGATGTGTTAAATTCAATTCTTTTAACTAGGTACCAAAGGACAGAGGAGGCAAGAAATAGCAAATACATGTATCCCTTACTGCTTAAGTTAGTTTAGTTTCAAGGGGCACCTAGGTAGCTCAGTCAGTTAAGTGTTCGACTTCAGCTCAGGTCATGATCTCACAGCTCTTGAGTTCGGGTTCTGTGCTGACAGCTCAGAGCCTAGAGACTGCTTCAGAGTCTGTGTCTCCCTCTCACATTCTGCCCCTAACCCACTCACACTCTGTCTCTCAAACATAAATAAAAACATTAAAAAAAATTTTTTTTAATGTTTAGTTTCTGAGTTTCAGAGAATAAAGGATGCTGCACTATTCTATTTAGTTTTTGAATTTGGATAGTAGTACTTGTAATTCAGAAATTATGTGGTTTTTAATGGCAATTTGGTTAAAGTCAATAACAAACACAATTTTATTTCATAAATAAACTACAGCCCCTGTGATTAACCTCATTCTTCCTGGACTTCTCAGACACAGAACTACTATAAAACTACTGCAGACTCCAGGTACTTCATAACGTAACTGTTTCCCCTTTTGTTTCTAGAGCTTGGAATTCATCACCTTTCCTAACAATAAGTATACAGCTGAACAGACTGAAAAATCAACAACCCTCTTGGATCCCTAAGGGAGAGAAGTTTGTTTCAAACTGCTGCCCCCTAGACTGGAGAGACACACAAGTAAATACAGGGAGTCGAAGCAACCCCTGCTGGAACCAGTGCTGGGGTACCAAAACCTCTACTGTAATTAATGAATTGCTGGATGTTCTGGCTTCAGGGGGAGCCAGTCATAAGAATGTCCTCACAGGACGCCTGGGTGGCTCAGTCAGTTAAGCGTCCGCCTCTTGGTTTCAGCTCAGGTCACTATTAGTGAGTTTGAGCCCAGCATCGGGCTCTGCAATGATAGTGTGGGATTCTCTCTCTCTCTGCCTCTCCCCTGCTGGCTCTCTTGGCCTCTCAAAATAAATAAACTTAAATTAAAAAAAAAAAAAAAAAAGACAGTCCTCACAGTATTGTGATATACTTCTAGGAGCTAAACCAGATTTCCACAATTAATACCAGAAAAAATATTTCCCCTGCTTCTGTAAGAAAGGAAGAGAGGAAAAGAAACTATTTTGAAATGCCTGAGCACTCAACTATTAACAAGGCCTGCCTTCAGGGGAAACTAGTTAACCAGAGCCTAACTTACCTGCATGAAGGGAAAACACCCAACTCCTGCACACTCTAGTCATCCTGACTCACACCTAATGGGGAGGGGGAGTGTGGAAGAGTGAACTGAGAAACTCTTGTGAAGTTCACAGACCAGTTGCATAGGCTCACTAAAAGATCGGGACCTAATTGTAGGACTACAGAATGCTTTTCTTGACCCCCACACCTCACCACCACATTGCTAAGGCCTATTTAAAGCAGTTCCTTTTACTCAGTACATTATGTCCATCAATCAAGAACAAACTTCCAAGGCAGACTAAAAGGCAAAAAACATAATATGAAGAGACAAAGCAAGCATCAGAACCAGATATGGGAGGGATGTTGAAATTATCAGACCGGGAATTTAAAACAACTAGATTAGTATGCTAAAGGCTCCAGATTGCATGTAAGAACAGATTAGCAATGTAAAACTCGGAGATGGAAATCCCAAGAAGTAACCAAAAAAACCAAAAAACAAAAAAAGTTAGAGATCAAAAATGCTGTAACAGAGGTGCCTGGGTGGCTCAGTCAGTTAAGTATCTGACTCTTAATCTCAGCTCAGGAGACTGGGCTCCAAGCTGGATATGGCACCTATTAAAAAAAAGAGAGAGAGAGAGAGAGAGGAGAGAAAGGAGAGGAAGGAGAGAGAGGAGAGGGACAAGAATGTTGTAATGAAATGAAGAATGTCTTTAATGGGTTTATTAGTAGACTGGACATGGCTGAAGAAAGAATCACTGGGCTAAAGGATGTAATAATAGAATCCTCAAAAATCCAAAACAAAGAGAACAAAGACTGAAAATAAACCAAAAACTGAAGACTATCCAAGGACTATAGGACAACTTAGAACAGGTGTAACAAACATAAAATGGGAATACTAGGAGGAGAAAGAGAAAAAGAAATATATGAAAGGGAAATCCCGTATTACTGCCCAATCCTCATTTCTGGTCTCTCCACTCTTACATTGGATGGGTGCATGAAAAAGGAAGGGAGAATAAAGGAGGGAGAATAAACTTCAGTACCCAGCCCTCCAAATACTTACCCCTATGCAGACACTGTATTTCTATTGTCTTTTCTAGCTCCTTTTTACTAATTGGATCAGAAGACTAGATTGCTATCTAGATTACTGACTTAAAATAGGTGAGTCCTGAACTCTGGTGCTAGGAGAGCTCAATAAGAGTCAGGGAGACATATGTTGTCATCTCACATTAAAGTCTCAAATTTACTTTTTCAAAGAAATAGTTTTAACTCTGATGACCATTTTCTACAGTATACGTACTGGACCAGCAAGCTGACCATCTCATACCTAATACTGTTCCTACAGAAAAATGTAGTCTTTCAAGCAATAGTATTTATGTGGATTAATAACCTTAAACTGGGACCAGACTACAAATCTGAACCATGTGGGGTGTTTAATGAGGAAAAGTAGTTCATCCTATAGGACTTCTTATTTGACTAGATACAATAAAGGCATTTTTTCCTGATGTGTTAATGAAATCAGTCTATTTGGCAACATCCATAATGAAACTCATCCATAATCAAACTCACCATTACCTATAAAACAATTCAAATCAGCAGGTTATCCTAGACAAGACACAGACACAAAGATTCTTGCTATTCCTGATTTGGCTGTTTCATAACTCTGTTCCTTCAGCTTTCATTCTAGTCCTAACTACATATCTTAAATTTGGATACATTCAAAAGTAGTAACAAGGGATTCCAAGACAGACTCAATGCCAAGTGGTCCTAGTGGCAGAAAAGAGTTATCCCATTTTTTCCTAACTGGGGTACTCCTGATGACATTCTACCATTTAGCCACATATATCAAAATAAGAAAAACTCCCAATATTCATTGTTCTATAAATTTCAGTTCTTTGCCAAAGGAAAAAAATATTTCACTGATACTCACTCTCTTTTTTATTAATGCTTTCTTTTTTAAACGTTTTTGCTGGATTTCTTTTTCCAAAGATACAATCTGACTTGGAGTTAACTGTTCTTGAATTCTGTTTATCTCTTCTTTGTATGCCTGCCAGTCTGCCCTGTAAGCATCTTCATATATCTATAAATAAAAAACCCAAACATGAAGTCAATAAATTACTGCTGATAAATCAAACACAGCACACCCGCCAGGGAAAGACAATTGCATGACTTCAGATAAAGACAGACTAGGGGCACCTGGGTGGCTCAGTCAGTTGAGCGTCCGACTTCAGCTCAGGTCATGATCTCACAACTTGTGAGTTCGAACCCCACATCGGGCTCTGTGCTGACAGCTCGGAGCCTGGAGCCTGCTTCTGATTCTGTGTCTCCCTCTCTCTCTGCCCCTCCCCTACTCATGCTCTGTCTCTGTCTCAGAAATAAATAAACATTAAAAAAATTTTAAAAAAAATAAACATTAAAAATAAATAAAAATTAAAAAAAAATAAAAAGACAGACTGAACCACCAAGTGAAACATGTGCTCTGGAATCACATGTATATGGACTAAAAACATGTTTTTTTCATAAAAATGTTAACAAAGGTGAGAGTCTAACAACTAGTCTTCAGTTTCAGATATTGCCAACCCTTTGTTGCCACTGCCATACATCCATTTTCTAATCATTATGAATCAGAAAGTATGAAGTCCCTTTATAGGTAACAGATATTAAAAAATTCTTTTTAATCATCTAGTCCCTTAAAGGACATGACTATTATTCTTAACTGCAGAATAACTGGTCAGCAATACTGAAAACCAATATGCTTACTTTTTTCTCTGAATCAGGAAGTTCCCTCCATAGCTGGGCAATTTTTCTAATTAGTTCTGAATTTTTCGCATCTATAGATTGAAATAAAATGAAAAAGTCACAATTTTATGTCTCAGGATTAATTTCTAAAGACTTCTAGGAAGTCTAGCTTTAGCTCTAAGTTTTATTACAGACACCTCTATACCACATATAATTTAATACAACGATTTAGGTTTTCTTTAATTTCATACTTGATCCAGAATTGTTAAAGTCTGTTACCTAATAATTAAGAAATATGTCACATACCCCCCCAAAATTATTAGTTTAAGCAGTTGGGTAATCACTGTCTTCAAGCTTTTTACTTCATATTTCAAACAAAAAATTTTTTCCCATCTTTCAGGAATTATTAAGTTCATAAAACCTGACTCAACAATAAAATATAATCTTGATTCATGTAACACTGCCTTGTATTTCAGTTACAGAAACACTACTTGCAACAAGCTATTCTAAAATCAATTCATTATTCCCCATTTCCTTCCTCATCTTAACTGATCATTATTCCCCATTTCCTTCCTCATCTTAACTGATCAAGTCATTATTCCCCATTTCCTTCCTCATCTTAACTGGAGTGGCATTTTAACAAACCACTTAGTTTGAACTACAATATTTTAAAACATGTGAGTACTTCTTAAACATGTCTCTTAAACCAATTCTTTATAATGTAGGAATTTTCATTACAGTTCATTTGGTTTTCACAAGTACCCTGTGAAAGGGCTCTAGAAATCATAAAGTTGACTATTCTTAATTTAGTTATTATCTTTACACTACTATAATCACAAATGAAGGCCCACAGCCTTTCTAGGGAGTCAACAAAAATCCTACCTGGAAATCTTTTTTTTTTCAGGAAGTCAACTGATTTCCAGTGAAAAACCTTTTGGAATCAGCAATTTGTATAGAGCTTTACAGTTTACAGAACACATCCACATAAGTTATTATTTCATTGCAACTTCATTAACAATTCCCTGAAGCAGGAGCTAAAGCAAGTAATAAAATGATTCATCAATGGTGCTCCAGGCCAATGGCGACTAGACCCCCAAAATTCAGCTTTTTCATCTTCTTCCCTGGGTGCTTCCACTCCACATGCTGCTATTTTTAAAATACTTTTCATTAAATGAGTAAGTCAGGAGGATAAAGTCAATGGTATTGTAACAGTCTTGTATGGTGATTGATGGTAGCTACACTTGTGGTCAGCATAGCATAATGTATACAGTTGTCCAGTCACCACTATGTTGTACACCTGAAACTAGTGTAACACTGTGCTTCAACTATACCTCAATAAAATATACATAGTAATAAGAAACAAATAAAAATACCTTTCATTAGCTCAATTATTTATAAGGAATTTGTACTTGGTAAAAAATGTCATACTTTACAGACCACTAAACGTTAATGGTTATGTTTCCGCAGTCACTGGACGCTTTCCAAGTGCAAATCAAGTTTGAAGTAAAACTGTTTAGTGGCTTCTTTATTACATCAGAAAACAGTAAATGCTCCAAAACTCCTTACCTGGGTTCTGAGCTTTAAATATGGGTAGCTGTTCTTTAGAAAATCGAACGTATGAAGTCAGAGGCTTCTTTGGATAACTATTCACGGTGGATGAAAAACATCTCGGTACATATGCAAAACTACGTATAAAGAAAATAACCAATATCAAGTATTTAAGTGTCAATATTCACTTTTAGATGAACACAGATTCCCCCCAAAAAGACGCCATCAGGATGCTATATATGGCACGGTGTTACTGACTTTTAAAACCCTGTCCTAACCAGAGAAAAGACCTGCAAAACTGAACTCTCAAAGCTCCATCTATGCCTGTTAAGAAGGGCAGAGTGGAGGAAAGCATCAGCACTTCAGCTCCTGGACCCTGCCTCCTCAACGCCTCTACTGATGGAGAGAGACTCTTTGGCGCGCGACTTCGCAGAGAACTCTGAACGAGGGCTACAAGGTTGGACAGCGCGGAGCGGCGGGAAGGAAGAGGAAAGGTGGAGGGTAGCCGGAAAGTAAGACTGCTGGATAAGGCCTGGTCGCAAAACCACCAGCCCCTTCGCAAAGTCGAGGCATGATTCAAAGCGCCACGGTGGCCCGGACCACCTAGGAGACACAAAAAAGTGTACGAAAACGTCTACACTCCAACCCAGACCGTCCTGAGCCGTGCCGCCTCCTGAAGTGCAGGCGAGAGGTCCTTACCTGAAGGGAGAGCGCAGCCGACTTCCACAGCCCGCGCAGAGGTCCGCTCCGGACTTTCCCAGTGCACTCAGCACGCTCCACACGCCCCGGAAAAACGCCATTGCACCAACTTACAAGGCAGCGACCAGGCGCCACCTTCCTACACCCCCGCGGCACAACAGAACTCCAACAATGACGAACAGAACCCGCTGGTGACCCTCTGTAGTTTACTCTCATGCCCGCCACTCGCAAGGCACTATGGGAAATCGGCTAACATCCGGTCAGTAGCCGGGGAACTAGGCAGGGCAGAATTGACGCAGGCGCCGTAGTAGCTTCCCGGTGGGTGGGGCTGCAAAGGAGGAGGGCTCGGGGGCGGAGAAGGAAACCGCAGCCCGGCTTGCCTGCGGAGGGCTCTGGCCTAGAGGAGGCGCAGCTGAGCCACCTCTGCCCCCGGCCCTCCCCTCCGCATTCGGTTCCTCTGCCCGGCCTGGAGGCTGATGGAGGCACTGTGGCCACCTCACCGCGACAGTGCGAGGCTGGCTGGCGTCCGCCTGTGACGACCGAAAGGGCCAGTACGTAACAGTTTTACCGCGAGGACGCGGGATAGCTGTGCGGCCTGCGCTGCTCCGAGGTCAAGCTGGCGGGTGCTGCGCGACCAGCAGAGCCGCTGAGTTCAGGCCCCAACTGACGCTCAGTATCCAAAACACTGATGGGGCGGGGGAAGTGGGGCACGTTTCAAACCTAAAAATGCAGATTTCCTGGACTTGCTGCAGTGCCTGATTCAGTATATCTGTGAGGCCCGTGACTCTGTTTTCAACAGGTTCCTCATTGTTTAACAATTTCTGATGCCAGTGGTCATAGGACCACGTTTAAAGCAATACTGAACTAGACCCTCGTCCCCTCCACTGCAACTATCCCAGACCCAGTCTTCAACGCTGACATCCAACCCTGCTTAATTAGTAGGGAGGAAACTTTGGCTGATTAGTCGTGCAAAGACTCTATTCCCATTATTAACGTTAAAGTCTTGATCCGAAAATGTAGCATTCCCTAAGACTCACTTTCCCTCATTGCAGATGAGGATGTTAGACTAGATTAGTTCTTTCGAAGTCCTGAGAAAGTGTGACAAATATGCCTTGAGATATTGATCGATATGCTGTATAACCATTTTCTGTGTCGGCAATAACATGAAAAAGATTGGGAAGACCTAAACGTATATAAGGATCAGCTTTTATATTCCAATTATTTCCTTCTGAAACAGCCTCTATTGGGTAGCTATATTTGTTAGAAAATTCTTACCACTGTAATATTAAGCTGAGAGTCAACTGCTTTCTGTAGCTTTGAAACATTGGCCCTTGATGCAACAAAGGAAAAGCCCACTTTTAAGTGGTATGTAAACAACTATCACTACTCCCTTTTCTTAGTCTCTCAGGGTTGAAAGGAACTTTCCAGGTCATCTGTTCAAACTTCTCATCTTGACATGGGAAAACAGCTTTTTTTTTCTGATTACGTAACTACGTACAAGGCCCCAAACTTAGGTAAAAGACACAACATTCCCCCACTCCCAATAAAGTCTGACAGAAGGAAATAAACAATTATAAGGCACTGCCAAGGCAGAGGTAAGTATAGAATATGCTTCCTTATAACATTTTAGCTGGGTTCTGAAATAATTTGTTTTTTCCATATTTTCTAGAATATTTTTGTTCTTTCAGTTATTTGCTAAAAAAACTATTGCAGGTTCGGCTTATCACATTGGGGTCACCAATCGCAGGTTTAGCCTATCATCAATTGTGGGTTCAGCAGAAAAGATTACTCAAGACTCCATGCAAGTCAAGAGAGATGAGAGGGAGGCTAAGGGAAATCTCCCCGACATGATCTCCAGCTCCTGTATATATTAAGCATACATTATAGGGAGAACATTGCACAATATGTCTTTGGCTATGTGCCAGTAAGATCTATAGAAAGTGTGCACAAAAAACAAGACATTCCCAAGACCACCAAAGAGCAGATGCAGAAAGCAGGGTGGAGAACAAGATAAAATATTCCATAGATAACATGGTCTAAGGAATTCATGAGCACAGGAAAGACCCAACCCCTAAATATGCACTAACTAGATACTGGTCAGCTGTTTTCAGCAGGGCCAGAAAGCAGTGTAATGCATTCCCTATAATCTCCTTAACCAAGACATAGCTATTTGATTTCCCACAAAACTTCTTTTGGATATTTAAAAAATCTTTTTGTTTTTTTAGAGTGTCATTTTGATCTTACTGTAAAGGTCTTATAAATCTGTTCTATAATATTTGTTTTCAGCAAATACCAATATTCCTTAACAGTCATTTACATTGCAGCAAAATTTTGTTCCAAATGCAGCATTTACAAAGAAAATATAATTCTACCTGCTTACTCAAACTATCTTTGAGTTTCACTTATGAAACATGAAGACTTACCACAGCCCTTCTTAGGGTTCTGTTCTTTTATTTTGTTTTAAAAGTTTATCTACTCCCATGACTTCAGTTATCAGTTATATCCTCATGGTTCCCATATCTTATATTGAATCCATTTTAGTCCCAAATCTACATAAACACTGTCTTCTGGACATTTTTACCATCATGTCTCACAGATACTTCAATTTTTCATTAACAGAATTCACTATCTTTCTCCCGTTTTGAACAACTTCTCTTCTTAAGAAGCACCTGTATCCCATTTGAATCATCCAAGCTAATAACTTGATAAATCATTTTATAATATCTCCCATTGACACTGTAACTGAACTAACATGAGTTTGGTCTTTGGCGAGTCACAGATAGAAACTATACTAGATGGAATTGTGACACAAAGTAAACTTTTATTTGCAGCAAATAAGGAGATGATGGGGAATAAACTTCCAAAGCTGTGACTCTCTGAGCAAGGGTGAATGAGTTCCTTTTATTTAGGGTTAGGATGAATATTTAGATAGGGAAGCTTTGTCATTGTATGTAGAGGTGGGCATAAGGTTGTGCGTGCACCTTAAAGAAACATGCCTATACATACATCATATGTAAATGAGATTTGTGTTCCTCCTTGGATGGAGATTTTAGTATTATAATGAGGTAAAGGTAACTGTCAGTCATTCCATGGTCCATCTGTGCAGGTGTGAGTTGGGGTTAATCTCAAATTAGTCTGGGCTGACTGAACTCTTTGCCCAGGCAGTTGTCATTGCTTGAGGGGTAGTTTCGGTTTCCTTCCCTTTGTGTCTTTTGCCTGAATTAAGAGAGAAGCTAGAAAGAAGAGCTTAAGGAAAAATGTGGGACAAAGGTCAGTAGGTACTAGCAGGTGAGCAGTAAAGGTCAGGGGTCTAGCTGGTGACATAACTTCTCCCCCATCAACCAGCTAATGATAAGTGTTGATGATTCTACCTCATTAACCCCTCTAGTAAGTATTCCTTCTTCTCCAGTCCAATTGCTGCTGATTTTGTTCAGGACAGTAATATGTTGGTAAGTCAGGTCTCAAAAAGAAAGCCCTAATTTGTGTTTGCTGAGGTCTGTGATATAGACACTCCTACCATGGCCGATTTCAAACTACCAACTTGGTATCATTACTCCTGAAGTTGGGAAAAGATATATATAATTGATTGTCCAGGCCAGTACCAGCCAGCTCCTATGTGCCACTCACTGGTTTAGGCTCTGACATCTTTTTCCAAACTCTTACAAGTACTTTTCCTACTTTCAGGCTTACTTCCCTCCTAATCATATTCCACTCTGTCACCAAGTCAGTCTTTCTAAAAGGCAAATCTCATTTATTCACTTGTTTATTAAGACATACTCCATGCCAGGCAATGATCATGCTTCTATATTTGAAACCTTCAGTGGCTTCTGATTGCCCATGGTATCAAGTTTAAGTTCTCATACATGGCATACAAGCCCTCCATGAACTGGCTTTTTTGTTTCCCCTATAGCTTCATTTCTCACTTCACCCTTGCTTAAAAATAATTTATTATTTAAACATCTATTTCTTCTGACTGAAACAACTTCATTTGGCTCTGAGTTTACCATTGCATGTTGTGTGATATGCCAAAGTTATGGAAATTACTGGATAAGAATACAGACTCAGAAGTTAGATCTAGGTTTGAATCCTGCTTTTGTTATTTACTAGCTGAGTGACCTTGCCAAATGACAATTTCTGTGACCCAGAGTTTTCCCTTCTGTGAAATGGGGATAATAATGTTTGATTCTTTGGATTGTTACAAAGATTAAATTAGAAAATGTACAAAAAGTTCTTAACAGAGTCCCTGGGACATAGTAAGAGGGTCAACAAACAGTGGCTATAATTATCCTTATATTACTCATAACAATTATTATTAGCTTTTAAATAATTATAGGTATAGTATGAATTTTCCCCAAAGTCAGATTTGCATCACAAACCTGTCATTACTTTGTCATTTTCTGTCTCTATTAAATTACATACACTAATTAGTAAGTTGTGAATGTGAAAACCTGGTCTTCCAATTCATTGTCTTAATGCTTCCCCCATTGTATAAGACTATCCCTCAGACTCATTCAACATACATTATTCCAGCCCCAAATATCTTCTTTGAATCTTCTATAGTGTGTGAGCTTGTATTATTTACTTGTGACATATACTGCTCTGGTGTTTAACCTTTTTTTATGTGCAGATTTTTTTTTTTCCTCAATAGATGGTAAGCTCTTGAAGACAAGATCAAGTCTTATACTTCTTCCTATCACTTATCAGTTGTAGTACCTAGCATAGTATATTAAGCATGACAGATGGGTAAGAGGGAGGAAGGGAGGAAGAGCAAGAAAAAAAATGTAAAAAGATTTGTATCTGCACAAATTACCTATATGCAAATTTGGCCTTGTAGAAAATAGCAACTACCTGTTAGAAAATAGCAGCTGCCAATAGAAGGGACAGTTATGTGTGGAGATAGGAACCATGTAAAATTTTGGAAAATATATATGAAAATAATGATCATGGTTTATTGATACTTGGTACAGTTGAAGATAGCAACAATAAATGGCAGCAGCAATAAATAGCAGCAGAGACCAAGATAATTCCCTACTGAATAATGGAGTTAGATACAGTGATATCACTCAAAGAAAAAATAGTCCTAAAAGAAAGCAGTTTTGCTTTTGTAATTATAATGAATAAATAAACTCACTAAAATAAGAGCAATCACCTGATAGGTTTAGCACAAGGAATAGATGCATTCTGAACTCATAAGTAAATGTAGAAATAAGAAATAAGATTATACTGTAAACACCACATGTAAAGACAATTTACTCAATTAAATAGCCCTGCATAGGTATTGGAAGTAGCGCAATAAGTAAAAAGCTTACCTTTTCTATAAATCAAGATTTTAATTAGTTACAGTAGAAAACTGTGTATGTAAGTTTTTCTTTCAAAAAATTTCCATTTGGGGCGCCTGGGTGGCTCAGTCCGTTAAACATCCAACTTCAGCTCAGGTTGTGATCTCACAGTTCTTGGGTTTGAGCCCCACATGGGGCTCTGTGCTGGCAGGTCAGAGTCTGGAGCCTGCTTCAGATTCTGTGTCTTCTCCTTTCTCTGCCCCTCCCTCACTCACACTCTCTCTGTCTTAAAAATAAATAAACATTGAAAAAAAAAATTTTTAAATACATTTTCATTTACTTAGTGTCTATTATGACCACACTTGAGTTTGCCTTAAAATAGTATACAAAAGGATAGAAGGGAGAGAAAAATTAGAAAGAAAGATCTATTGCATATTAACAGTTCCCAGATATCCAAATTGGTTTATAAATTATTTCTCAAGTAGAGCAAAGTGTAGATGCAGCCTTAATTATTAACAGCATATCAAAGTTATTTTTAGCCATTGCTGTGGCAGCATTATGCAAAATAAATATAGCTTTTCTATTTTAAAGTTGATTCTATGAGTCAGCAGGAGGTAGGACAAGTAAAACAGGATAGCTATAATTTTATGCAAATTATAAAACTCAAATTCATATTGCTGGATATTCCTGAAAGCTGACATAAAGAATGGAAGAAATACAGAATGATTATATTGATGGAATAATGCTATTAATAAACAGGATAACTTAGAGTATTTGCCCTCACATTATTATAAAAACCTGATTGATTCAAATTATAATTTATTGCTCAAATATGTGCCAAATGTTTTATTTCTTGGCTATTTACATACTTTTTTAAGTTTTTATTTTAATTCCGGTTAGTAAACATACAGTATTATATTAGCTTCAAGTGTACAATATAGCAATTGAACACTTCCATACAACATCCTGTGCTTATCACAACAAGTGCACTCCTAGGGTGCGTGGGTGACTTGGTTGGTTGAGCACCTGACTCTTGATTTCTGCTCAGGTCATGATCCCAGGGTCATGGGATTGAGCCTCGTGTCAGGCTCTCTACCTGCTTAATATTCTCTCCCTTTCTCCTCTGCCCCTCCCCTGCTCACACTCACTCACTCTCTGTTTAACATAAACTAAATAAATAAATAAATAAATAAATAAATAAATAAATAAATAAAATCACAACAAGAGCACTCCTTAATCCCCATCACTTATTTAACCCAACCCCCCACTCACCTCCCCTCTGGTATGTGCCAAACATTTTAATACATTATCTCTAATCATTCAAAATCCTACGAGTTGGAATTCTTTGTATTATACAGACATAAAAACTGGTATTCAGAGAGAGAGAGGAAGGATTCTTGTTGCATCTTATTAAAAATTTCCACCTGTGAATCCATAGTTTGCAACTTTGAAATTATATTTTATTGTATGTAAGGACAATATAAGCTAGTGAGTCATCAAGTTACAGTAGTTTATTTTTTCAATACTCATATACTGTTCTTTTCTATCCCCTTAAAGGCTTTCTTGACTTCTTTAACTAATGAGTAGACTGTTAAAATAACATCTTGCAGTCTGTGGGTTCGAGCCCTGCGTTGGGCTCTGTGCTGACAGTTCAGAGCCTGGAGCCCGCTTCAGATTCTGTGTCTCCCTCTCTCTTTCCCCCTACCCCACTCATGCTTGTCTCTCTCCATCTCTCAAAAGTGAGTAAACATTAAAAATAATAATAACATCTTAAGCTCCTTTATTCACTCATTCATTCAAAAACATTTAGGCTTGAATTTTTTTTGACTATGCACATACATCCACATGTGTGTGAATGCATTAAAAAGTATGCAAAATAATACACACAAAATTGGGCTTACTGGTGATTATACCTGAGAATTGCATGAGTGTGTAGATGGTACTCACTTTTTACTGTATATAAATCTGTATTGATTTACATTTTTTCCCAAAATATAACAGTAATATTAATCTTTTATAATATTTTTTTAAATACTGCAATAACTTCTAAAAATACAAAGATGACTAAAGCATTATCCATCTGTTTAAATCTCCCTGGGGGAGGAGGGGATGGCTTCATAAAGCAGGTGACATTTGAACTGTTTTTTCCAAGTCGGGAAGGGTGGAGGTGCATTTCAGAAAAAGGAAACAGTAATTTTCAAGTCACAGATATACATGAGAGCATGGTGTACTTTAAAAATCTGTATGTATGTAGAAAGGAGTTATATGACACAAATCCAAAAGGTTGTGAAGGTCTGTGTGTAATATGCTAAGGAGTTTGTTAGCAAAAGATAAACAACTTTTTAGGTAGGTTAAACTTGTTTTTAGATAAATCTCTTTGGTAGGAGCACAGAAGGTGGTGGGAATGAGGAAACTTTAAAAAAGAGGAGTGAGGAGATTATTGCTATAATCCAGGAAAGAGATTGAAATTCTGAACTAGCATGCTGCTACAACTCAAAATCCAAAGGCATTTCTCAGTACAACCAGCAAGCCAAGAATGACTTTGAGGATTCTGGTATGACAGACTGTTCCAATTTAAATCCTATACTGTGGTAAATAAATATCCCTAAACAAATGCTCTTATTACATAAGTTTTCTGGCTAAAAACTTACACTGACTTTTTATAGGCTATCAAATCAAGGTTTCACATCCAGTAGATCTGCCTTCTCCGCCTAATCTTTTCTCTCATTAATTGCACACAGACCTCCAAGGCCACTATTTATTTCTCTTATTTCTACTTCTACTTTATTATCTTTGCTTGGTTTCACTTATCTTAATTAATGCCTTCCCCATTTAAATATGCCATTAAAAATTCCAAGTATCTTCTGTTGCCTAATTTATTTATTTATTTATTTATTTATTCAATTAATAATTGAAATCTTATGTGCTAGATATTGTGCTAAGTGCCAGGGAGTAAAAAGTGGAAAACACAAAGTATTTCACAGTTAATGATACTGATAATATAGCATGGTAAGGGCAATTATAAAGATACACACTGGGGGTGGAGTGATGTCAGCATTACGGCTGAATAAGACATCCCTCATCTGTGTCCCCAACAATTTGACATCCATCCATGAATACAAGTGCCTAGGTGGGAGCTGTGGAATCTAGCACTATGTGCCAAGGGATTTGGGAGGAGTTCCACCCACCTGTGTGATGGGTAATAGGCATATTGACCTTAGTGTCAGCTGTGGACACTGCAGTGGCCTGTGAACCACTCCAGCCCCTCTAAGCCACAGTCTAGGAGTCCCTGCAAAACACTGCCTTAGACAATCAAGGCCAAAAGAGCCATTGTAGAAGTCCAGGTTTCCAGAAAAAAACTTTCAGCAAAAAAGCAAACAAACAAAAAAAAAGTTTTGACACATTGGAAAAGGTAAGAGGAACAGAGTCATCACCTCTTTCTTAAGACAGCACAGCATAAGGCCAAGAGAAATCTGAGCCCACACTTTCTCCAACAAGGGAAAGTGACAGTATGTGAGTGAGCAATCCACTTCCCCAGCTGTGTAGAACACTGTTAAAGGAGCTCATTCCAGAACACTGAATCATAAACTTCAGGACTGGAGTGTAGGAAGAGGCTGAGAGAGTGTCAGATAGGATTCTCAGAGGGCATTAAAGGAATGTGAATATTACCAATGGTGTTGTGGACTCCATCAAGAAACCAGCCCATCAGCTATTGGGGATGCCTCACCCATGGATCCTCTCAACTGCCATGGGCACCCCCCAGCCCTCGTTGCAACACACACACACACACACACACACACACACACACACACACACTACACACACAAATTTATGCCCTGTGTCCAACTTCCTGTGTGCACTTCTGATGACAGCAGTAAGAGCAAACTTTGACATATGGCTAGTGAGCACTCATGGAGAACCACGTGGAATCTACAGGCCAAAGAGAGACCACAAACTTGAGCTTTAACGCCACCTTTGGGAAAACAAAACAGAAGCTATCAAGCACTCAACCTGGTGCATTACAGAATCAAGATAAGGCATATAAATTTAAGAATTCTGCCACAAGAGGGAGCAAGAAGCATGGAACAGGTATATCCATAATCTAAGAAAGCCTCAGAATCCCTAGCAGGGCTGATGGAAGTTATTTCTCTCCTGAAGGTAGTTAGTAAAGACTAGAGGAGGTACTATGTCAGATGTGAAGGTGGCAATGCAAAACTTTGAGGAACATTAAAAAAATCAAGGAAAACAATGCCACCAAGGATCACAATAATCATCCAGGAACTGATGATCCCCAAAACATAGAGATCTGCAATTTACCTGGTAAAGAATTCAAATAGCTATTTTAAGGAAACTGAATGAGCTACAAAAAAGGGGGGGTGGCACCTGGGTGGCTCAGTCAGTTAAGTGTCCGATTCTTGATTTCAGCTCGGGTCCCGATCTCATGGTCGTGAGAACATGCCCCAAGTTGGGCTCCATGCTGGGCATGGAGCCTGCTTAAGATTCTCTCTCTCTCTCTCTCTCTCTCTCTCTCTCTCTCTCTCTCTCTCTCTCCCTCTCTCTCTCTCCCCCCACCCCCCGCAAAACACACATGTGCACACAAAGACAATTCAACAAAATCAGAAAACAATACATGAAAAAAATGAGCAGTTTAACAAAGAGATAAAAATCATAAAAGACTAAAACAAATTCTGGAACTGAAGAATTCAATGAATGAAATGCAAAATGCTATGGAGAGCATCAACATCATAATGAACAAACAGAAGAAAGAACCTGTGAGTCAGAAGACAAGACCTTTGATGTTATTTAGATGGAGAACAACAACAACCACAATAAAAACAATGGAAAAGAATGAAGAAAGCCTACATAATCTATGGGATATCATACGAAGAAACATTCTGAAAATTATCGAAGTTCCAAAAGGAGAAGAGAAGGAGAAGGGGAAGAAAGCTTAAATAAATAATTGCTGAGAAATTTCTAAATCTGGGGATATTTGGATTTCCAAGTTCATGAAGCTCATAGATCACCAAAGACCTTGAGGTCTTTCATCCATTTTGAATTTATTTTTGTGTATGGTGTAAAAAAGTGGTCTAGTTTCATTCTTTTACATGTCGTCATCCAGTTTTCTCAACACCATTTGTTGAAGAGACTGTCTTTTGTCCATGGATAATCTTTCCTGATTTGTTGAAAATGAGTTGGCCATAAAGTTATGGGTTCATTTTTGGGTTTTCTATTCTGTTCCATTGACCTATGTGTCTGTTTATGTGCCAATACCATACTTCCTTGATCACTACAGCTTTGTAATATAACTTGAAGTCCAAAATTGTGAAGCCTCCAGCTTTTTTTTTTTTTCAAGATTGCTTTGGCTATTTGCGATCTTTTGTGGTTCCATATAAATTTCGGGATTGTTTGTTCTAACTCTGAGAAAAATGCTGGTGGTATTTTGATAGGGATTGCATTAGATGTATAGATTGCTTTGGATAGTATAGGCATTTTAACAATATTTGTTCTTCCAATCCGTGAGCATAGAATATTTTCCCATTTCTTTTTTGTGTCATTTCCAATTCCTTTTATCAGTATTTTATAGTTTTCAGAATACAGATCTTTTATCTCTTTGGCTAGGTTTATTCCAAAGTATCTTAAGGTTTTTGGTGCAGTTGTAAGTGGGATTTATTTCTTGATTTCTCCTGCTGCTCACTATTGGTATATAGAAATGCAACTGATTTCTGGATATTGAATGTGTCCTGTGACTTTAGTGAATTCGTTTATCAGTTCTAGCAATTATTTTGTGAAGTCTTTTGGATTTTCTGCAAATGTCATCTGCAAATAGTAAAAGTTTGACTTCTTCCTTGCTGATTTGGATGACTTTTCTTTGTGTTGTCTGACTGCTGAGGCTAAGACTTCCAGTACTGTGTTAAATAAAGAGTGGGCATCCCTGTGTTGTTCCTGACAATAGAGGAAGAGCTCTGTTTTTCCCCACTGAGGATGGGTTTTTCATATGTGACCTTTATTATGTTGAGGTATGTTCCCTTTTTCTCTACTTTTTTGAGGATTTCTGTCATGAATGGATGTTGTACTTTGCCAAATACTTCTGCATCCATTGAGAGGATCATATGGTTCTTTTCTTAATGTGGTATATCACATTGATTGATTTGTGAATATTGAACCACCCTCGCAAACCAGGAATAAATCCCACTTGATCATGGTGAATGATTATTTTAATGTACTATTGGATTGATTTGCTAGTATTTTGTTTAGAATTTTTGCATCTGTGTTCATCAGGGATATTGGCCTGTAATTCTCTTTGTTTTAGTGGGGTCTCTGTCTGATTTTGGACTCAGTATAATGTTGGCCTCTAGAATGACTTTGGAAGTTTTTCTTCCATGTCTACTTTCTGGAATAGTTTGAAAGAATAGGTATTAACTCCTATCTATCTATTATCTATCTATCTATCTATCTATCTATCTATCTATCATCTAGCTAGCTAGCTATAATTAATTTTATTTATTTTTAAAGATCTTATTTTTAAGTAATCTCTACACCCAACATGGGGCTCAAACTCATAACCTCAAATTCAAGAGTCACATGCTCCACTGACTGAGCCAGATACATGCCCCAGTATTGACTCTTCTTCAAATGTTTGGAAGAATTCCCCTGTGAAGCCATCTGGTCCTGGACTTTTGTTTGTTGGGAGATTTTTGATTACTGATTCAATTTCTTTGCTAGTTATTGATCTGTTCATATTTTCTATCTCTTCCTGTTTCAGTTTTTGTAATTTATGTGTTTCTAGGAATTTATCCATTTCTTCTACATTGCCCAATATGTTGACATATAATTTTTCATAATATTCTAATTGTTCAGATCTCTGTGGTGTTGGTTGTTGTTTCTCCTCTCTCATTTGTGATCTTTTCTTTTTGATAAGTCTGGCTAGGAGGTTATCAATTTTATTTTTTCAAAGAATCAGCTCCTGGTTTCATTGATCTGTTCTGTTGTTTTTTTTTTTTTTTAAGTAGTTTCGTTATCATTTATTTCTGCTCTAATCTTTATTATTTCCCTTATTCTGCTGGTTTTAGGCTTCATTTGGTGCTTTTTTTCTAGCTTCTTTAGTTGTAAGTTTAGGTTGTTTATTTGAGATTTTTCTTGCTTATTGATGTAGGACTGTATTGCTATATGCTTCCCTCTTATGACCCCCTTGCTGCAACCCTTAGGACCATCGTGTTTTCATTTTCATTTGTGTCCATGTATTTTTTCTTTATTTCTTCTTTAATTTCCTAGTTGACCCATTCATTCTTTAGTAGCATGTTGTTTAAGCTCCATGTATATGTGGTCTTTCCAATTTTTTTTGTGGTTGACTTCAATTTTCATAACATTGTGGTCAGAAAATACGCATGGTATCATCTCCATCTTTTTGTCCTTGTTGAAGTCTGATTTTTGACTTAGTATGTGATCTATTCTGGAGGACATCCCATGTGCACTTGAAAAGAATGTATATTATGCTGTTTTAGGATGAATTGTTCTGAATATATCTGTTAAGTCCATCTGGTTGAGTGTCTCATTCAAAGCCCTGTTTCCTTGTTGATTTTCTGTTTACATCATGTATCATTGTTGTAAGATGGCTATTGAAGTCTCCTATTATTGTATTATTATCTATGAGTTGCTTTATGTTTGTTACTAATTATTTAACATATTTGGATGCTCTCAAGTTGGTAGCATAAATATTTACAATTGTTAGAATCTTATTGGATAGTCCCCTTTATTATGATATAGTGCGCTTCTTCATCTCTTATTATATAGTCTTTGTTTTAAAATCTAGTTTGGGGGCGCCTGGGTGGCGCAGTCGGTTAAGCATCCGACTTCAGCCAGGTCACGATCTCACGGTCCGTGAGTTCGAGCCCCGCGTCAGGCTCTGGGCTGATGGCTCAGAGCCTGGAGCCTGTTTCCATTCTGTGTCTCCCTCTCTCTCTGCCCCTCCCCCGTTCATGCTCTGTCTCTCTCTGTCCCAAAAATAAATAAACGTTGAAAAAAAAATTTTTTTTAATCTAGTTTGTCTAAGTATTACTACTCTGGCTTTCTTTTGACATCCACTTGAATGGTAAGTGTTTCTCTATGCCCTCACTTTCAATCTGCAGGTGTCTTTAGGTCTAAAATGAGTCTCTTGTAGGCAGTATATAGATGGGTCTTGTTTTCTATCCAATATGATACCCTTGTCTTTTAATTTGAACATTTAGTCCATTTACATTGAGTAATTATTGGTAGATGTGTATTTAGTGCCATTTTATTACTTGTTGTTTTGTTGTTTCTGGAGATTTTCTTTGTTCTTTTCTAGTCTTTGTCACTTTTGGTCTTTCCTTCCCATTCAATTAGTCCGCTTTAATATTTCTTGTAGGACTGGTTTAGTGGTCAAGAACTCCTTTAGTTTTTGTTTTTCTGGGAAACTATCTCTCCTTCTATTCTGAATAATAGACTTCCTGGATCGAGTATTCTTGGCTATAGATTTCCCCCATTCAGCATGTTGGATATATCATGCCACTCACTTCTGGCTTTCCTAGTTTCTATGGAGAGATCTGCACCTAGACTTATGGGTCCTTCCTTGTAAGTTAGGGACTTCTTTTGTCTTGCTGCTTTAGGATCTTTTCTTTATCACTATATTTTGAAAATTTAAGTATGATATGTCTTGGTGTTGGCCTGCTTTTGTTGATCACGATGGGAGTTCTCTGTGCATCCTGGATTTGGATATCTGTTTCCTCCCCCAAATTAGGGAAGTTTTCTGCTATTATTTTTTCAAATAAACCTTCTGCCCCCCTTTTCTGTCTTGTTCTGGGACTCCTATGATACAAATGTTATTATGCTTGATGGAGTCAGAGTTCCCTTACTCTACTCTTGTGATCCATCATTCTTCTTTCTCTCTTTTGTTCAGCTTTATTATTTTTCATAATTCTATCTTCTATATTACTTATTCATTCCTCCACTTCTTCCATGCTTGTATTTATTATGTCCATCTGTTTTGAATCTCAGCTATTGCATTTTTCTTTTCTGTTTTAATTCTATCTCTGCAGTAAGGGTCTCTCTGATGTTTTCCATGCTTTTCTCAAGCCCAGCAAGTATTCTTATGATTGTTGCTTTAAATTCTCCATCAGGCATATTACTTATATCTGTTTCACTTAGATCCTTGGCCCTGACCTTTTTTTTTTTTTAATTTTTTTTTTCAACATTTATTTATTTTTTGGGACAGAGAGAGACAGAGCATGAATGGGGGAGGGGCAGAGAGAGAGAGAGACACAGAATCGGAAACAGGCTCCAGGCTCTGAGCCATCAGCCCAGAGCCTGACGCGGGGCTCGAACTCACGGACCGCAAGATCGTGACCTGGCTGAAGTCGGACGCTTAACCGACTGCGCCACCCAGGCGCCCCTGCCCTGACCTTTTCTTGTTCTTTCTTTTGGGATGAATTCCTCCATTGTGGCATTTTGTGTTTCTTGCTCCTGAGAGTGATGTCTTTATAAAGAAGGGGTCATATAGTGTCCAGGGCCTGGTGCTTCAGAGAATGTCTGATGTGTGCTGTGTGCACTCTGCTGATGTGTTTTGGCAGCCTGTTCCTCAGGTCAGTCATATGCAGAGGTTCTCCTTGCCAGGAGTGGGTATTTTTGGACCTTGGCCAGAGTATGATGAGTTTTAACTAGGGGTACTATGGTCTCCTTGTTAAATGAGACCTGATGATACTTCCACTAGAACTGAAGCCTTGTAGAACTCTATGGTGGTAGGCAAGGTGCATGCATGGTTTGTTCTATTCTTCTGGAGAAGGGGCCTGCTGCTCTAGTCCCTAGGCACACTTGCCTGAAAAAAAGCAGTATCAGCAGAGCACAGCAGGGCAGGACTTGCTGTAAGCCAGTTAGGCAACCAGTGTTTGTGTTGTGCTGTTTATTGAAGTTGGTTGATGCTGAGGGGTGGGGAAGGGAAATGGCACCAGCCAGCTGCTTTGTCCCCTAGAGGGGAGCCCATGCTTCTTGCTCTCAGGGAAGCACTCCCAGAAGAGTGAATAATTTCCCCTCCTGCATCCCAGGCATTTTTCAGATCATTGTTTTCATGCTGTCTCTGGGTTGCTTGCCCACCTGAAGCAGAACAGTGCACTTGGGCTCTATCCCAGCCAAGCCTGGTGACTTTATAACTCCAAACTTTAGGGTCCTTGAAGGGCAGGGATACTTGCACTAGTCTTCTGGGGGTGGGTCTCACCATGCTGCAACTGATGCAGGTTTGACCAACAAGGGCAGTGGCACTCAAGTTCAGGGGTATGGGATTTGGAACAAAGCAGACTAAACAGCCAGTATCTGGGTTAGTGGTCCTCAGCAGGTCTCTGCACCTATTCTGAGGATCGGGGGGGGGGGAAATGGTGCCCCCCTCATTCTTTGGTCCCAGGAGAGGCTTCTCTGTGAATGCTACCTCTCACAGATGCACTCCAAGCAGAGCAAACATTCTCTTCCCGCGCACCTTAGGAGATCTTCAGATCATGCCCTCTGCCCCGAGGTTGCTTGCATGCCTTCTCTCCTGGAGCAGGGCAACACCTTCAGTGATCTATCCCAGCCAAACCTGCTGACATCTGAAACTCCAGTCTTTGACCCCAATGGTTGCGAAAACTCATGAAAATATCAGTGCCTCTCGTTTTCCCAGCCACTGGCTTTGGGGAGGTGTTCTCCTTATGCATATCCCTGTGCACTCCATTCTGTCTTGCCTTTCTCCTCGACCAGGGCTCCCTCCCCTCCGCAGCACTTACAATTTGTTTCTTCTCCCACTTCCTTCCTGTGGCTGACCTCTTCTCTCTGTCTAGTTGTGCAGTTTGTTCTGTCAGTCCTCAGGTCAATCTTGGATATTCAGCATTATTTGATAGTTATCTAATTGTGTTTGAGGATGAGCCAAGCCTAGGGTCCTCCTCCTATGCCACCATCTAGCTCCCACCAGAAGTCAGCGGTTTTAGAAGAGGATAATGCATCTCAAAGGGGGTTTAGTCCAGAAATGTAGAGATAACTTAACATTTGAACATCAGTTAATGTAATTCATACTACATTGAGAAAAGGGATAAAAAGCACAATAATAATCTTGATTGATGTAGAAAAAGTACTCAATAAAACTTAACATGTAACTCAACAGTGGTAAAAATTATCCATAAATTAGCAATAGATGGTAATTTAGTAATAAACAGACACCATATTTAATACTGAAAAGATGAAAGCATTCCCTCAGAAATCAAGAAAGGATGCTTGCTGTCATCATTTTTATTCAGCATGATACTGGAGGTCATAGCTAATGCAACAAGGAAAGAAAAGGAAATAAGAGACATATATATTAGAAATGAGGAAGTTATCACTATTGACAGGTTACATAAATATAATTGCAGAAAACCTTAAAATTCTACAAACCATTAAAAAGGAATTGAACAAGGTTGCCAGATACAAGGAAAATATTATAAATTGATCTCTATACAGTAAGAACATAGAAAATGAGAAACATTTTAATACATTTTAAAAATCAGATACTAGGAATAAATCCAGTGAAAAATATGCAATACCTCTATGCATAAAACTATAAAACATTCAACCATTAAACATGAATATATATTCATGGAATGGAGGAATTCATAAGATATGGTAGTGACCCCAGATTTTCTCATGGAAAGGTGGGAGTCTATGTCACCTTCCCTTTGAGAGGGCTTATAACTGCTTCAACCAATGAAGTACAGCAGAAGTGACACTGTAACTTCAAAGGTTAGATCATAAAAGGTCATGCAGCTTTCTCCTGTTCTCTTGGAACACTGCTCCCCAGATGCTCCCTCTTAGAGCTGAGCTGCCATATTGTGAGAAGCTCAAGTCACATAGAAAGTCTTTTAATAAGTGCTCTAGTAGACAATACTTGTCCAGATGCCAACATCTGAGTGAAGAAACCTCCTGATGGTTTAAGCCTCCAGTCCCTAGTTGCCCCCAACTGAGGCCTAAGTATCATGGAATAGATAAGCCATCCCTACTGTGCCCCATCCCAAATCCTTACCAACAGAATCCATGAGCATAATAAAAAAGGTTTTTCCTTTACACTACTTAATTTGGGGTTGTCATTCAACAATAAATAACCAGAACAAAAGCTGTCTTTACTAAAACCTCTCTATAGATTCAATACAATCCCAATTAAAATCTCAGCAGAAGTGGAAAAGCTGACCCTGAGATGCATTTGGAACCACAAGGGACATGAAGAGTCAAACTATCACAAAAGAACAAATTTGGAAGACCCATAATTCCTGATTTCAGAAGTTACTACAAAGCTACAGTAATTAATATAGTATGGTACTAACATAAAGCATGTAGATCTGTAGAATATAGAGTCCAGAAATAAACCTGTGTCTAGTTGATTTTCAACGAGAGTACAATGACCATTCAAAGGGAAAGAAAAGTCTTTTCAACAAACGGTGCAGGCCTGATCTTTAGAAGGGCTTGCTTACAAGATTGACCCTCAGCAGGCATCTAGAACTTGGTTTTGAAATTTTCTTTATGTGCAAAGGTTGTATAGGCTGTGCTAGCCTGATAAGACTGTTTAAAAAACAATATGATTTATGGTGAATACTTGCTTTTCTTTTGGGAGATTAGGATTTTGGAGGGCAAAATGTGCCTATATGATTTAGTCTCCAATAAAAACCCTGGACTTTGAATTTTAAACAGGTTTCCCTGGGGAGAAACAGTGTGCCCAGATTAATGCATTGTTGGAGGGAGTGCACTCAATGTGGCCCCTTCAAGGACAGCATAGGAAGCCTGCACATGGATTCCTCTAGACTCTAGTCTTTTCCTCTTTCTGATCCAGCTGTGTATCTTCACTGTGTCACTATAATAAATTTTAGGTAGGAGTATGATCACATGCTTAGTCTTATGAATTACATTGACACGTTGAATGTGTGGGTGCTCACGGGACTGCTAAAATGAGTGGGTCAGAAGTGCTAACACAAGTGGTGTCACACCTGTTTCTCATAATATGTATATTAAGAATTTACAATACTGTATTTCATACACAGCTCATCGTGATCCTTTGCACTAAAGAGATTGTCACACAAATAAATTATATGGGGAAAGCATAACTCAGAATAATAAAGGCAACTTCCTCCTGAGGTAAAAAAGGCACATCCCTTCCTCTACAAGTAGAACCTAATAGAGTGCTAAAGTAAGTTTTTAAAGAAATATATCTTATTGTATAAAAATGCCTCCAAATGCTAATAGTTTTAGGTGAATATTCCCTCCTCATTTATAATTTAAAACTACATTCTTATATATAACAGGATAATGGCAGCAGAAATTTAAATGTAATATAATACAACTAAGTGATTTAACACTTAGGTTGTCCTGAAGATACTTTTACACTAGATTATTTCTACAACCAAAAACATCAGCTGTCCACAAATTTTTAATTGTCACTACTACTGAAAAAACTTTTGGTGAAAGCACATCAATTGTGTAGGAAGTTTGCCAACATCACTCAACGCACACACACACACACACACGACTAGTTATCTATACATAGCAATTTTTACAAGTGAAATCAGATGAATCTTCTCTCGTCTGTGCAACTATTAGAACTATTAGAGAAGCACTATTTAAAAAATGAGAACGGGGCACCTGGGTGGCTCAGTCGGTTGAGCAACTGATTTCTGCTCAGGTTATGACCTCACAGTTCGTGGGTTCAAGCCCCGCGTCAGGCTGTGCTGACAGCTCAAAGCCTGGAGCCTGCTTTGGATTCTGTGTCTCCCTCTCCCTCTGTTCCTCCCCTGCTCGTTCTCTCTCAAAAATAGATAAACGTTAAAAAAAAATGAGAACTTTAGGGTTGTTTGGTGGCTCAGTCGGTTAAGTGTCAGACTTCAGCTCAGGTCATGATCTCCCGGCTTCTGAGTTCGAGCCCGTGTAGGGTCTATTCTGACGGCTCAGAGCCTGGAGCCTGCTTGGATTCTGTCTCCCTCTCTCTGCCCCTCCCCCACTCACACTCTGTCTCTCTCAAATTAAATAAACATAATAAACAAAAAAATTTTTTAATGAGAACTTTCACAAATGACCTGCATTATCCTTTAGGGCTAATGAATTGCATTTAAGCCTCTGTTTTAAGCAAACATTTTTTGAAAATCCTACTTTGATAGAGTAGGATACTCTATCAAACCAACAATCTCTTTCATGACCAACAATCTCTTTTAATCTAAGAGGAAAATTAATATCCCCAATCTTTCCATCTTAAAAATACAGAACTGTGAGAGCAGGATCCTGCATAACATCAATGACTGAATCATATACAAAGATAAACAGATCACTGTGATAAAGTAATAAATGAAAAACTACGTGACATTTTTTTCAAGTTTTTTTAGAAGTTACTCTTTTGAATATTAACTTTCAGGGTTCCTCTTGTTTCTGTGTTTCTTTCTCACCTGATGCCTTATGATCCTTTGCAATTTATAAGTAGTTGATCTACAAAGTAAATTTTTCACTTTCCTTAAATAGTTTAAGGATGGGGGCAAGGGGATAACTTAAAGCAAAAATGAATAATCATATATGGTTTACATAGGTAGGTGTAAAGCCTGTACCGCAGGAACCACATGCTTTTTAGTTGGGGGATGCAAGTCAGGTTACCCTTACAACTTGTATTACTGATTTACTATATGTGGCAGTTACAAGTGTCCAGAATCCAATTTGAATATGGTTTCCAACTGTCTTGGACCACCCAAGACTTCAAAAGGTTAAAATCCTAAATCTCCAAAGACTATTCATTTTCCTCACTCCAAAGCAGTCCCTAAATTAATGGTTAATCCATGGAGGAAGTTCCCTGCTTTGAACTTGCAGTTGTACAAGGTAATTGATGCACTCTTTGTCAGAATTAAGCAAAAACAACACAACCAAAATGGTGACCTGGCTAATCATTATGCCACTGTTGAACTCTTAAGGTTTTTATTTAATTATGGTAACTTGTGTTCACTCTTCCAGAATCTGGTCGTATAATTCAGATGTAAGCAAAGGCAAACGAGAGTTAGACGACTTTCAAAAACTTTAATAAAGAAAAAAAAAAAGCCACTTCCAAAAATAAATGCCACACAAATCAAAGTTTTAAAAAAGTGGAAGATATTCAAGAAACAAAATCCTTTACTATCAAAATACACTACATACTGAAATCTAATGATGTTGAGTGTTCAAATTCTGGGTGAATGTAGCTTATAATCATATAGGTAGTAAAGCAGTGTTTTTCATGATATGTCTGTTTCAAGACATTACTTAATAGTACTTTTTAAGCCTCTATTTTCTTAAACATCCACTTCACAATTCATTTAATTATTTTTACATTCATTTATAAAAACACATTTTCTAACAACAGGTTATTTTGTGCTTTAATAATAATGATCCATGATAAAATACTTAAGTGATTTAAATGCTTTGCTAATGACTACATCAATCACAGATTCTTGTACACTTACACAGCTACTGCAATAATCCAAAGAGCTACAACTCTTCTTAAAAATGACACCCACTCAAGTTTGGTAAGCATGCTAAATAATTAGAAATGTATTTTTTTCAAGTTAAAACATTAAACTTTCTAGCTTTCTTTAAAATCTGCAAAGATAACCTGTTTATTTAAATCACTTTTTAACTGGAAATTTATAAAAACAGAGGAAAGCATCATTTTAGAATTTTCTTTATAACATCTTTAGTAAAAAATGGATGTCCTCTTTCAAACTGTGATGACACCAAATGATAAAAATTCTAGCTTTTAAATGTTAAGAGATACAATGTCTATTTCATCTAGAGGGGCATTTTAATGAATTAAACTAATGTATTTTTCAGGTCTATACTTTCGTCAATGTGGGTGACACTGCCTTATATTCATCACAGTACTTTAGTAAATAACCTATTTAAAATGTGATCCAAGACAAACCTCAGCGTATTCTAAATTCTCTTCTATAACAAGGGACCAATGTATATCATCCTCTAGACTTTTAATACAGTAAACAGATACAAACCTAAAGAAATAGAATTTTTAAAATCAATGGCAATTAATGCTAAACACAACAGACCTCATTCCCACAATTTGGAATTAATTTTCATGCAAAATTTTATAGTTTTTATCCTTACTTATAGATAATTTATTTCTTTAAGTAATCAAGACAAATAGTAGAAAAAGCATTTTATTTATATGGAAAAAGCTACATTAATATCTGTAAAAGATGTCAATATAATATTGCCTATACAGAAAAAAAAATTCAAATGTGAATAGCAACAAATAAAAGTTACACATCTTCCTACTTAGCAGTGCAATTAATTCACATTGCGTTAAGTCAAGTATAACAAAATCAAAACAAGTGTTTCTCCATAATCAGGATACTGAGAATTACAGTGTAAAGATCATTTCAGGTTTAAGAAATCTGCACTCAATCTACAGAATACCCTAAAACAAGGGAGACAGACAGTTAATTCATTTAATTACCAGTTGTTGGGTTTTTTCAATACTGTTCACAGGAAAAAGGTAACGAGTTTAGGTACATGTACATAGAATATATTTAGTCTATACAGTAAAAAAATACAAATTATAAAGTGAGCTAACAAAGAATGAAATCTGAATACAGATTTATAAAACTGATAACATCTTAGACAACACATACAGTATTTCTCATGTAAAAACATCTAGTTTCAGCAAAAAATAATTTGGTTGCTTTTCAGATGCACTGCAGATCTTGTAAGCTGAAGATGCAGATGTCCAAGTATCTTAAAAACCATAATAAATGTCTTTCTCAATGCATACAAAATGACAAATGCTCTCATCACAGTCTTAAGGATATTTTTGGAAGTCTGTCTTGCTTCAGAAATACATGTAAAATGGATAAAAATCAAAGATTTCATGGTACAATGAAACAGTAAACAGTGCTCAATTTACTGCTAATGTTGAAAAAAACCTAGATTTTACAGTACTCTGGTATATATGAAAATTTTTTTTGTTTTTACATTGCATATTTCTGAGTCCATTCTCTTGCATGTCTGTTGTATCTGTGGGCATACAAAAGGGATATAGTAAAAACATACAAATTGAACCTTTTAGAAGACCTATTTTATATAAAACTGTATATTCTACCATCTTATACTTAATTGCAATAATCGTTCATATGCCAATTATTGGGTCAATGTTAGACCATACATTAAATAAAACAGAAAACAAGTGATTTTTTAACTGATGGATTTCTCTACAACCAATATAAAAAAATACCTAAGTTATAAACAAAAAAATGAAGAAACCAATTTCTAACAAATCTATAAAAGCCAACCCTGAATGGGCATTAATCTGTAAACTGTAAATGAATCAATGGTACCAGCAAAATGAGGCAGCTTGAAAATTAGGTCAGGGTGGAGGCAGTTAGGGATATCTTCTCTTCTGGGGAGAAGATAAGGAATATAGTATTCAATGCTTTCCAATTATCAAATACTTTTATTTTAAATTTATTACCTAGAACTATGTATAGTTCTTTCTATCAAAAAACATATCATGCAAATATAAACATGTACTATTAAATAGTAAAGGATTAAACACTATGTAGGAAGGAACAATATTTTTTATAAAAATATTTTTAAAAGATTTAAAAAAGATTTTTAAAAAATTTTAAAAGGAACATTATCTTCCTTAATAAGCACAATTAAATGGACTTAAATATATTAATAATACTTATGTTTTGGCAGACTACCTAGAAATACTTCTAAGCAGAAACTAATATAAGTAAACACTTACTTTTCTTTGTCTGATTTATAGATTTGTGCAATATCTGGTACTAAGGGGTCATCGGGATTAGGATCACAAAGTAGAGAACATATGGACAATAAAACTAGATTGAAAAGAGAACATCACATTAGATAATGATCTATTTTATACAATCACATGTATGAAAATGACTTTACTGAATACAGACAATGAACTTACAAAGAAAACAAAATAAAATAAACATTAAATTACATTTTAGATTATCTTTGGTTAGGAGCAAGTATTTTTAATATTTAAAATTATAAAATTACCATACAATGTATATAATAAAAAATTACTAAAACTTTTGAAGTTTTAAATTCTATTTGAATTTCTACTTATTTAAAAAATGTGCATCTCTAAAGTAACTATTAACAACATTTAAACTCGAGAGTTCTCTACAAAAATATTTTTAGGTAATACGTATACACCCCAAATATGGTACCTAATGAAAACATTGTTAGAATATATCCTAACTTTAGATATTTCTTAGAGATATTTTTGTATTTTAATGAGAAAATTATCTAATGCAGAAGATCTATGTTCTAATCAATTCAAATTAAAGCAATCAAATTACAGTTAACAGTCCAAAAACCATTTCGGACTCATGTTTATGCACTTTTTTACTTTGACTTGGTGCTATAGTTTGCCTACCAAGAAGAAACATTTGTCAGATTTTTTAATGAATCTTTTATTCCATACACATTTGTATCACTCATTTAAACATAATGTGAACAGTTATCAACACATAGCTTGTATAGTATATTAAAATATAAGTGAAAATTGAAAAAGTAGTTGTTTACTACCATGTCAAAATACAAATTCAAACAGCTACATTTAAAAAAAAATCTAAGTATCTGAAAAAGTAAGGAACAAGGACTCTGCTTCCTCATTTGTCTGCTTCAATTGCATGCTACCACTTCTGAGGGGGTACAAGGAGTCTTTGGAACAATATTTCATCTTCACCCACCTCTATGTTCCTTTACCTTTTCCTATTCTTACAAATCCACAAGTGAATGTATAAAGCAGAGTTAATTCTTAAATGATACAGACAAGGGGTTGCTCAGGGCTAATGAGAAAACTAATATTTTATTCATCTTCCTTATCTGCCCAGTGAAATTTTATGCCTTGTATATTAAACCAATAGGGTAGATTATCTGGGCCCACATCCCTAGAAAGTTTCCATACTAAACTCATGATAAAAAGCAAAATAAACCATTTAAAATATTAAAAAGTGAAAAATGCACAAATGAGCAAAAGTATAAGCTACCCTATAAAATAACCAAGAGGGAAGTTCTTCATTCCCCACTCTTGCTGTCAAGAGCCAGGTGCCCTGATTTCACGATCATGCACACAAATCAAATGTTTTAAGATAAGGAAAAAGGTAGTAATAGTTAACAGTCATTTGAGTGCTTACTATGTGCCAGATGCATAGTGACCTTATATGGTAATACTATTATAATCCCCATTTTACAGATGAGGAAACTGAGGCTATTAGAAATTCTTCTTAAAGGATAGTTTCCAGAAGCCAACCATACTAATTAATATTTATAAAAAGCTGCAAGAGTTAGGAGATAAATGCTTAACATCTGGCAGTCTGCCATTTCTTTTATATGTGTAAGTACTTAAGCACTTATGCCAAATGAATTTCATTTTAAGATACCATTCCAGGAAAAGAGTATATTAATTTGAATAACCCTTCGACAGAAAATTTTTCCTACATCTACTGCATAACAGTTACACTATGTGAGATTTTTTAAAAAGACACTAGAATCGACATGAACATTTTAAACAAATATTTTAGGTCAGAAAAGCTGCCAGTCATAATAACTAGCTGACCTGAAGGGCTACTACTTACCTAATATTTGAAATAATTATGGCTGTGGATGCTGCTTCCTATAATCCTTATCACTTTTATAAAAAATAAGTTAAACATTCAGGTAGCATTTATTTAAAAGACATTTTAAATGACCATAGATTCCTCCCCTGAATCCTTCAAGAGAAGTAAGTTCTCCTAAATTTTAAAAAAATTTTACAAAAAGGGAAAACTACCAAGTTACTTCAGGGGCAGATGCTTCTAACTCAAAATAATATTTTGAACAGTCAGGTTCTCTTCTGCTAGAGAAACAAGACATGAATTAAGAGGGCTGGCACAGCAAATAGTATTGGCTAATAACAAAAAGGCTTCAGACAGTCTAAGGTACATATCTGATAATTTAGCAAAGAACAAAACTATATATCTGTGAAAGATGAGAATCCGCAGGGATTAGGTTATCAGTCATTACAATAATGTTATTGATTATTCAAAGTTTAGACTAACATGCTAAATGTAGTGCATTATTCTAAAGAGTGAAATGTGTCATTCATTTTAAATCAGTTATCAGCCTACTCAGGTATTTCCTAGATGAAGTAAAAGATACAAAGCTTTACTCATTACATCAACAATCCCACATAATAAATGAGGCAGCTGGTCCCAAAATCTTATTTTTACTCTATCTCTGTCTCTCTCTTTAAAGCCCAAACTAAAGGGGCAAAATGTCAACAGGCTTATCCAAATTTCTAGCTCTAACATTTAAGATTTCTCTCATTTTATCATTTATATTTGCCCATCAACCCCTCCCCATAAGTTAACTGCTAAAAGCAAAAGAGTAATAGAAGAACTAGGTAAGAAAAGCAAAATCAAAGCAGGAGAAAACACAGATTATTTTTTTTTTAACTTTAGTCCCTGAATACTTCTGCTAATACTTCCCTAAATATTTAGTCCCTAAATATTTTTTCTGTCTCAATGTTATCAGCTGTTATAAATCTGATAAATGAAATTACCTTTTGATACAGTCAGAGCTGGTGACCATTGTGACCTCAGGATATCAAGACAAATACTTCCATTACTGTTTATGTTTGGATGGTAAATTTTTGTTGTGAAAGCAATCTAAAAACAAAACAAAAATGTGACAATCCATGATCTATGAACAAAGAGAACCAATTTGCTCTAGAATTTTATATGACCTTAGAGGAGAAATGTATTCAACACAAATTGAGCATCTACTTTGTGCATACATAGCTACTGGGAGTATGAAAGCAAAAAGAGTCAGTATCCCCTTTCCCCGCCCCCCCCCCCCCGGGGAATTGAGAACTATTTTTGGAATATAATAAATAAGCCTATAATAGCTGGTATGACTGGCTGAGTAGTACCTGAATAATTAACCATGGCTTCCATCATCTCTCAAAGTAATCCTTTTCTTAATTTGAAAATCACTGATACTTACAAGTGATGCCTGGATCTACAAATAGAGTGCTGACATTGTTCCAGAGGGAAGTTGAGGGGCCTCAGCCTGTTACTTATCCTAAGGAATCTGCTAACAATTCTAATCTTCCACAAGAGTTATTGTTATATTGTTTCATAAATATAATGTTAATCAGGTGTTCTTAAAAATATAAAATAATTATTTCAAGTGACAGAATTTGTTAACAAATCTGTCCCTCCTTGATGTCACCATCATTTATTTTCTCTTCAGGTCTAGTCTAAATTTAATTTAATAAGAACATGTTTTTATTTTCCCTACCATACTTAATAAAGGGGCTGTGTCATATGTACTTTTGTAGTCCCCAATGTAACAGAACATTGGAGGTGCTCAATAAATTTTTGTTGAATACTTAAGAACTGAGAAATAAGGTCAACTTTGGAAAGATAATCCTCTGAACAGAAAAGTCTGATTTTTGGGGGCACCTGGGTGGCTCAGTCGGTTGAGTGTCCGACTTCAGCTCAGGTCATGATCTCACGGTCTGTGAGTTCGAGCCCCACGTCGGGCTCTATGCTGACAGCTCAGAGCCTGGAGCCTGCTTCGGATTCTGTGTCTCCCTCTCTCTCTGCCCCTCCCCCGCTCATGCTCGCTCTCTCTCTCTCTCTCTCTCTCTCTCTGTCAAAAATAAACATTAAAAATAAAAATTTAAAAAAAAAAGTCTGATTTTAGATCATTAAAAAATTTCCCAAACTACATATATAATGAGGAGGGGGGAAAAAAAGGTAAAGAAGCTAATTTATAGTATATCAGATACCACCTTTTGTTTTACAGATATAGTCCATTATTTGAGTAAGAAAGCATATTTTAGATTCAGTGATTTTACAGAATAGTTTGAACATGCTAATTTACCCAAAGTCTCTGACATCATGAACATATCTTGGGGTAGAAAGTAAAATCCTTGATAAAGGAGTCACACCAATCATAAAACTAAAAATACCTTTGGTGGCTTAAAAGGATAGTCTGTTGGAAAATGTACAGTGAGAAAGAAGACTCCACCTTGATAGGCGCTATCAGGCTGAAATTACAAATATTTGCATCAGTGTTTGGTTATTATATTTATTTAATAACCTAAGATGATTTCCCCCCAAATATATTTGAAAAAAAAAAATGCCATCATTTTGTCATAAGTTCAAATCATTTACCTTGAAAACAGGTTTCCCTTTGCAGGTATGAAGGAAGACAACAATCATGATGGTTAAACATAAAAATCGCACACACACAGTGGTGTGACTTACTCAAACAGGTCTGTTTGTGAGTAAAGAGTTTTAAAGATCAGTATACACGCAAGATTGCTTTGAGAAAAGAAGAATTTTCTGCAACAGTAATCAGTATGGGAAAAAAGGTTAGGGCTATGTTTACCTTTTTATTTATAAAACTTAAGTTCTGATAGTCCTATAAGAAAGGGGCAAGAATAGAGATAAACTAAAAAGACCAAGTTATAAAAAGGAAAGGCTAAGTAACACACAATGCAGACCTCCAATCTTCACTTAGTAACAGTTAAACCCTAAAATTCTATTTTGACTCCTTTATATTTAATTAAATTTATCATGTTAAACTACCACTTTGGTAATAACAGCAAGACTATCATTACTTCCTTAAGTTTCTGCATATACATTAGAGAACTGTACAGTGTAATTATTCTTACTAGTTTAATTCTAGTTCATCAAAAATTATAAGGAATGTGGAAAATTTAAGTAATTACAATCAACAGATATGGTCTGCTCAGATATTCAAATCATATTATAGAGTGGCATGTATGCATTACTAAAATAAAGGGGGGATGAGTAACATCATTTGTAACCATTTGCTACATGTGATTCACCTAAGAAATATCTGTGAAGGGCTATAATTCAAGTGGTTAGGGTGGGCCTTTTAATAATAGTATTTTGAAGGTTCTTAGTAAGCAATGAAAAACAAATACCTAGATTCTTACTGTTGTTATTTAAATAAATATGTTGCATTTTACCCTTTGGTAAGCTAACTTAATATAACAATTTAGTAATTTGAGACATTTTCCTAGGACTCCAGCTCTGAAAATTCAGTAATTGCTATTGTTTTTAAAAGTGAAACACAAGGCAATATGATTAAAACCTCTATGGTTTACTAGATACAGCTCTTTCAGGGGAGGGAAGAGAGAATGATGTTCATGGAAACATGCTACTAGTATACTCTCACCCAGAAGGTTGTCAATGCCCATTCTTATGCAATCAGTTTTTTGTGCACGAAAGAAAAGCCTGTTTCAAGTCATAACTGCCTCTTAGGTATAGAAAGAAATAATCTTAACAAAGGTGGTTAAGTGTTAAGAAAAGCCAATCATAAAATCACAGGTAATTCTGAGTTCAGTACAATACACCAAAACTAAAAACAACCAATCGTGAGGTGGCAAAGACAGATCCATTGCAATATCTCATCCGTTCTCTCACATATGCGAACAGTGAAGAAAGTTATTGTAAACTGGTGCTTGTTACTTGCAGGTATTCCATTACTGAGTTAATGAGACTCATTTCTAACCTACAAAACTTGGTGATGTGACAATAATGCTTAGTTCTGAACAACTGACTTTTGTGTTTAAAAACAGATGGGGTGCCTGGGTGGCTCAGTTGGTTAAGCGGCCGACTTTGGCTCAGGTCATGATCTCGCGGTCCGTGAGTTTGAGCCCCGCGTCGGGCTCTGTGCTGACAGCTCAGAGCCTGGAGCCTGTTTCAGATTCTGTGTCTCCCTCTCTCTGACCCTCCCCCGTTCATGCTTTGTCTCTCTTTGTCTCAAAAATAAACAAATGTTAAAAAAAAAATTTTTTTTTAAACAGATAAAGCAAACACACGGCCTGGTTGCACTATGCATGATCCATGACTGTGTAATGATCAAGGCTGTGGCAAAGGAAAAATCACAGTGATCCTAGCAAGTATTTGCCACCATTGCTTTAGAAAATTATCATAAATCCTTTAACCGTATTTTTCTTCCTGAGTGATTCAGAGTACAAAAAAACTCCACCTTAGCTACAAACATCTGATCACAGGTGAAATGGCAAGAATGAAGTATGGCTGAGAGAATTAATTTCATATTTGTGAATCATACTTACAGGTCCCATAATAGTTGCTTGCCAGTGGAACACTGAAACAAACAAAGGAGTTTTGGAGTCATTAACAAGTGTTCAAACCTATATGATTAATGGTAGCAAAATCCTAGCAAGAAAGCAATGCTTACAGTCATCTCCCACAGGTCCAGCTGAACAATGAGCAGGTGGGTCACGTTGTAGATCACTTAATTCCTGTAGCAAAGCAAAAATACTTAAGGTTAATTGTTTTTCCAGTGACACAATCATAATAATTCATGAAGACACAAACTATTGTCTTTGTATAGAATAGACACAAACTATTCAAAATAATTTTAGGCAGTTCTATTCAAAATATGAAACAGTCAATGTACTGTTACTGACTGGTAGAAGAGGATGGGAGGTATGAAATTCCTTCGTGAGATAGCTCCAAACCTTGAAAAAATTAAATTGATTACAATAGTTTTTCTCTAATATTCCTAAGACAAAAATATTTATGAGTATCTACTGTATGCAAAGTAATTTATGTAAGTGCTAGATATATAAGAATGCTATAGAGGTGTCTTGGTAGCTCAGTCTGTTAAGCATTCAACTCTTGATACCAGCTCAGGTCATGATCTCATGGTCATGAAATTGAGCCCCATCCCTGCTTGGGATTCCCTCTCTGCCCCTCCCTTGCTCATGCAAATGCTCTCTCATGAAAAAAAAAAAAAAAAAAAAAAAAAAAAAAGCGCCTATACTATAAGAATATATGAAGAACAACTTCAGTAGGTTTACAATCTACTTTGGGAGTGATGGCTGACAGCCAAATGGATATTGAAAGAACAACCTGAAGATTAAATGGAAAGAAAGGAGAGAAGTCAGGCCATATTTGAAAGCCTGGCACATTGATTCATATGCTCTTTTCTGCTCTCAAGGCAGCAAATGAAGGATCATGGAAATGACAGTTGGCCAGTCCTGGGTTGACATTCTAGTTCTGCCATAACTAGCATCACAAGCCTTGGAGAAATCATTTAACTTACTTACCTTCACCCCAAATTTGAAAGGTATAAATTCAATATAAAAGATTATACATTAGGACTGAAGTACCCACTTCAAGTTTGGAAGATCAGAATGTCTTTGAGGAAGTGGCATCTAAGTTGAAAAATAAGGATGAATGGGAATTTGTTTTGGGAGAAATGAGTGACACTGTGAGGTAGAGTGGCAAAAGATGAGGCTGAAAATGTAGGCCAGGCAGACAATTGAGAACAATACACATCATACCAAGGATTGGGGGTTTTAAGAAGCTGCATGATCTGATTTGAAAGATGGCTGACTGGTCTTTGTATAGAACAGATTAGAGATGCAAAAGAGGAGAAGCTATTAGTATAGGTCAGAAAAATGAGGGCTTGGGGTGGAGAAGTAGCAATGAGATAAAAGTGGATAGAAATGAGATGTTTTGAAGAGCTTACCTCTCACAGGGTTTCATGATGAAATTACATGTATAGAGTTAAGGAGAGAGGTCACAGATATTTATCATGAAGATTAGTGGCAGCTAACATGTACTCCATGTTTTATTGTCGTAACCACTTCAGGGGGTAGGTGTTATTATGGTACCCATTTTACAGGTGAAGAATAAAGGCAAACGTTTCACTGTGTCTCTTTATAAGTAGTATAGGGTAGAAGTAGGATTCAAAACCTGGCAAACTCCTAGCTTTTTAGCTTCACAAATGTAGATTCCATTACTGAGATGGAATACTAAAAGACAAGTTTGTTTGGAAAGTACACATATTGAAACAGGGATCCCTGTGGTATCAAAGGGAGATTCAGTTAATCATGCATGCAGATCTGGACTTTAAAAGAGAACTAGGTTAGAAACTGGAAAATCGTTGTCTCTACCTGGTACTTAAAACTGTTGGATTGATATAAACCTTTCCATGGGAACACATTTAAATACTGTGTTTCATCAAATCTAAGATGCCATCGAACATAAATTACATCCTTATTTTCTGTACCAACAATTAAGGAGAAATGCTACCAATTAAGATACCATCAATTATAAGATGAATCTAGATTTTAGACATGCTACAATGAAAAATATGTGCACCTTAGAATCATTGTATAATTACAGCAATGAGTTCAGTGTTCTAACAGAGACAAATATGGAAGAGGATGTGGTAGGAAAGGCCTTCCTAAGAAAGTGACATATGAGCTTAAAACTGAGCCAAATGCAAACTCTGGTCTCCTTCTTCCAAATCTTCTCCAGTATATCTTGGTACTTTCATTTTGTTTTTGTTGCTGTTATCTTCACAGCTGGTGCTATATTCTTCTTCCTGATAAGAATTTAACACAGTTAGCAGCTTCTTTGCTCCAGGTATAGTTGAACAATAAAGAGGAAGATTTCAGTCTTTGACTTAGCAAAAATGGTCAAAAAGCAAGGCTTGGAACTTCAAGTCCAGGTGCCATTACTCACTTGCCATATGATCTTGGGCAAAACATTTTTTTTTTCCTCTCTAAACCTTAGTTTTCTTCAATGTAAAGTGGCATTTGTACCTTTATCCATAGTTTCTATAACAAACAAGAGAAATGATACATGTGAAATGTACAGCAATCCCTGACATGTAGTAAGCATTCAAGTAAATGTTACGTTAATACGGAATGGATAACTGTACAATTCTCTAGTAGCAGAATGCAATTATTGAACAGTTTAAATGACTGGGGGAGGGGTGTTCCCAAGTCACAGATCCATTTTAGATGACTGTGCTTTATTTAATAGTTTTCTAATCTGGGCTTTTAGGAGATTACTTCTGAAAATATTAATCATGTTGAGTTTTCTAAACATTAGTGTAAATGGATAAATAGGACTAGTTTGCCCTTATCTTAACTACAAAACTAGTTGTTTAGAAAATGAGTTTCCATAGTTAAAAAACTGGAAGTTATAAATAACTTCCATACAGCTTTTACAGAACTATTGTATGTGTGAATATATCAAATATACATAAATACATAAATTTATTTTGTATACTAACAACTCCATATTAATTTTATTTGTAATAGCCTTGAATCATGTTCAAATTTTAAATGTTAAACTGTTCTTCAAATCTCCTTAACATATTATAGAAAAATAAAGGTTATCTTGTTTTTATATTTTTGTGCCCTGATTCTACCTCCTGTTAGGAGCAGTTAGAGCTCAGGACAAGAGAGAAAATCTCACAACTGAACTGTAAAGGTTACGTTCTTAAGTTGTCTATTTAAAGCTCACTTATTATAGGAAAGAAGCAGCTGACAGTACATCAAACATTCTTAACAGTGAGATTGATCATTACTTACTAATAATGACACTAATGCTTAGGTGAGGAGACTAACACATCCTAGACTTTTTAGGCGTCTAAATATCTAAGGTTCTATACCTTTCTTAAACCACATCTCTAGAAATATGCCCTGATATATTTGGAAATATATAAATGAAACTATTTTGTCTAGGTACAGACAGAACCAACAGAAACCAAAAGGCTCAAAATATACTCTCCCTCACCCAGAAAACTACAGATTCCTAAAACTGAATAAAGAAAAATGAGGAATTCTGAGACCTGCTAAGGGGGTGAAATATATAACAAACAAAAACTAAAACCAAAGAAACCAAAACCCCACCCTTTTGTTCTTAGTCTATTCAGCAGCCAGTGTACTTTTAAGATAGGAGACACACACACACACACACACACACACACACACACACACACACAAAACAAGAACCACTTATCCTTGTTAAATGTCTCTTCTGATTTAGTTTACTCCAAGTTTTTCAAAAACTGTCTTATTACTGATTTATAGTTTTTCTGATTTAATTGGCATTCTTCTTATCTACTTCTATCATCACAGCCACATAAATTTTCTATTAAAAATAATTTAGTGATTTTTATGTTATTTCAAAAGGAAATTCTAGGATTAGTAATCTCTTCCTTTGCTCCTCTCTCCACTGTCTCTGTAAGAATCATCACTGAATTATACAAATTGCTCAAGTCCATAAGATCTTCATGTAAGAGCCAAAACCTAACTTCACATTTCTTACTGCTCATGGAAGCCGCTCTAAAATACAGTTCACAACCCGACCCTGGCTCTGACTTCCTGAACACTTCTTCCTATTCCACCAAGTACCTCGAAATCTAGGATGTACACTATAGGTAGTCTCCAAATAACTGTTTCATTTTAATCCCTTGCCTAGGCCTCCTCATGGCCATGCTTTTACCTCATAGTGACTAAAGGCAAAAGATCTCAAAGACAAAGCATTTAAAACCATTTATTTTTTAAAAATATTTTTATTATTTATTTTTGAGAGACAGAGAGACAGACTGAGAGCAGGGGAGGGGCACAGAATCCAAAGCATGCTCCAGGCTCTGAGCTGTCAGCACAGAGCCCAACCCGGGGCTCGAACTCACAAACTGCAAGATCATGACCTGAGCCGAAGTCGGACGCTTAACTGGCTGAGCCACCCAGGCGCCCACTTTTGTAACTTTTTAAAGAAAAAATAGTGAAATTTTACTCAGGTTCTTAGGTATTTTTAAAAAGATGAAAAGATACTTTTTTTCCACTACACTTAAAATAAACATCTTCTCTTTTCACTAAATAATTTTTGTAAGAGGAAAACCGAGGAACTATCTTAGTACATATCTTAATACATATACAATATATGTACTAAGGAGACATAACAAATAAATTCAGTGTGGGGTCCCAGAATGGATCCTCAAATAGGAAAAGAACAGTAGAAAAACTGGTGAAATCTGAGTTAGGTCAGGAGTTTAGTTTATAGTATTGTACTTAATGTTACTTTTTTCATTTTGATAGATGTACTATGGTTATGTAAGTTGTAGATATTAGGGAAAAATAGGTGAAGGATACATATGAATTTTTTGTATCATTTTTGGTAACTTTTCTCTAAGACTAAATTTATTTCAACGTAATAATAACGTAAAACATTTTTTTGTAGATTTTGTACATTTTTCTAAAACTTAATCCACTACTTTCCTTCTCAAGCTTACTTCTTCTCCTGTGTTTCCTAGATCTACTAATAGAGTATTAGTCTCCCAGTCACAAGGCTCAAAAATCTCAGCATCGTTTTGACTCTTTCTCTTGTCCTTCATGTATAGTCAGATGAAGAGTACAATATATTCTCAACATCTGTTACACTGCTTATCACAGTTACCTCAACAACCAATTATAGTACAACTATAATTGCTTCCCAAATCTATGCATTATGTGTAGAATAATCTTCTAAAAGCACAGCTCTATTTCATCTTCCCTTAGAAAATTTCAGTGGCTCCCACATTGTTTATTAAAACCAAACCTAACCAATGAACTCAACCCTACATACTCAATTGGGTTCTCTTTCACAAGCTTGCCCAATAATACTCCAAAGAAGTCCCATGGGTTTTCTAAAACACCTTCAGGAGGTCTATGCAGACAGCATTAATTTCATGATAAAACTAACATGTTATTTACCTTTTTTCACTCTCAATATCTCATGAGTATACAGTGGAGTTTTCCAGTTGTATGGCATGTGATATTGTAACAGACTGAATTCCTAAGCAGATATGAGGATTCAACTATCATCTAATTCTTAGATTTTGATTTTTTTAATTCTTATTTATTTTGAGAGAGAGAGCACAAGCGGGGGTGGGGCAGAGAGAAAGACAGAGACCGAATCCTAAGCAGGCTCTGCACTGACAGTGCAGCTCCAATGTGGGGCTCAAACTCATGAACCGTTAGATCATGACCTGAGCCGAAGTCAAGAGTTGGATGCTTAACCAACTGAGCCACCCAGGTGCCCCTGGAAAAGTTATTTTTAATAAAAATGTTACTTGATGTTAATATGTAATGGTTCTGTTATTTCTAAATTACTATTTTTAAATTTGTTTTTGTTTCTCATATGGTAAATATTAATAGATATAACCCATACAAACAAAAAAGCTCTTTGAAGCCCTCAATGCTTTTAATACAAGGAGGTCCTAAGAACCAAAAGTTTGAGAGCATCTAGTCAGGTTCCACCTGATTACTTGGTTGTAACAAGGCTAAATTTTCTGGCCTTCACAATTTTCTTTCTCCTAAAATAATCTTTCTGTTTCCCTATGCCCAAAATTTACCCATTCTCCTTAATAGTGGCCATCTTCTCAACAGTCACTGACCACAAGTTTTGGGGTCAGACTTGGATGAAATCTGGCCTTGCACTAACCTTTACTAGCTGTGTGACTCTGGGCAACTTAACCTCTTTGAGTATCAAGTGCCTCATCTGGGGACATCACTGGTAACCCTGAAGAACTATATTGAAAATTGAATGAAAATGCAAAAGTACCTAAATATTTGGCATATATAATAATAAGAACTTATTTCTTCCCTCCTTTTCCTCTTCTACCAGAATGTTTTTTTTTTTTTTAACTAGGGTTTTAATGCATCTTATTCACGGATTCCTCCATAACCCTTAGCACAATGCCTTTCATATAGGGTGTGTGATATGATTTCAGCTAACCAATAAAATTTAAGGAAAAACATGATCAGCAGGGAATAGACAACTCAAATTTCAATCTTTTAGAAATACAAATGATTAGGGTGCTTGGGTGGCTCAGTCAGTTAAGCGTCCAACTTTGGCTCCATTCATGATCTCATCTCCAGTTCGAGCCCTGCATCATGCTCTGTGCTGACAGCTTGGAGCCTGGAGCTTGTTTCAGATTCTGAGTCTTGCTCACTCTCTGCCCCTACCCCGCTCATGATCTGTCTCTCTGTGTCTCTCTTTCTCAAAAATAAATAAAAACATTAAAGAAATGCAAATAATTAGACTTGGCAACAGAATCAGAATCAATTATTCCCTTAGGTAGCCATGTAGACTACATATAATAAAAAGAGTATTGTAATAACAGGTGTTAAGAGAGAAGAGAGTGCAGTTCACTTAAAAACACTGAGGTGGCCTTTTAAGTAACATATAATCATACCTAAAAATGAATCTCAAAAGAATATTAATCATTAAAGTATTAAAAATCATGCCACTGCTGCAACTATTTTCAATTTACAGAATGTATGATATTCTAGTAAAATAGCCAAAGCCACACAAAATTCTCATTAGTAATTTTTGGGTTTTTTTTCTGGTTTAGAAGACCTCATAACTCTAAATATTCCATCCTTATTGTTTATTTAGGATGCTGCTGACCTAATGTCAGGATACAGCTTTTGGTTGCTTTTCTGACAGGAGTTAGGGGTTTGTGCTGAGTTGACCAGGCTCAAAGTAAGGTATCTTCCAACCACTGGCAATCCTTGGTGACAGAGCTGCCCAGGGATAGGGTCGCAGTTTGTGGCAATGACAGAGTTTTTTGTTTTTGTTGTTTTTTGTCCCATGATTAATTTAACCAGTGGACTAATTGTAGCAAACGTTTATTAAGCAGTTCCACATCCTATCTAATAGGGATTATGATTCTGTTTTTATACTATTATCCCACCTTTACCCTCCCAATATTTTAAAGACTTAATGATATCAGGTTATGATGCTTATAAAAATCCTCCTAAGTCACCAGTCAGGCATATTTGTTGATGATTAAACTGAGGCATGAAATTCAAGGAGAACTGATTTGTGGAAAAAAATAACTTCATAAGACACAGTTTAAAAGCTATAGTAAAGAGGGCCTCTAGATTCTTAGAAACTTAAAAATGGTTCTGTCTCCAAGCAAATACATTTAAGAGTAGCCATACACCTCAAGAGTCATCTTCTGAATGTGTTTACTCAAGTTTAGAACATTCTAAGGATCTTTGGGGCGCCTGGGTGGCGCAGTCGGTTAAGCGTCCGACTTCAGCCAGGTCACGATCTCGCGGTCCGTGAGTTCGAGCCCCGCGTCAGGCTCCGGGCTGATGGCTCGGAGCCTGGAGCCTGTTTCCGATTCTGTGTCTCCCTCTCACTCTGCCCCTCCCCCGTTCATGCTCTGTCTCTCTCTGTCCCAAAAATAAATAAACATTGAAAAAAAAAAATTAAAAAAAAAAAAAAAGAACATTCTAAGGATCTTAGAAAGTTTCTTCCTAGGACAGAAGTGTGATCTAGTAAGGAACTGGCATAGAATATCTGGACTGACACTAACTACCTTTTAAATAAAAAATAAGTACAAGTATGAAACATTAATAAATAAGGCTATATGATCTAGTAAATTCGGGAAAGCCACATATACTACCTCAAAGACTATCTCCTACTCTACCCCTTTAAACCTGTGGCACACTACAATACTATACTTAAATAAAAATAACCCTTATTTGCAAAAGGTGGATTGCTACAGCACAGAAAACTTAATGTATTTTGTTTTTGTATTAGCCAGTTATTACAAGTAGCAGTTAGGGCTGCCTCATTTTGCCACACAGGGCATAAGCCAAATCCAGGGGGTATCTTTCACACACTTTAATGGGGTGGTATCTCCCTAGGGCTCTATAAAGTTTAACTGCAGAGAGTTGCACATGAAAGAAATGGACAATATATCCTTTAAACCCAACTTAGGATATTATCACTATTTCTGATAAACAAATAGCACTTTTGATGTAGAAGCAAAAGTGATGGTGTTTGACATATGAGTGGGACCATGAGTATTTACTTTATTTATCAATGTATTTCAAATGGAAAGAAAACAATGGCAAACCTAGCCTTCAAAAATTAAAGGTGAAGTCTGCAGCATTCTAGTGGAGGAAAAGAAAAATTTTTTCAATAGATGGTCATCTGGGTATCCATATGGGAAAAAAATAAACCTTGACCTCTCCCACTTCAAACCATATCCAAAAGTCAATTCTAACTAGATCATAGGTTTACATTTAAAAGATAAAATAATGCTTTTAAAAGGAAACATAAAATGTCTTCATGACCTTGGAGGAGACAGAAACTTCTTAAGCAGGACACAAACAAAGAGCACTACCCATAGGGAAAAAATAAAAAAATTGGACTGGACTAAAATCAAGAACATTTGTTCATCGAAAGACACATTAAAAGTATTAAAGGGCAAGCAAACCATCAAACAGAAGAAAATATTTGTAATATACATATCTGACAAAAGAACCACATCCAGAATATGTAAAATCTTTATCTACAGATCAATTTTTAAAAGACAGATTCGAATAGGCACTTTATAAAAGAGACTGTGAAAGAAAGAAAGAAAGAAAGAAAGAAAGAAAGAAAGAAAGAAAGAGGAAAGGAGGGAGGAAGGAAGGAAGAAAAAAGAGAAGAGAAAAGGAAAGGAAAAGACAAGACAAGACTATCCAAACAGCCAATACATATATGAGAAGGGGCTTGGCTTCATTAGGCATCAACGAAAAATGTAATTAAAACCAAAATGTGATGCCACCACAAACCCAGCAGAAAAGTTAAAGTGAAAAAGCCAGAAAAAATTTAAGTGTTGGCAAAGATGGTAGGCAACTGGAACTCTCATGCTGCTGGTGAATGAGGCAAAGTTTGACATTAACTACCAAAGGTAAACACAGGAATACTTAATGACCCAGCAAGTTTACTGTCAGGTATATACCTAACAGAAATATGTAGAAATCTTCTAATGTTAACAGATGTCTATCAAACAATGAGACTAGTTATGAATCCATATATGAAAAGAAATTCATTATAGTCAACAGACTATGTGGGGTGTGTGTGTGTGTGTGTGTGTGTGTGTGTGTGTCTAATGTATGGGTGTATCTTCCAATTTCATTTCCAGTGACTTTTAAAATCTAAAATTGAAATACATAGTTGATCCAATTTCCTTCTTCTTCTTTGAGACAAAGTAAATTTAAAACAAACTAACCTTATACCTAAACACAGATCAGGCAATAAATACCATCAAACTGGTGAAAGATGCTCCAGACAAAAGTAATCTTTCAGTGAAGCAATTTTCTATTCCAATGTGATTAACATTCAAATAAAAAAACTAATTAGGGTATCTAAATTTAAAGATAAAAATATAAGATATTGTATATGAAAGGCAGATTTTGACTGGAACTATAGAAGCATTATACGTCCACAAAAATGTGTACTTAATGGATTTATATAGCCTTACATGGCTAAGCACCTCTATTCCAGTTCAGATTTCTATAACCAAGTAGACACAAAGGAAAGTACTAAGAGGTCTGAAACTGAATTTTAAATTGATACAGATGGCATGTTTATAACACCCCCACAATATGCTGAGTGTTCTCCATAAAACCAACCTAGACACAGTCCTGCCTCTAGGGAATTTAAAAATCTAAAAGTAGATGAGGCAGCCTAATTCAAAGAAAGTAAACAAATAAAAGGAAACAAAGAAGGGAATCTAAGAGAAGAGAGTCTTGCATTAATCTCTCAGTTCCCAGAAGGCTAACAGTCCAACCTGAACAGTGGAGAATGAAAGCTAACAAGTCAGAGCTGCCTTATTTATTTACCATCAAACTTAATATGACACTATGCAGTAAATATTCTCTAAAAAATTATGCTGACCAGACTGAAAAAGCTTGGTTGTTCTCTAGCTTCAATGTTCAGAAGGTCTAAATCTCTGTAATAGATACAATATATACCCCACTGGATGTGTGTAAAGGACATTAATGCACAGCCTGTTCAGAGGGACTGATTTACAGTCCAAAATCTAAATTACTGAACCCAAAGCATATGAAAACATTATTTCATAAACCCTGGCTCAACAGGCAATTAATTCATGTGACACAACTATCTTTACCTGAAAACTCCTAAAACAAGACAGTGATTCTTACCACATTGTATTTTTGATGTTGTCTCTAAAGGGATATATGAGCTATATTTGATTTGTCTGTAAATAAACATTTCACAGGCTTACAGTTCAGACTCTGGTCTCCTTATCCAGCTGACTAGAGCTATTTCAATAGAGATATCAAACAATTGTCAGAAAGGTCTCCATATACAGAACCTCCTTAAACTCTTGAATTAAAGAACAGCTTTATTATTAACCATGCAGATTTTTCCTGGAAGACTTCAAAACGCTGATGGCATCCAATTGATTAAGTCATAGGAACTACTCGTTTCAACACAATGGTCCTAGCTGCTTCACTGTCTCTGGATCAGATATCTCTGGTAAAGGCTATTTATTAAAAAATCAGTCAGTCAATCAATAATAATAATGCAGCCAAATTCCACACAAAAAAAGATGAAGAAAGCAGTTATGCTGCTGACTTTGTTATATCAAAATAGTATTTATTGAACCAGAGTTATAAAGAACATAATTTGGAATAAATGTTTGAGGTCAAGATTAGGGACATCATCTACCCAATATCTCAGATCTGCAACCACTTTTTCCCAGTGATTTCTAAAGCAGTCATAATGACTTTCAATTTCCCACAATATTATCTTGCCTTTAGTTTAAAACATAGCTTCCTCTTAAAGAGAAGACTCCCAGTCACCTCCTTTACATATATTTCCATCACAGGAATTACATAAATAAAAATGCATCTCAGATAAATCTAAGATATCCCAGTAAAAACTGTATTTCAGTCTTCTTTATGAAGTATTATGATAAAAATATACTTTTTCCAGTAATCCAAACTCTAAACTTTAGAATCACCCTCTGATTCCTTCATCATATCCCACCCCACTCTCCCATCCCTCATATTAGTCAGTACAAGTTGTTCAGATTCTCCTTCAGTCCAAATCCCTCCCACTGAAAGGGTCCCAGAATATAAAAAACTGAGGTCCAATGGACAAAAAAAGTCTGAGAAGAGCAAGATGAGACATTTCAGCATAAGAAGCCAAAGGTTCAAATCAGGGAGACACTATTAAAGTATCTGACAACAAATTGGGTAGTAGGGGTCTGAAGAGACTGCCTTGACCACCGAGCTTTAGAGATCTGATCTGAAAGGCCAAGTAGGCATGGGTGGGTCAGACCAACTCAAAAAGGCCAGGGTTTCTCATATAACCCTCTTTCCAAATGTCTTCTGCCACCATCCTAGCTCAGACCCTCTTTGGATCTCACTTAAACAAGTGCAGTGGGTTAACTGACTTGTCCTATTTCTCTACCAAGACACTGTAGTTAAAATCATCTTCTCAAAGTACCAAGTTGAACCCTTTCAATATTTTTCATTAGCTTTAACATAAAATTTATAAATCCTTAAAATGGCTTATTACCAGGCCTTCTAGCATCTGACTCCTCTCTGCAACCATTTTCCCCCAATGCTCTCCATACCAATCATAACTTTAAAGTCCCCCAAATGCTATTTTGTCCCTTGTTTCCTTTTAGATAGAAGACTCCTAAGCACCTCCCCACCACACACACACTCATTCACTTTACCTACTTTCCTTTTACCTTTAAAGTCTCATCTTAAACACATTTTCTTAAGGTTTTGCTTGAACACTTCAAAGGGTCCCTGCTATATTCCCAGAGAACTCTATACTATGACATTCATCAGATTTGTAATTATAAATGGTAAACAATCCTATGTTCTATGAGGGCAAGAATGGATACCTAAGAATATGATTAAGAATGTTACTTCCTTACTCAAAAAACTTCAATGGCTTCCCAAACTTTCCCAAATTTGAAGCATTAAGTACACATTTCTCATGATGAGTCTTCAAGGCCCTCCACTGTATGAACTTGTATGTCTACTATTCCCCAAATGCTTCCCAAAGGCAGGATTATCTGTTCCTTCCTAAACAAGACAAGTACTTTCTGGTGCTTTCATTTCTGTACCTTCCTTTATGAACCTCATCTTTAAAAATGCTACCCATTCTTCCAAACCTATATCTAATTCCATCTGCATAATATTTTTCCTGATCTTCCCTAAATAAATTTGGTCTCTCCCACCTTCAACTCTCTTTCTGTTCAAATACGTTACATTTTCCTTATTGTACTTTCATAAGTCTACCTAATAATTATGGTATCTTTCTCACTATTAATAGTTTTAAATTTCTTAGGTTCATGCTAGCTATACATCACTTTTCCATGTATCTCCTTATTTCATTTTGTATATGCCTTATATACAGAAGGTGCTCCATAAATGCATTAACTAGAATCCAAAAAAATCTACTACATGGAAGGTAGCTGTATAAGGCAGTTTTCTAAATATGTGGATAAAACGATCTCTATACTTTAAAGATACCTGTGAAACAGATGGAAGCTAAATGGAATTAGAAAAGCTTGTTATGATACTGGTACAAAAACAGAAATATATCTTATTTGCATCACAAATAACTGCTTTTTAATCAAAGAGTAAGACATCTTAAAAGACTCATTATAAATCAGAAAGGACCACGGAAATGATCTAGTTCAATGCATCATTTCTAGATAAGGAAAATAAAGACTATGAGTATCTTGGCCAAGGTCATAAAGCCAAAGTTAGAACAAAGGCTCAGACCATCTGATTTCCACTCCAGCACTCTCCCCACCCTGAAACAATACTCACCTCAAGGCTACAGTAACTACAGCCCATTATTCTCAATCAATATTGGAGCCAACAATACTCTGGTACTTGAATTAAGGCCATTTGTACAGTTTCAGCCATACTCAAGAAACACAAAAGTGTGACAAGTGAGGAAATGAAAAGGGATTCTTTTTATCTTTTCCCAGGAACTCTAATTTTACAAAAGGTTAGAAATGAACACTACTCCATAAGCTTTGAGGAGTGTTTTTGTTTAAAGATACTCTGAGAGGCAAGAAAAACATGATAAAAAATTACAGACAACTTTTCAAAATGCATAATACAATTCTAACACATAATGTAACATGCAACATAGAGCATTTTCAATGCTACATTATTAAAAGTTACTATTTACTTCATAGTAACCAAGAAAGGTGCTTCAGGAAAAAAAGAAAGAAAAAAAATGAAAGAATAAAAGCTAGCAGCCTATTTCTTAAAAACTACTTAAAAGACCAACATATCTTTCAATATTTGCCAAATATTTATTATGTATCACTTCTTACAGTTCTATCCCAAATAACTGTTATACAGTAGGCACTTAATAAGTATTTGCATAATAAATCAATTAATCAGTATCACTCAGCACTATTCTTGAATACTGTGGTTATATATCACAAATGCTACAACTTTTAGTAGAAAACAATGAGCATTGGCGGTTTGTAGCAAATACAATGGTTTCCAAGGCTACAGTACTTTATACTGCATATGTGAATATATATATACATATATATATGTATATGTGTTTCTATGTGTATGTATGTCCATTTGCTCTCTCTATATATACACACATACGAATGTGTGGCATATATTTCTGATAATATTAATTTTACCTAAGGATCTTATGCTATTGAACAATCATTTTCATACTTTTCTTACAGCAATTCATAACAAGAAAAATATGATACATATAGTACAACCTAGCACACATACACACAGGCACACGGCACAGGCACAAATATATAATTAAAAAAAAAAGTTTCATGAAACACTACCACTCTTACTATACCTAAAGCATTAATATTCCATTTTCTATTCCATTTGTTAAAATGATGTTTATGACCCACTAAATTGGTTTCATCACTCCTGTTCTGGAAGCTCATAAAAGTGCAAGAAGACATCGGGAAGGTTTGGCATTCATTCCTTAGAAATAAGCTAGGCTCTACAGACACCAACCAGAAACTGGCAAAATGAAGTCTGGAATTCATTAAATATTTTCATTCAAAAACTATGTTGGGCATCTGAAGGGCATCACTATTATGGAAGGATAAAGTACAGACCATACACTGGGCCATAAAACAAATCCCAAATATTGAAAAGGAGTCAAATAACAATTTCTTTGTTCATAACGGAATTAACTCAGAATCAATAACAGAAAGCTATCTGGGGGCGCCTGGGTGGCTCAGTAGGTTAAGGGTCTGACTTCGGCTCAGGTCAGGTCCTGGCAGTTTGTCATTCTGAGCCCCACCTTGGGCTCTGCTGTCAGAGGGAAGCCCACTTCAGATCCTCTGTCCCCGTCTCTGTCTGCCCCTCCCATGCAGGCTCTGTTTCTCTCAATAATAAACATAAAAAAAAAAAAAGACCGAAAAGAGAAGAAAACTATCTGTAAAATCACAAGTATTGGGAGAATAAATAATATACTTCTAAATAACTCAAGGGTTGAAGAATCAAATGGGAAATTAGGAAATATTTTTAACTAAATGAAAATACAACACATCAAAATTTAGGGGAAGCAAAAACACAGGCCAGAATTTTACTGGTTTAGAGAAGAACAATGAGCACAGGCCATCAGGTCTTTTTGGTTCCCTCTAAACAAAATCCAGACTCCGCTCACATAAGGAGGTAGTCATTTGCACTGAGAATCGTCAGATTGTTCGCACTACTAAGTAAGTTTAAAGTGAAGGAAGCAACACACCAACCTTATCCCTGTTGGAAAGGTTTTCATAAATCCGAAAGGATACTAGGCATCTAATAAGCAATGTGGTACACTGAAGGGAAAGAGCCACAAAACAAAACAAAACAAAACAAAACAAAACAAAACAAAACAAAACAAAAAACAGAATAATATGAATAGAGAGCAGTGGAGGAAACATCCAGAAACACGATGGGTAGCACTAAACTAAGCTTCAGGATGGTAGCTTCCTCCCCATACAAAGGACAACTCCAGAACATAGTAGCCTCTAATACTGTGTAATGTGTTTAACAGAACCTTCAAATTCATCCCAGAACCAATTAAATGCAGAAAAAGTTCTGCTTTTCAGAGGCCATCTTGACCAAGAGTGGCTAGAAATAGAACCTGTTTTGCCTTCAGACAGATGTTCTGAGGTAGCCTGAGGATCCCTCCAATTCCCTGAAAATCTGGATTGTATATTCTAGCATCTTTTATTCCAGCATCACAAGGTTAAGAGGAGACAGGACAAGTATCTCAATACCTGTTTTTAATTAATGTAATATCAGTTCACCCACTGTTAAAAAGAAGGTGGGAAGACAGGAGAGCTAATACATCATAGACAACCATTAATTCAGTTTGATGGAAAGTACCAGGCTTATTATTTTGATTAGTAGCACTCATTAAATATGCTTTCTATGTGTATTTCAGGGAACTAAAGCATGTAAGGATGCTACTCTGCTTTAGTGGGGGCAATCCCACATCCTGCTAACTTGGTTTTTATAATATGTGTTTGGCTTCCTAAAATAGGCATAAACAGCTTCATTTAGATCTATGCTATTTATTTCCACAGAGAAGGACCTCAGAACTCTTTACCTATAATAGGTTATCTTGTTTTTTTACACTTTTGTTGTGATTAAGAAAGAAAAATACATGATACCCAGGGTAAAAGGAAGATTGAGCTTAATTGCAAAGATTTAGAAGCCAAAAAAACTGACATTGTGGCTTTTTAGAAAAAGAACACTTTCTTCCTTTCATCTCAAGGAAAACCACTTCATCTACCAAGAAGCATAAATACTGTGTTCTTCCTTTCTAAAATTTTTGTTAAAATTATATCCTTCTTTTTTTTTAACGTTTATTTATTTTTGAGAGACAGAGACAGAACATGAGTGGGGGAGGGGCAGAGAGAGGGAGACAGAATCCAAAGCAGGCTCCAGGCTCTGAGCTTCTAGCTCAGACCCTGACGTGGAGTTCAAACCCACGAACTGTGAGATCATGACCTGAGCCAAAGTGGATGCTTAACAGATTGAGCCACCCTGGTGCCCCAAAGTTGTATCCTTCTTTACTGAAAGAATCTGGAGTCCTAGACCTAATCTTGTAATCTGCAAGTCTTCCTAACATATTTGTGTCATCTGAACAGTCGACTGCTACTCAAAGCCACTAGAGGGACTAAACAGCTGTATCAGTTCATAAATAGTTTTCTCAAATGAAAACTTCACAATGAAATGATACTTTGACAGAATATTTATAAATTCCAAACAATTATTCTAAATCCCTTTGGAGGAGAAAAATTTTAAGTGATAGAACAAGAATAAACAAAGTTATATTACTCATTTACCATGTTAAATGATTCAGCATATGTTACTTGAGACCAGAGATTTAAAATGCACAACACAGTGTGATGCATCAGTGAAAATGATTAAATATGCCAAGGTTTAAATACCACTTTACATATGTATAGAATAGTCCAGTTTGCAAATCATGACCATAAACTCACTTGACTCTATATGTCTATCAATTTAAATACAATAGATATAAGTCCATTTGGATAAGAAAAGCCATGTACTAAAATGGTTAATAGCATGGAATCTGAAGCCAACTGCCTGGTTTTGAACCCTAGCACTGCCACTTATTAGATATGTGATTCTCAATACATTACTCAACTTTCTGTGCCTCTGCTGCATCATCTGCAAAACAGGGATAATAATTATTTCAACTTCTTGGATTCACTAATGGTTAAATCAATTAATATATGTCAAACACTTAGAACAGCATCTATCACAGAGTAATCATTATATATTACATGCTGGTTGTACTTAGCTACAGTATCATTATATGGATAGGGAAACAGACTAGTAAGTCACAGAGCGAGAAATAAAAAAACAGATCTTCTTCTCTTTGATGCTCTATCCACAAAGGGCTTGGTTGTTTTTTGAAGTATCCTAAGATCTCCCAGACTGATATAAAGAGTATATTGTGGAATTGTACAAATAAAAAAATTCAGCAGCTCAAAACATTTATAAAGTTGTATTTTAATCTTCTTACATAAGAAGTTTAAGTCAAGGGGCGCCTGGGTGGCGCAGTCGGTTAAGCGCCCGACTTCAGCCAGGTCACGATCTCGCGGTCCGTGAGTTCGAGCCCCGCATCAGGCTCTGTCTGGGCTGATGGCTCGGAGCCTGGAGCCTGGAGCCTGTTTCCGGTTCTGTGTCTCCCTCTCTCTCTGCCCCTCCCCCGTTCATGCTCTGTCTCTCTCTGTCCCAAAAATAAATAAACGTTGAAAAAAAAAAAAAAAAAGAAGTTTAAGTCAAATTACTATTAAAAAAGCAAATATTCCATTTTGAGGATAGAACTATACACTAAGGAGTAGTTATCTGTGTTGCTATATTTGCAAAACAAAACTTCTTTGTTTCACTTTTCAAAAGACCAAAAAAGCAATATCATATCATGATAGTATGATGATCATAACTTCAATTTATCAAATAAAAAAAATCTAGAAAAAAATATACTAAGATGATAATAATGACTATATTAGGATCTCCTGTTTTTCTTCTGGTTTTCAAAACATGCAGTATTATGACATAACATTCATAATTTTAAAAGTGATTTCCAACAAAAGCTTATCAAGGATTAAACATAGTATTGATAAGAGAAACACTTAGAAATAATTCTAGAAAATAATAGATGCCCAGCTAAAAAACTATCCTCTTTTTTCAAATATATCTTAGGTATCTTTCCTCAGACTTTGTCCAAACTTTCTCCCTTTAGTGATTTAGGTGACTGTGATAACATCTTCTACTGTATCAAAAAATAGGGCATGGGTGTGTAAATTTATGAGCTGAAATGCAAAACTGGCACTGGATGTCTAAATAAGAGTATTAAGTCATTTAGCATACTTTACTATAAAAATATATTTTAAGCATTGATATCTACATGCTTCGTATATACATACAATTTTAATTCAACCATCTTTAATCTTTTCACATGAGGTAAAGAAATGTGAAGTCATGACTTTTTCAACATTCTCAAGTCACTTCTTCAGAGATTAACTTAAACAAAGCATTCCTTCACTCCTGGCCTCAGGTTCCTTCTCTGAATAATAATTCTCAACCTTCTTTCCACCCCAGCCTATCTGAGGGATTCAACATCTTTCCATTTACAACAGTGGGGACAGTCTGAAAACGTCCCACAGTTATTTCTAATATGCTACCCTAGAAGCAGTTCCAAAGCTATTCTGAAGCTGCCCCTACCCTCCATTCAACTCCAAAATGCAGAGTTCTCAGTAGTTCTACACAACTTTAAGGTCTGCCACTTTAGGAAAGGAAAATCACAACCCAATGACCTGGAAGGTATTGGATAGTGTTATTTTCATACACTTACAGAGAAAGGCCAAAAGTTAATATTCATCTTCTTTAATATTCATCTTCTTTGGTTGGAACATGCCAAGATTCAAATATAAATTTATATACTGATGATATAAAAAAAGGCTTTGTTACTGTTCATAAGGCAAACAGCACACCTTACCTGGAACTGGTTTCTAATCAAGGTGTGAAAAGTAAGAAAAGTGGGAAATCAAACAAAATAACACCCCTTAAAGTTTGAGGGAATGGAACATGTGACTAGTGGAAAGGGAGATTTGTGCAAGTCAACTTTTCTGATAACAAAAAAGGAAAGCCAAAGACTGACACATAGAGATGCGACATTATGTGATCCCCAATTTATTCTCCAAAATATCAATTTGTTACAGGCCTAACATCAATTTTATGTGATTTTATTTTTTACCAGGCAACTCTGTTATAAATTAAAAATATGATTTGGGTGTATTCCATATTCTAAACATAAGCCAAATACATTGGTTCAGCATGGTGACTGACAACTGTCCAGTAAAGTATTCACAAATAGTGTCCATTTTCTTTGTCTACTTGCTGTGGACAAATTCTACATTATTTAAAAGCAATGGTATATGCAAAGTCTTATGAAGAATTGTCACAAGTAGGAAAGGAGGAAATGGAATTTTAAAACTTCCTTGGAACATGTGTGTTGTTTAATTCAAATGTAAGCCAGTATTACATCATCATTTGTAAGTATACAAGGCATGGCAAAGATGCTGATTAGGGCTTCAAAACTAGGATAATTTTGAATGTATAATTGCATTATCTTCAAATCAGAAAACATTAATCAATAGATGTGGAGTGTTAGCTTTTATAGTGAAAGTTAATTAGTTAGTTTTAATGATGTTAGTTTTATAGTGAAAGACCCTCAAATGGCACGCGCACACACACAAACACAGTATTTTACAGATTCAGTGTTTGAACAACAAAAAAGTCTGGACCTGAAAGTTGCTGTCCTCTGTACTAGAAGATGACAGCACAATGTATATATATATATATCTCTATCACTTCATGCCTGAAAAACCTAATAAAAATTTTCTGTAGCACTGATTTCTTCTAAAATTATTTACAAGGCATGCTGTCTGTTGTTGGCTTAACTTGCTGAAACATTCCCCATTTAAGATATAAATTCTCAGTGTTCTCCACATAAACTATAGCTATAAAAACCTTTTTAAAACTTGTGTCAGTGAACAGACCAATAACCCAACAAAAAATAAAATTGAACAGAAAAAAAAATGCCCCAACCCCAATTTTGTGGGATGTCCACATCTGAAACAGTAGCAATAAATACAGTATTATGCAAGAGAAGATAATTCCTTACACAGAGTTGGAATGGATAAATATTTGTCGAGTGAACATACACATTTCTTCTTCATTCTATACTCATGTGTCAAAGCATCAAACAACTTAAACTGTGGCAGTTTCTTTGTGTTTCGAACTTTACATGTAAGTTTATCATAAGGGGTAAAAAACCTGTTTGGCTTGACTCACGATGAATCACAGCCAGGAGGTCATCTTGTTGTGTATCAGCAACTATGTTTTCACTACAGCTATGTGACCTGAAGTGGCAGCAGAAGAGGTACCAAAATAGAAGAGGCAAAGAGGCTTCTCCTGGCTTCTGGGCCCCAAATGGGCTTTTCCAGCCCGTTCGGGGATCTGAGCAGGAGCCAACCGCAGAGGAGAAAAAGAACAAACCCACAGCACCGAGGAGAAAGGCTGCAGGCCCACCACACCTTCCTTGCCCTCTCCCGGAGCCCGGGGAAGCAAGAACATAAGAGAACGCGCTTAAGAAACAGCGTGGAGGAAACAGCATGACAGGGGCCAAAACTAGACCGGTATAGGGCAAAATCCAGTCGTGACCGTGAAGCACAGATTTCGGGAAGGTCTGAAGCCCGAGAAGGATGTCCACCCTAGGGCTCCCGGCTCAGCTCCTGCGCGAGCCCGCAGCGGGGCCCCCGCCTCCAAGCACCTCCGGCCACCGGGGACCTGCTCCTGCTCCCACCTCACCTATCCAGTGCCCTCTGGCCGGGCCGGCATCTCTGGCCGGATCCCCGCCCACCCTCCCATCTCGTGCCCTCTCAGCGCGTCTTTCGGGACCATCGCCCGGGTAAGTGTGGACAGGGAGCCGAAGCGCACCCCGCCGCTCCAGGCCTGGCCTCCGCACTCACTTTCTGAATCCTCTTCAGCGCCATGGGTCAGGGAGGGCGGCGAGGACACCGGCCGGTTGGGGGCGGCTGCAGAGTTCGGGGACGTAGGGTCGTCGTGGGCTCTGTTTGCTCTCCGCTCGGCTGGATCAACCCTGCAGGTCCCCGGCTCGCTGCTCGCCAACTCGCTCCGGCAGCCGGTGCCTGCTCCGAGTGCGCCCGAGCGCGAGTGTGCGCGAGTGTGCGGGAGGGGACGCCGGCGAGACTCTTTTGTTTCCGCTTTTGCTTCTGGGAAGGAGCCTGCGCCCTCCCCACTCGCGCCCCGCCCAGCCTGGCACACTGGGAAGTGTAGTTCCAGCCGTGTCCCGGGCCGCCGGCCGCTGGCGAGGTCGAGTTACTGCTGACTTCAACCTAGGTTAAGAACTTCGCGGTCATGAGTTGGTCTTTGCAATTTGATTTTGATCAAGTTACTGAACCTGAAGTACCGAATCTGTAAAAGAGGGATAACAAATTAGGAATTTGTAAGCTTACAGGGATTTCCAATATGTGCTGCAGCTGATCCTTTATTTTTACTTTTGTAGATTTCACTTTCAACCGTATAAACTGCCCAAATTTCTCACACATGCACAGACCTACCAATTATGACTCCTTTCTTACCTCCTTAGTTCCTATTTCAAAAGGCGCCCACTCTATCCTGCTCTATCCACTGCTAATCCCTCATGCCTGCTCCTCCTTGGAACTCCAAATTCTGAGGTATGCCATCACTATTGGCTCCTAACCTTGTTGACACAGCCCATACTCAATACGGTCTACTGACACTCCTCACTCCCTCAATTCTTATGAACTTGTGTTCTCATTAAAACCTGGCTTATACTGGGGCGCCTGGTGGCTAAATCAGTTAAGCGTCTGACTTCCAGCTCAGGTCATGATCTCAGGTTTGTGAGGATTTGTGAGTTGGAGCCCCTGGTCCGGCTCTGTGCAGACAGTTTAGAGCCTGGAGCCTACTTCAGATTCTGTGTCTCCCCTTCTCTCTGCCCCTCCCATGCTCATGCTCAGTCTCTCTCTGTTTCTCAATAATAAATAAACATTAAAAAAAAATTTTAAACTTGGCTTCTACTTTCAGCACCAGCAGAATTGGTTTTCACCAAGGTCACACTTGAGCTTCTAATTACCAGATCCAATTCACTCCTCATCCTTCCTGATGTTTTTGAACCATTTGACGGCTGGACACCCTTTTGCTTTTCAAAGTACTCACCCACACCCATAGCACCATGGTGGGTCTTTCCCTTTTCTTTGGCTAGCTCCTCTTCTCAAGAGCTGGAGTGCCCCAGAATTCCAAGTCTTGATCTCATCATTAATATCTTCCTAGAAGATAGACCTCCTGAACTCCCATAAATTGGGAGGCACCCCAGGGTTGATGGAGGGGCATGGGCTTTGTAGACTGATCACTCTGACCCCTACCCATTGCATGACAGTGGCTAAGCCACTTTATCAACGTTTATTTATTTTTGGGACAGAGAGAGAGACAGAGCATGAACGGGGGAGGGGCAGAGAGAGAGGGAGACACAGAATCGGAAACAGGCTCCAGGCTCTGAGCCATCAGCCCAGAGCCTGACGCGGGGCTCGAACTCACGGACCGCGAGATCGTGACCTGGCTGAAGTCGGGCGCTTAACCGACTGCGCCACCCAGGCGCCCCGGCTAAGCCACTTTAAACTCTCTAAACCTCAGTTCCCTCCTCTGTCAATACATCCTTGGATGTATCAAAATTAATTGGTATTGATATATATAATGTGCCAGTACCTAATATGTTGGAAGTTTTCTATAAAAATTACTTCCCTTCGGGGAGCACCTGGGTGGCTCATTTGGTGAAGCGTGGGGCTCTTGATTTTGGCTCAGGTCATGATTTCATGGTTTGTGAGGTCGAGCCCCACATCTATGCTGTCAGCATAGAGCCTTCTTAGAATTTTCTCTCTCCCTCTCTCTGTCTCTCTCTCTCTCTCTCTTGCTTTCTCAAAATAAACTTAAAAACCTTACTTTGCAATACAAAGCAATCTGTACATTTAATGCAATCCCTATCAAAATTCAAACAGCATTTTTTTTTCAGAGAGCTAGAACAAACAATCCTAAAATTTATATGAAACCAACAAAAAAACTTGAATAGCCAAAGCAAACTTAAAAAAGAAAAGCAAAGCTGGAGGCAGCACAATTCTGGGCTTCAAGTTGTATTACTTGAAGCTATAGTAGTCAAAACAGTATGGTACTGGTACAAAAAAAGACACACAGATCAATACTACAGAATAGAAAATCCAGAAATAAACCACAGTTATATGGTCAATTAATCTTTGACAAAGCAGGAAAGAATATCCAATGGGAAAATGACAGTCTCTTCACCAAATGGTATTGGGAAAACTGGATAGCAACATGCAAAAGAATGAAACTGGACCACTTTTTTACACTATACACAAAAATAAATTCAAAATGGATGAAAGACCTAAATGTGAGACATGAAGCCCTAAAAGTCCTAGAACACAAGCAGTAACCTCTTTGACATTGGCTGTAGTAACTTTTTTCTAGTTATGTCCCCTGAAGCAAGGGAAACAAAAGCAAAAATAAACCATTGAGACTATATCAAAATAAAAAGTTTCTGCACAGCAAAGGAAACAATCGCCAAAATTAAAAGGCAACATACAGAATGGGAGAAGCCATTTGCAAATGACATATTCGATAAAGAGTTAGTATCCAAATATATAGAGAAGTTATAAAACTCAACACACACACAAATAATCCAATTAAAAGTGAGCAGAAGACATGAACAGACATTTCTCCAAAGAAGACATCCAGATGGCCAACAGTACATGAAAGATGCTCAACATCACTCATCATTAGGGAAATGCAAATCCGAACTATAATGAGGCATCAACTTATACCTGTCAGGATGGCTAAAATCAAAAATACAAGAAACAACAAAGAAACAAGAAACAACAGATGTTGGTAAGGATACAAAGAAAGGGGAACCCTTTTGCACTGCAAACTGGTGCAGCCACTGTGGAAAACAGTATGGAGGTTCCTCAAAAAGTTAAAAATAGAACTACCTTATGATCTATTAATTGCACTACTGGGTATTTTTGCCCAAAGAATACAAGAACACTAATTCAAAGGGATACATGCACCCCTATGTTTATAGCAGCATTATTTACAATAGCCAAGACATGGAAGCAGCCCACATATCCATTAATTGACGAATGGATAAAGAAGAGGTGATTACACACACACACACACACACACACACACACACACACACACACAGTGGAATATTATTCAGCCATAAAAAAGAATGAAATGTTGCCATTTGCAATGACATGGATGGAGCGAGAGAGTATAATGCTAAGCAAAATAAGTCAGTCAGAGAAAATGAATACCATATAATTCCACTCATGTAGAATTTAAGAAACAAAACAAATAAGCAAAGGGAAAAATAAGACAGAGAGAGAGGGAAAAAAATCAAGAAACAGACTCTTAATTATAGAGAACAAATTGATAGTTACCAGAGGGGAGGTGTGTAGGGGGATGGGTTAAATAGGTGATGGGGATTAAGGTGTGCACCTGTCATCATGAACATATGGTGATATATGGAAGTATTGATTCACTATATTGTACATCTGAAACTAAGATAACATTGTATGTTAACTAACTAGAATTAAAATAAAAACTAATAGAAAAAAATTACTTCCTTGTTTTTATCTATATGATGATGATCTCTTTCCAGCCCAAACTCTCACTCCAGTTTCAGTCTTATATTTCTAAAAGCCTATTTGACATGTCCACCTTTCTTCCCTGTGGCCAGGGATCAGACCCTTTTACTACAAGGTAAGAGTGGTGGAAAGCTTTTCAGGAAGCCCAAAACAATAGCTACCATAGCATTCTAAAGGCTTACAAAGAGTAAAGAACAGAATTCTACTCATGTAACTTAAAGGAAAATGTCCAAGGGAATAGGCTAGTGGAATAATGATAGAAATAATTTATGGGACTTTAAAGTTAATTTGGAATTCCTCCATGTAAACTCGCCCCCCCCCCAAAAAAAAACCTAAGACAGGTATGGAGGCTGAGTACTCTTACTTTCCCTTTCCTGGGGTCTCCGTTCTCTCTGCACATTGGCCCATTCTCCTTTTTTCAGCTCCTTCTTAGCTTCTATTATACTTGGCTTGGGTTTGCACTTTTTGACACTCATTTTTTGACACTCTTCCAAAAACTGCTCCTGCTGCTAAATGGGCAAGTACCTTTTAGTACTCCCTATTTCATTGCCCCAAAAGGAAGAATGTCAATGATACAAATCACCTTGTTACTCTAGGCTATGAATTGTCAGCTAGTGAACAACGTATGGGTTGACCTACCCCTGGTCCAATCAGGTGTGTAGAGTTTGAAATATTTTTGGACAAAGAGACTTCTGAAACACACCAGCAAGTTCTCATCCTGAAGAGAGATATATTTGGGCTATTTTGATGTACCATTTTTGTGCTTTAGGAAGTGGGATCCTACCCCCATATTACTCTTCCTTTTTATAGGGAAAGTATGGTAGTGTCCTTGTAAATAAGGGAGAAACAGTCTGGAATTGGTCACCAGTTACTTTGGGAAGTTGCTCTCCCAAGCTGATAGCATTTGGGTACCATGTCAGAAGTGAGGCTATGTTTAGATGCTACCACTATGGAGAAGCACTAGTTGCAGGTAGCTCATTGCAAGGGAACCCAGAGAAAACCTTTAGGGTCATTCAGTGTACAGTCCTGATCATCATTTGACAGATAACTAAAATACACACTGAAGCAGGGGATATGCTCAGAGCAATTTCATTCAAAAGGCATTGAGAGTCCAGGACATTGGCATCAATTTCTTCCTATTCCAGGATATCCTACATACTACTAAAAGACACATTAATCATATCATTCCATTACTTTAAAACCTCTATAGGTTTGTGTTATGGAAGCCCAATGCTTCAGCTTACTCCAAAATGCCCATTGCAATTTGTCCTTAAACCCCTCCTTTCCATCTTTAGCTTACACTCTATAGTCAATGTCATGTGCCTTTGCACAATGCATTCTGTCTGCATAGAATGACCTCCCACCATTCACCTGAAAAACTGCTACACAACCTTCAAGATCCATTTCAAATGATACATGCTTTATGAGATCCTCTTCTACCTCTATTCACTGAGGTGGTTTTATTAATATTTATATTATTCTTTTAATTCCAGAAGCAACATATTTGCAATTTAGGGATATCACTTATCTTATTCATGACTGATTATCTCAGTAGAACATGAATTCTAGGAATATATGGAAAAATATCTTTTCAAAAATGAGTTAAATTTACACACAGTGAGACACATACATCTAAGTGTACAATTTTATGAGTTTTGACAAGTGAATATACCTGTATAACAACATCACAATCAAGACATAAAACACTTCTATCACTTCAGAAAATTCCCTAGACACCCCTTCTGGTCCCATAGGGAACCACTTTTCTGATTTCTATCACCATAGATTAGTTTTGTCTGTTTTTCAATGTCATGTGCATAGAAAAATACAATACATACTCTACTGTTTTAATTTTTAAGCTTACATAATGTTTTTGAGGTTTTCCCATGTTATATGATCAGCAGTTCATTCTTTTTCATTGCTGAGTAATATTTATGGCATGAATATACTAATTTTTTTTTCTCCTGTCTCAGGTTGATGAACATTTGGGTTGTTTCCAGTTTGGATTTATTATAAATAAAGCTGCTATGAATATTCATGTACATCTTGTTTTATAGACAAATTGTTGACATTTCTCTAGGACAAAATCTTAGGATTGGAATTGCTGGGCGATAGAACAGTGTATATGTTATGGAAAAAAAAGGAGACAATAGTATATATGTATATAAGAAACCACCAAAAAGTTTTCCAAAGTGGTTGGATAATTTTTAGTTTTCACATGTGCTCTTCTTCAACCTTTCTATGTGTTATTTGGAGTTATAATGTTTTGCTTTGTTGTTGTTGTTTTTAATTTAAATTCAAGTTAATCAACATACAGTGTAGTATGGTTTAATTTCTAAATATTTAGGCTTTTCTAGACATCATATTGTTACTAATTTCTAAGTTGTTGTGGTCAGAGAATATACTCTGTAATATTCAATCTTTTGAAGGTGATTCTTATTTCATGCCCCCACTGGGAGAACATTCCATATACACTTGCAAAAAATGTAACTTTTGCAAGTGTTGGGTACAGACTTGAAGAACTATCAATCAGGTCAAATCTTCTTTGTCCTTAGTAATTTTTGTCCAGTTCTTCCAATTACCAAGAAGAATGATAAAAATCTCCAACTGACTATAGATTTGTCTATTTCTCCCCTCAGTTCTTTCAAATTTTGCTTCATAGATTTTGAAGCTCCAGTATCAGATGCATATATATGATTATTAAGTCTACTTAATGACTATTTTATCTTTCCAATAAGGTCCTTCTTATTTGGGGTTGTACACTTTGTCTTGAAGTCTAATTGTGTGATATTAATATAGTCCATTTTTGTGATACTTACTTGGTGTATTTTTTTCTATCCATTTACTTTTAATTTATTTGTGTCTTTATATTTAAAGTTAGTTTCTTTCAGACACATACAGTTGGGCTCTCTTTCCAATCAGTCTGGCAATCTATGCTTTTTTAACTTGAATGTTTAACTCATTTATATTTGATATCACTGAGTTTAGGTCTACCATTTTGCTATTTGTTTACAATTTACGTTGTCTTTTCTTTCCCTGTTCTTTCCTCCCTAATTTTTTAAATAGTTAAATATTTGTTAATATCAATTATAATTCTTTGAATGGTTTTTTTTTGAAGTCTTACTTGTATTATCTCATTTAATCCTGTAACAAACCTATCTCTTATAAATAATTAAAATGCAATACAACAATAGCCAAATTATGGAAAGAGCCTAAATGTTCATCAACTGACGAATGGATGAAGAAATTGTGGTTTATATACACAATGGAATACTACATGGCAATGAGAAAGAATGAAATATGGCCTTTTGTAGCAACATGGATGGAACTGGAGAGTGTTATGCTAAGTGAATAAGTCATACAGAGAAAGACAGATACCATATGTTTTCACTCTTATGTGGATCCTGAGAACCTTAACAGAAGACCATGGGGGAGGGGAAAGAGTAAAAAAAAAAATTAGACAGGGAGGGAGCCAAACCATAAGAGACTCTTAAAAACTGAGAACAAACTGAGGGCTGATGGGGGGTGGGAGGGAGGGGAGGGCAGGCGATGGGTATTGAGGAGGGCACCTGTTGGGATGAGCACTGGGTGTTGTATGGAAACCAATTTGACAATTAATTTCATATAAAATAAAATAAAATAACATAAAATAAAATAAAATAAAATAAAATGCAATACATAGAATTTGGCTCATAAATGGTGGAGCTGGTATTGGGAAATGGGCAGACTAGCTAGACTACAGAGTTTCTAATTTAAAAAACAAAATCTTAGGCTTAAATAAAAGTTGAAAGTAGTATAAAATACTTATTCTTGAACAATATCAGAGTAAGTTGCCTACATGATACCGTATCACCCATGAGTACACTAGTTTGTAATTTCAATGAAGAAGGATATTTTCCTTCATAACCACAATACAAAGATCAGGGAACTAAAATTGACATAAACTACCATCTAATTCTCAGATCCCAATCAAATTTTTCCTGTTTGTTCCAAGAATCTTTTTTACAGAAAAAGAATCCACATCAGGATTTTGTGTTGCCTTTAAATTTTTTTAACATTTATTTTTGAAAGACAGAGAGAGAGCACCAGAAGGGGAGGAGCAGAGAGAGAGGGAGACACAGAATCTGAAGCAGGCTCCAGGCTCTGAGCTGTCAGCACAGACATGGAGCTCAAACTCATGAACTGCAAGATCATGACCTGAGCCGAAGTCGGATGCCTAACCAACTGAGCCACCCAGACGCCATTGTGTTTCCTTTAGTTGTCATGTCTTTTAGCCTTCTTCAAGCTGGAATTGGTCTTCAGTCTTTCCTAACTTTATTGACCTTTACTCTTTTGAAGATTATAGGTCATTTACTTTGTAGGATGTTCCTTAATTTGATATCTTGTCATGATTAGATCCAAGTTATGCAATTTGGGCAAGAATACTAGGGAAGCAATGCTGTAACACTTCTCAACTAATTTGAAATTCAATCTGACCCACTAATGATGGTGTTCTTTTTGATCATTTGATTTAAGGTGCTGTCTAGGGGATTCTACCAGAAAAGTTACCCTTTTTTGTTTTGTTTAATAAGTATTTTATGAGTGAGGATTTCCAAGATGGCGAAGCAGTATAGAAATTCTCAGCTTGTCTCTTTCCTGAAGCACAACTAGATCAATACCAAACCATTTTGCACACCTAGGAAATTGATCTTAGAATTAACACAATAATATGCATAAGTTGAGCCAAAGAACTCAGCAAGCATACAGTGCAGAGAGGTGAACTGGAGGAGAAAAAGCTGCAGAGAGCAGGGAGCTGTTTTTGGAGAGAGGACAGAGAAAGAGAGAGAGGGAGAGTGCAGCACACTGGGATCATGCAGGAAAAGCACTCCTCCTGAAAGTAGCAGGAGAGAAAGAGAAAGAGTGGAAACACTCACAAGGAATTGAACAAGAAATATATTCCCTAAAACCATTGATAGGGAAAAAGGAGAAGATTTCAATTACTATTAGGATTCTATAAAGAGTGAAGCCCAGAGTCAGAAATTCTGAAGCTCAATACCTGGCAGTGCTCTGGTGAGGACTGAATCCTCAGGAGCAGGCAGTGAGGTATGAGGAGTCTGTGCATCACACAGGGAGAAGTGGTTCCCCTGTTTGGAGTGCATTTGGTAGAGGCCATATGGCCTCCCCACAGGCAAAAGTCCCATTGGAAACTGGAGAGCTGCCATGTTTGCTGGTAGTGGGACAAAGGTGCCAGAGTGTGGTGAAACCTGGAGCTGGCTACGTGTTATGATTTGTCATAATCTCTGAACCTCTGCCACTGGGTAACCACATGAACCTATCCTGGGGCAAACCAGGACCCAGCTGTTGTGGGTCCAAGCCACAAGGTTCTCTGAAGTAAGGAGTTTGGAAACATAGCCCCATCTGAGATAAAATTCGGGAGGGAGGTGCCACCAGGCAAACTGATGGCTTGGACACAGGGTACGGGTGCTTGACTGCAGATCAATGAGAGCACAAATTTCCTGTGCCAGACACTAGGAAGTTGGATGAAGCCATTACCACCCCTCCCATGCACACACATACATGCGAACATACACGTGCCAGACAGATCCATCCCAGTAAGCAAGACAGTGCCACCAGGTGGAGAATGGAGCCATTACACCAAGCTCCACCCATCTGTGCCCTCCAAGTACATCGCACTAGAAGACCAGCACAAGTCACTCTTCCTGCTTAGTGTACAGACTATAGAGTGCTTCATAGTTTGAGTTCTAGGGGAAATTGGATGTAACTTCATTTGGGTTTCATTCTGTTTGCTGGTGCACCTATTTGGGTTAGTTTGTTGTTTTTTGTTTTTGCTTCTGTCTTTGTTTAAATTGTTTTTTTTTTTCTCCTTTCTTTTCTTTTTCTTGGATACAGAAAGAGAAAATTTTATTTTTATTTTCTTTTTTAAGTTTTCAAATCCTTTTTACTATATTTTCTTTTTATAAATCTTTTTATTCTATTTCACTTTCTGCATTTCATCTTATTCTATTTTATTATATACACTTTTTATAATTTTTAAACTTTTTCTTACCTTTTTTGCCTTTTTTCTTAACTTTTTTCCCTTTTTTTTCTTTTCTTTCTGTTCTTTCCCTTTTTTCTCTATTCTATCAAGTTTTGTTCAACAACCAGACCAAAACACATCTACCATCCAGGTTTCTTTATTTGATTTTTTGTGTTGTTCATAATTTTTTAATTCTTAATTTTTATTTTATTATATTATTATTATTTTCTTATTATTTTTCTTCCTCCAAAGTGATGAAATGAAGAAATTAACCCCAAAAGATAGAACAGGAAGAAATGAGAGCTAAGGGCTTATTCAACATAGATAGAAGCGAGATGTCTAAACTAGAGTTTAAAACCATGAATACTAGCTGGGGTTGAAAAACACATAGAATCCCTTTCTTGAGAGATAAAAGAAGGAAAATCTAGTCAGGACAAAGTTAAAAATGCTATAACCAAGATGCAATCTTGAATGGATGCCATGGTGCAGGGATGGACGAAGGAAAGCAGAGAAAAAATGATATAGAAGAGAAAATTATGGAGAATAATGAAGAAGAGAAAAAGAGGGAAACTAAGGCAAAAGAGCACAATACAATAATTAGAGAAATTAGTCACTTATTAAAAAGGAATAACATCTGAATCATAGGAGTCCCCAAAGATGAAGAGAGAGAAAAGGGGGTGGAAGGTTTAGGTGAGCAAATTATAGTGGAAAACTTTCCTAAACTGGGAAAAGACACAGACATCAAAATTCAAGTGCAGAAAACTCCCATTAGATTCATCTAAAACTGACCATCAGCAAGGCATATCATAGTCAAATTCATAAAATACACAGACAAGGAAAGAATTATGAAAGCAACAAGGGAAAAATAGTCTTTAACCTATAAGGTAAGACAGATCAGGTTTGCAGCAGGCCTATCCACAGAAACTCAGCAGGCCAGAAAGGAGTGGCAGGATATATTCAACCTGCTGAACTGGAAAAATATGCAGTCAAGAATTCTTTATCCAGCAAGGCTGTCATTCAAAATAGAAAGAGAGATAAAGAGCTTCACAAACAGAAACTAAAGGAGTTCATGACCACTAAACCAACCCTTCAAGAAATTTTAAGGGAGACTCTGAGGGGAGAAAAGAAGAAACAAAACAAAAAAGACCCAAACCAACAAAGTCTAGAAACACCATCAGAAACTCCAACTCTACAGGCAACTTAATGGCACTAAATTCATATCTTTCAGAACTCACTCTGTCAATGGACAACACTCTGATCAAAAGACATAGGGTATCAGAATGGATAAGAAAACAAGATCCATCTATATACTGTTTAAAAGAGGCCCACTTTAGACCTAAAAACACTTTCAGATTGAAAGTAAGAGGATGGAGAACTATCATGCTAATGGTCATGAAAAGAAAGCTGGAGTAGCCATACTTATATCAGACAAACTAGATTTTATTTTTTTAATATAATTTATTGTCAAATTGGCTAACATACAATGTATAAAGTGTGCTCTTGGTTTTGGGGTAGATTCCCATGATTCATTGCTTACATACAACACACAGTGCTAATCCCAACAAGTGCCCTCCTCAATGCCCATCACCTATTTCCCTTCTCTCCCACTGCCCACACTAACCCTCAGTTTGTTCTCTGTATTTAAGAGTCTCTTATAGTTTGCCTCCCTCCCTCTCTGTTTGTAGCCATTTTTTCCCCTTCCCTTCCCCCATGGTCTTCCATTAAGTTTCTCAAGTTTCCCATAGAGTAAAAACATATGATATCTATCTTTCTCTGACTGACTTATTTCACTTAGCATAATACTCTCCAGTTCCATTCATGTTGCTGCAAAGGGCATGATTTCATTCTTTCTCATTGCCAAGTAGTATTCCATTATATATATAAATCACTTCTTCTATGTCTATTCATCAGCTGCTGGACATTTAGGCTCATTCCATAATTTGGCTATTGTTGAAAGCACTGCTGTAAACCCTGGGGTACATGTACCACTATGAACCAGCACTCCTTATCTTTTGGATAAATTCCTAGCAGTGCTATTACTGGGTGATAGGGTAGTTTTTTTTTTTTTTTTTTTTGAGGAACCTCCACGCTGTTTTCCAGAATGGCTGTGCCAGTTTGCATTCACACCAGTAGTGCAAAAGGATTCCCGTTTCTCCACATCCTCTCCAGCATCTGTTGTTTCCTGATTTGTTCATTTTAGCCACTCTGACTGGTGTGAGTGGTATCTCAGTGTAGTTCTGATTTGTATTTCCCTGATGATGAGTGATGTTGAGCATGTTTTCATGTGTCTGTAGGTCATCTGGATGTCTTCCTTGGAAAAGTGTCTATTCATGTCTTCTGCCCATTTCTTCACTGGATTATTTGTTTTTTGGGTGTTGAATTTGGTAAGTTCTTTATAGATTTTGGATACTAACCCTTTATCTGATATGTCATTTACAAATATTTTTTCCCATTCTGTCAGTTGACCTTTAGTTTTGCTGATTGTTTCCTTTGCAGTGCAGAAGCTTTTTATCTTGATGTGGTTCCAATAGTTCATTTTTGCTTTTAATTCCCTTGCCTTTGAAGATGTGTCAAGCAAGAAATTGCTGCGGCTGAGGTCAAAGAGGCTTTTTCCTGTTTTCTCCTCTAGGATTTTGATGGTTTCCTGTCTCACATTTAGGTTTTTCGTCCATTTTGAGTTTATTTTTGTGTATGGTGTAAGAAAGTGGTCTAGTTTCATTCTTCTGCATGTTGCCGCCCAGTTCTCCAGGCACCATTTGTTAAAGAGACTGTCTTTTTTCCATTGGATACTCTTTCTTGCTTTAAAGATTAGTTGGCCATACATTTGTGGGTCCAATTCTGGGTTCTCTATTCCATTCCATTGGTCTTTGTGTCTGTTTTAGACAAGCTAGATTTTAAAATAAAGACTGTAACAAGAGATGAAGAAGGGCATTATATCATAATTAAGCAGTCTATCCACCAAGATCTAACAATTGTAAACATTTATGCTCCCAACATATAGTACCCAAATATTTAAATCAATTAATCACAAACATAAAGAAACTCATTGATAATAATACCATAATAGTAGGGGTATTCAACACCTCACTTACAACAATGGACAGATCATCTTATCAGAAAATCAACAAGGAAACATTGGCTTTGAATGACGTACTGAACTGGAAATAACAGATATATTCAGAACATTTCATCCTAAAACAGCAGAATACATATTCTTCTGGATTGCACATTGAAACATTCTCCAGAATAGATCACACATTGGGAGACAAATCAGCCCCAACAAGTACAAGATTGAGATCATATTTTCAGACCATGATGCTATGAAACATGAAATCAATCACAAGAAAAAATTTGGAAAGATCATGAATACTTGGAGATTAAAGAACATCCTAGTAAAGAATGAATGGATTAACAAGAAATTAAAGACAAAATTAAAAAGTACACGGAAGCCAGTGAAAATGAAAACATGACAGCCCAAAACCTCTGGGATGCAGCAAAGGGGGTCATAAGAGGGAAGTATAAAGCAATCTAGGCCTTCCTAAAGAAGGAAGAAAAGTCTCAGATATACAACTTAACCTAACACCTTAAAGAGCTGGAAAAAGAACAGCAAATAAAGACCAAAACCAGCGGAAGATGGGAAATAATAAAAATTAGAGCAGAAATCGGTGATATCAAAAAAACAAAACAAAACAAAACAAAACAGTAGAACAGATCAATGAAACCAGAACTGGGTTCTTTGAAAGAATTAACAAAATGGATAAATTCCTAACCAGTTTTATCAAAAAGAAAAAGGAATGGATGCAAATAAATAAAATCACGAATGAAAGAGGAGACAACACAACCAACATTGCAGAAATACAAACAATAATAAGAGAATATTATGAGTAATTGTATGCCAATAAATTGGGCAATCTGGAAAAAATGGGCAAATTCCTAGAAACATAAACGACCAAAACTGAAACAGGAAGAAAGAAAATTTGATCAGACCCATAACCAGTAAAGATATTTAATCAGTAATCAAAAATGTCCCAAAACACAAGAGTCCAGGGCCAGATGGCTTTCAAGGGCAATTCTACCAAACATTTAAAGAAGAATTAACACCTATTCTTTTTTAAAATTTTTTAAAATGTTTATTCACTTTTAAGAGAGAGAGAGAGATGTGGAGTGCAAGCGGGGGAGGGGCAGAGAGAGAGGGAGACACAGAATCCAAAGCAGGCTCCAGGCTCTGAGCTGTCAGCCCAGGGCCCAATGCAGGGCTCAAACTTATGAACAGCAAGATCATGACCTGAGCTGAAGTCGGAGGCTTAACCAACTGAGCCACCCAGGTGCCCCATAACACCTATTCTTTTGAAGCTGTTCCAAAAAATAGAAACTGAAGGAAAACTTCCAAGCTCATTCTACAAGGCCAGCATTACCTTGATTCCAAAACCAAAGACCCCACTAAAAGAAGAACTGCAGGTCAATTTCTCTGATGAACATGGATGCATAATTTCTCAACAAGATACTAGCCAACCGGATCCAACAATACATTAAAAGAATTATTCACCACGATCAAGTGGGATTTATTCCTGGCATATAGGGCTAGTTCAATATCCACAAATCAATCAATGTGATACATCACATTAATAAAAGAAATAATAAGCACATGGTCCTCTCAATAGATGCAGAGAAAGCATTTGACAAAATAAAGCATCCTGTCTTCATAAAAACCCTCAAGAGGGGTGCCTGGCTGGCTCTATCAGTTGAGTGTCCGACTTCGGTTCAGGTTGTAATCTCGCAGCAGCACAATGAAGACAACTCAAGTGGAGTCCACCAGGTCCGTGGAGAAGAGACTGGGGGATCGCCATTCCCCCACCACCACCTGAGGTGGGGCCTCAGGGATCGGTCCTCGGGGCCCACAGTGGATGTGGGAACAGCATACACCAAATCATGCCTCTCCCTGCTGGGTAACTCTGTACCTACTCGAGCGGGATAGATGCTGTGGACCCAGACGGCTCCATCCTCCAGACCAGCACTGCTGCACAGTGTGGATTAATTCCAGGACAATTCTAGTTATTTAGATATATTCTCCCTTCTTATTCCCCTTCTTATCTCTTCCCTCCTCTAGGCTGGTTACTCTGGTTGTTGGTTTGTTTAAGCAGACATATTTAATCCATTCTCTTGATACATGTTCTACACCTCCTTCTTTACTTTCTGTATATCTGGAATAATCAAGCCACATAGTTTCTATGTCTGGGTAACCATATCTTCATTTCCTTTTCCCCACCTCCTTATTTATTTTCTTTCTCTCTCTCTAGATTAAACCATTAAGTCTCTCTGTCTGGTCAATGTTTTTTTTTTCTCTTTGTCCCCACCCCTGTCATTTTTCTCTTTGTATGTGCTCTTCCATCAGCACCACCTCCACTCTGTTCTTTACTTATAGCTGGTGTTTCTGTTTTTTTTGCTTTTGGATTGTTTGGTTTTGTTTTGTTTGTGTGTGGTTTTTTTGGTCTGTTTTGTCTGTGTGTTTGTGTGTTTTGTTTCCTGTTTGTCTGTTTTCCTTTCCACAGCTTTTTCAAGGAACAAATCAAAGCACACCTCGTGGAGGGTCCAAAACATCACTACAAGTAGAGAAATAAAATAACCAAAGTCACAACAACATAGAGGAAATAACACTCTCCAAAATACACCTCCTGAAGGGCCAGGACCCAGATGGTGTATGACCCCCACATTAATACAGTAGTGCTTGCAAGTGCAGAGCACATAACAAGATTTTTAAGGAGAGAAACCTAGCCAAAACTATGAAACAGAAGAATTCTCCTCAAAAGAAATTCCAGGAAGAAGTGACAACTAAATAATTGATCAAAACAGATATAAGCAATGTAACTAAGCAAGAATTTAGAATAATAGTCATAAGATTAATCGCTGGGCTTGAAAAAGGCATAGAAGACAGCAAAGAATCTATTGCTGAAGAGACTAAGGAACTAAAAAATAGTTATGACGAATTAAGAAATGTTATAAATGAGGTGCAAAATAAAATGGAGGTGGCCACAGCATGGATTGAAGAGGCAGAGGAGAGAATAGGTGAATTAGAAGATCAAATTATGGAAAAAGAGGAAGCTGAAAAAAAGAGATAAAAAAAATCCAGGATCAAGAAGGAAGAAATAGAGAACTAAGTGATGCAATAAAACAGAACATTATTTGTACCATAGAAGTTCCAGAAGAGAAAGAAGAGAGAGAGAAAGGGGCAGAAGGCATACTTGAACAAGTCATAGCTGAGAACTTCCCCAATCTTGGGAAGGACACAGACATTGAAATCCAAAAGGCACAGAGAATTCCCTTCAGATGTAACTTGAATCGATCTTCTGCATGACATATCACAGTGAAACTGGAAAAATACAAGGATAAAGAGAGAATTCTGAGAGCAGCTGGGGATAAACAGGCCTTAACATACAAATGTAGACATATAAAGTTAGTAGCAGGCATATTTACTGAAACATGTCAGGCCAGAAAGGAATGGCAGGAAATCTTCGATGTGATGAACAGGAAAAATATGCAGCCAAGAATCCTTTATTCAGCAAGTCTGTCATTCAGAATAGAATGAGAGATAAAGGTTTTCTCAAACAAACAAAAACTGAAGGAATTCATCACCACTAAAACAGCCCTACAAGAGATCCTAAGTGGGACTCTGTGAGTGAAATGTTGCAAGGACCACAAAGTAGCAGAGACATCACTACAAGCATGAAACCTATAGATAACACAATGACTCTAAACCCATATCTTTCAATAATAACACTGAATGTAAATGGACTAAATGCTCCAATCGAAAGACACAGGGTATCAGAATGGATAAAAAAAAACAAGACCCATCTATTTTCTGTCTACAAGAGACTCATTTTAGATCTGAGGACACCTTCAGATTGAAAGTGAGGGGATGGAAAACCATCTATCATGCTACTGGAAGTTATATTAGACAAACTAGACTTTAAATTAAAGGCTGTAAAAAGAGATGGACAAGGGCATTATGTAATAATACAGAGTCTATCCATCAGGAAGAGCTAACAATTACAAATGTCTATGAACCAAATTAGATAGCACCCAAATATATAAAACAGTTAATCATAAACATAAGCAATCTTACTGATAAGAATGTGGGAATTGCAGAGGACTTTAATACTCCACTTACAACAATGGACAGGTCATCTAGACAGAGAATCAGTAAGGAAACAATGGCCCTGAATGATACATTGGACCAGATGGACTTGACAGATATATTTAGAATTCTACATCCCAAAGCAGCAGAATATACTTTCTTCTCGAGTGCACATGGAACATTCTCCAAGATAGATCAAATACTGGGTCACAAAACAGCCCTCAATAAATATAAAAGAATTGGGATCATACCACGCACACTTTCAGATCACAAAGCTATGAAAGTTGAAATCAACCACAGGAAAAAGTCTGGAAACCCTCCAAAAGCATGGAGGTTAAAGAACATCTTACTAAAGAATGAATGCATCAACCAGGAAATTAGAGAAGAAATTAAAATATATATGGAAACAAATGAAAATTAAACACAACAATCCAAACTTTTCGGGATGCAGCAAAGGCAGTCCTAAGAGGAAAACACATTGCAATCCAGGCCTATCTCAAGAAATAAGAAAAATTATAAATACAAAATCTAACAGCACACCTAATGGAACTAGAAGTAGAGCAGCAAAGACACCCCAAACCCAGCAGAAGAGAAATAATAAAGATCAGAGCAAAAATAAACAATATAGAATCCAAAAAACAGTAGAACAGATCAATGAAACCAAGAGTTGTTTTTTTTTTTGAAAAAATAAACAAAATTGATAAGCCTCCAGCCAGGCTTCTCAAAAAGAAAAGAGAGAGGACCCAAATAGATAAAATCATGAATGAAAATGGATTTATTACAACCAACCCCTCAGAGATAAAAGCAATTATCAGGGAATACTATGAAAAATTATATGCCAACAAACTGGACAACCTGGAAGAAATGGACAAATTCTTAAACACCCACACACTACCAAAACTCAAACAGGAAGAAATAGAAATTTTGAACAGACCCATAATTAGTGAATAAATTGAATCAGTTATCAAAAAATCTCCAAATAAGAGTCCTGGACCATATGTCTTCCCTGGGGAATTCTACCAGACATTTAAAGCAGAGTTAATACTTATCCTTCTCAAGCTGTTCCAAAAAACAGAAAGGGAAGGAAAACTTCTGGACTCATTCTATGAAGCCAGCATTACTTTGATTCCCAAACCAGACAGACACCCAGAAAAAAGAGAGAACTACAGGCCAATATCCCTGATGAATATGGGTGCAAAAATTCTCCACAAGATACTAGCAAATCAAATTCAACAGCATATAAAAAGAATTATTATGCACCATGATCAAGTGGGATCATTCCTGGGCTACAGGGCTTGTTCAACATACACAAATCAATCAATGTGATACACCAATTAATAAAAGAAAAGAACCATACGATCCTGTCAATAGATGCAGAAAAAAGCATTTGACACCATATATATCATCGTTTCTTAATGAAAACTCTCAAGAAAGTTGGGATAGAAGGAACATACTTAAACATCATAAAAGCCATATATGAAAAGCCCACAGCTAATATCATCCTCAATGGGGAAAAACTGAGAGCTTTCCCCCTGAGATTAAGCACAGGACAGGGATATCCATTCTCACCACTGTTGTTTAACATAGTGTTGGAAGTCCTAGCATCAGCAATCAGACAACAAAAGGAAATCAGAGGCATCAAAATTGGCAAGGATGAAGGCAAGCTTTCACTTTTTGCAGACGACATGATACTCTACATGGAAAACACGACAGACCCCACCAAAAGTCTGCTAGAACTGATACATGAATTCAGCAAAGTTGCAGGGTACAAAATCAATGTACAGAAATCGGTTGCATTTTTATACACCAATAACGAAGCAACGGAGAAATAAAGAAACTGATCCCATTCACAATTGCACCAAGAACCATAAAATGTCTAGGAATAAACCTAACCAAAGGTGTAAAAGATCTGTATGCTGAAAACTATAGAAAGCTTATAAAAGAAATTGAAGAAGACACAAAGAAATGGAAAAACATTCGATGCTCATGGATTGGAAGAATAAATATTGTTAAAATGTCAATAGTACCCAAAGCAATCTACACATTCAATCCAATCCCAATCAAATTTTCACTAGCATTCCTCTCAAAACTAGAACAATCAATCCTCAAATTTGTATGGAAATGCAAAAATTCCTGAAAAGCCAAGGTAACATTGAAGAAGAAAAGCAAAGTGGGAGGCATCACGATCCCAGACTTTAGCCTCTACTACAAAGCTGTAGTCATCAAGACAGTATGGTATTGACACGAAAACAGACACATAAGCCAGTGGAATAGAATAGAGACCCTAGAATTGGGCCCACAAATGTATGGCCAGCTAATCTTTGAAAAGGTAGGAAAGAGTATCCAATGGAAAAAAAGACAGTCTCTTTAACAAATGGTGCCTGGAAAACTGGACAGCAGCATGCGGAAAAATGAAACTAGACCACTTTTTTACACCATTCACAAAAATAAACTCAAAATGGATAAAGGACCTGAATGTGTGACAGGAAACCATCAAAACCCTAGAGGAGAAAGCAGGAAAAAACCTCTCTGACCTCAGCCGCAGCAATTTCGTACCTGACATATCTCCAAAGGCAAGGGAATTAAAAGCAAAAATGAACTATCGGGACCTCATCAAGATAAAAAGCTGCTGCACTGCAAAGGAAACAATCAACAAAACTAAAAGGCAACCAATGGAATGGGAAAAGATATGTGTAAATGACATATCGGATAAAGGGCTAGTATCTAAAATCTATAAAGAACTCTCCAAACACCATACCCAAGTAACAAATAACCCAGTGAAGAAATGGGCAGAAGACATAAATAGACACCATTCCAAAGAAGACATCCAGATGGCCTGCAGACACATGAAAAGATGCTCTACATCACTCCTCATCAGGGAAATACAAACCAAAACCACACTGAGATATCATCTCATGCTGGTCAGAGTGGCTAAAATGAACAAATCAGGAGACTAAAGATGCTGATGAGGATGTAGAGAAATATGAACCCTCTTGCACTGTTGGTGAGAATGCAAATTGGTGCAGCTGCTCTGGAAAACAGTGTGGAGGTTCCTCAAAAAATTAAAAATAGATCTACCCAGGACCCAGCAATAGCACTGCTAAGAATTTACCCAAGGGATACAGAAGTGCTGATGCATAGGGGCACATGTACCCCAATGTTTATAGCAGCATTTTCAACAATAGTCAAATTATGGAAAAAGCCCAAATGTCCATCAACTGACAAATGGATAAAGAAAATGTGGTTTATATATACAATGGAATACTACTTGGCAATGGGAAAGAATGAAATCTGACCATTTGCAGCAACGTGGATGGAACTGAAGGGTATCATGCTAAGTGAAATAAATCAGTCAGAGAAAGACAGATACCATATGTTTTCACTCATATGTGGATCTTGAGAAACTTAACAGAAGACCATGGAGGAAGAGAAGGGGAAAAAAAAGTTACAGAGAGGGAGGGAGGCAAACCATAAGAGACTCTTAAATACTGAGAACAAACTGAGGGTTGGTGGGCAGTTGGGGAGAGGGAAAAGTGGGTGATGGGCATGGAGGAGGGCATTTTTTGGGATGAGCACTGGGTGTTGTATGGAAACCAATTTGACAATAAATTATATTTAAAATAACATAAAATAAAAAGCAGAGAGTTAATTCATGTCCATACACTGAAAGACACCATATAGTTTATGAGTAAATTACCCTCATATTGATCCATAAATTCAATATAATTTAATCAAAATCCCAGGAAAAAAATCTAGAGGAGAAAACAGGCAACAACCTCTTTGACCTTTGCTGCAGCAACTTCTTATCTGCCATGTCTCAGAGGCAAGGGAAACAACAGCAGAAATGAACTATTGGGACCTCATCAAGATAAAAAGCTTATGCATGGTGAAGGAAAGAATCATCAAAACCAAAAGGCAACTGATGAATGGGACAAGATATTTGCAAATGACATATCTGATAAAGGGTTAGTATCCTAAAATCTGTAAGGAATTTATCAAACTCAACACCCAAAAAACAAATAATCCAGTGAATAAATGGGCAAAAGACAAGAATGGACACTTTTCCAAAGAAGACATCTAAATGACTAGCAGACACATGTAAAAATCCTCAATATAGCTCACCATCAGGGAGATACAAATCGAAACCAGAGTGAGATACCACTTCACACCTGTCATAATGGCTAAAATTAACAACCCAGGAAACAACAGATGTTGGCAAGGATGTCGAGAAAGAAGAACTCTTTTGCACTGCTGGTGGAAATGCAAACTGGTGAAGTCACCCTGCAAAAGAGTATGGAGGTTCCTCAAACAATTAAAAATAGAACTACATTACAGCCGAGAAATTGCTCTAGTGGGTATTTATCCAAAGGATACAGGAGTGCTGTTTCAAAAGGGCACATGCATCCAATGTTTGTAGCAGCACTATCAACAAGAGCCAAAGTATGGAAAGAGCCCAAAATGTCCATCAACTGATGAATGGATAGAGAAGATGTGGTATATATGTACAATGGAACATTACTTGGCGATGAAAATGAATGAAATCTTGCCGTTTGCACAATATGGATGCAACTACAGTGTATTATCCTAAGTGAAATACGTCAGTCAGAGAAAAACCAAATACCATGACTTCACTCATATGTAGAATTTAAGATACAAACAGATGAACATAAGGGAAGGGAATAAAAAATAATATAAAAACAGGGAGGGGACAAACCATAAGAGACTCTTAAATACAGAGAAGAAACTATGGTTACTAGAGAGGTGTTTGTGGGGGGATGGGCTAAATGGGCAAGAGGCATTAGGAGGACACTTGTTGGGATGTGTACTGGATGTTATATGTAGGTTATGAATCCCTGGATTCTATTCCTGAAATCGTTATTGCACCATATGTTAACTAACTTGCATGTAAATTTTAAAAATTAATAAATTAAAAAAAATAAACATTTTATGAGGAAATACTTTTAGACTAGGTAAGCTGTTCCTCTTCAAACTGCTAATTTATTCATTTATGTATGCATATCACTATGGACTCCTGGCTTCCTAGTTTTTATTCTGTGCACTATCATCCATTGCTATCATTAATTTTGATGCTCCAATTATCCCAGATTTGGAGAGTTGTAGCCCCTTCAAAATGACTTACTTGTCTTTTTGTTATGTCTTCTCATTCTTTGAGATGTTCCTTACTTTTTGACATAAAACAACTAGCTCCAGGCTCATCTTCTACTTTTTATCTCCCAGGTTTGGAGCCATTTCCCTCCGGAATCCTATTTCCTTTTAATGGTAATATTATTTAGAGACCAAAATCTGCACATTTGGTATGTCATTATTATTGGAAGTAGTTTTCAGATCCTCACAGTGGACAGAGTTGGTAAATATATGCAAGTGTGTGTATATATTTATAGACATTTACATTTATAGTTATTTCTACATCTATGTAGATAGTAAAAACCAGGAATTTACATCCACATCTCCAATTCAATTTCAACATTATAAAGTTCATTCCAATTTTTCCTTTTCATATTTTATTTATTTATTTATTTATTTATTTATTTATTTATTTTGAGAAAGAGGATGAGAGCACACATGAGGGAGGGACAGAGACAGAAAGAGAGAGAATCCCAAGCAGGCTCCTTGCTGTCATTGTGGAGCTTGATGTGGGGCTTGAACTCAAGACCTGTGACACCATGACCTGAGCTCAAAAGCTGAATGCTCAACTGACTGAGTCACCCAAGCACCCCTACTTTTCATTTAAACTCGCTTCTCTGGTCATAAGATTATGTCTCCCATTATACTCACAATATTTTCTTATTTAGTCAATTCCTCTGACATAATCTGTCACCACTGTTTCTCATCCCCTGAACAAATTTCCTGTTTATCCCACTTAGGTTCCAACACTCAGCACTGGAATCCTCAACTCTCATATGGATGCCCTTTTCATCCCATTCTTGTTCCAACCCCCTGTTCTGAGCTTTCACCACATGAAAGCCCTCTTCACCTACTTGGGCTCCAACATGTAGTATCAGGTTACTCTCTCTCTAACATGGACACGTTCCTTAATGGGCTTAACTCTGGCACCCCATGTAAGTGTGCTTCTCCATGTGAATACTGTCTTCTATCCACTTGGCTCTGATACCCCAACCCAGGCAGTACCATCATCAAAGCACTTTCCTCACTCAGCCTGCTCTATGACAATCAAACTGGGCTTTTCTTTTCCATGGATGCCCTCACCCATCTTGAGCTCTCTCTCCTAGTACTGAGCCACCTCTTATGCAGATACATTCTTCACCTAGCTCAGGTTCTGACAACCAGAATTGGTCTGCCTTCCCATGTGGACATCCTCCTCATTCAGCATAGATTGCAGTACTCTATACTGCGCTACCTCCCTCTAATATTGATACCTCTCCATTCTGGCTAGGCTATGACAAGTCACCAGTGCTATGCTCCTACACTGATGCCCCCTGCATCCATCTTGGCTATGATACCCTGTGCTGAGCCTCCCTTTTGTGTAAACGCCCTCCTACCTCCACTTGAATTCCAACACCCCAAGTTGGGATATCTTCCTTGAGGATGCCTTCCTCTACATCCCACTAACATTTCTATACTTTGCATCAGGCAGCCTTCCTTTGCAGATACTCTTTTTATTAGTTTTCTATTATTAAGTAACAAATTACCACAATCTTTGTGGCTTAAAATAACACCTATCTATTAATTCATTATTTCTGTAGGTCATAAATCCAGGCATGGCATAGATAGATTCTCTGCTCAGCGTCTCACGAAGCTGTTAAATTACTAGGGGGTAGAAGCCTTGAGGGATGCTACAAGTTGAATATTATTACTCCCCAAAAAATCATGTCCACCTTGAACCTCAGGAGGTGGCCTTATTTGGAAATAGAGTCTTTGCAGGTATAATTCATTAAGGATATCAAGATGAAATCATCCTGGATTTCAGGTAGGCCCTAACTCCAATAACTTGTGTCTTTATAAAAGAAGGAAATAAGGAAACAAAGGAAATAACTTGTTTCCTTTATAAAAGGAAAAAGAGGGAGATTTGGACACAGGAGACAGAGACAGAGAAGATGATCATGTGAAGACAGAGTCAAAGATTGGAGTTATGCTGCCACAAGCCAAAGAAAGCCAAATACTGTTGCCAACCACCAGAAGCTGGGAGAGAAGTAAGGGAAAGTTGTTCCCTCAGAGCAGGCAGAAAAAACAAGTCTGACAACCTCGATTTTGGACTTCAGGCCTCCAGGAGTATAACATGTGTCATTTTAAGCCTCACAGTTTGTGATACTTTGCTAGAGTTTCCCTAGGAGACTAATACCAAGGCCTATTAGAATACTGGTTACCACACCCTGCTTACCTAAACCCCAAGTAGACACCCTCCTCAACCTAGCTGGGCCCTGATATCATCCTCTGGGCCACTGTTTTTCTCCCAATTCTGGCATAGACACCTACCTTGCTTGGCCCTACCTGTTGGCTTTAGTTCTGAATTATTTAGGAAGGGAAAGAAAAGTATGTGGAAGAGGAAAAGAAAGAAAATGAGAAAAATCCTCTTTTGGATTTTTAGCTAATCTTTTTTACAGTTCTCTCTCTGTGTGTCTCTGTTATTTACTTTAGGGGTTAAAATATGCACCCTAAATTTATCAGAGTCTATTCAGAGTTAACACTGTATCACCTCATGTAAAATGTGAGAAGTTACTTCCCTGCCCTTTGTGCTATTGTCATTTTACATTTTATATCTACAAACATTATAAATCCCACAATACATTTAATTTTGCATTCAATGCCAAAAATGGACAGTTTTTTATATTTGCCCACATACTTACCATTTAGGTACTTTTTATTCCTTCATGCAAATCTGAATTTTTTCTTCCTCTTGAAAAACTGAAGGCAAGGTGTCAACAGGTCTGCATTTCCACCTAGAGTTTGAGGTCCTCTCCTAGGCTCATTCAGTTTGTATGGAGAATTCAGTTCTTTGTGGTTATAGGACTGAGGTTCCCATTTTGTTGCTGTTTGTCAGCCACATGTTATTCTCAGTTCCTAGAAATCTCTCTCAAGTTCTAACCACGTGGTCTCTTACAACATGACAGCTTCTTTGAGGTCAACAAGAGACTATCTCCATTGTCTCTCTCTCTCTCTCTCTCTCTCTCTCTCTCTCTCTCTCTCTCTCCTGAGACAGAGTACTATATAACAAAGCAATCAAAAGGGTGACTATTTTGTCATATTCACAGGTCCCACCAGTGCTCAAGGTGAAAAGATTAAGCAAGACAGCAATAGAAAATTAATATAGAGATTAACTTCCACATTCTCCCAAGCTTCTACCTTCTACTCACTTTCTTGTCAGTCTACAGTGTTTTACTATAGGAACTTCATTATGTTAGCTTGATGTTTTGATCCCCATTAAACTATAAAAATTTAGCCAAACAGTTCTAATTCATCACCTATATAACATTAGTAGGAATTCATTATGAGTTCTTTGATAAAGGTTTTTTTTTGTTTTTGTTTTTGTTTTTCAGAGAGAAGTATGATTGTGGTAGGGTTGGTAAAAAGGAGGCATTGCCAAAAACGGAAGATTAAATAAAACTACATTCTCATAAGCAATTAGCTGTAAATGTGTGACTTGAACTCTATCCACTGATGCACCAAGAAATATCTTTCTATTCTCAGCTCAGCTTCTGCCCCACAAAGCGCATCTAAAAGTCATACTTTGATTTAAAATCTACCCAACAACCATAGAATTTAGGCTATCTTATTTATTTATTTACTCAAACTAACCCAAACCTTTGCATTTTTCTATTTGAAAAGATGTCCCATGTGCAAAAGTGATCTGAGCCTGTATGAAGGGAGGAGTATAGGGTAAACAGGGTCATGCAAGGCAAGATGCTTGAAAACTAGAGAACTTTAAAGAAAGTCAAATTTTTATACCGTAACCCAGGCTGGGAATTGGAATCTTTAAAAATCTCCCTAGATGAAACAATTCCTTTCTTCTCTCCCTTCCCACTCCCTGTCTGTGTGTATGGGAGGTAAGGGGGCGCTTGGCTGTGGGGTGGAGGGAGTTGTGATGAGATTATTAGGCAGAATCCAAGCACATGTCAGTATTCTGAAGTGCTGGTGTTTAAGAACCACAGAAAGAGTGGAAAGAGGATGTCACCAGCATGCAAGAGTCTTAGGTCCTGCTAAGAATACAAGTATCACCTTAGGCCAACATTTTCAAACTACCATTTGCAATCATGAATGCATATTAGAATCAACTAGGGAACTTTAAAAATGTCCAGGCTTCAATCAGGGATAACTAAATCAGACTATCTGGTAGGCTCTGGCAAGAGGTTTTCAATCAAAGTTCTTAAATCAGTAGTTCTCAAGTGTTAATGTGTTCTCAAATTTTCACGTGTATCAGAGTTTCTGATTCAGTAGGTCTGGAGTGGGGCCCTAAAGTTGTGTTTCTAACAAGTTCCAAGATGGTGGTGATGCTGCTCGTTCTGAGACCACATCTTGAGAACTGCTGCTTTGAATGTTTCATATTCAAAATATGGTCCATGGACAAGAAACATCAGCATCACTTGAAAACTTGTTACAAATGAAAAATATCCCATGCTGCATCTGAATTTGTAGTTTAGTAAGATCCTTAGGTAATTCAGATGAACATTAGAGTGTGAGAAGCACTATGCCAAAAACCACAGATAATACAAGAAACCTCTAAAAATGCAGATTCCTTTGAAGATTCTAATTTACTAAGTCGTGGGTAGAGCTCTGGAGTCTATACTTTTGAACAAACTTTCTAGTGTATTACAGTGCGTGAGGCATTGTAGACAACACTTTGAGAGAATCTCCACCTTAGGTAAATCCTTAAATCTGTCTAAGTCCCCAATTTCCTCATTTATAATGAAGTCAATAAATGGTATATTTGTTTAAAGTGAATGGAGCTTAAACTTTTTGTGCTCTTCCAACTCAAAGGTCTATGATTTGTACTCCCCAAAAAAGATAATTTTTCCTATCTTTATAAGAAATAAGAAACCTAAAAATAAAGCTTATGAGGTTATTTTTATCTTTTATAGGGCAAATTTGCTACCCACCAGAAAGAAATCACACTTAAAACTTTAGCATCTTAAAATAATAGTTTACACTTTGGAATTACTTTCAACTTTTCAAAACATTTCATATACATTTTCCCAACATGCAAATACATATGCAACATTTGTATTTCATATGTAGTTCAAAGTTTTAATTTAGTCTCTTGTTCTTTCTCCTACCCCATGGTTTCCAAATGTGGTTTGTAGTCAAATGCATAACCAATTCAAAGATATTACCTAGTAGCTACTATATCCCAGGCACTAAAGATACACGATGAAGAAAGTAGATAAGATCTCTATCCTCAAACAGTACATCAAAATCCTATGAGATGGAGAGAAGGATGAAAGACTTATTAGAAATACAGATCTGGCCATCAGCCCACACTATCAAGAAACAATCTTTGCCCGGATTACATCTATTTGGGGCATTACACCATGCTAGGTGATAAGAATTATGCAAAATAAAAATTAGATGAGCTCCTACCTTTCATAAAGTTAAAATCTACATGGAAGAAAGATGTCAAAAAACATGGAATGAGTAAGTAGCAGCACAAGATAATGTCATTCATTCATTCAACAACAAAATTTCCTGAGAACCAAATAAATGGTGCAGAGGATAAGAATTGAAGGTATTCACAAATGGTATTACTATGGACTGAAGAGTAAGGAAAACCTTTGTAGAAATAACAGAACTTGAATGGAGTGAAGCATTTGGATTAGGAGAGCAATAGGTGAAGAGCTTTTTAACATAAGAAAATGCACATGGAAATGAGCATGAAATGTTCCACAGGGAGGCCAAGTTTCCTGTTGGGGACTAGCAAGGAGATACAACTAGCTATATCAATGATCGAGAGCAGATAGTGAAGGATATTGACTGCTAGGTCTAGAAACATAGAGTTGAGCCTAAGTGCAACAAGAGGAGGTTTTGATTATAGGAGTGATATATTAATTAGAAAATTAGTCTAGTAGAGGGACATAGGATGGACTAGATGAGGAGAAAATAGGGGAAGGAAAACAAGTTCAGTTGCTAGCACAGTATTTAGGGCCAAGATAATGAGAGCCTATACAAGGATGGCAGCACTAGAAATACAATGAAAAAGCTTTTGAAGAAAGAAGACATGGAACCTGACTACAACTAGATAAAGAAATTGAAAAAGAAGAGTAAATTTGAGCTCCAAATTTATGAGAATGGGTTACTGAAATAAAGATGCTAACATTACAAACCTTTTAGAGAAGGGATGGTAAACTGAGGCTAGGACATATACAATTTGAAGCTATCAAATGAATGAGGTATCCAAGATAAATTAACCTAATGGTAGATAGAGACATGGACTGAATATACAGATCTGAGAGAAATCATGTGAGTGTATGGATTTGAAACTAGAAAATATAAATTGTTCCCCAAAGGAATAGAGAGAAAACAGAAAAGAAAGTATGATACTAGAAACTGAACTCTGGGGGATAGCTATAGTAAAGGAGTAAAGGGGAAAGGAAGGATTGGTGGTAGAAAACCAAGAAACTTCTGTGTAGTGGGAGCCAAGAGAAGCAAACAAAAGTCAGCTGACTCTTACAGAAAGGCTCAGATAATGAAACTCCAGTTCCTTGGAAGGAGAGGGTAAGGAGTTGAAAGGAAGGGATTGAAAGTCTGCATAAATAGCAGTTGGACCCTTACCTTATACCATATACAAAAATGAACTCAAAATGGGTTTAAGACATAAATGTAATACCTGAAACTATAAAACTTCTGGAAGAAAAAATAGGAGAAAACCTTCATGATACTGGATTTAGCAATGTCTTGAATATGACATCAAAAGTTTAGGCAACAAAGGCAAAAATAGACAAATGGATCTACATCAAACTTAAAAACTGTGCAGCTAAGAAAACCATCAACAGAGTGAAAAGGCAACCTGTAGAATGGCAAAAAAAAAATATTTGCAACCCATATATATGATCAGGGGTCAATATCCAGAGTATGTAAAGAATTCCTACACCTTGACAACAAAAAATCCCAAATAACCCAATTATAAAATGGGCAAAAGACCTTGAATAAACATTTCTCCAAACAAGATATACAGATTTTCAACAAACATGAAAAAATGCATAACATCATTAATCATCAGTGAAATGCAAATCAAAACCAAATGAATGGCCGCTATAAAAAAAATCAGACAATAACAAGTGTTGGAAAGAATGTGGAGAAAAAGGAACCCTTGTGCACTATTTGTAGGAGTGTAAATTGGTGCAGTCACTGTAGAAAACAATGTGGAGCTTCCTCAAGAAGCTAAAAATGAACTATCATGTGATACAGCAATACGACTTCTGGATATATATCCAAAGGAAATGAAAACAAGATAGCAAATAGACACCTGCACTCCCATGTTTGTTGCAGCATTATTCATAATAGCCAAGATATGGGAACAACCTAAGTGTCCATCAATGGATGAATGAATAAAGAAGATGTGGTGCATACAGTGGAATATCACTGAGTCACAAGAAACAAGGAAATCCTACTTTTTGTGACAAGATGGATCTTGGGGGCATTATGCTAAGTGAGATAACCCAGATAGAAAAAGACAAATACTTCATGGTATCACTTATATGTGTAATCTAAAGAAAAAAATTCAAACTGATACAAAGAGTAGAAAAGTGGTTGTCAGAGGCTAGGGAGTAAGTATAATAGAGAGAGGCTGGTAATAGGGTATAAACTTTCAGCTCTAAGTTAAATACATTCTGCAGATCTAATGTACAGCATGGTGACTATAGTTAACACTGTATTGTATAATTAAAACTTGTTAAGAGAATAGAAAGGGTTCTCACCAAAAAAAAAAAAAAAAGATAAACATGTGAGGTGAGGGATGTGTTAATTAACTAGATGGGGGAATACTTTACACTGTGTATGTATAGCAAATCACAACAATGTCCACTAAATATCTTAGAATTTTGTGAATTGTATCTCAATATAGTTGGGGGAAAAAGAAATTAAATGGAGTCAGCCAATACTTACACTTTGGAGAAGTTTGCTGGTGAGGGAGAAAGGGGCATGAAATAGGAACTAAAAGAGGCCTGGTGTTTTTGGGGTTTTTTTCCAAATAAAATCTTTTCATGCTTGAAGGTAGACGTGAAGGTCTATTATTTATTTCTCTCAAACAACTCAACCTAACAGTTGTTTAACTCAACAATCAACATTTATTATCTCAGAGTTTCTATAATCATGAATTTGGGAGCCTCTTAGCTGGAAGGTTCTAGCTTGAGAACACTCGTAAGATTGCAGTCAAAATGTCAGCAGGAGTTGCAGTCATCTGAAAGTTTTACTAGTGACAGAGAATGGTTCCTCCAAGATGGCTCACTCACATGGATAGCACCACAGTCTTTGTTTTGGCCATCGGGACTTTTTCATAGGGCTCCTTAAGTGTCCTCACAACATGGCAGCTAGCTTCACCTTATTCATTCTTCCGAGGAAAGAGCAAGGTAGAAGTCACAATGACGTTTACAAACAAACCTAAGAAGTCACACTGTCAATATTACTCAGTGTGGAAAGGAAGTACACAAAGGTGTGGACACAAGAAGTGACAATCATTGGGGAGCATCTTGGAGGCTGGCTCAGGGAGAAAGGAAAAACTAATAGAATTGGAATTAAGGGATGGGGCTAAGCCATTGCTACACAGAGTATGGTTCATGGAGTGTTATAATTTGGGAGATTGTTGGAAGTATAGAAGCTCAGATCCTATCTCAGGCCTACCAAATCAGAATTTGCATTTTATAAGATCTTCAGGTGGCTTATCTGCAAATTACATTTTGGGAAACACTGATGCAAAGTAAAGGAATAAGGATTGGCTTTAGAGAAGGAAATTGCATCCTCTGTAGGAGAAAAAAAGGGTGGAAGTGAGTCTCATGACAGAGCTTAAGGGAAAAGTCAGAGAGTGCTTATAAAGGAAGTGACTGCCACATTGAGTTAGTTCAGAGAAGGCCTAGTGACAACTAAATTTGAAGACTTAATGAAAAATAAGCTTGTTTTCTTCAGGAAATAATATAACAGTGGAAAGAACATAACCTTGGAATAAAATAACTTGGATTTTATATCTTGATTCCAAGAATGTTAGTTGTTTATATTTTAGGTAAGTTTCTTAACCTCTCTAAGTTCTTGTGTTTTTTTCATATATAATATGATGGTAATAATACCTATTCCAGAGAATGAATGAAATAAAGCAAATTATATAAAGGATCCAGTTCTTGGTAATCATCTAAAAAGATTATTTTCATTCCTTTGCTTTTCTTTCAACTCTTTAAACTCTCCTTTTAGGACCTATCTTTTGGCCTTTTAGTCATAGTTGCTAGTAGTGGGGAAATTCCTTTTGAATTCTCCACATTCTCCAATCTCAATCTTTATAATTTTATTAGAGTACATTGATTGGAGAGAGCATATTACATTTACTAGCAATATATCTAAGAAACCATATATATTCAGGAAAGACCCTGATTCCTCCCTCATTTCATCAGAGTTGATGTAATAATAGGTGCTATATTGAGCATGAAGTTTTGGCCAAACAGTACAGTCCCATTGCACAAGAGAGGTAGGAATTTTGACTGGTGAATCACACAAGATTCTATACCCTAGACATCACTTTCTGGAATAGTCCCTATCCCCATCTTAATACCTAGCATTGGACATTCATCCTCATTGTGGTTCTCCTGCACCCTCTTGGAAGCCTATGACAGGTATCCTATTTCTTCCTCTTTTTTTCTTTTTTTTTCCCCTAAGTTCACAGATACCCTTCCTTTGAGACTTTTCAGAAAGCATTTTAATACTATTAACAACAAGGAAAATGCTGAAGCTAACAAATATAATCAACAACAGTGACGTGGCAAAGTTATATGAATTCTTCAACACAAATATAAGGCAAAACCATTAAAAGTCGGGGGCGCCTGGGCAGCTCAGTCAGTTAAGTGTCCAATTCTTGATTTCAGCTCAGGTCATGGTCTCACAGTCATGGGATCAAGCCCCACGTCAGGCTCTGTGCTGGATATGGAGCCTCCTTGGGATTCTCTCTCTCTCTCTCTCTCTCTCTCTCTCTCTCTCTCTGCCATTCCCCCATTTGGACTCTCTCTCTTTCTAGAAAAGAAAGTTGTATTTTAAAAAATTATTAAAGGGGCGCCTGGGTGGCGCAGTCGGTTAAGCGTCCGACTTCAGCCAGGTCACGATCTCACGGTCTGTGAGTTCGAGCCCCGCGTCAGGCTCTGGGCTGATGGCTCGGGAGCCTGGAGCCTGTTTCCGATTCTGTGTCTCCCTCTCTCTCTGCCCCTCCCCCGTTCATGCTCTGTCTCTGTCCCAAAAATAAATAAAAACGTTGAAAAAAAATTAAAAAAAAAAATAAATAAAAAATTATTAAAGGTAAGTTATTAACAAATTGAAAAAACAACTCACAAACTTGGTGAAAAAATTTGCAAATTATATATCTGATAAAGACTTTTATCTAGAATATGTAAAGAACATTTATAACTCCATAATATAAAGACAAAGAACCCAATTCAACCCAATTTTAAAAAATGGGCAAAGGATTGGAATAGACATTTCTTTTAAAAAAAAAGTATACATGTGGATAATAAGCATATGAAAGAAGCTCAATGTCATTAGTCACTAAAGAATGCAAATAAATGAAATAATACTTCATACTACAGACTGAGATGGTTATAATAATAGAGACAGAAAATAAGCGTTAGAGAGGGTGTAAAGAAATTGGAATCCTGGCTGGGAGGAATGTGAAATGGTATAGTCACTTTGGCAAACAGTTTGGCAGTTCTTGCAAATGCTAAACATAGAGTTATCATACAACTCAGCAATTCCACTCCTAGATATCAACCAAAGGGAAATGAAAGCATAACATATGCAAAAACTTGTACACCAATGTTCATAATGTCATTGTTCATAATAGCCAATAAATGGTAATAACCCAAGTGTCTATCAACTGGAAAATGGAAAAACAAAATGTGGTCTACCCATTCTATAGAATATTATTTAGCAATAAAAAGGAATAAGGCAGGGGCACCTGGATGGCTCAGTCGGTTAAGTATCTGACTTTGGCTCAGGTCATGATCTCATGGTTTGTGGGTTTGAGCCCTGCATCCAGGCTGTGTGCTGACAGCTTGGAGCCTGGAGTCTCCTTTGGATTCTGTGTCTTTCTCTCTCTCTGCCCCTTGCCTGTTTATGCTCTGTTTCTGTCTCTCAAAAATAATGAATAAACATTAAAAAAATTTTTTTTAATTTAAAAAAAAGAGAGAGAGAGAGAGCTGGGGAGGGGCATAGAGAGAGGAAGACATAGAATTTGAAGCAGGCTCCAGGCTCTGAGATGTCAGCACAGAGCCCAATGTGGGCCTCGAACTCAAGGACCATGAGATCATGACCTGAGCCGAAGTCGGATGTTTGCCCCATTAAAAATATTTTTTAAAAGGAATAAGGTAGTAATATATGCTACAAAATTACTGGACCTCAAAAAATTATGCTAAGTAAAAGGAGCCATTACAAAAGATTACATATTGTATGATTCCATTTATACCGAAGGTCCAGAATAGGCAGATCCATAGACATGAAAAGTAGGTTAGTGTTTGCCAAGGGGTGGGGAGCAGGAAAGGGAAGTTTGTAGGGGTAAGGAGAAGAGTGGCTTTTAATGAGTATGGGGTATCTTTTTGGATTGACAGAATTGTTCTAAAATTAGATTACGGTGATGGTTGTAGAATTCTATAAATATACTTAAAATCATTGAATTGTGCACTTTTTTTTAAATTTTTTTTAACGTTTTATTTATTCTTGAGACAGAGAGAGACAGAGCACGAACGGGGGAGGGGCAGAGAGAGAGGGAGACACAGAATCGGAAGCAGGCTCCAGGCTCCGAGCCATCAGCCCAGAGCCCGACGCGGGGCTCGAACTCAGGGACCGCGAGATCGTGACCTGGCTGAAGTCGGACGCTTAACCGACTGAGCCACCCAGGCGCCCCGAATTGTGCACTTTAAGCTTTAGGGCATATAATTATATATCAATAAAACTTTTCAAAAAGATAATGTCAGCTTTGTCCATATGGGATTTAAATCCTCATCACTATCACTCTCTTTCCCCTGGATTCTTCCCCTCATCAACCCTATTCTAGATTCTACTTTAAAGTTGCTCTTTCTGTATTTCCATCTTTCCAAAGAAGAAAGGAAAGAAAAATCTCAGAATCCTCAGCTCCAACATCCATAAAGTAGAAGTTCTCTCCACCATGGCTGTGCATCAAAATACCTAGAGTCCCTTATTAGAAACCCTCATTGGGCCAGGGAGGTGCAGGGAACAGCAGCCCTCGCAGCTCACCTTTGGGCGTTGCCAGGAGTCATGTTCCCACAGTCCTGTGAGCTTTACCAGGCACTTCCCTGCCTCTCGTTGGTTTGGGGCACTGCCCACAGGCCCAAAAGCCACCTGGCAAGTATTCCAGGAGATGAATGTAGAAGAAAGTCTGTTCCCTCTGGGCCAGGACTAAGAAGATGGCCAGAGCCAGACCACGTCTCCACATGACAGTAATCCAAAGCAATGAGAAGCCTGACCTTCATGTCACTCCATAGCAGGGCTGAGGAAAACAGTTCTTCCTCACTTGGCAGCAATGCAACTTGCTGAAGAGGCCACCAAGATTGTGCTTTCTTTCAGAAGTTCATGTTTAAGAGGAAATCTCTGCACAACATGGAGCAGCCATTGTCAGAACTTGGAATACAGAGTGGTATTGTTGCCTGACCATGTTGCTGGATCATATTAATCAGAAAAAAGAATGGTCCAAGGGAAAAAGTTAAATTAAGGAACTGACATACTTGGAGAAGTCTCTGGAGACATTCACTGACCAAGTGGAAGAGGCGAATGAAGAGTTCCTTGGAACCAGGCAGGGTGTGGCAGGGTCAAAGTGACAACTGGGCTGTTTGTGAAGACCTTAGAGAAACTGACATGCTGATTTAACCAGAAAATTTCAAGGAGAGTACAGTGAAAAAAGGAAGAGTCTGGTGAAAAGATTCAGGTATTCCTGACTGAATGTGACATGGTGGAGCAGGGCATCTGCATAAGTCCAGAGTCTGCAGTCCAGTGAGGCCAACAGACAGTGGCCTTCCTTTTGGGAACAGCACTGTCAATTCTATTCTCTCTGGAATGGAAGTTAACTTTTTCAGGTACTGCTATGAACAGTCAACCCTTTGCCAATTTTTCTTCTCCTCCACCTGTTCTCTATAAAGACACATAGACATTCGTAAATATAAGAAGAGCTCCTTTTGGTTTGCCCTTTCTGTCTCTACATAGCTGTACTGTCAAGAGTCCTTGTCTGCAAAGTTCCTCCCCATCCCAGTGTTCCCAGCTCTTTTGACCTGTGGGTGCTTTATTTGGGCTGAAGAGAGCTCTTGTTTGTCCTGGGACAGTTCCAAGCATATAGGCCACCATGGTCTTTAGATACAGCAGGGACTTTTCCCCTTGTGATTCTATTGTCCCATAACTATAAAACCAGAATCGCCAGGAAGTAGAGCTCATGCAGGAGATTCAGGATGGCTCAGAACAGGTATTTGACACCTAGTTCAAGCATTCTTCATTGTGAAGTATTTCGTGAATAGCTGTCTGGGTTGTTGGCTCATAGATTCTGTTCTTACTCCTCCCCTACTAACTCTAACTATAGACCATAAGATTTCAGGAGGACCATTGCTGAGCTGGGACTTGTGACTGATGCAGGGAATTCCTTGTCCCCAAGTAAATCTCCATAGGTTTAGAACCCCATGTTGAGTGAGCTTCTGCTTGAAACTAGGCCAGAACACTAGTTTGAGAAGGGCACAGAGTAGAGAGCCTCAATGAGTGTAAAGCCAATCATAACCTTTTCAGGAGTGACAAGTGCTTTCTTCAAGGGTGTTTGTGTTATATGTACCCTTCTAGACTATATGTCCTTTAAGACTATTTGTATCCTTTTCATATCCTATTTTTTAATTGTTAGTAAAAATCAATTTTGAGCAATGCACAGCAAACAGAATATTTAAACATTTTTTTGTTTGTTTGATGAGTTATGAGAAGGAAAGCTTTCTGTGGCTCTAGCTATAATCTATTTTAATAAAGTTCTGAGCAGCCCTGATATATTAGTCAAGATCCACCCAAGAAATAGAACCAATAGGACATACACACATATACGAAAGGAGATTTATTATGGGAACTGGCTCATGTGATTATGGAGCATGAGATATGTCATGATATGGCTTCTGTAAGCTGGAGAACCAGGAAAGCCAGTGGTGTAATTCAGTCTCAGTCCAAAGGCCTAAGAACCAGGGGGAGCCTATGGTGTAACTTCTGGTCAGAGTCCAGAGTCAGAAAGGGAGGGGTATAAGTCCTGGAGCCTGAAGGCCCAAAATCCAGGAAGTCCTAGGCCCCCAGGGCAAGAGAAAATGGAAGTCCATGCTCAGGGAGAGAGAGTTTGCCTTTCCTTCTTTTTGTTCTGTTTGGACCCACATTAGTGAGGGTGGATCTTTTCTACTAGTTTAGTGGTCATCCTCACAGACACACTGAGAGGTTATATTTTCCCATCTATCTGGGCACCCATTAGCCCAGGTGAGTTGACACATGAGATTAACCACCTCTGGGTAGCTAGAACCCTTCTGAAACAGAGAAGCTGCAACCTCATTCTTCAGCACAGTGCTCTGCAGATAAGCTCATACAGCCCTCTCTGAGCCAATATTTCACTGAAGTCCCAGGAGTTAGGACTGGCCTTGTGGAAACTAGGAAAAGGTGGGGATGGTGGGGGGGTGGGGGCAAACAAGTGGACAGGTCTCTAGGCCTGGCCCCTCTCACCCTCAAATGTAATTGGAAGAGTTCCGTATTGACCTTTTTGCTAAACTATCCAAGTGGACTTGGGTAAGTTTCTCATATAAAAATTGGTTCAGTGAACCTACCTCATATAATGAAATGAAGTAATGCATGTAATGCATTTAGCACAGCGAGAGAGCATGGGGCTTTTCAGAAAAATATTAGTTGCTATTGTGCTTGGAAGTCTACTTTAGACTTTATTATGCAAAGGTTTGGCAATTGCCGGTTTGTCTCATATTCCTTGTTTAAAAAGGTTTTGATAAATTAATAAAACAGCATATGAGTTCATTTGTGTAAAAATTTTTAAAAAGAAGCAACAATACAGCAGTCTATGCCCATGTTTTCTTACTGAAAATAAAAAATGTTTCTATGGGAAAATGTGTCTAGTCAACTCAGTTCAAAGTTCTAATGTAAAAAAGATTAAGGCAGTGACAGTCCCAGAGCAGAAAGCTATATGTAGAGCAAATTTTATTCCCTAAATAGGTGTGTTCTACCCTTTTGCAAAGTTTTTTTTTCCTCAGATCTTTTATTGATTGATTGATTGATTGATTGCAATTCTGTTTAACAGTCTTCTCTTATGCCAGGAAATCTCTTGGCTCTCCACAAGTATTTTCAGAAATTTAGTCCCTTTGTCCTTTTGTATGAATTGTCATTTGTTCTCCACCATTTATTCTGGGTGGAGTCTTGCAAACCCCCCACACACACACACCTCGTTGCTCTGAGAATTTTTGCTCTATTGTACAACAGTTGCACACTTTACACACTACATTGTCATGTAATAGTAAAGACCATTCTATAGAAGCAATAAATGTGTACCCTACTCTGCTAATTCTCTAAGTAATCCAGGAAACTATATGAAAGTTTACTGAGAAAGATGTTTGCCATTTTACTCCCCAGTTTAAACAATATTAAGCATGTTAATGGTATAAAAGTTGTTAAACAAGTCCACATGATACAGCCCCTCAACAAATAAACTTATTTCCCTATACCCTGAATCATGGCTGGATGTACTTTTCTGCAAAGCCTAACATGATCTAAGCACAGGCAGTAAATGCAGAGCCAACCATATATTCAATTAATAGTGACAAGGACTCCAAAAACCAGTTTGCCCAGGAGGACCTTTAGACATATCTTAGAAATGTGATTATTTCTGACTACCAAAGGGAGTTTGGTGGTTGAGCTTATGTTGGGAAAAACTGGGATAAATTGTGTATTCCTAATTCCTTTCTGTACTTTTCTCCTTTTTAGACCCTTTTCTCCCCAATATTCTTCTCCTATTTTCCTTCCTCTTTCCCTTTCCTTCACTTTCCTTCCCCTGGACTCAATACTACAATGGGGACTTTGCTAATTCCAATGATGATCAATGCAGCCTTCCTTAGCCTTTAAAAATCCATGTCTTCAGCTTTAAACAACAAAGTAATTCTGACATATGCTGTAAGATAGATGAATCCTAAGGACATTATGCTAAGTGAAATAAGCTGGTCACAAAAAGGCAAATACTACATGATTCCACTTATATGCAGTATCTAGGGCAGTCAAATTTATAGAAAAAGAAAGTAGAATGATGGTTTCCAGGGGCTAAAGGACAGGGGGAATGGGGCATTGTTTAATGGGTATTGAGTTTCAGCTTTGCAAGATGAAAAAGTTCCAGAGATTGGTTGCACAACAATGTGAATATACCTAAAAATACTGAACTGTGCACTTATAAATGGTTAAGATGGTAAATATTATGTGTTTTTTAACCACAATTAAAAAAAACATGTCTTATTAAAAAGACAAATAAGTGGGGCTCCTAGGTGGCTCAGTTGGTTGAGTCCAACTCTTGATTTCAGCTCAGGTCTTGATCTCAGGTTTGTGAGTTCAAGCTCTGTGTTGGGCTCCACACTGGGCATGGAGCCTACTTTAAAAAAAAATCCAGGGGCGCCTGGGTGGCTTGGTCAGTTAAGCGTCTGACTCCAGCTCAGGTCATGATCTCACGGTCCGTGAGTTCGAGCCCCGCGTGGGGCTCTGTGCTGACAGCTCAGAGCCTGGAGCCTGTTTCAGATTCTGTGTCTCCCTCTCTCTCTGCCCCTCCCCTGTTCATGCTCTGTCTCTCTCTGTCTCAAAAATAAATAAACGTTAAAAAAATTTAAAAAAGAGGTTAGAGTGGGAGAGAGCCAAAGCATAAGAGACTGTTAAAAACTGAGAACAAACTGAGGGTTGATGGGGAGTGGGAGGGAGGGGAGGGTGGGTGATGGGTATTGAGGAGGGCACCTTTTGGGATGAGCACTGGGTGTTGTATGGAAACCAATTTGTCAATAAATTTCATATATTAAAAAAAAAATTAAAAAAAAATCCAGCACTAAAAACATAAATATGTGTTGGAGAGGATGTGGACAACCTGGAACCCTTATCACTGCTGGTGATAATGTAAAATGGTACAGCCACATTGAAAAAATGATTTGGCAGTTTCTTAACAAGAACATACACTTTACCATATGATCCAGCAATGTCATATTTAGGATTTTACCCAGAAGAAATAAAATGTATGTTCACAAAAGGCATGTACATGAAGGATTATAGCAGCATTATTCATAATGGCTAAAAGTTGGACACAATCCAAATATTCATGAACTGGTGATCAGATACAGTGAAGTGGTATATCCATCCATACAATGGAACATTAGTAAACAATAAAAAGGAACAAGTTACTGACACATACTACCACATGGTTGAACATCAAAAACATTATGTTAAGTGAGAAAAGCCAGATACAAAAGACCTACATATTGTATGACTCCATTATATGAAATGCCCAACCAAGGTAAATGTCCAACAATGGTACAAAAATCAAGATAAATCATATCAGTAGTTGCTCAGGCTTGGGAATGCATGTGCAGATGAACTGTACATCCTTTATACAAATACAAAGTAACTTTTTGGAATGATGGAAATGTTCTAAACCTGGATGGCAGTTGGGGCGCCTGAATGGCTCAGTTGGTTAGGCATGCGACTTCAGCTCAGGTCATGATCTCACAGTTTGTGAGTTCAAGCCCTGCGTCAGGCTCTGTGCTGTCAGCTCCGAACCTGGAGCCTGCTTCAGATTCTATGTCTCCCTCTCTCTCTGCCCCTCCCTGATTGTGCTCTCTCTCTCTCTCAAAAATAAATAAACATTAAAAAAAACTTAAAAAAATAAATAAAACTGGATGGTAGTGACAGTTGTACTTGATAAATACTAAATATCATTGAAATGTACATTTTAAATTGGTGAATTTTATAGTATGTAAATTATACTTCAATAAGATAAATAATTAAATAAATAATAAATAATAAAAATTAAAATTAAAAACAACGCCATGCCCCACATATGGTAAACCATCTTAGAAGTAGATTCTCCAACCCTGTTCAAGCAGCCAGGGCAAGTGCTTGTTGGAACAGATGTGAGCTGTCTCAGCTGAGCTCTGCCCAACATGAAGATTTGTGAGCAAAATAAATCCACATATATACACAAAGCCATATTCCCCAAAATAAGAGTAAAATCTTAAGTTCCCACAGATTCTAATTTGCCTCTCCTACCTTCTCAAAGAGAAAACGTCAACCATGGAAGAATTCCCAACAGTTGAAGGGCACTTTACACACACTATCACCCTTTGACCTTCTAACAACCCTGGGAAATAGGCACTACATGGAATATACAATAGCACAGAGGGTAGAATTTGGCATCACTGTCAACCATAGTTGGCCCTGGACTGTTAGGCCTAGAAGTGTTGCTTGTCCCTTCTATTATAGAGAGGGCAGGTGGGTGTCTCTCAACTCTGTGAGCCAGTTCCTTTTACTCTTTTACTATCTCTCTGGCTTTTATTTGTTGAAGAACTCCATCCATTGCTGTCCTGGGGAAAAGGGACACACTCCATCTTTAGATGACCAGGAAATGGAAATGAGAAGAGATTGAAAATGAGGGGGGGGGTCACTCCACTTTGTAGATCTTGGAAGTAGAAAGAGTACAGCTACTTGGGAAACAATGAAGAGAAAGCATATTTGACCAGATGAAAAAGCATGAGACTTTAGGCAGAAACCCTTTGTTTGTTAGGGGATAACTGTTGTTTTCCCACTTGCTTGTTGGGAAATAAGGAGAAGACAGTTGAATAGAAATAGAAATAGAGGGGCGCCTGGGTGGCGCAGTCGGTTAAGCGTCCGACTTCAGCCAGGTCACGATCTCGCGGTCCGGGAGTTCGAGCCCCGCGTCGGGCTCTGGGCTGATGGCTCAGAGCCTGGAGCCTGTTTCCGATTCTGCGTCTCCCTCTCTCTCTGTCCCTCCCCTGTTCATGCTCTGTCTCTCTCTGTCCCAAAAATAAATAAACGTTGAAAAAAAAATTAAAAAAAAAAAGAAATAGAAATGGAAAAGAGAGACACAGTTTCTAAATTTTAACAAAAACATCCCATAAAGGGTACACTTTCATAAGTGACTGCTATGTTGTTAATATCTTTTTTTAATGTTTCTTTTATTTATTTTCTTTTTTTAAGTTTTATTTTATTTATTTTTTATTTTTTAAAAATTACATCCAAATTAGTTAAGATATAGTGCAACAATGATTCCAGGAGTAGATTCCTTAGTGCCCCTTACCCATTTAGCCCATCCCCCCTCCCAGAACCCCTCCAGTAACCCTCAGTTTGTTCTCCACATTTATGAGTCTCTTCCGTTTTGTCCCCTTCACGGTTTTTATATTTTTGTTTCCCTTCCCTTATGTTCATCTGTTTTCTCTCTTAAAGTCATATGAGTGAAGTCATATGATTTTTTTTCTTTCTCTGACTGACTAATTTCACTTAGCATAATACCCTCCAGTTCCATCCACGTAGTTGCAAATGGCAAGATTTCATCCTTTTTGATTGCCGAGTAATACTCCATTGTACATATATACCACATCTTCTTTATCCATTCATCCATTGATGGACATTTGGGTCTTTCCATACTTTGGCTATTGTTGATAGTGCTGCTATAAACATGGGGGTGCATGTGTCCCTTCAAAACAACACACCTGTATCCCATGGATAAATACCTGGTAGTGCAATTGCTAGGTCATAGGGTAGTTCTATTTTTAGTTTTTTTGAGGAACCTCCATACTGTTTTCCAAAGTGGCTGGACCAACTTGTATTCCCATGTTGTTAATTTCTTAAGTGTATCAAGCCCACCAACCTAATGAGGGATGGGAAACAACTGAGTCACATCTTAACATTAACATTCCACCCACCTCAAAACAAAGTAAACTTTTGGTGTCTGGATTGAAGTTTCTCTTACCTTTGTAGGAAAAGGAGGTAGAAGTATTGTGAATGTTAGGTGTTGTAACTACACAGCAGCTGTAACCTTCATACCTTAAAGAAGAAAAATCATTTTATTTTCCTGGTGGTGTTAAAAAGCCACAGGCAACTGACAGGTTGAAGACCAATAAGACTCTTGGAACAATTTTCAGGTATTTCTAACACAAAATTCTGGGTGTTGAGGGGAAAGAGAGAGGGAGAATGAATGAGGGAGAGAGACAGAGGAACTTCAAGACAGAAAATTTAGTATCAGAAGCAGGAAAACTATAAAGTTATCCCTCAATATATCATTTAATGCTGTATTCCACAATCCCCTGGATTACTGTGTGGTTAGCATTTGGGCAGCCATAATATAGCTACTCTGAGTTTAAAGCCTGAAAGAGTAAAATTTAATAACAATTACATTACATAGAATTATGGGCACATGAATTGATCCAGTGGTGTGTCAAAGGTGATGTTCACCTTGGGTACTGACTATATGGGGCTCATTGTAGAGTATTTAGGCATAATATAAAACTGCCAACAATTCTAAACAATGTCGGTGATAAGGTACTTTTATGCCCCAAATCTTTCATTGATCTAAGTTCTAAACTATCACTTTAGTTCCTCTTGAGGTTTTTTTTTTTTTGTTTTTCTTTTTACATCTTTATTGTGATATAATTTACCTACCATAAAATTCCCCTATTTAAAGTATACAATTCAATGGTTTTAGCATATTCACAGAGTTGTACAGTGATCACCACAGTCTAAGTTTAAAACATTTTATTCACCTGTTGAATTTTAGTAATACATATGTAAGCTTCCTATTAGTACATTTTTATTACTAATCTTTTAATGGATTTGCATATTATGTGGAAGTTAATTAGGAGAACTTCCAATTATACTGTTGGTCTCTGACCCAATGGAATTTAGCTACACGCATTTGTTTTGAAAGTAAGTTCATAATGATATAGAATTGTTTTATATCATTGGCAGCTTCTGTTTCCAGTCTTTGCAATTTACATATTCTTACATTTAAACAAGAGAGTCAAAATAAACAATGATAGATGTAAGCAATTATTTAAGTTATCTTTTTATCTGGTAAGAAATTTTTAGATGAAATTAATCAGATACAAAAATATTTGGAAACGGTGAGAATCAGACTTTAATAATAACTGGTGAAACAACAAGCTTCAAAATTGTTCTCGGAAGATCTGTGCATGGAAATTGAGGAGGAGGCTATACAACAAAAACATGTAAGGAAATAGGATATTTACGTTTAAAAAAAGAATAAAAGTTCAAAGAAGAATGCCAGGAGAGACAATGAAAGATGCTGGTCTTACACTGCTAGAATAAATAAGTCAATACTTGAATTCTAAGCACTGGACACCTATATATTTTATTTTATTTATTTAATTATTTATTTATTTTTTTAATGTATTTTTTTATTTTTTTCAATATATGAAATTTATTGTCAAATTGGTTTCCATACAACACCCAGTGTTCATCCTAAAAGGTGCCCTCCTCAATACCCATCACCCACCCTCCCCGCCCTCCCACCCCCCCCCATCAACCCTCAGTTTGTTCTCAGTTTTTAAGAGTCTCTTATGCTTTGGCTCTCTCCCACTCTAACCTCTTTTTTTTTGTTTTCTTCCCCTCCCCCATGGGTTTCTGTTAAGTTTCTCAGGATCCACATAAGAGTGAAAACATATGGTATCTGTCTTTCTCTGTATGGCTTATTTCACTTAGCATCACACTCTCCAGTTCCATCCACGTTGCTACAAAGGGCCATATTTCGTTCTTTCTCATTGCCATGTAGTACTCCATTGTGTATATAAACCACAATTTCTTTATCCATTCATCAGTTGATGGACATTTAGGCTCTTTCCACAATTTGGCTATTGTTGAGAGTGCTGCTATAAACATTGGGGTACAAGTGCCCCTATGCATCAGTACTCCTGTATCCCTTGGGTAAATTCCTAGCAGTGCTATTGCTGGGTCATAAGGTAGGTCTATTTTTAATTTTTTGAGGAACCTCCACACTGTTTCCCAGAGTGGCTGCACCAGTTTGCATTCCCACCAACAGTGCAAGAGGGTTCCCGTTTCTCCACATCCTCTCCAGCATCTATAGTCTCCTGATTTGTTCATTTTGGCCACTCTGACTGGCGTGAGGTGATATCTGAGTGTGGTTTTGATTTGTATTTCCCTGATAAGGAGCAACGCTGAGCATCTTTTCATGTGCCTGTTGGCCATCCGGATGTCTTCTTTAGAGAAGTGTCTATGCATGTTTTCTGCCCATTTCTTCACTGGGTTATTTGTTTTTTGGGTGTGGAGTTTGGTGAGCTCTTTATAGATTTTGGATACTAGCCCTTTGTCCGATATGTCATTTGCAAATATCTTTTCCCATTCCGTTGGTTGCCTTTTAGTTTTGTTGTTGTTTCCTTTGCTGTGCAGAAGCTTTTTATCTTCATAAGGTCCCAGTAATTCACTTTTGCTTTGAATTCCCTTGCCTTTGGGGATGTGTCAAGTAAGAGATTGCTACGGCTGAGGTCAGAGAGGTCTTTTCCTGCTTTCTCCACTGGGTTTTGATGGTTTCCTGTCTCACATTCAGGTCCTTTATCCATTTTGAGTTTATTTTTGTGAATGGTGTGAGAAAGTGGTCTAGTTTCAACCTTCTGCATGTTGCTGTCCAGTTCTCCCAGCATCATTTGTTAAAAAGACTGTCTTTTTTCCATTGGATGTTCTTTCCTGCTTTGTCAAAGATGAGTTGGCCATACGTTTGTGGGTCTAGTTCTGGGGTTTCTATTCTATTCCATTGGTCTATGTGTCTGTTTTTGTGCCATATATTTTATTTTATTTATTTTTTATTTTTTTGTATTTGACAGAGAGAAAGGAAGAGAGAGAGCGAGACTGAGTGGGGGAGAGAGGCAGAGGAGAAGGCAGAAAGAATCTTAAGCAGGCTCTGCACTCATGTGAAGGGAGCTTGATCCCATCACCTGGGATCATGACCTAAGCCAAAACCAAGAGTCAGTTGCTCAACTGACTGAGCCACCCAGGCACCCCTGGACATCTATTTTAAAACAATGGATCAAAAAATGCCAATATTCAGCATTATTCATTCATTTTTTCAGATTTTTTTTTTAACTTGCAACAACACAAATTTATTTCTCATATTCCTGGGTCAGGAGTTCAGGCATGAGTGGGCTGGGTCCTCTGCTCAGAGTTTCATTAGGATGAAATCAAGGTAATAGGTCACAATCTCACCTAATGTTGAGGTCTTTTTTGGAAGTCACTGTTTGTTGGCAGATTTCACTTTCTTGAGATTGTAGGACCAAGATACTTAGCTTCCAGAGTTGGCTTGCCATTCCCTGCTAGATAGCCTTCTCTACAACATAGAAGGTGGCTTCCTCAAGGCCAGGAGCAGACTGTCTCTCTCAGATTTTTTGATAAGATGAAAAACTTTGAAATTTTTTACTAAATTAAAAAGTAATTTCTAGATAACATATTAATGAAAATTTTTCATTGTAGAGACATTTGAAAGCCTCTAGAATCAATCTTAAAGATAAAGACATGAAGAATACTGAAATTTCTGGAATTTTTTGTTAAATCTGAGTTTTAAGACTGCAAATTTATCCTCATGTTTAAGACTTTACCTGACTCCTATTTTTCCTTCCTTTCCCTTATTGTCATCTGTTGAATTTCTCAAATTCCACATATGAGTGAAACCATATGATATCTGTCTTTCTCTGACTGACTTATTTCACTTAGCATAACACCCTCTAGTTCCATCCACATTGTTGCAAATGGCAAGATTTCATTCTTTTTCATCGCCAAGTCGTATTCCATTGTATATATATACCACATCTTCTTTATCCATTCATCAGTCAATGGACATTTGGGCTCCTTCCATAATTTGGCTTTTGTTGATAGTGCTGCTATAAACATTGGGGTGCATGTTCCCCTTCAAATCAGCCTTTTTGTAACCTTTGGATAAACTCCTACTAGTGAAATTGCTGGGTTGTAGGGTAGTTCTATTTTTAACTTTTTGAGGAAACTCCCTACTGTTTTCCAGAGTGGCTGCATCAGTTTGTATCCCCACCAACAGTGCAGAAGTGTTCCTCTTTCTCTGCATCCTCGCCAACATCTGTCGTTTCCTGGGTTGTTAATTTTAGCCATTCTGACAGGTGTGAGGTGGTATCTCATTGTGGTTTTGATTTGTATTTCCCTGATGATGAGTGATGTTGAGCATCTTTTCATGTGTATAAAAACATGGAGGGAGGCAAACCATAAGAGACTCTTAAATACAGAGAACAAAGTGAGGGCTGCTGGAGGAGAGGTGGGTGAGAAGGTGGGTTAAATAGGTGATGGGAATTAAGGAAGCACTTTTGGGATGGGCACTGGGTGTCATATGTAAGTCCTTAAGTCAAGACTATATGTTAACTTACTTGAATTAAAAAAAAAAACTTTGGGGCGCCTGGGTGGCGCAGTCGGTTGGGCGTCCGACTTTAGCCAGGTCACGATCTCGCGGTCCCTGAGTTCGAGCCCCGCGTCGGGCTCTGGGCTGATGGCTCAGAGCCTGGAGCCTGTTTCCGATTCTGTGTCTCCCTCTCTCTCTGCCCCTCCCCCGTTCATGCTCTGTCTCTCTCTGTCCCAAAAATAAATAAACGTTGAAAAAAAAAATTAAAAAAAAAAAAAAAACTTTCCCTGACTCTTTGTATGTCTGTTGCTTTGTGTGCAACAAACTTTTCCAAGTTAAAATTATTAAAAAGATAGATGAACAAATTTGCCTATACAATCTACTGAATGTGAAGATATGAAGTCATTGACAAACTTTGCTAAGTTAACACTTAAAACAGAAAATATTATTCATTTCTGTCACAGACCAATATATAGGCATTTCCCCCTTCTTTCAAGAAACATTAATGTAATTAAAATGTTAATATAATTAAAACCTTTTTAAAATTTTACTGAGATATTTAAATTTTTATTTTTACCAACATGCTTATATATTTGAGGTTAAATAAAGAAAATTTTTTCCATTGACATTTCTTTTTTGGCCATTATTATTATTCATTTCTTTTTATATTACTGAAACAAGTTTTCTCATACAGAATGGGTATGTCTAGATGTCAGATATGCAAGATATTTGATCACTACATTGATCACCTTTGAAAATTACTTTTATGTTTGGTTTCCTTTTAAAAAACATATGTTATCATGAACAAAGATATACTAAAGACTTCCTGAAAATTACTCTTTTAGGACCTGGGGGGACACATGATTCACATCTGGTATTCACATGTGTCAGATGCTAGGACAAGCAGTTCTCATATGTTGCTTAACTCAACCCTTATAACAACCCCACATGGTAGGTTTTATTAGTTTCATTTTACAGATGAGGTTAAGAAAGGTTTACCAAAGCAAACAAGTTTTATTAATGTGGTTTCTAACTAGATCTGTCTGCAATGAGTGGTATCGTCCTGTAGGTGTTTACAGTCCAACTGGGAATTTAGAATGCATAAATGAAGACAAAGGATAAAATAATATAAATAATATATGCTAACTGCCCATAAAGACATAACCAAGACCTTTATTGCATCAAAAAAGGGATCATCACTAGTAGCTCTTACAGCTGAAAAGGATTTATGAGAAATGGGCTGGGCAAGATCAGACAAGGAGTATTTCAATACAGAACTATAAAAGAAAGTAATCTGTATGAGGAAATGTGCAAAGTTGGGTCTGCTCTTGACCTGTCAGGACTCTAAGTGCTGAATTTAATTGATTTAGAAGGACATGCTTAGAAACGAAAGGTCATGCCTTTTCGGTCTACCTTCGTAAGTAAGACAAAATTGTACCAACCATTTCCAGTTATCTTCAAGTTTGGGCTTGGACTTCAGAAGCTAATGCCATTGTATCCAATACAACAAATATTTAGAACATAGTAGCTGTGGATAAAGCTTTTGATTTTTCTTCAAAGTTTATGATTTTTAATTTCTATATGTATGCATATACACTCAAAACTATACCCAAATATATATTTTCACACAAAAGATAGCCATGAATAAAACATATACATACTCTTTGCAGCTTATTTTTTTTTACTTAACATGCTGTAAACATATATTATAGAAAGTATTAATAGCTTCATTTTATTTCATTGTAGCCATATGCTATAATTTATTTGTTCTGAACCCTATTTTTTAACCTTTGGGTTTTTTCCTTTTGGCTTGCTCTTACAAACAGTGTATCATATAGTAACCTTAAAACTATACCCTTTGATTATGTGTGAATAAATGTATGGGATAAACTCCTGGAAATGTGAGTTCTGGATCAAATGTATATTAATTTTTAAGGATAGTACCAAAATCCTCTTCATAGAAATTGACACTGATGGTTTTTAATGTATCTTGAACCAAATTATTTTTCAAAAGATTGATCCATTAATGCTTTGTACTATTTGCTGGGTCCAACTAAACAGTCCATCATTAAAGTGCATTCGATTCATTTCATCCCACTTTGTGGGAGCCTGTGCTAGTGCAAAGCATAACTTGAAATAGTGAGCAAGAAAATGGACAGTGAGTAGGGGTGCCTGGGTGGCTCAGTTGGTTAAGCATCCAACTTCAGCTCAGGTCATGATCTCATAGTTCGTGAGTTTGAGCCCCTCATTGGACTCTCTGCTGGCAGCTCAGAACCTGGAGCTTGCTTTGGATTCTGTGTCTCCTGCTCTCTCTGCCCCTCCTCTGCTTGCTCTCTCTCTCTTTCAAAATAAACATACATTAAAAACAATTTTTTAAAGAAAATAGACAGTGAGGGGGAGAGTTGGAGACATACTGCAAACTAGAAAAGAAAAAAAAAAATCCTACCATACCCACTTTCACACAGGTGGAAAGTACAGGGAAGTCTTGAAAGGAGGCCTTTGGTGTTCTTCCCAGGCCCCTCTCAAAGCCTTGAGAAGTCTGGGACAGGAAGGTCAGAATCCTGGCTGTCCCAGTTTTCAGACAGGCGGAAGACTCCAGCAACAGAAGTCAGGCTGGGGTAAATTCACTGGAAAAATTAACACAACCAAGGTGATTAGCTAAGAAAAGGTTTGGAGATGGAAAGGCGGATGAAGGCCTTGGAGGAGAATCAGGAAGGAAGAGGGGATGGGCTTCTTGGGGGACAGAGGGAAAATATCTTGGGGAGAAGGGCATTTTAGGGGCCAGGAAAAGGGAAGTGGTTTATACAGGAGAAGTGGAGGGGCGGGGAATGAAGTTTGTTGAAAAGTTTCACTACAGTTTCTTTCCTGTCATTATCTCTGAAGTTTTGCCTGTTGAAAACCGTTTTAATGGGCCCCTAACACCTAAATTCACATCGTTCCTATTTCATTTCCATTGTGTCACAGGCCAAAGCATGTGACGTCTGCTCTCTTCTCATTTCTTTCGTTCTCTGCACAAATGGTTAGTACAAACCTGTGCCAATAGTTACTTCATTGATGAACCAGAATTCTTACCCCTGTATCTCTTCCCCACCCCAACGGACAGTGCATTATGTAGGGTGAATCAATCATCTGGATGCAGGCTAGGGTTTGCTTTGTTGAAAAAAACTGAGTTCTTTCTAATTTGAATTCTTTTATTATGTCCCCCAAGAAAAAAAAATCTCCTTATATGCCAAACTCAAGAAGAAAATATAGGTGAAATGCCAGATGAAAGCAAAAGTGCAGTAGCTTTATAAAAAAAGATGTCAGTCACTTTTTGTCTCATGGTTCAACAAATACAGGAGTCCCCAAGCCACTGACCCACATAACAAAAAACTGTGTTAGAATCTCCACTAGAGATTTGAACAAAACAATATGGGACAACAGAGGAGGGAGTAATGGGATGTGTGAATAGAGGACCACAAGATAACACCCATATTCACATTTAAATAAATATTTGATCTGTGTTTTGAAAGATGATTATGTATTTGGCAAGTGAAGAAATGGAAGGGAATTTAGGAGGTTTTGGTTTCACGGATTGTTTTGGGGGGGGGGGGTTGCTTAGAGAGAGGCAAATTAGTCTGGAGTCCTAAAATTCCTTGCTCTCTATGGTGGACAGACAGAATGGCTCCCAAAGATCACTATTTACAAGTACATATGCCTCTGTGAAATCTCTTCCCCTTCATTGTGGCAGGGCCTGTTAGTTCCTTCTAACCAGTTAGTTCCTTCTAAGTATTCTAACTTCTAGAATACTGCAAAGGTGACAGCATGTCACTTCTATAATCATATTGCATGAAGTATAACACCCATCTTGCTGGCATTGATGAAGCAAAGGTCATCTTGGGGACACCCATGTGACAAGGAACTGAGGGTGTCCTTTGGCCAATGACTAGCTGGAAACTGAAGATAGCTTCTACTGACAGCTAGAAAATGAGGCTCTCAGTCCACAGGCCACTAGAACTGATTTCTGCTAACAATCATATAAGTTTGGAACAGATCCTTCTGCAGTCAAACCATGAGATGAAGCCACAATCGGGCCAACACCTTGATTGCCAGCCTCATGAGGCCCTGAAGTGGAGCCATGTCTGGATTTCTGACCCACAGAATTGTGAGAAAATAAACATGTGCTGTTTTAAGCTGCTAAATTTCTGATAATATTCCTATGCAGCAATAGATAACTAATACACTCCCCTTATGCCTTTTCTCTTCCTATTCTTTTTTTTCCCACTCTTTTATCTTCTTTATTTTGACTTTTCTGTCAGACTTGCTCCAGAATGTTCTCTCTCCTCTTGAGATACAGCAAGTAATAACTTTAGCACTCATCTTTGTCTGGGTTTGAAAGAAAAATGGAATTGTGTGCAATAGCTTCGATTTTTAGAGTCAGAGAGACTTGGATTTGAATCCTGACTCCTCTGCTTAAGAGCATTGTGAATGTAGGCAAGTTATTTAACCTCTCTGAACTTTGCTTGCAGTGAAATGTGTACAAAAATAATTAACCAGAGTGGAAGCTATGAATTTCATAAATTTTATCATAGTTAAACTGCTTCTACAGGCAACTTTAAAAACTGCTTTCAACTGAATAGCAGCAGGATCAGTGGCTAGTAGTTCTCTCTAGCAATGCCACCTAATGTTAACTAGTGTAAATATTAAAAGAGTCCTGATTCTAAAGGAGCAATTCATTCTTATATCATCTGGGAAAAATACCATTAGGTATTAAATTTCAATTCCTGGTTAGTTCTGAAAAGAAAATTTACTTATTTATTAGAGGAAGGATATTTTACTTATTTCATTCAACCTATTGAAATGGGAAATTTCAACTTTGCTTTTTTTTTTAATTTTTTTTTCCAACGTTTATTTATTTTTTTGGGACAGAGAGAGACAGAGCATGAACGGGGGAGGGGCAGAGAGAGAGGGAGACACAGAATCGGAAACAGGCTCCAGGCTCTGAGCCATCAGCCCAGAGCCTGACGTGGGGCTCGAACTCATGGACCGCGAGATCGTGACCTGGCTGAAGTCGGACGCTTAACCGACTGCGCCACCCAGGCGCCCCTTCAACTTTGCTTTTATTTGACCTTTATATTGTTTTAGAGACTTGACCCCATTTTAGCATGCTCTGATGAAACCACTCACTTAAAGAATATTCCTAGTGTCTATTGTAGACAAAACGCATTTTAAAAAATTCACTTGTTCTAGAAATGAGAAAATGTTTTGTAGAGGAAAGTAGTTGGATGTGTTAGGGGGACAAACCCACATTCCTTATACTTTTTAAAAGAGAAGAGAAAACAGAACACAAATTGGCTATGTTCCTGCTCCCAACAGATGTATACCAGGAGGTGAAAGGCCAATTTCAAGGCCAGGTGCCTCCGTATGTGTAAGTCTGCACCCCAGGGCCTGATAGTCCCACTTCCTGACTAGTGGAGAGAAACCAAGGAATAAGGTAAAGAAAAGAAGTCAGAAATGAAGGAAAGGAAATAAGGAAGTTAGGAGGAATGTGTTTTGGAGAAATTTCCCCTTCCTTTCTTCACTCAATCACTCTCAAGGCCTTTATAAGCTGATCCAAGGCCTCCTAGAAACTGGATGGTCTATGAGCTAGACATTTCTCTCATGGAAGATCCCAGGGCTGGCATCAGCACTTCCTAGGTCTCTTAAAGGTTACCTTGAGAAAATGGACTTGGTGGAAGTAAGTATATAGAGAAAAATAAGTGCTAACTAAATATGGGTGGTAGAAAAGGGAGGCAAAAAGGGAATTTATCCAGTAGGAGAGGATGTAACGAGGTTTGTGAAAAGATGCAAAAGCTGAAGCAGAATTAGTAGAGACCTTTTTCTGCTCATTCTTTTGGACTGTAATATTGGAACAGGATTGTGGAGGCCTTTAGTTTTTGGGTTATTGGGGAACTAGGTGGGAAAGCAGAGTTTGGAAGAAGACCCAGGAAAGCCAGGATAGCAGTTAAGGGGGTCATCTTTGGCAGTGGTCACTCACCAACTGGTTTGGAGGAATTTCAATAATTTAGTATCTGTCATGGTCATCCTGATGCTTCCTGGGCCAAACATCAACCCTATCAGTGTCAACTGAGGAGCCCCCTCAGGTTCTTACTACTGTTTCCTGGAATCAGGGAGGGGCATTGGACTAAATGCACGTACACACAAACACACATGCACCCACACACATTTTAAAGGAAATTGCTATGTGATGAATCTTGATCAGTCTTTCACAGTTTTCCCACTTCATATCAAAATCTCACAAGGACCATCCCAAAATTACAAACTCCAGAAGCAAAGACACACAATATATAACAAAGGAAAACAACCAGTACTCTTTTAGGAGCATAGACTCATCATAGACAAGAGCCTGGAAGTCATCCAACTCCAGATTGTAGAATCCCAAGGGCTTCTCTGTAGTCCTCCATTTGAAACCAACCATTAGTATGTGTGCTGGTGTGTCTCTGATTCCAGCGTTGTCACTGGGCTTGGTGCCACATTGCTGCTACATTCAGTGCCCATAGGAGAGCTGCTTCCACAGGGCACTTGTCATGTGCAGTGAGCCCTACTTCTGCTGGTTCCATCAGACTTCCCAACAGAAACAAACATTCATATCCTGGATCTATACAGCACTTAAATGGCACTGTGCTCTCTGTGTCCTGTTACACTATGTGTGGTGCAAGGGACAACGGACTATCACTCTCTATCTTTTCCAAAGGGATCAGATACGGTCTTAGTTCCCAGATTTAGGGACATTCTGCAAGACCAATCTCTCCTCAGTTGCCCCCAAACTTGGCTTACTCTATCTCCTTCCTTCTCTTCATCTTTTCAGTCCTTTAAAATCTCTTTTCTCCTGTCTCATTCACAGGGCTTAAATTGTTCTTATTGCTAAGGTTATCAGATGGTCAGGGATTTTCAGATTTTGAAGGCAGGGCAAGCAATGGGGAACAAGTCTGCTTTGTACTCTGGTCTTATGGTGGAGTACCTAAAAGAAAGAACCTTTTGCACTGTTAAAATTAGTCTCTGCCAAGTTGTATGGTGGCAAATAGTAACTACATTTGTGGTGAGCATAGCATAACCATAGCATAGCATAGAGATGTGGAATCACTAAGTTATACACCTGAAACTAATGTAACATTGTGTATCAACTATACTTCCATAAAAAAAAAATTAGCTTCCTATTTCCTTCTTGGCTTTTAATTACATTGCCAAGGCTACTTTTTGTTTTCTCAGCCCCAGTACATTCCAGGATTCAAAAAGGAAGTGTGTGAGAAAATATTTGCCCTACCATGCCTTGCACCACTATGTATTCTAGAATTTTAAGGAAACTATACTTTCAGTTTACATTTGAAGCATTTCCCTCCTTCTCCCTGTCCTCATCTCCAATTCTCTCAAGAAAACTTTGGGAGTGGGGCGCCTGGGTGGCGCAGTCGGTTAAGCGTCCGACTTCAGCCAGGTCACGATCTCGCGGTCCGTGAGTTCGAGCCCCGCGTCAGGCTCTGGGCTGATGGCTCGGAGCCTGGAGCCTGTTTCCGATGCTGTGTCTCCCTCTCTCTCTGCCCCTCCCCCGTTCAAGCTCTGTCTCTCTCTGTCCCAAAAATAAATAAATTAAAAAAAAAAAAAAAAAAGAAAACTTTGGGAGTAAACACATGGGGAGAGTGGAGATTTGGTTCAATGAAGAATGTGAGTAGAAAAATCATGTGTTACTTAAAATCATTCCTTCCCAGTGATAACTAAGGCTTTAGTACTAGATTAAGTTTGTCTGCTTCTTTTTCTCTTTTTAAATTATGACATATCTTAAACATGTAGAAAATGCCAAAATTATGTGAGGCTCCCCCCACTCCTGTGTCCACCACCCAGATATAATGAATATTTATATTTTGAAATATTTACTATTAAAGACAAAGTTAGCTGTTTAATTCCCCTACTTCTTCCTGAAGAGGTGGCTCCTTTGTTGAAATTTTCTGACTCTCATTGCATGTTTTAATAACTTGATCACACATTTATGAATATATAGCTTTATATAATATTAGATATGTAGCTATATAGATATTAAAATGTTAAATATATATAATATTGTTTTGTATACCATGTTGGTTTCTGTCTTAAAATTGTACACAAATGTTATCATACTTAATCTGTAATATCTTTGCTCAAGAAAAGTGTTTTTGAGTTTTATTCATTTTGATGCATATAGGAGCTAAGTAATTTTAATTATTGTATATTATATATAAATATACCATAACTTATTCATTAGCTCATGTCAGTGGACAATTAGATTGTTCCCATTTTTTGCTATTACTAATAATGTGTCCATAATGGCTATTGCTTTTTGGATCTTAAAATTAAGCAGAAGTTTTTCTGGGTTAAATTCTATAATTGAAATCGCTGTGTCATAGAGTTTACACATCTTTAACTTCACTTGATATTGCCAAATTGCTGTCTAAACTATTGTGCCAATTTGTACTCCCTCATTCTCTCCTAATATTTAGTATTGCTAGTCTTTTTTAATAATCAGATAAATGTCAAATTATTATTATTTTAAAATCTGAATTTCACTAATTACTCAAGAGATTGTCTTCTACCTGATTATTGATCATTTGGGTGTCCTTGTCTATGAATTGCCTTTTCACATCTTTTGTCAGTTTTTCTCTTTTCTTTCTTCATGAGTCTATGGAAGTTATTCTGGATACCAGATTGGTTGTCTTTTGTCAAATGTTTAAATATCTGTGTAATCAAATATCTATATGGTCTATATAATCAGACCGTCCCCCCTTCAAAGTTCATGCTTTTGAGGTCTTATTTAAGAAATCTCTCCTTATCTCTTTAAAATGGTCTCCTGCATTTTTTTCCTAAACATTTTAAAGTTCATATCTTATATTTAGTTCTTTAATTTACCTGGAATTTGTATTTATTTATTTATTTATTTATTTATTAATATATGAAATTTATTGTCAAATTGGTTTCCATACAACACCCAGTGCTCATCCCAAAAGGTGCCCTCCTCAATACCCATCACCCACCCTCCCCGCCCTCCCACCCCCCATCAACCCTCAGTTTGTTCTCAGTTTTTAAGCATCTCTTATGTTTTGGCTCTCTCCCATTCTAACCTCTTTTTTTTTTTTTTCCTTCCCTTCCCCCATGGGTTTCTGTTAAGTTTCTTAGGATCCACATAAGAATGAAACCATATGGTATCTGTCTTTCTCTGTATGGCTTATTTCACTTAGCATCACACTCTCCAGATCCATCCACGTTGCTACAAAAGGCCATATTTCATTCTTTCTCATTGCCACATAGTATTCCATTGTGTATATAAACCACAATTTCTTTATCCACTCATCAGTTGATGGACATTTAGGCTCTTTCCACAATTTGGCTATTGTTGAGAGTGCTGCTATAAACATTGGGGTACAAGTGCCCCTATGCATCAGCACTCCTGTATCCCTTGGATAAATTCCTAGCAGTGCTATTGCTGGGTCATAGGGTAGGTCTATTTTTAATTTTCTGAGGAACCTCCACACTGCTTTCCAGAGCGGCTGCACCAATTTGCATTCCCATAAACAGTGCAAGAGGGTTCCCGTTTCTCCACATCCTCTCCAGCATCTATAGTCTCCTGATTTGTTCATTTTGGCCACTCTGACTGGCGTGAGGTGATATCTGAGTGTGGTTTTGATTTGTATTTCCCTGATAAGGAGCGACCTTGAACATCTTTTCATGTGCCTGAGGCCAACCGGATGTCTTCTTTAGAGAAGTGCCTTTTCATGTTTTCTGCCCATTTCTTCACTGGGTTATTTGTTTTTCGGGTGTGGAGTTCCACACTAGATTTTGGATACTAGCCCTTTGTCCAATATGTCATTTGCAAATATCTTTTCCCATTCCGTTGGTTGCCTTTTAGTTTTGTCGGTTGTTTCCTTTGCTGTGCAGAAGCTTTTTATCTTCATAAGGCCCCAGTAATTCACTTTTGCTTTTAATTCCCTTGCCTTTGGGGATGTGTCGAGTAAGAGATTGCTACGGCTGAGGTCAGAGAGGTCTTTTCCTGCTTTCCTCTCTAGGGTTTTGATGTTTTGCTGTCTCACATTCAGGTCCTTTATCCATTTTGAGTTTATTTTTGTGAATGGTGTGAGAAAGTGGTCTAGTTTCAACCTTCTGCATGTTGCTGTCCAGTTCTCCCAGCACCATTTGTTAAAGAGGCTGTCTTTTTTCCATTGGATGTTCTTTCCTGCTTTGTCAAAGATGAGTTGGCCATACGTTTGTGGGTCTAGTTCTGGGGTTTCTATTCTATTCCATTGGTCTATGTGTCTTTTTGTGCCAATACCATGCTGTCTTGATGATGACAGCTTTGCAGTAGAGGCTAAAGTCTGGTTTTGTGATGCCTCCTGCTTTGGTCTTCTTCTTCAAAATTACTTTGGCTATTTGGGGCCTTTTCTGGTTCCATATGAATTTTAGGATTGCTTGTTCTAGTTTTGAGAAGAATGCTGGTGCAATTTTGATTGGGATTGCATTGAATGTGTAGATAGCTTTGGGTAGTATTGACATTTTGACAATATTTATTCTTCCAATCCATGAGCACGGAATGTCTTTCCATTTCTTCATATCTTCTTCAATTACCTTCATAAGCTTTCTATAGTTTTCAGCATACAGATCTTTTACATATTTGGTTAGATTTATTCCTAGGTATTTTATGCTTCTTGGTGCAATTATGAATGGGATCAGTTTTTTTGTCTTTCTGTTGCTTCATTGTTAGTGTATAAGAATGCAACTGATTTCTGTACATTGATTTTGTATCCTGCAACTTTGCTGAATTCATGTATCAGTTCTAGCAGACTTTTGGGGGAGTCTATCGGATTTTCCATGTATAGTATCATGTCATCTGCAAAAAACGAAAGCTTGACTTCATCTTTGCCAATTTGGATGCCTTTCATTTCCTTTTGTTGTCTGATAGCTGATGCTAGCACTTCCAGCACTATGTTAAACAACAGCAGTGAGAGTGGGCATCCCTGTCGTGTTCCTGATCTCAGGGAAAAAGCTCTCAGTTTTTCCCCATTGAGGATGATGTTAGCTGTGGGCTTTTCATAAATGGCTTTTATGATCTTTAAGTATGTTCCTTCTATCCCGACTTTCTCAAGGGTTTTTATTAAGAAAGGGTGCTGGATTTTGTCAAAGGCCTTTCTGCATCGATTGACAGGATCATATGGTTCTTCTCTTTTTTTTTGTTAATGTGATGTATCACGTTGATTGATTTGCGAATGTTGAACCAGCCCTGCATCCCAGGAATGAATCCCACTTGGTCATGGTGAATCATTCTTTTTATATGCCGTTGAATTCGATTTGCTAGTATCTTATTGAGAATTTTTGCATCCATATTCATCAGGGATATTGGCCTGTAGTTCTCTTTTTTTACTGGGTCTCTGTCTGGTTTAGGAATCAAAGTAATACTGGCTTCATAGAATGAGTCTGGAAGTTTTCCTTCCCTTTCTATTTCTTGGAATAGCTTGAGAAGGATAGGTATTATCTCTGCTTTAAATGTCTGGTAGAACTCCCCTAGGAAGCCATCTGGTCCTGGACTCTTATTTGTTGGGAGATTTTTGATAACCGATTCAATTTCTTCACTGGTTATGGGTCTGTTCAAGCTTTCTATTCCTCCTGATTGAGTTTTGGAAGAGTGTGGGTGTTTAGGAATTTGTCCATTTCTTCCAGGTTGTCCAATTTGTTGGCATATAATTTTTCATAGTATTCCCTGAGAATTATTTGTATCTCTGAGGGATTGGTTGTAATAATTCCATTTTCATTCATGATTTTATGTATTTGGGTCATCTCCCTTTTCTTTTTGAGAAGCCTGGCTAGAGGTTTGTCAATTTTGTTTATTTTTTCAAAAAACCAACTCTTGGTTTTGTTGATCTGCTCTACAGTTTTTTTAGATTCTATATTGTTTATTTCTGCTCTGATCTTTATTATTTCTCTTCTTCTGCTGGGTTTAGGCTGCCTTTGCTGTTCTGCTTCTATTTCCTTTAGGTGTGCTGTTAGATTTTGTATTGGGGGTTTTTCTTGTTTCTTGAGATAGGCCTGGATTGCAATGTATTTTCCTCTCAGGACTGCCTTCGCTGCGTCCCAAAGCGTTTGGATTGTTGTATTTTCATTTTCGTTTGTTTCCATATATTTTTTAATTTCTTCTCTAATTGCCTGGTTGACCCACTCATTCTTTAGTAGGGTGTTCTTTAACCTCCATGCTTTTGGAGGGTTTCCAGACTTTTTCCTGTGGTTGATTTCAAGCTTCATAGCATTGTGGTCTGAAAGTATGCATGGTATAATTTCGATTCTTGTAAACTTATGAAGGGCTGTTTTGTGACCCAGTATATGATCTATCTTGGAGAATGTTCCATGTGCACTGGAGAAGAAAGTATATTCTGTTGCTTTGGGATGCAGAGTTCTAAATATATCTGTCAAGTCCATCTGATCTAATGTATCATTCAGGGCCCTTGTTTCTTTATTGACCATGTGTCTAGATGATCTATCCATTTCTGTAAGTGGGGTGTTAAAGTCCCCTGCAATTACCACATTCTTATCAATAAGGTTGCTTATGTTTGTAATTGTTTTATATATTTGGGGGCTCCTGTATTTGGTGCATAGACATTTATAATTGTTAGCTCTTCCTGATGGATAGACCCTGTAACTATTATATAATGCCCTTCTTCATCTCTTGTTACAGCCTTTAATTTAAAGTCTAGTTTGTCTGATATAAGTATGGCTCCTCCAGCTTTCTTTTGACTTCCAGTAGCATGATAAATAGTTCTCCATCCCCTCACTCTCAATCTAAAGTGTCCTCAGGTCTAAAATGAGTCTCTTGTAGACAGCAAATAGGTGGATCTTGTTTTTTTATCCATTCTGATACCCTATGTCTTTTGGTTGGTGCATTTAATCCATTTACATTCAGTGTTATTATAGAAAGATACGGGTTTAGAGTCATTGTGATGTCTGTATGTTTTATGCTTGTAGTGATGTCTCTGGTACTTTGTCTCACAGGGTCCCCCTTAGGATCTCTTGTAGGGCTGGTTTAGTGGTGACAAATTCCTTCAGTTTTTGTTTGTTTGGGAAGACCTTTATCTCTCCTTCTATTCTAAATGACAGACTTGCTGGATAAAGGATTCTCGGCTGCATATTTTTTCTGTTTAGCACACTGAAGCTCTCGTGCCAATTCTTTCTGGCCTGCCAAGTTTCAAAAGAGAGATCAGTCACGAGTCTTATAGGTCTCCCTTTATATGTGAGAGCACGTTTATCCCTTGCTGCTTTCAGAATTTTCTCTTTATCCTTGTATTTTGCCAGTTTCACTATGATATGTCGTGCAGAAGATCGATTCAAGTTATGTCTGACGGGAGTTCTCTGTGCCTCTTGGATTTCAATGCCTTTTTCCTTCCCCAGTTCAGGGAAGTTCTCAGCTATAATTTCTTCAAGTACCCCTTCAGCACCTTTCCCTCTCTCTTCCTCCTCTGGGATACCAATTATGCGTATATTATTTCTTTTTAGTGTATCACTTAGTTCTCTAATTTTCCCCTCATACTCCTGGATTTTTTTATCTCTCTTTCTCTCAGCTTCCTCTTTTTCCATAACTTTATCTTCTAGTTCACCTATTCTCTCCTCTGCCTCTTCAATCTGAGCTGTCGTCGTTTCCATTTTGTTTTGCATTTCGTTTAAAGCGCTTTTCAGCTCCTCGTGACTGTTCCTTAGTCCCTTGATCTCTGTAGCAAGAGATTCTCTGCTGTCCTCTATACTGTTTTCAAGCCCAGCGATTAATTTTATGACTATTATTCTAAATTCACTTTCTGTTATATTATTTAAATCCTTTTTGATCAGTTCATTAGCTGTTGTTATTTCCTGGAGATTCTTCTGAGGGGAATTCTTCCGTTTGGTCATTTTGGATAGTCCCTGGAGTGGTGAGGACCTGCAGGGCACTTCCCCTGTGCTGTGGTGTATAACTGGAGTTGCTGGGCAGGGCCGCAGTCCGACCTGATGTCTGCCCCCAGCCCACCGCTGGGGCCACAGTCAGACTGGTGTGTGCCTTCTCTTCCCCTCTCCTAGGGGCGGGATTCACTGTGGGGTGGCATGGCCCGTCTGGGCTACTTGCACACTGCCAGGCTTGTGGTGCTGGGGATCTGGCGTATTAGCTGGGGTGGATAGGCAAGGTGCACGGGGGGCAGGAGGGGCAGGCTTAGCTCACTTCTCCTTAGGTGATCCACTTCAGGAGGGGCCCTGTGGCAGCAGGAGGGAGTCAGATCCACTGCCGGAGGTTTGGCTCTGCAGAAGCACAGAGTTGGGTGTTTGCGCAGAGCGAGCAAGTTCCCTGGCAGGAACTGGTTCCCTTTGGGATTTTGGCTGGGGGATGGGGCTGGTGAGCGCCTTTGTTCCCCACCAAACTGAGCTCTGTCCTCAGGGTGCTCAGCAGCTCTCCCTCCCTTTGTCCTCCAGCCTTCCCGCTTTCTGAGCAGAGCTGTTAACTTATGACCTCCCAGACGCTAAGTCGCGCTTGCTGTCAGAACACACTCTGTCCGTCCAGCCCCTTCGCTTTTGCCAGCCAGACTCGGGGGCTCTGCTTGGCCGGCGAGCCGCCCCTCCGCCCCGGCTCCCTCTCGCCAGTCCGTGGAGCGCGCACCGCCTCGCCGCCCTTCCTACCCTCTTCCGTGGGCCTCTTGTCTGGGCTTGGCTCGGGAGACTCCGTTCTGCTAATCCTCTGGCGGTTTTCTGGGTTATTTAGGCAGGTGTAGGTGGAATCTAAGTGATCAGCAGGACGCGCGGTGAGCCCAGCGTCCTCCTACGCCGCCATCTTCTTCCCTCCTCCTGGAATTTGTTTTTATATAGAAGGATACAGGAATCTAATTTTATCTTTTTCCAATGGTTAGATAATTGCTCCACTACTGTTCATTTATATGTAGATCTGGTATGGGCTCTCTGTTCTTTTTCACTGGTATTTTTGTCTTGTACCAAACCACATTATTTCCATTACCTTAGCTTTATAAGTTTTACTTTCCTATAGGACAAGTACCCTTTTCTTATTCACCTTGGAAAGTAAGTTCCTATTCTTTACCCTTTCATATGAATTTTAGGATGAGCCTGTCAAAGTCCATGAAAAATCCTATAGTTATTTCAATTGTAATTGCATTAAATGTAAATATTAATTTGGGGGAAAAATTGGTATCCTTGTAATGGCCATTTTTACCATTCTTGATCATGCTATAGTCTCCATTTACTTATGTCTTCTTAAGGGTTCCTTTACTGAAACTGGTATACTTTTTTTGATAAAGATCTTTGCACCTTTTGTTAAATTAATTTCTTGGTGTTTTTGTCATTATTTGTTGCTAGTTTATATGAATATAATTGATTTTGGTATCATAATCTTGTATTTAGAACTCTGTATGATCTTATGTATTTTAATTTTTCCAAGACTTTCATGTTGATAATCTTTAGGGCATCAAAGTCAAAGTGTACGTCAAAGTGTACCCCAAAGTCCAGACAAATTATAAAGTCATAGTTAAGACTCTGCAAATCACCAAATAACAAATAGACCACCTAGAATTGTGTTTGTTCTTTTCAATCCCTTTTTCTCTTATTTGAGTATCTTATTCTCTCTCTTTTCCCCATCTCCTCTTAAACTGACTAGGACTTCCAGAGACTCATCTGAACATAGTTTTAATAGCCAAGTAGACAACAAGGTCCTGAAGAGAAAGCAGCTGTCCTTTCCTACCTGTCTAGTTTTGGTAAAATCAAAACTAATGGTTTAATTATTATAACTGGATAAATATTATTCACAGCACAGCCACACAAGACTTTTTCTTTTCTTGTGTTACATTTACTTGTGCTGGAGTTTATAATGCATCTATTAATTCCCAAATTATTTTCTCTGTTATTTGCTTCTATTTTCCACATTAGATGTTTACCTCACAGGTCTGCCAATCATTGCATATCAATTCATTTTTAAGAGGAGGCACTTAAAAAGCTGGCTTGAGTCTTTGCATGTATAAGTAGGATTTACTGACAATGTGTATTACTCTAGGGTTGTCTATTTGAGTTGCAAATGTCAGTACTTTCCCTTTACTATTCTATTGGCTGGGCTGGTGCTATGGACCAAATATTTGTGTCTCCACCTAAATTCCTGTGTTGAAGTCCTACTGTGATGGCAGTTGAAAGTGGGCCTGTTGGGAGGTAATTCATTCATGAGGATGGAGGATGGACACTCCATGATGGGATTAGTGTCCTTATAAGAAGAGGAAGAGAGTTAGTCCTCGCTCTCTGCTCTCTGCCATGTAAGAATACAATGAGATGTCCATCTGCAAACCAGGAAGTGGGCTCTTATCAGATACAGGATCTACTGAGCAACTTGATCTTGCACTTCTCAGCCTCCAGAGGTGTGAAAAATAAATGTTTGTTATTTAAGCCACCCAGCTGATGGCTATTCTTCTTACAGTAGCCTGAACTAAATAAGGTGGGGAAGAGATATGGAAAGGAGTTATAAGCAACCTATTAGGAAAAGGGGCTAATCACCCTTTCCTTGCTATTAAATATACAGATTTTTTCTGTAAGGTGGGGAAGAGATATGGAAAGGAGTTATAAGCAACCTATTAGGAAAAGGGGCTAATCACCCTTTCCTTGCTATTAAATATACAGATTTTTTCTTAGCCCTCCTGTTTTTAATCCAGCTTTTTGCCAATTCTAGAGTCTTGGAATTCAGTACCACCCATGACAGTCCTTCCTCAGAGTAAGGCTCAAGTCATCTTTCCAAGGGTGGGGGAAGGGCCAGTTAACTGCCTATGTGGGCCTGTCTGACAGGGAATTTGGTGGAGGGCATTTATAGCTTGCTAGTCAGATATTTAATGTATCCGCTTGTTTTCAGAGCTGTACCCCTTCCCCCATGTTCACAGTTACCCCAATTCCTAAATCTCTATAGAATTCTCTTTTTCTTCTTACTATTTTTATTATGAGATTTTAAAAACAAAACTTTTTGTTAATACAGAAAATTGACAAATAACAGCATGTATGTCTATGATTCTTGCAAATATAGCTCCCTTCCACCAGTTTATTGTTTCTTTTATTTATTGGGTGTTTGCCCAATATTTTTTTTGTTTTTTAAAATGAAGTCAAAAGTTATGGCTTCTGAGTTTTATGTTATAAAAGTTTTTCCTATTTTATGTGTTTAAAAATATTGTTCTCTTTCCTTTCAGAACTTTATAATCTCTCCCTGCCTTTATATTTTGGGGGTAGGATTATCAATTATTGTAAGGTATCAGGTGATGGCAGGTATCTAATATCCAGCTGGCTATTAGTTGTTTCAGTACAATCCTTTGAATTACTCATATTTTTAAAGTTATTAAAAATGACACTTTTATTTTAAATCCCAATTTGAATTAAGATCCTTTTTAAACATCTATTCTTTTTAATAGAGTTTTTTTAGTGTAAATTCATGCTTCATTATTACACCATTTCAATTATTATCATAGTTTAATAATAGGTTGAACTATCTGAGGTTATAGGTTTTGCTACCCTCCTATAGCACTCTGGAGAACATCTCAGAAATGCTCAGGTCAAAGCCTTGCCACGACCCTTCTTCTTTCTCTCACATTCTATATCCAATCCATCAGCTAACCTGATCCATTTTACCTTCAAAACATATCCTGCATCTGATCTGTTCTCTACTGCTCCATCCTACCTGAAGATGCCTTCATTTCTCTCATCCGGATTATTACAGATGCCTCTCAAAAGCTTTTCTTGCCTCTGTGCTTGATGTCCCTACAGTTCATCTCCATACTAAAGTGGGGTTACATGTAAGTCAGATGTCAGCCTCCTGCTCAAAAATCCTCTGGTAGCAGTTGATCTTATTCAGAGTAAAAGACAAATACTCACACAGCCCCAGGGACTTCTCTGACTTCCTTACCTCCCACTCTTTCCTTAATTCAGCTCCAGCCACAGGGGTCTCCCTGCTATTCTTCAAACAAACACATAAACAAACAAACAAACAAAGTAGCATAATTTATCCAGACCTTTTCACTTGCTGATCTGCTACCTGGAACTTGGTTCTTTCAGATATCTATTTAGGCTGGTGGCAAAGAGGGAAGATAGAAAAAAGTTCAGATATTCTCCTGTTATAATTTCTGAATAGGTAGTAGCTAGACACTATCTAAACAAACAGAATATAGAGTATATTTCATAATAAAGTTAACAACAAAAGCAAAATACAAACTTCCCAAATTGTCAGAAGAAATACACATACCAACACAAAACCAACACAGAACATTTTGTGAAAAATTATATTTAAAAGGCCAAAAATAAGAAAGAAGTCATTAAAAAATGATAGAACTAAAACTCACTTATTATATTCATAGATGTAAATATGCTAAAACCTACCTATCAGAAAAAAGACTGGTTGAATTTTAAAACAAAGAACATTCTACATAGTATATTCTCTACATAGAGAAAGCACTAAATTAAGACTACTCAAAATTTGCAAATAAAAGTATGAACAAAGAGGGGCGCCTGGGTGGCGCAGTCAGTTGAGCGTCCGACTTCAGCCAGGTCACGATCTCGCGGTCCGTGAGTTCGAGCCCCGCGTCAGGCTCTGGGCTGATGGCTCAGAGCCTGGAGCCTGCTTCCGATTCTGTGTCTCCCTCTCTCTCTGCCCCTCCCCCGTTCATGCTCTGTCTCTCTCTGTCCCAAAAATAAATAAACGTTGAAAAAAAAAATTTTTTTTAAATAAAAAAAATAAGAAAATAAAAAAAAAGTATGAACAAAGATATTCTATGAAAATACATATATAAATTTTTAATGTTTATTTATTTTTGAGAGAGAGAGAGAGAGAGACAGAGTGCAAGCAGGGGAGGGGCAGAGACAGGGGAAGACACAGAATCTGAAACAGACTCCAGGCTCTGAGCTGTCAGCACAGAGCTCCATGTGGGGCTCAAACTCATGAACAGTGAGATCATGACCTGAGCCAAAGTCGAACCCTTAACTGTCTAAGGCACCCAGACACCCGAAAATACATATATAAAAGAAAGGGGTTGCAATATTAATATCAGATGATTTAAATTCTGGGAAGTAATTATAAAGATGACACTTTATAAAGAGTTCAATATATAATAAAAGTTTAATGATATGCCCAACTTATATGGACAATTTGACCAAACTTACTGGAAATTGTAGATGAGAATGGGAATGGGCAATGGCAGAAAATCTGGAGGCCTGCACGTTGCTTTCTGTGGCTTTGAACCATCATTTAAGTGCCACCTCTGCTTTTTAGGTCACATCCTAGTATTGTCTAGTTATTTACCATAATGTTCTCTTTAAAATGACATATTTCTTTTTCTTTAAGTTTTTATTTAAATCGAAGTTAGTTAACAAACAGTATAATATTAGTTTCAGGGGTAGAATTTAGTGATTCAACACTTCCATACATCACCCAGTGCCCATCACAAGTACACTCCTTAATCCCCATCATTCTTTTAACCCATCTCCCCACCAACCTCCCCTCTGGTAACCATCAGTTTGTTCTCTATAGCTAAGAGTCCGTTTCCTGGTTTGCCTCTCTTTTTTCCCCTCCTTTGTTAATCTGTTTTATTTCTTAAATTCCACACATGAATGAAATTATATGGTATTTGTCTTTCTCTGACTTACTTATTTCACTTAGCATAATCATCCATGTCCTTGCAAATGGCAGGATTTCATTCTTTTCGATGGCTGAGTAATATTCCATTATACATATATACCACATCTTCTTCATCTATTCATCAGTCAACGGACATTTCGGCTCCTTTCATAATTTTGCTATTGTTGGTAATGTTGCTATAAACATTGGAATGCATGTATCCCTTCAAAATTAGTATTTTTTCTATCCTTTGGATAAATACCTAGTAGTGCTTGCCAGGTCATAGGGTAGCTCTATTTCTAATTTTTTGAGGAACCTCTATACTGTTTTCCAGAGTGGCTGCATTCCCACTAGCATTCCCACTAGCAATCCAAAAGGGTTTCCCTTTCTCCACATCCTCACCAACATCTGTTATTTCCTGAGTTGTTAATTTTAGCCACTCTGACCAGTGTGAGTGGTATCTTAGTGTGGTTTTGATTTGTATTTCCCTGATGATGAGAGATGTTGAGAATCTTTTCATGTGTCTGTTTGCCATCTGGATGTCTTCTTTGGAAAAGTGTCTATTGATGACTTCTGTCCATTTCTTCACTGGATTATTTGTTTTTTATGTGTTGAGTTTGGTGAGTTCTTTATAGATTTTGGACACAAACCCTTTATTGGATATGTCATTTGCAAATATCTTCTCCCATTCCATAGGTTGCTTTTAGCTTTGTTATTGTCTTTGCAATGCAGAAGCTTTTTATCTGGATGAAGTTTCAATAATTTATTTTTACTTTTGTTTCCCTTGACACAGGAGACATATCAGTAAGAAGTTGCTATGGCTGAAGTCAAAGAGGTTACTGCCTTTTTCTCCTCTAGGATTTTGATGCTTTCCTGTCTCACATTTAGGTCTTTCATACAATTGAATTTTTTTGTGCGTATGGTATAAGAAAGTGGTCCACTTTCATTCCTTTGCATGTTGCTGTCCAGTTTTCCCAGCACCATTTGTTGAACAGATTGTCTTTTTTCCATTGGATATTCTTTCCTGCTTTGTTGAAGATGAGTTGGCCATATAGTTGTGGGTCCATTTCTAGGTTTTCTACTCTGTTCTATTGGTCTGTGTATATGTTTTTGTGCCAGTACCATACTGTCTTGATGATTACAGCTTTGTAATACAACTTGAAGTCCAGAACTGTGATGCCTCCAGCTTTGCTTTTCTTTTTCAAGATTGCTTTGGTATTGGGGTTTTTTGTGGTTCCATACAAATTTTAAGATTGTCCTAGCTCTGTGAAAAATGCTGGTGGTATTTTGATAGGGATTGCATTAAATGTGTAGATTGCTTTAGGTAGTATTGACATTTTAATAATATTTGTTCTTTCAGTTCATGAGTGTGGAATGTCTTTTCACTTTTTTTTTTATTTTTTTTCAACGTTTATTTATTTTTGGGACAGAGAGAGACAGAGCATGAACGGGGGAGGGGCAGAGAGAGAGGGAGACACAGAATCGGAAACAGGCTCCAGGCTCCGAGCCATCAGCCCAGAGCCTGACGCGGGGCTCGAACTCCCGGACCGTGAGATCATGACCTGGCTGAAGTCGGACGCTTAACCGACTGCGCCACCCAGGCGCCCCTTGTCTTTTCACTTTTTTATGTCTTCTTCAACTTCTTTCATCAATGTTTTATAGTTTTCAAAGTACAGATATTTTACCTCTTTGGTTAGGTTTATTCTTAAGTATCTTATGGTTTTTAGTGCAATTGTAAATGAGACAGATTCTTTGATTTCTCTTTCTGCTGCTTCATTATTGGTGAATAGAAATGCAACAGATTTCTGTATGTTGATTTTGTATCCTGTGACTTTACTGAATTTGTGGATTGGCTCTAGCAATTTTTGGGTGGAGTCTTGGGTTTTCTATATAGAGTATCATGTCATCTGCAAATCATGAAAATTTGACTTCTTCCTTGTCTATTTGGATGCCTTTTATTTCTTTTTGTTGTGTAATTGCTGAGGTTAGGACTTTTGGTACTGTGTTAAATTAACAGTGGTGAGAGTGGACATCCCTGTCTTATTCCTGACCACAGAGGAAAAGGTTTTCTCAGTTTTTCCCTATTGAGGAGTTATTAGCTGTGGATTTTTCATACATGGCCTTTATTATGTTGAGGTATATTACCCCATCCCTACTTTGTTGAGGGTTTATTTAAATCAAGAATGGAGGGGCGCCTGGGTGGCGCAGTCGGTTAAGCGTCCGACTTCAGCCAGGTCACGATCTCACGGTCCGTGGGTTCGAGCCCCGCGTCGGGCTCTGGGCTGATGGCTCGGAGCCTGGAGCCTGTTTCCGATTCTGTGTCTCCCTCTCTCTCTGCCCCTCCCCCGTTCATGCTCTGTCTCTCTCTGTCCCAAAAATAAATAAAAAACGTTGAAAAAAAAATTAAAAAAAAAATAAATCAAGAATGGATGTTGTAACTTGTCAGATGCTTTCTCTGCATCTGTGGAGATTAATGTGGAATATCATGATGATTGATTTGTGAATATTGAACCACCCTTGCAGCCCAGGAATAAATCCCACTTGGTCTTTGTCACTTTTGGTCTTTTCTTACCACTCAAAGAGACCCCTTTAATATCTCTTGCAGGGCTGGTTTAGTGGTCAGAAACTCTTAGTTTTCATTTGTCTTGTAAACTCTTTATCTCTCTTTCTATTCTAAATGACACTGGATAGAGTATTCTTGGCTGAAGATTTTCCCCATTCAGCACATTGAGTATAGCGTGCCACTCCCTTCTGGCTTGCCAAGTTTTTGTGGAGACATCTGCAGCTGGCCTTATGGGTCTTCCCTTAGAAGATAGGGAATTATTTTGTCTTGTTGCTTTAGGGTTTTTTATCACTGTATTTTGCAGATTTAAGTACAATATGTCTTGGTGTTGACTTGCTTTTGTTGATTTTGATGGAAGTTCTCTGTGCCTCCTGGATTTGGATGTCTGTTCCCTTCCCCAGATTAGCAAAGTTTTCAGCTATTACTTCCTCAAATAAACCTTCTGCCCTCTTTTCTTTCTCTTCTTCTCCTGGGACTCCTATGATATGAATGTTATTATGTTTGAAGGAGTCACTGAGTTCCTTAAGTCTACTCTCATGATCCATAGTTCTTTCTCTCTTTTGTTTCGCTTCATTATTTTCCATAATTTTGTTTTTTTTAAACGTTTATTTATTTATTTATTTATTTTATTTTTGAGACATAGAGAGACAGAGCATGAATGGGGGAGGGTCAGAGAGAGAGGAAGACACAGAATCCAAAGCAGGCTCCAGGCTCTGAGCTGTCAGCACAGAGCCCGATGCGGGGCTTGAACTCACAGACTGCGAGATCATGACCTGAGCCAAAGTCGGACGCTTAACCGAGTGAGCCACCCAGGCGCCCCCATGATTTTGTTTTCTATACCACTCATTCATTCCTCTGCTTCTTCCATCCTGGTGTTCATTACATTAAATCTGTTTTGAATCTAGTTATTATATTTTTTGTTTCTACCTGATTGTTTTTTAACTATTTTATTTCTGTGGTTAAGGTCTCCCTGATTTCTTCCATGCTTTTCTCAAGCCCAGGAAGTATCCTTATGATTGTTGCTTCAATTTTTTTTAATGTTTACTTATTTTTAAGAGAGAATCAGAGCATGAGTTGGTGAGAAGCAGAGAGAGAGGGGGACACAGAAATTGAAACAGGCTCCAGGCTCTGAGCTGTCAACAGAGAGCCTGATGAGGGTCTCTAATAGATAAACTGTGAGATCAAGACCTGAGCTGAAGTCAGATGCTTAACTAACTGAGCCACCCAGGTGCCCCTTCTTATGATTGTTGATTTAAATTCTCCATCAGGCAGGGGTGCCTGGGTGGATCAGTTGGTTGAGTGGCCAACTCTTGATCTCAGCTCAGGTCTTGATCTCAGTATCATGAGTTCTGTCCCTGCTTTGGGCTTTATGGTGTGCATGAAGTCTACTTAAAAAAAAAAAAAGAACCCCAAGCAGTAAATTCTGCATCAGGCATATTGCTTATATCTGTTTAGATTAGAGCTCTGGCCATGAACTTTTTTTGTTCTTTCTTTGGGGATGAATTCCTCTGTCTTGGTACTTTGTCTAGGTCTCTGTCTTCTTCTGTGTGCTAGAAAAGCCTGTTATGTTTCATGCTTCTGAGAGTAATGGCTTTATGAAGAAGAGGTCATATGGTGTCCAGGCCTTAGTGCTTCTGGTGTGTGCTGCATACACTCTCATGCTGCATTTAACAAGTAGACTTGATGTTACTTTCACTAGACCTAAACCCTTGGAGAACTCTATGGTCAGTAGATGTGGTGCATGCAAGGGTTTGTGTTGGTATCTGGGGAAGAAGCCTACTATTTTGGTCCTTAGACACACTTGCCTAAGAAAATCAGTACCACCAGAGCACATGGGGGTAGGACTTGGTGTAAGCAGGTTAGGCAGACAGTGCTGGGAATGTGCTGCTTATTGAAGTTCATTTATGCTGAGGGGTGGGGAGGGGGTGAAATGGCCCCATACAGATCCCTTTTCCCTGGAGAGAGTTCTCCATGCTTGCCACTCTCAGGGAAGCACTCCCAGAAGCATGAATAAGTTCCCCTCATATTTTTCAGATCATTGTTTTCACACTGTCTCTGGGTTGCTTGTCTGCCTGGAGCAGCACAGTGCACTTGGGACTCTATCCCAGTCAAACCTGCTGACTTTTTATACTCAAGGCTTTAGGGACATGCTGTGGGCTGGGTCCTGTGCTGGTCTTCTGGGGGACGATCTCGCTACACAGGGACTAATGCAGGCTTGACTGAGAAGGAAAGATGCACCAGAGCACAAGACATGGGATTTAGAGCAAGACAGGCTAAACAGCCAGTGTCCAGGTTAGCTGACTTCAATAGGTGTCTCTGTGCCTATGCTGAGGGGCAGGTGAAGGAAATGGTGCCCCCTGGCTCTTTTGTCACAAGAGATGTGACTCTGAGAGTGCCACCTCTAACAGAAGTACTCCAATAAAAGGGAACAGTCTCTCCCCCTGTGCCTTAAGATTCCTGAAACTACACCATCTGCCCTGTAGTTGCTTGTACTCCTTGTCTCCAGAAACAGGGCAGTGCCCTCAGGGCTCTATCCCAGCCAAGCCCAAGGACCTTTAAAACTCCAGTCTTTGAACCAGCCCCACTGGTTGCAAACGCTCAAAAAAGTCAATTTTTTGCAAAAGCTCAAAAAAGTTAATTTACCAACCAATGGCTTTGGAAAAGTGTTCTCCTTGTGCATACCATGTGCATTCTCCATGACCAGGACTCCAACCCATCCATACCACCCATGATCCAGCTTCCCCCCAAACCACATCTTTGTACTTCCTTCCTGTGGCTGATCTCTTCTCTCCCTCTAGTTGTGCAGTTTGTTCTGTCAGTCCTCAGGTTGATTTCTTGGGTAGTTAGAATGCTTTGATAGTTAATCTAGCTGTGTTGGAGGGACAAGGCAAGCCTAGGATCCTTCTACTATGTCACCATTTTAGCTCCCTCCCTCTAATTACACATTTATTAACTGAAATAAGTTTAAAATATAAAAGGTAAATGTGAGAGTTAATACCTTACCTGAAAAAGGGACCTGCTCCTCACTTCTGAGTATGTGACTCTATGTTACCAAATTATTCAAATGAAGCCAGAAATCCATTTTATAAAATCTTCTGAATTTTCAATGTTAACTTGAAGAGACAAGCAAAAACTGCCTTTGGTTCTTCTGACCATGAGTCTACCAGTGTTCAGTATTTGTGTTAGTAGGTACTGGGGACACATAAAAAAAAAATTCCCTTATTGTCTCCTCCCTTCAGTGTCAGACATAAGCTCCTACAGGCCAATGCTCCCTTCTCTTCTCCCTTCATCCTCAGCCACTGATAATGCCACTTATGACTTACATGGACTGTCAACTCCTTCAGAGCATCCCTTCCCTTCTCATTGCATCCCCTCTCCACTCCCTCTGCCTACCACAGTTTTGGTACTTAGTGGGTGTTATGCATTTATTTGTTGATTGATTCATTCACTCAACATATGTTAGATAGCAGAGAAACAGAAAAGACTATAACCTAAGTGAACAGTCTTATAATAAGTATCAGATGGACTTGGACAAAAAATAAGCATAGTCCTGTAGGCTATAAAGAAGGGGCACCTAATCCTAAATGAAGAAGTAGAGATGGCCCTCACAGGAGGCAATATCTAAAATAATTATTTGATTCTTGAAGAAGAAGTTGGGTTTATCCAGGAGAAAAAAAAAGTTGTGGGGAGGCCTTCCAAGAAGAGAGAGCAGTTTGATATGGGGTATGAATTAGATTGGAATAGCTGATTCCAGAGCATGGGCTGGGAATGATGAATGAAAGTACCAAAGGGTAGTCAAAGTTGGTCATCAGAACTATATTGAATAACTTCATGTGAGACCAACACACAATGCAAATGAATGCCTCTTTGCTTTTTTTTTTTCCAATGGGTTTTTCTCTCCACATCTATAATTTCTTTCTTCTAAGTCTCTGGCGAAATCTCACTTATCCTTCAACTACCAGGTTAAATGCAAGTTTTTCTGGAAAAATGGTCTCAACTTCCAACTCCCAGGAACAAAATTTGAATGGACTGAACCACTTTACTTTGTACATACTTATATTTTAGCTCTAATTATTATTATTATATAATTATTATTATCTATTATCTTCTATAATAATTATTTAATTATTATCTAATTATTGTCTAATAATTATTATTAGTTTTTCAGCTAGGCTGGAATCATTTTAAGTTGTTTTTTTTTTTTTTAATTTTTTTTTTCAACGTTTATTTATTTTTGGGACAGAGAGAGACAGAGCATGAACGGGGGAGGGGCAGAGAGAGAGGGAGACACAGAATCGGAAACAGGCTCCAGGCTCCGAGCCATCAGCCCAGAGCCCGACGCGGGGCTCGAACTCACGGACCGTGAGATCGTGACCTGGCTGAAGTCGGACGCTTAACCGACTGCGCCACCCAGGCGCCCCATAAGTTTTTAAAGTTTATTGTTTTTAAGTTCATCTTGGTATCCAAAGGGTCTGTAAGATACTTCATATTTATTCCTTGAATGAGTAAATATCTACATATTAGTGTTTTGGGAGTACAAAAGGAACAAGGGATTGTCATTGGCTTCTCAGAAGAAATAGCATTTGAGGAGGATGTTGATAATAAGTAAATTAGACACACACACAAAAGAAGAGTGAGGAAGGCCATATCATACAAATGGAATAGCAGGAGCAAAGGTATTTTGTATTAAGTCACTGGGTTAAATTAGCTGCCCAATTGATTAGTGGGGATCAAGCAAATTTGATGGCATTTGAATAAAAGGAAGGTTGTTATGAAATTCCATTTCACACTGAGTTCTTCCACTGCTTTGACCTGTGTTCAAACATTTCTGAAGAGGTGAAGCTGTTTATCTATGTTAGTGCAGTTGAACAGATAACTATGACAGGTCTTTCTTTCCTTACTGTGTGTATTTTAATACCAAGTTCATGTTTGACTTTCTCAATGCAATCTTTTCCAATTATTGAAATCTTTAGGGACTCCCTTCTTTTTTCTGAATCCCTCTGGACTTTCTGCTGATACATTTTCCAATATAAATTATAACATTAAAGGCATGTTTACTTTTTTTTGTAATTGAAATTTTTTAGATTTTTATTTATATCTGTAAAGTGACCTTTTTTGGCTTGCATTTGATATTACAAGACATTATAAATATTTAGCACATACATAAATATACATAGATAACCCTTCATTTTACTCTTTCAAAGAATTATGAATATATGGAAACCTTACCAAGAAGGTAAAAACATCTCATTACTCTTCAAAAAAAATTAGATTAAGGTTAGAGAAATGTGTTTCATTCAAGAAATGTATTATTTTAAACATTTATTTTTTTAAATATATTTGAAGGCAATGGGAGGTTGGAAATTTGATACTATAGGGGTTCCTGCATGGATCATTCAGTTAAGCACCTGACTCTTGATTTTGGCTCAGGTCATGATCTGGTTTGTGGGATTGAGTGCTGAATTGAGCTCGGCTCTGACAGTGTAGAGTCTGCTTGGTATTCTCTCTCTCTCTCAAAATAAACAAATAAACATTAAAAAAAAGTAATTTGAGGAGGAAGGGAGTTAAGATGGTGGGGAATAAGGGGACAAGGATTTTTCTCATCCCTCATACACAGTTGTATTGAGGTCAGATCACTTGGAATAACCAGGAAATCAATCTGTGGAGTGGCAGAAGGATCTCCATAGTTGGAGGGAGAAAGCTTGGCAGGATCAAGGTGCATGTATGTGACTTGGGGGAGATAAATTGGCATAGGCATGGAGGGGAGGGAACCCTCTCTGTCGAGAGACAAAAGGGAGAGAGAGAGAGGGGTTGTGAAAATATGGCATTGAGTTAGCATAAGAGGAAAACCTTTCTGGACCTGGACTGGGGAATGAGAAATACAGACATTTCCAATTTATTTTTTGCAAACAGCTTTAGGAGCTGAAACTCAGAGGTTCAGAAGTGTGTGACTTTCTCTAGAGTGAAGTCGGGAGCCTTGGCTTGTGCTCCTGGGGAGGAGGTAGCTGGCCCTGGAGTGCATAATATGGTGTAGCAATCTCAGGTGCACTGGGAGAGAATAGTCCCCTTTCCAGAGTAATTTGGGAAGAAGCTTTATTGCCTCCCCAAAGACAAAGACCCTGCAGATGGCAGCCAAAGGCCTTTTATCAGCAGGGTGGAGAGGCTCTACTCTGGAACAGGGGAGAGGAGCCACAATGAGCTAGGTCCCTTGAAGGCTTTGGGTTTTGAATCCCAGCCAAGTGCTTAGAAGGCATGGGAGAACTGTGGAGCAGGGCAAGCTGACCGCCCTCCCTATTCTGTGAGGGCTGCCTGAACTGTGTGGGTTGAGATAGTCTGGGGAGAAGAGATTGGGGTGTCACCATCTTTCCTCCCAACACCAAAATGGTGGGACTTCAGAGAGCAGCACAGCGGCCCCCAGTGGAGGCAGGACACACTTACACCAAACCCCATTCCTCCATGCCTGGCAACTGCTTACACTGGAGGAAGACTGGGAGCCAATGTAGTCAGCCTCTACTCCAGACTAGCACAGCCACTGGTCTCAGGCACCAACAGACAACAGTGGGTTTTTTTCTTTTATTATTTTCTTTTATTCTATTTTATTTTTCTTTCTACCCTCTTCTTTTTTCTTTTGGAATCAGACTCATAGTTTCTGATTTGTTTTTGGTCAGTTTGAATTTAGTCAATTCTTATTTTATATATAAATAGATAGATGTAGGGGCGCCTGGGTGGCTCAGTCGGTTAAGCGTCCGACTTCAGCCAGGTCACGATCTCGCGGTCCGGGAGTTCGAGCCCCGCGTCAGGTTCTGGGCTGATGGCTCAGAGCCTGGAGCCTGTTTCCGATTCTGTGTCTCCCTCTCTCTCTGCTCCTCCCCTGTTCATGCTCTGTCTCTCTCTGTCCCAAAAATAAATAAACGTTGAAAAAAAATAAATAAATAGATATAGATATAGATTATACCTATGTGTGTGTGTGTGTGTATCTGTGTGCACGTGTGTGTGTGTGTATATATATATATATATATATATATAGTTTTTTGTTTGATCAAGCATTTTTATCCTATTCTTTTTCCATCTTTTCTCTTTCTTCTTTATTTTCCTTTCTCTTTATCTGGATTTAGCCTTACAGTTTTTTTGATTCTCTGTTTTGGTCTTTTATCCCCTTTGTCTTTTTATGGGATAAGGCTTTCTGCCTCCCTCCCTCCCCCCGCCCCTCAACTATTCCTTTTTTCTCCCAGGATTACTTCAACAAACAAATCAAAGCACACCTGGTTGAAGGTCCAAACACTTTATCACGATAAGCAAGGAAGAGCTCTGCAGAGGACTGACCAGTGGGACAGAGCAGCCAAAATGCAACAACAGAGTGCATGCGACATACAACAAAAACATCTCTGAAGTGCCAGGCCCTGGACAGTACATGGCCCCTTTTCAATATAGTATTACTCTCAGGTGCAGGGCACATAACAAGTTCTAAAACATGCAAAAGACAGAAACTCAGCCAACATAAGAAAATGGAGGAATTCTCCCTGAAAGAAAGTTCAAGAAGAAATCACAGCCAGAGAATTGCTCAAAACAGACATAAACTATATCGTGTGAGAAAGAATTTAGAATAAGTGTCATCAGACTAATAGCTGAGCTTTGAAAAAAGTATAGAAGATACCAGAGAAACTCTTGCTGCAGAGATCAAAGACCTAAGAACTACCCGTGTTGAACTGAGATGCAAAATAAACTAGATACAGTGACAGCGAGGATGGAAGAAGCAGAGGAGGGAATAAGTGAAATAGAATATAAAACTATGGAAAATGATGAGCTGACAAAAAGAGGGAAAGGAACTTACTAGATCACAAGGGGAGAATTAGAGAACTAAGTGATTCCATGAAACAAAACAACATCTGTATCATTAGGAGTTTGAGAAGAAGAGCAAGAGAAAGGGGCAAAAGGTTTATTTGAACAAATTGTAGCTAAGAACATCCCTAATTTGAGGAAGAAAACAGGCATCCAAGTCAAAAAGGCACAACAAACTCCCTTCAAAATCAACAAAAACAGGTCAACACCATGACCTATTATAGTGAAACTGGCAACATACAAAGATAGAATTCTGAAAGCAGGTAGAGACAAATGGTCCTTAACCTACAAGGGTAGACACATAAGGTTAGTAGCAGACCTGTTCACTGATACTTGGCAGACCAGACGGGAGTGGCAGGAAATAGTCAGTGGGATGAGTAGGAAAACTCTGCAGCCAGGAATCCTTTATTCAGCAAGGCTATCATTCAGAATAGAAGGCGAGATAAAGGCTTTCCCAGACAAACAAAAACTAAAGGAGTTCATGACCACTAAACCAGCCCTGCAGGAGATCCTAAGGGGGACTCTGTGAGTGGAATGTAGAAAAGACTACAAAAGACCAAAGAACATAAACATAAACATGATATCTACAGATGACACAATGACATTAAATTCATATCTTTCAATAAACACTCTAAATGTCCCAAACAAAGACATAAGGCATGAGAAAGGATTAAAAACAAAAACAAACAACACACACACATACACACACAAAACAAAACAAAAAAATAATATCCATCTATATTCTGCCTACAAGAGTCTCATTTTAGACCGCAGGATGCCTGTAAATTGAAGGTGAGGGGGTGCTAATGGACATCAAAAGAAAGCCGGAGTAGCCATACTTATATCAGACAAACTAGGTTTTAAAACAAAGACTGTATCAAGAGACAAAGAAGACCATTATATAATAATTGTGGGGTCTACGCATCAAGAAGAGCTAACCGTTGTAAATATTTATGCCCCCAACATGGAACATTGCAAATATATAAATCAGTTAATCACAAACATAAACAAACTTATTGATAATAATACTATTCCAGTATTATTATCCAGTATTAGTAATACTAATTATTTCCAGTAATTGTAGGAGACTTTAATATTCCACTTACAACAATGGACAGATCATCTATGCAGGAATCAATAAGGAAAAAACAGCTCTGAAAGACACCTTGGGCCAGATGGACTTAACAGATATATTCAGAACATTTCATCCTAAAGCAGCAGAATACACATTCTTCTTGAGTGCACATGGAACGTTCTCCAAAATAGATCACATACTAGATCACAAAGCAGCCCTCAACAGGTACAAAAAGATTGAGATACCATGCATATTTTCATATTACAACACTATGAAATTTAAAATCAACTACAAGAAAAAAATTTGGAAAGCCCCTAAATACATGGAAGTTAAAGAACATCCTACTAAAAAACGAATGGTTTAATCAGTAAATTAAATAAGAAATTAAAAAATGCATGGAAGAAAATGAAAATGAAAACATGACAGTTCAAACTCTTTGGGATGTAGCAAAGGCAGTCCTAAGAAGAAAATACATTGCAATTCAGGCCTGTCTCAAGAAGCAAGAAAGGTCCCAAATATACAACCTAACCTCACATCAAAAGGAGCTGGAGAAGCAGCAGCAAATAAAGCCCAAAGCCATCAGAAGAAGGGAAATAATAAAGATTGGAGCAGAAATAAATGATATAGAATCCAAAAAAAAACCAGTAGTACAGATCAATGAAAGTACGACATGGTTTTTTGAAAGAATAAACAATATTGATTACCCTCTAGCCTGACTTCTCAAAAGGAAAAGAGAGAGGACCCAAATAGATAAAATCACGAATGAAAGAGTAGAGATCACAACCAACACCACAGAAATACAAACAATTATTAGAGAATACTATGGAAAATTATATGTCAATAAACTGGACAATCTGGAAGAAGTGGACAAATTTCTAGACGCTCACACACTACCAAAACTCAAATGGGAAGAAAGAGAAAATTTGAAAAGACCTATAACCAGCAAAGAAATTGAATCGATTTCAAATATCTCCCAACAATAAGAGTCCTGGGCCAGATGGCTTCCCAGGGGAATTCTACCAGACATTTAATGAAGAGTTAATACCTATTCTTCTCAAACTGTTCCAAAAAATAGAAATGGAAGGAAAACTTCCAAACTCATTGTATCAAGCTAGCATTACCTTGATTCCAAGACCAGACAAAGACCCCACTAAAAAGGAGAATTACAGGCCAATATCCCTGATGAAACTGGAAGCAAAAATTCTCACCAAGATATTACCAAGTTAAATTCAACAGTACATTAAAAAATTATTCACCATGATCAAGTGGGATCCATTCCTGGGCTGCAGGGCTAGTTCAATACTTGCAAATCAATCAACATGATATACCACATTAGTAGAAGGAAGGATAAAAACCATATGATCCTGTCAATAGATGCAGAAAAACTTTTGACAAAATACAGCATCTTTTCTTGATAAAAGCTCTCAAGAAAGTAGGTATAGAAGGAAGATGCCTTAACCTGATAATAGCCACAAATGAAAGACCTGCAGCTAAAATCATCCTCAATGGGGAAAAACTGAAAACTCTCTCCCTGAGATCAGGAGCACACAGGTATGTCCACTCTCACCTCTCTTATTCAAAATAGTGTTGGAAGTCCTAGCCTCAGCAATCAGACAATAAAAAAATAAATAAATAAAAGGCATGCAAATTGACTGTTCACAGATGACGTTGTACTCTACATGGAAAACCTGAAAGACTCAACCAAAAATCTGCTAGAGCTGATATATGAATTTAGCAAAGTCACAGGAAATAAAATCAATATAGAAATTGGTTGCATTTCTATGCACCAATAAAGAAGCAACAGAAGGAGATATCAAGGAATTGATCCTATTAACAATTGCACCAAAACCCCTAAAATACCTAGGAATAAACCTAACCAAGGAGGTAAAAGCTGAAAACTATAGAAAGCTTACCAAAGAAATCAAAGAAGAGACAAAGAAATGGAAAAACATTCTATACTCATGGATTGGAAGAACAAATATTGTTAAAATGTCGATACTACCAAAAGTAACCTATACATTCAATGCCATCCCTATCCCTATCAAAATAACACCAGCATTCCTCAAAGAGCTAGAACAAACAAACCAAAAATTTGTATGGAACCACAAAAGACCCAGAATAGACAAAGTAATATTAAAAAAGAAAACCAAAGCAGGAGGCATCACAATCCTGGACTTTAAGTTGTATTACAAAGCTGTAACCATCAAGACAGTATGGTATTGGGACAAAAACAGACACATAGATCAATGGAATAGAATCGAGAACCCAGAAATGGACCCACAAACATATGGCCAACTAATCTTCAACAAACCAGGGAAGAGTATCCAATGGAAAAAAGATAGTCACCTGAGCAAATGGTGCTGGGAGAAATGGACAGCAACATGCAGCAGAATGAAACTGGACCACTTTCTTACACCATACACAAAAATAAATTCAAAACTGATGAAAGACTTAAATGTGAGACAGGAAACCATCAAAATCTTACAGGAGAAAACAGGCAGCAACCTCTTTGATCTCAGCCACAGTAACTTCTTACATAACATGTATCCAAAGGCAAGGGAAATAAAAGCAAAAATGAACTATTGGGACCTCACCAAGATAAAAAAACTTCTGTACAGCAAAGGAAACAATCAATAAAAGTAAAAGACAACCAACAGAATGGGATAATGACATATCAGATAAAGGGTTAATATCAAAAACCTATAAAGAACTCACCAAACTCAATACATTAAAAACAAATAATCCAGTGAAGAAATGGGCAGAAGTCATGAATAGACACTTTTCCAAAGAAGACATCCAGATGGCAAACAGACACATGAAAAGATGCTCAACATCTCTCATCCAGGAAATAGAAATCAAAACCACACTGAGATACCACTCACACCAGTCAGAGTGGCTAAAATTACAACCCAAGAAACAACAGATGTTGGCAAGAATGTGGAGAATGGGGAATCCCTTTGCACTGTTGGTGGGAGTATAAAATGTTATAGCCACTCTGGAAAAACAGTATAGAGGTTCCTCAAAAAATTAAAAATAGAGGGCCACCTGGGGGGGCTCAGTTGGTTAAGCGTCTGACTTCGGCTCAGGTCATGATCTCATTGGTCCATGAGCATTGGGCTCTGTGCTGACAGCTTGGAGCCTGGAGCCTGCTTTGTTTTCTGTGTCTCCCTCCCTCTCTGCCCCTCCCCCACTAGCATTCTGTCTCTCTCCCTCAAAATAAACAAACATTAAAAACAAAAGATTAAAAAGAATTAAAAATAGAACTACCCTACAACCCAGCAATTGCACTACTAGGTATTTATCCAAAGGGTACAAAAATGCTAATTCGAAGGGGCACATGCACCCCAATATTTACAACAGCACCATCAAAAATAGCCAAATTATGGAAATACCCCATCTACTGGTCCATCTACTGATAAATGGATAAAGATGTGGCATGCATACACACACACACACACACACACACACACACACAGAATGGAATACTACTTGGTGATGTAAGAGAATGAAATCTTGTCATTTGCAACAATGTTTTTGGAAGTAGAGTGTATTATGCTAAGCGAAATAAGTCAGTCAGAGAAAGACAGAGATCATATGATTTCACTCCTATGCAGAATTTGAGAAACTCAACAGATGAACATAGGGGAAGGGAAGGAAAAATAAGATAAAAACATAGAGGGAGGCAAACCATAAGAGAGCCTTACACATAGAGAACAAACAGAGGGTTGATGGAGCGGGGGGTGGGTGGGAGAGAGAATGGTTTGTACAGGTGATGGGCATTTAAGGAGATCACTTTCCAGGATAAGCACTGGGTGTACAAGGTGAATCACTAGGTTCTACTCCTGAAGCCAAGACTACACTGTAGGTCAACAAACTTGAAAATTAAAAACAAAAACAAAAATACCCCCCAAACCTAAACCTCAACAAACAAAAAACAACAATAACAAAAAAAGAAATTTGATACTACATATGAAGTTTCTTGGAGCACTTACCCTGCAAGTGTACTTTTTTCTGTGCCTATTGATAAAAAGAACAGTCTGAAATTGCTGAATTTGATCTGTTTACAGTTTGGAGTTTGATTCTGCCCTCAGGGTTTACATTCTCTTTTTTTCTTAGGACAGTAATAAAACTTAGCTAGTTGGAACTGGTTTTTTGAAATCAAGTGGTCCACTTCCATTAGTCAACAGTACCACAATTTTCCTAATCTTGACTGAATGTTAATGAGAAACTTTTACAAAAAAGAGACTTTACTCCACTCTATTGCCTTGCCCCAGCAAGGCATGTCTCCCCATGGGCATGTGCCCATGTCTCCCCTTGGTGGTCATGGTAACAACTACATGGGAATCTTCAGAATTTTGCATTTCTCACTAGGCTTTTATTCTATGGAGCAGATACTAACGTAAGAGGCCAAAGGACGAAAGGAGAAGGATAAAATTTAGTAATGTTTGGGTTACTTCTTTCAATTTAAATTTCCAATCTCATAAACTTTGTGTGGTGTGTTTATTGCTTCTGTTCTTTTTTAGTTTCTTGTTCTGGGTCTTTAGACAGTATCAATCAAACAAAGAATATATTAATTAAAGCAATCTTATACTCAAACCAACTATAGTTTAGTTGACTACAGTTTGGACCAAACTACAGTGTTTGATCAAGAAAAATGTTTCTTTGAATTAAAATGGTCATGGCTATGCAGTAGTAATGATTCCTACAGCATTCTGATATGCTGTTAAACAGGCGAACAACGGACAGAACAATTGAGCATACTTACTAGGTGTTGGGCACTATATAAAGACTTAATACACATTTCACATGCATTTCATCTTCATAACAGTGCTGTGAGATAGTCTTATTACATGTTTTATAGGGACTCAAATAGGTTAAGTGATCAGACTAAGGTCACACAGTGGAAAAGGAGGAGTCTTTAGTTCTTAGCTTTGTTAGGGACTTTTTAGGGTGTTCACTGATGGGCAGTGAATACTAAGCATGGTTTTGATATAAATACCCACTTATTTTTCCTCTTCAAAATTACATTATGGGATAGCTTAATTTAAAACATCTCTATTGGGTCACCTGGATGACTCAGTTGGTTAAGTGTCCGACTTTGGTTTAGGTCATGATCTCATAGCTCCTAAGTTGGAGCCCCTCGTCAGGTTCTGTGCTGACAGCTAAGAGTCTGGTGCCTGCATCAGATTCTGTGTGTGTGTCTCTCTCTCTGACCCTCCCCTGCTCACACTGTGTGTGTGTCTCTCTCTCAAAAATAAACATTAAAAATTAAAAAAGAAATTAAAACATCACTATTGGGGGGCACCTGGGTGGCTCAGTCAGTTAAGCATCTGACTCTGGATTTTGGCTCCAGTCATAATCTCACAGTTTGTGAGTTTGAGTCCCATATCTGGCTCCGCACTAACAGAGCACCTTCACCCCTTCTAAGAGTTAGGGGCTGATAAACTGTGAGGGTGGGGATTGTTTGAGTCTCGTTACAGTCTGGCAAACAGCTAGTGCTGAGTAATTATTTGTAGGAATTGCTTTAGAAAGACCCCATATTATTATTAAGGCCCTATAATTAAAAATCTGCTTTTCCCTCATGCAGAAAAACAGGACCATTTTAGAAAAACATCTGGGAGTGATGACAAAAGCATGCCAAATTCAATCATTTCTCAGTGTTATTTATGCACAAAACAACGCTGAATCTTTGTTTTTTGTACTACTTTTAGCAGGGGACTTGATTTTATGGTAAGGAAGCCAAGACGGTTTGTATTGTGTGATTAGAAGGAATTGGCTCATGAGATTATGAAGGCTGACAAGTCCCAATATCTGCAGGGTGAGTCAGCAAGCTGGAGACCTAGGAGATCCAATGTTTTAGTTCTAGTCCAAAGACTGGCAGGCTTTGGAGACTCAGGAAGAACAGATGTTTCAGTTCAAAGGCAGTCAAACAGGAAGAATTCTTCCTCTGGGGAGGGTTAGCTTTTTTGTTTTATTCAAGCCTTCAGCTGGTTGGATAAGGCCTAATCACATTAGGGTGGACAATCTACTTCAATCTATCAATTTAAATGTTAATCTCATCCAAAAACACCCTCAGAACTTGACCCAGTATCTGGGCACTTTGTGGTCAAGTTGACATATAAAACTAACCATCACAGAGGCCAATGGAAAATTATTTCTTCAGGTGGCAGAGCATGGATTTGAACAGGTGTGATTTAGAAGCTTATGATTGCTGCACTGGTGCACATGGTCTCAAAGAGGTAATAAATGCAATTAGAAAGCCTTTTAGGTTGACAAACTCCAGAACTTTTGGGTTTTTTTATAGCAGGTTTCTCTTCTCCCAAAGCAATGTACACAGATTTTAAATATTCCAAGTGCTATATATTTTTCCCCTGATTATAAGGCATTTGTGTGCATACTGGCTTAAACAAGCTGATCTGGATATTAGTATTTGTGTGTTGATTTTTATACTAGAAGTTTAGGGACAGAAATATTGATTAGACTATATTATAGCCAATCATGTCAGGTTAAGATAGCTAGCTACTCAGTAAATTTTCCTAATAGGTATGTCTAAAAGTTTATAATACTGGATGTAAAGGAGAAAAACTTGGAAAAAAAGGATAATCAGGATTTGGGGGAGAACAAGAAATATTGACTTTCAGGGGCACTTAGGTGGTTCAGTCGGTTAAACATTGACTATTGGTTTTGACTCACATCATGATCTCACAGTTCATGAATTCAAGCCCTGCATTGGGCTCTGTGTTGACAGTGCAGAGCCTGCTTGGGATTCTCTCTCTCCCTCCCCTGCTCTTTCTCAAAATAAATAAACTTTAAAAAATTTTTAAAAAGAAATATTGACTTTGGGGAGTGATTTTTGTATCCTTTAAAATTACATTCAAATCTCATTGTTAATTAAAACAAGTGTTTACTGAGTATCTGCTATGTGCTTATAATTGTTTTGGGTACTGGGTCTATTGTATTGACCAAAACTGGAAAATTTTTCTTTCTCAGGGTTTCAAAAAAAAGTGAGCCATGTAGCATGACCAATGACTTTGGTAAACAAGATGCTAAAAGCATAAAGGAAGCACAGAACCATTTAAACTCCTACAAGTGACCAGACTTTGGGGGTACAGATCTACTGGAGGAACAGGAACTTAAGTGCATACATTGGATGGTAGTGTTAAATTATGAAACGTAATTCATGATTTAATATTTTCATTATCGGAGACTCTATACTAGATGGCATCCAGGGTCAGAATGAAAGCAGTAACCAGCAATGGAAAGCCAGTGTATTTTTGCTTCTGTGCTAGCAGTTTCCCAGTGGATCCTAAGAGCAATAGTACTAAAAGATAATTGGCTACTCTAAGTGACGACCAATGCTCTCCATTGGAAGGGACATGGAGATGAAAAGATAAGGAAAAGTTTCATGTGATGGCTACAGGGCAGACTACAAGTTGGAAAGATGAGGGTGGAGGAATTTTAAAAGTATAAAATAAAGGGTATTAAAGTGAACACACAGTCTTGTCTCAAATGAGGAGAGGAAGCCTGTATCAAGAAATTTTAGGATAAAGAAAAAAGATTTCTGTGCAGATGGAGTACATAAATGAAACTCTACCTTTCAGGGTTGGGAGATTTTGAAATATAATAGATTTAGCTAAGTTTAATGGATGATAAGTCTGTAAGAGACATCATCTCTCATGTCTATCTTGAATATGGATTAGATGAGCCACTCACCGCCTAACCCAATAATAGAAATGTTAGTAGGCATATTACTAGCAAAAAAAAAAAAAAAGAAAAAAGAAAAAGAAATTATCCCACAGTAGTGAGCATGCAGGCAGGTAGGCCTTATTTTAAACATAGGCTGGGAATCTATACAACTCTGTGTACTTATAAATGAAAACAACTTTTGAACTAGCACTCAGAGAACCAGGTCTTAACAGAAATTGACTTCTACTGATCTGTAAAAGAAATATCGTAAGAACTGGAAAGAAATAGAATATCCTCATAGATAACTGGTATGACTGAAAGAGAACATCTAGTTTACACAATGTGTAGCCGACATTTTCAGCTTGGTATTCTACTGTTGCATGTTTGAGGTTGAAATGCCTTTTCTGTTGTTCAGAGACCTTAGGGGTAATACCGTATTAATACCCTTAATCTATAATCCTAACTATAGTCCTCAATTTATCAAAATCTTATTCCCAGTCTTTTCCCTTTGTCATAATTCCTGGCAACTTTAGTTAACATATGCAATTCTTTTGTTTATGAAATACTTCTTAAATCCCTAAAAATACAGATGTTTCTTAGGAAAGGCATAAACCCAATTAACAATCATCCTTTCTAAATCTCTGTGTTGTGTATTTTATTTAATCCTTTAACGATTAGGATGGGTAGTTTTAACTCTCAGTTTGGATCCATTCCATGATAGTACATTTGAACAGAAATAAAAATGTATTCTTATACATTAACAACTTTGCAGAAAACTTCAATATTGTGCTAATCATCATATATGAAAAATTTCAAATATATGAAGTATTGGGGTACCTGAAGGGCTCAGTCAGTTAAGCGTCTGACTTTGACTCAGGTCATGATCTCATGGTTCGTGAGTTCGAGTCCTGCATTGGGTGGACCACTCAGAGCCTGGATCCTGTTTCGGATTCTGTCTCCCTCTCTCTCTGCCCTCCCCCACTCACGCTCTGTCTCACTCTCTCAAAAATAAACATTAAAAAAATTCAAATATACAAAGTATCAAAATGAATAAAACTGTATTAATACCTTAATAAAAGAGTTAAGTCTCAGGACCTTGGCTTAGTGGTTCCCAGACTTTTAGATTTCATGGAGTAGTTAAAAAAAAAAAAGTGGGGACCAATATAGGGCTGCCAACTTTTTATTTTGCCAATTAAAGATATTTAAAGCAACTAATACTACATCAACATTTCATAAAAGGATAGTTCAATACCACAAAAGTAGGAATAATCTTATAATAAAAATTAAATTCAAACTGATAACCTATCAGCCTTTTTCTTTTTTCCTTTGTGGATGCTGAAAATTTAGGCTTGGCCTAGAATTTGCAAACAAATTGCCTAAAACGCCATTTTGTTCAACCATTTTAGGGGCTGAGAGGTGAGTGGCTTTGCCTGAAATCAGTTTGTGAAGAATAGCTTCTAACAACCAGTAGATAACATACTCTCACAGTACACAAGCACTAAACATGTTGCCAGTTAGGAACCAAAATCAATGTTTATCTTAAAACCAAACCAAACCAAACCCAAATCCTTCATAACTAATGAAAAAAATCAAATAAATCCATGTACTTTGTAGTATAAAGTCTTGGTATACACAACTGTACCTGCTACAATTTGTGAAGGAAAACCCCAACACATAAGTTATCATAATTATATAACCTATGTTACAAATGCTATAATCTTATCTGTAAGCTTTTAATTCTCCAAAATGTTCATTCTCAATTATATGGTTTATGGAAGATGCTTAATAAATGTCTGTTGCACAGATGAGTGCCACTTTCAGTCACTGCAAAACAAATTTCTTTGTAACATTAAAAACTCTCAACCTCGCACAAATTTCTATTTTGGAAATCACTGGAACATGTATGTACAGACACAAAAAGATGGTGGTGGTGTGGGGAACCCTATTTGCCTGATTTCTCAAATGAAAAAGCAATCAGAAGCTTCAGCGTGCTTAAATAAGAACAGTATTTGCACACAAGGACTTTGTATAAAAACATCACATTAATTTAACCACACCCACTTCACCTTTTTAGGTTAAGTAACATGAAAGTTCTAAAGGAATTCTAACTCAAAAGCATGTACCAAAATTTTAACATGACCCTGGGAATACATTTATCTAAATATTTTGGATGATCAAAATGCTACAGTAGATATGCATTTCAATTAGGTGATCACTTCTCATTTCACTATAAACATACACATAGTCTTATCACTTTGAAAAAGTTTTCAGAATTGGCACTAATTTCTTCCCCCTCTCTCCCACTAGCAATAAAAGTGCATGACGGATAATGCAATTTCAAATTCAAAGTTAAGGAAACCGTTTAGTCTATTAAAAGGATGTCCCTGTATCAGAAACTGCGAGTTCATGGACTTACTTTTTAAACAATTAACATTTAAAAGCATGACAATTCTTGGGGTGCCTGGGTGGCTCAGTCGGTTAAGCCTCTGACTCTTGATTTTGGCTCAGGTCATGATCTAATGGTTCATGGATTTGAGCTCCTTGTCAGGCTCTGTGTTGACAGTGTGGAGCCTGCCTGGGATTCTCTCTCCCTGCCGCTCTCCTGTTCTCTCACCTGCTCTCAAAATAAATTAAAAAAACCCAAAAATTTAATGTTTATTTACTTTTGAGAGACAGCACAAGGTTGGGGGGGTGGGGAGAGGAAGAGAGGAAGACACAGAATTCAAAGCAGTCTCCAGGCTCTGAGCTGTCAGCACAGAGTCTGACAAAAGCATGGTGCTTCTTTTGCAGACCCACTGGTACTTACTTAAAACAGGAGGAAGAGGCATGGAAAGAAAATCACCTTAAGGAACTGATAGGTAGAATCAGAGTTTGTAGTATTTTAGATTTTGTATTGAAGATGTGCCTTAAAGACAGGTCTAAGTAAGTCCTATAAGCTGCTTAAAACCAGTATACACAATTTTGGTATAAACTTTATGTGCTGTAATACACAAAATTGTACATTAAAAAAATATCAGTGATCCTACATAATATAGGAATGCTGATAGTTGGTTTGTTGATTCCTGTGATTTCCAAGGTAATTCTGAATTTTATCAAGTAGAAACGTGTTACCTACTACTGCTGAGAATTCATGTATACTAAAAGAAATGATGGGAATATTTTCATTACCTTTGTCAATTTCAATTGTATGCCTGTATTATGTATATATCTTGTCCTGATTTTTCCTTCTGACTCACAAAACCCAAAGAACTAAAACATAAAGCTGTATTTTCTTATTACCTCTGTTTGTCAAGAAGAGAATCAAGGTCATAACAGGTTTTTCCTATATTAAGAGATTAATATAGCTTAATCACACCCAATTTACTTTCTAGGTTAACTAAGTAATATTAAAAGGTGATGATTTTTCTTTGAAAGTACAATCTACATATACATCATTCTGAGAATAATTTAATGTATTAACTTCAACATACAACTATATTCTAATATAATTATTTTAAACGTAAAGAAACGGATCCTTACAAGACCAAGATAACCCATGGGCCATAAGGTTCGTTTTTACTTTTTCCTTTTTTTGTTTAAACAAGTGTGTACCACGATGGTTCAACAAGTAAGGCAAATGCTGTGAGTATGAAAGCTGCAATTTGCAATGTATCACATCTAGAACCCAGGGGAAGTGAAATAGACAGAAGTGGTAGCCATTCCAATTAAACAATCAGGTAACATCATGACTAGTTGGTTTGCAGCATCAAAACTGTTCATTTAAGTTTCCTTTTTCTTAATGATCAGAGGTCCCACGTTGTCTCCAGTCTCTTCATTGTGTTTTGTGTGAGATCCATCACAGAATGGGAACTAGGAAAAGAGAGAATGTCAATGTCTAATTGCAACATCAGTATTAATTTGATAGAGTAGGGGTGATGCTTAAGTCTCATATAGAACATGATAACTCTTAAAAAGATTTTCCTAGACCACCTTATCTAGGTGTTCTTATAAAGAGCCTATATATACCAAGTATATATACCAAGTAGAAGAAGAAATCAACTTGTGAATAATACACAGATCATTATTTGCATTTCCATTTGTGATATTTATGGATGCTGAATACCTTTTTCATGTTTATAAGCTACTTACAGTTATATTTCCCTTCCAGTGAACTATGTCCATTTCCCATTTATTTGTAAGAGCCTAAGTTCATTTGTTTAAAATCAATTTGTGTATTTATTATCCCTTTTCTGATCACCTTTGTAGCAATTTTCTCAACCCTTATTATTTTGCTTAGTTTTTCATATTAATTTCTTCACTTTCATACACATATGCCAGTACTTCCCCTTTTAACATACTTCATGGAGACATCTTTCTCTTAGAGATGTGGTATTTTCATTACTCTCCATGACTGCACATTTTAGATATAACTAATATTTTGGGGTCCAGTGGGAGAAAAAGTGAGAGAAGTAAATTTTTAACAGTGCTTCTCAGAGTATGCTCCAAAGAAGTTAAGTCCTGAAAGATGTTCTGATTTGGTTTCACTGCTTTAAAAACATACCAGGTAATTCTCCTGATTTGTAGCATACATTATTATTTAAAAGAAATCCTGCTATTAAAAAATACTATTTTAACTCAAAATTTCCCAGACTGACTGAACCATGGACACTTTTAGCTTGATATGCATTATCCTAGTGTTCTATACAGCACACTTTACAAAATGCTGTTCTAAGATCCTGTTGCTTCAATATTAGAGGCTGTACATTTATTGTTTATACCTCTGTTCATAATCTTAGCAAAGTAAGTTCTACCCATAAATGTCTATTTATAGGCTTTACATTGCCTACACTGCTGGGATAAAAACTGTGTTTAAAAAATATGCTTCACTATTTGGTATGGCTAGGTTTCCTTCACATTACTCTTGTTAGACCTTCCCTGTTTCGTCTCTACCTACCTTTATTAAACGTTACCTATTTACTCTTCCAGACAAATGAGGATTTTCTTTTGCCAAGTACAATTTAGATTTTCTTATAATTTTCATCTTCAGGTCTCATGTATACTCTGATAACATTATTTCTTCTGTATAGGTTTTATAAAAGTCATCGTAATTAGGTATATTTTCATACTTAACTACTTATACTACATATTATCAATGGTTTTTGTAAGTACCGTATACCTTTCCTACTGTTAAATGATAAAAATAGGAATTCAACATTTTAGGTGTCTCCTCAGGTTTTTACACTTAGAAGGTCCAATTACACCAGTGAATTATTTTGTTTCCTCCTATATTTATACCATTTATTTTCATTTCACAATAAACAATGATAGCTAGCATCTTGGTTTTGTTCTTGATTTCTTAAATGTACCTACACTCTGAATCTAAAGTGTCACTATTTAGTATAATGTTCACTACTGCATTGAAGAGGCCTATTTAGAAGAGTAAAGTAATAGGAGGCTTAGCTTTAAGACTAAAATTGCCTCGGGGCACCTGAGTGGCTCAGTGGGTTAAGCCTCCAACTTGGGCTCAGGTCATGATCTCACAGTTCATGAGTCTGAACCCTGTGTTGGGCTCTGTGCTGACAGCTCAGAGCCTGAAGCCTGCTTCGGATTCTGTGTCTCTGTCTCCCTCTCTCTAGGCCCCTACCCCACTCGCTCTGTCTCTCTCTTTCCCAAAAATAAACAAACATTAAAAAAAAAAAAAGATTAAAATTGCCTCATTACAGTGAAGGGTGTATAATTTTAGATACCTGAAATCAGACAGTGAAGGTATATAATCTTAAACTCTGACATTAGAAGCGTCAAATAATAAAATAATATTTGATTGATGTTAAGGAAATTCCATTTTAATTTTACTATTTATATATAATTTCAAGAGGCAGTAAATTAGTTAAAAATTACAGAAAAACCTAAGGTATCAGCATATCTAATATTTCCAAGTAAAAATTCTATTTTTGGGGTAGATGACAACATCAATGTAACATATATAAAGCTTTCATTCTTTCTCTTTCTTTTAGGTCAGTAAGATATGGTACACAGTATATTCGTGTTAAAAACAAGTCCTTATAGCAAAAACATCGACTTAAGCTTTTTTTTCTTGGTATGGATGAGGAAAAAGGCCATAACAATCCATAAAAAATCAAACTAAAATGTACCCTGTAGCAAAGAACAGCATTTCAAAGTGACGTATGTTTAATCAACACAGGTGATTTTACAGTGAGAATAAAGGTTTACATTGTAAAAGACACTATTTTTTATATACAGCACACACAAAACATGTTACTGTAGTTTTACATATATGGTATAAATTGTATTTCTGAAAAATGAAGTATTTATCAATTAAAAAGCCTCAAAGAACTTACTGAAATAGAATGTGTATTTTTTAAATCTCATCTTAAATACTAGAAAAATAACTTATTTTAAAAAATAATTTTTCTCTATACATAGACTCAAGAACAGGAGATGGGGTGCCTGGCTGGCTCAATCGCTGGAGCATGTGGCTCTTGATCTTGGGGCTGTGAGTTGAAGCCCCATGTTGGGCATAGAGCTTAAGGGGGGGAAAAAAAAGCACTGTGGGCACTGATAACTACTATGCCTAGATGCCAGAAGAATGGGAGAGAAATCTATAGAGAAATATACAAAGATAATCTAATGAAAGAAAGCCATACATCTAAAATGAGAATATGCTTTTTATATAATATCTAATTCTGCCTAAAAACTAAAATATGCCTGTTTCCTGTTTTATTTTTTTTTTTAATTTTTTTTTTCAACGTTTATTTATTTTTCTTGGGACAGAGAGAGACAGAGCATGAACGGGGGAGGGGCAGAGAGAGAGGGAGACACAGAATCGGAAACAGGCTCCAGGCTCTGAGCCATCAGCCCAGAGCCCGACGCGGGGCTCGAACTCACGGACCGCGAGATCGTGACCTGGCTGAAGTCGGACGCTTAACCGACTGCGCCACCCAGGCGCCCCTGTTTCCTGTTTTAAAAGAAAAAAAACCCAAGTATTTCTTTAAAAAGCAGCAAATAGTAGATCCTATTTCTTTAATAAACTTTCCTGCTTTCATAATATATAAAGCTTTTTATGATTTTAAAGTGTAAACTAAGCATTAAAAATCATTTTGTTCAGAGACACAGATGTCTCTTAATAGTACTTTCTTTATCACCTAATCCCAGGAATTACTGACTTAAGTCAGAATCCTCTTTCCAACTTCATGTGATTATTCATTAGAGAGTTTTCATTTTAAGTTAATGAAAACAGCAAAAAAAAATTTTTTTTTTCAACCAAGGACCAAAATGAGTTACTTCAAGATTGGATTAGCAATCTCTTAAGAATACATTGTCCATATTAATGGAATATGCTTATTGAAATTAATTCATGATTCTCAATATATCAATACATAAAAGTAAAACCTAAAGAATCAAATACTTGATGGAAAAAAGTTTAGCTCATATGTGATCCTAATATCAAAGATGCCAGTGTTTGTTATTTAACAAATCCTGGAGAAAAGTTTGTAAATTAAATTGGCTGAATTTCCTGTATGTCCAGAAAATATCCTATTATGTTTGTTAACCCAATTAGAAAACTAATCCCAAATTATTTTTAAAATTAGGGAAGAGAAGGTTTAGAAAAGCGACTAGAATAAATGATTAGGATAAATAAAACTAGAGATTCTTGCTTCTGATTTGGAAAGCTAGCAACATCATCAGTCTTATGTAAAATATACAAGATTTGTTTCTTTTCAATCTCCCCAATCTCAAATTATGTTTCTGTTTTTTGGATTTTTCAAGATAAATAATAAATAAATGTTCCTCCATATCTCTTCTCTCTGCAACAATTAAAAGAAAAAAACATTTATCTTCCTTCTCCAAACTTTGTATTTTTAATGAGTTTGGATTTTATTTCCCAAGGAGGTTGCCTGGGGCTATATTGACTATCATAAACTGCTCTCAGAAATAGTCTTGCTTTGGTTGAGAAAGAAAACAAGGGGCGCCTGGGTGGCGCAGTCGGTTAAGCGTCCGACTTCAGCCAGGTCACGATCTCGCGGTCCGTGAGTTCGAGCCCCGCGTCGGGCTCTGGGCTGATGGCTCAGAGCCTGGAGCCTGTTTCCGATTCTGTGTCTCCCTCTCTCTCTGCCCCTCCCCCGTTCATGCTCTGTCTCTCTCTGTCCCAAAAATAAATAAACGTTGAAAAAAAAAAAATTTAAAAAAAAAAAAAAAAGAAAACAAAAGCAGTAAGATCTGATACTGAGAGAATATGACATTTTATTCCATTCTTAGGTACTTACTTTAGTAAAATGTAAGATAGTAGATATAACAGAATTACAAGACTGTCCTTATGTGATTTGGACAAGCTATGTAACCAACACTCAGAATTTTGTTTCTATGAAGAAATGGGCTCAGTGCACCCACCTCCAAACCATCAATAGGATGGACTTTCTATTACACACATACCCTAAAACAAAAACAAGCCCACTACTAACAAAAAAACCCAATTCAAATCATGAAGTTGTAAGTGAAACAAAATGATTCTATATAGTATGTTCAGTTGCATTTCAATTTCAATTGAGCTTCCGATAGTAACTGGCATGTCTTTCCTCCTTTTTTTGATTTCTTAGTGTGCATCCTTCTACTGTCCTTGTTCACCCTCTCCTGCCTCCTGGATGGCCAAAATACAACTGGGAGAGGGGGAATTAGCAAGACTAGGTTGCATACTCTTTCCTCTGACATCAAAGTTCTCTCATTTCCTTATTTCGAAAATAAGGCTTTCCCTTCCTTCCTGAGTTTCACCTCTGTGCTCTTACTCTCATTTCCTTCCACCCTCTTTCAAGAAGGCACTGTCTCAAATAATACTTCCTTACAGTCACTTTAATCGTTTCTACTCTATTGGCTCCTTTCTTTCTCAAGTCACATATGGATAGCCCTTTTGTGAAATCCTATGAAGAGGCCAGTTTCTCAAACAGCAGAGGGCATACCAATCCTGGGGGGAAGAGAAGACTAATGAGGCAAAATGTAATTTCTGCACACTGCTAAGAGATCTGATTCATGAGGTCTGGAAAAACCACTAAAAATGTTAGACCCACACAATAGGTTACCAGTGATTGTACATTAAGAATGAATTAGAATTGAATTAAAGTTTCTATCACATGTAACTTTTCTTGAGATAGGTATAATTTTGTCATATTATAAACACAACTGGTTTGTATGAGGAAAAGATTACTGAAAATGAAATCAACAGAGTCATCTAATCAAAGGTATTAATTACAAGTCTTTTGTGCACTGACACGTAAATGTGTGAGTTGGCAGCCCTATGATAACCTTAGGTACCTCAGGAACATGGGGAGTTTCCAACGATACCTGAAGAATAAGAACATCCATTAACATGAATAATATTAAAGGTAAATTCTTAATTGATTCTGTGGGAATAAAAAGTTTCTAAGATTCAGTGAAAATTCATAACTGACAAATCCTAAAGGCAAAGGGGATCACTAACAGTATAAAAGATAAGCTTTAAAAAAAGGGGGGGGGAAATGACTGGTCTGGCATTCCTTTCCTTGAAGTCTACCTGTGGGAATAACCACCTCTAGTTTAACCATCTAGAAACTCTAAACTGCATGATGAAAAAATAATCCTGGAATGTTTTGTTGAATTATAAAGGCTTATAAATAAACCATTTAAACCACTGTGTCCATTTGTGATTCTTCCTGAAATACTTACAATCTTAGTCCTTTTAAGTCCCTATTTGCTTTACTGACCTTTTCTTTACCCTCTGGGAAAACCAAACCAAAGCAAACATCTTTTACTTGACCCCCCAAATCTATGCTTTAGAGTTCACTCAGGCAGTCATTGTATTTCCCCTGCTTTCCATTCACTGTCATATTTACTGAAATTCTGATATACACTCAGACTTCTAGCATTATTCCATTGAAATGACACCAAAAGGTCAATTGCCTAATTGTTTAACCCAACTCTTACTATAATATTCACCTAGTTGTCTTTGCACAAGCTGATATTCACAGCCAAATCTTTGAAACCTTCCGTTTTCCACTGTGAAACCATGATATTCTTAGTTTTCTTCTAACTCTGGCAAGATTTCATTTTCCTTTTTGGCTCTTATTCCTCTTTCCAAAATGCAAATAATTCCCTAAGATTTCATACTTAGCCCTTGATTTTCATCTGCATGAAGGATCTGCTGGCATTCTTATGCTTGGCTTAGTTTTGCTGATCTCTATCTCGAACTCTGATGTCTCAGCCTTAGACCCACATTTCAGATTGTCTGCTGGACATTTCCATTCAAATGTCACCTCAAAATTCACTTTGGAACTGAACTCCTTGTCATCATCCTAGAAAATCAGCTTTTCTTCTTGAATTCTTATTTCTGTTAACAGCATCATCTCTTCTACTATTACAGGTTTAGATACTTTAATGAGTTTGTTTTTCTCCCCCAATCTCTCATATAAATCAGTCAGTGCATTTGGCTGATCCTTCCCTCAAAATGTTTCCAATATCTGTCCATTTTTCTCCTTTCCTAGAGCTAGCACCCAGTGTAAGTATCATGACTTTTAAATTCCTGACAAGAAGCTCCCCAATGTCTGGAGGCACAAACTCCTTACACAGTTACTCAGGAGAGCAAGGACCAGACTAGATTCTACATTGATCTCAGCTTTGATCACTTGAGTCCTTTCCTACAGATTCTGAGAAAGAGTTCCCCAAACTTGCTAGTTTATTCAAATACCACCAATCTTTCCAGGGGCAATTTAACTCCCATGTTTATCACTATGCCTTCCCAGAAAATTCTAGCCCAGTGTAAGCTCTTTCTTCCACTTAAATCACCTGTGAGTCTACTGTACACATCTATGATACCTGCTATTTTACTATTTAACTTTTCCCATGCATATATAGAAGACACTAAATGATCACTGACTAAAGAACGACCACTCTGACTTATAAATTCCTGAATTTCTAAAGATACTGTTTCTATATTTTGGTGAGCAACAGGAGAATAAAACCTAGTATGAGCATAATTAAAAAAAACAAACAAACCAGGTGCAGTCTATAAATTATTATTGAGGGTTATTTTCTAGAGACCCTACTAGTACTTATAAATAATCCCACACACCAAATGAACAGTGTTCTTTTTAAGGTACAACTTGCAGTGGGACTATTAATTTTTGGTGCACATTCCATATATTCATCAGTTTTCAGATACAATGACATTATCTAAGTACTGTGTCACTGGATTATACAGCATCATTGTATTGGGGGAGGGAGTTAGAATACACTTTCCAGTGCTTAGTACGGGACTTCTTCCTTAATTGTGTAATGGCTTTCCACCATGGGAAAAGGTAGTTCCTGAGAAGTGCTTTCCGAAACAGATATATCATTTTTTATTGTCTATTTTCTTATGCGTTATAGGGTTATCTTTAGTGAAATCTGTTTAATTTAAATGCTAATAATGGCAGTACACACAGTATTTTTTCACCATATTTCTCACAATATATCAGAAATTCTGAAGTCATTCAATATATGAAGCTTTTCAAGATGACCTTAGGAAAGCATTTTACTATCTTTAGGTCACTAGCTGGCATCACTGTCTAAAAGCTGCCTAACAGCTACAGGTATTATAGATGATAGTTCCAAATGGAAGCCTGGTGAAATGTAATTAACACAAAAGGAAATAAGATTTTAAAAAGTCCTGTTCGATATTTAAGTATAGGAGCTACAGCTTAAAGGCACCAGTTCGTAGAGCATGTGACTCTTCATCTCGGGGTTGTAAGTTCAAGCCCCATATTGGGTGGAGAGACTACTTTAAAACAATAAAATCTTAAAAAAAAAAAAAAAAAAAAAAAAAGCAAGCTTAGATACAGGGCAAATGTATTTACCAGATAAGAAATTTTCTGTCTTCTTTTTTTAAATATTTGTCTATTTTTGAGAGAGAGAGAGAGAGAGAGAGAAAACGCACACAGGCAGAGGAAGGGCAGAGAGAGACAGAGACACAGAATCCGAAGCAGGCTCCAGGCTCCAAGCTGTCAGCATGGAGCCCGATGCGCAGCTCGAACTCACAAACCACGAGATCGTGACCTGAGCCAAAGTTGGATGCTTAATCCACTGAACCACCAAGGTGCCCCCAGATAAGAAATTTTCAAGGGCAGTTTCCAAGTTTCTCTTGAATTTTTAAAAACTTATTCTAGAGTCCATGAGCTTGAAAGCTCAAGAAAAGAATTTACTTTTTCTGTGCCTCTTTAATGTTTTAGGCTGCATACTCTCTTTCCTGGTAGAGTGGAGGTAAAGATCCATGTGGGGAGGAAATCCTAAGAATAAATAAAGGGATTCTTCTCTCTTCTTGGCCAAGAATACAGTTACATTCACCTGACCTCAATAAGGGAAAATAGAATTTTATTGCACAGTAGTTAGATGTTCTAGGAAATATATTCCTGAAGAGTACATGGAAAACAGAGAAGAATAAGATGCATTAAAAAAAAAAGAAAGAGGGGCACCTGGGTGGCTCAGTTGGTTAAGCATCCGACTTTGGCTCAGGTCATGATCTTGTGGTTCATGAGTTCAAGCCCTGTGTCAGGCTCTGTGCTGTCAGCTCAGAGCCTGGAGCCTGCTTCGGATTCTGTGTCTCCCTCTCTTTCTGTCCCCCAACTCCACTCAGGCTCTGTTTCTCTCTCTCTCTCAAAAATAAACAAACGTTAAAAAAAAAAAAAAGAAAAGGAAAAGGGATACCTGGCTGGCTCAGTCGGTAGAGCATGGGACTCTTGATTTCAGGGTTGTGAGTTCAAGCCCCATGTTGGGCACAGAGATTACTTAAAAACGGGGGGGGGGGGGATATCCTAACAATATCTGGTGATATATGTTTGATAAAATAGTTTAAAAAGAAATGCAACATTAAAGATGGCACTAATATAAAGGACTTGTTTATCCTCACCTTTTTGGACCTCCAACAACGGCAGTACACAGCTTTATCTCCCAAATCCTCCATGTCAAAAGCATGTACTATCTTGGGGTTGTCTTTCTGGATGTGAAGGTTTACCATAGATTTGTTGCGATGATCTTTAACATAAAATCTTTTGTAAGCTAGATAACCAATCGCAGCTGTACCAGCAGCAATAGTAACTGCTGCGATCCATTCAACTAGAGTAAGGAAGGAAAACAGGAATAATTATCAAAACCAAAATATATGCTAATAATGTGTATTTTTACTAACATGAATATTCAGGAAATCCAGTTTTTGAGTTAAGCATCCCAATAATCAAAGGTTTTTACTGTTAACAAAATGATCACAACACATTGGTGTAATAGTTCTTGTTAAGACTTCCCAGCCTTTACTGAGGTAATTGTGTATTTTCTATTGAATGCTGATGGCTAAATCAAGGTAGAAGGAAACTTAAAAATTATTTTATAGATGGACAAGGAAAAACCATGCTTAATAATTTTTAAAGTGCTCATAAATAGATTTAAAATACACGTAAGCCTGTAGATACCTATTGCTTAAAAACAGACAAACCCTGATACATTAAAAAATTCAGATGACGGGGTGCCTGGGTGGCTCAGTGGTTGAGTGTGCGACTTCAGCTCAGGTCATGGTCTTGCAGTTCGTGAGTTCGAGCCCCGCGTCGGGCTCTGTGCTAACAACGGCTCAGAGCCTGGAGCCTGCTTCAGATTCTATCTCTCTCTCTCTCTCTCCACCTCCCCTGCTCATGCTCTGCCTCTCTCTGTTTCTCAAAATAAATGTTAAAAAAAAAATTCAGATTACAAAGACTCCCCTCCCCCCAAAAATCAGGAGGTGATTATGTTAATAAAATGACTCATCAGAGTTCATTTAAATAGCAGGTCCTTTAGTGATTTTAAAATGTAAAATAGGGGTGCCTGGGTGGCTCAGTCAGTTAAGTATCTGACTTCTGCTCAGGTCATGATCTCCTGGTCTGTGAGTTCCAGCCCTGTACTGGGCTCTGTGCTGATGGCTCAGAGCCTGGAGCCGCTTCAGATTCTGTGTCTCCCTTTCTCTCTGCCCCTCCCCCCTCACTCTCTGTCTCTCTCTCTCTCAAAAATAAAATAAACATCATAAAAAATTTTTTAATGTAAAACAGAACTGGTATCTGAAGGAAAAAAAGGACAAATGAAACAAAACATAACTGGTATCTGAAGAAAAAACAAATAAAGGACAAATAAAACAAAACCACCCCTTAACACTAAACATTCAAAGAAATATATCCAGTAGGATTCTGGGCTTCAAAGTCATTCAAAAGTGTTTGTTTTTAAATTTCAAAGTGCTTTCTCATTAGAATAAAAATCAGAATATATTAATTTCATATAAAAGATGAATATAATTAGTCTCTAATTACACAGAATATAATATTCTCACTTAATATATTCTAAATTTCCATTATCCACCAGTGTATGAGGATTTGAATTCTCTACAAACTTCATTTTAAATTTAATGACATTTTTCTACTCAATTATTTGCTTGACTAACAGGCCATGTTTTCATGTTGCCTTCAAGGAGCCCTTAGAAACCCAAGCACTTAACTACCCCAATTCCACAGAACGCTGGAGAGAAGAAAGCTCTGCATAGTCTGGTTAGCCTCAGCCTCAGAGGAGAGTTGTCTATTCCCAGCATGGAGTGGACTGCAAGGAAGAAGTTGAACAGGGGTCAAGGTAAACACACTGGACTGCTTCCCAGCACTTCCTGAGTCAGATCTTCACAGTATCTCAAATAAATTCCCAAACTATCGAATAAAGCCCTAGAGAGATAAGTACAAAAAACATATTCCAAGGCCAAATAAAAACATATAATGAATAATTAACTGTATGGCTTACTTGCACTAGAGTCAAATTTCTTATTGCACTAAATGATTAATCACCATTCCTAATAGTGCCCTACATTAAATTGGAGCAAGCTCATTCTTACAAAACTGTAATGGGAAGGAACAACCATTCTCACACTTAGTTCCTTTTAGCTTGGTGCTCTCTTTTACCTTATTTAACAATTTATTTTTTATCAAATGTTTGCACGTTCCTTGGATTCTATTTTCAACCATAGTATTTTTCTTTACATTAATAGTTTATTTTCTTCCTACATCATTTTCATTCTTCCTTGCTGAAATCCCCTAAGATAAACAAACGTGATGTCCTTCCCAGGTGCTGCGTGACTGAGAAAACAAGTTAGTAAGTTATTTGACAGCTTCAAACCTTTGGACTCATTGAAGAATGTTTTTGACTACACAATTTTTGTAGATTGGTCTTGAATTTTAGTGCTGCTTCATGATATTACCCTGCAGCAATTCCAAGCAGGGCTCAAACTTTGCTCTGATTTCTAGCCTGGTTCATGATCTTCCTTTTTGATGTATTATTTACCATGGAACTCTCTTGAGAAAGTATTCTCTATGTCAGGAGCTGTAGCAATGCACTTCTAAGCTAATGGAAAGTCACTCTGAACAGCTAATGTACCTATCACAAAATGGGGTAAAATATTCCTTTGCTTGGTATATGCTCAATTATGTTGGCTAAATTTTATCACTAGTATAAACTTAAAAGGAGGAAATATCCCAAAAGAATAAAATAACACAACTCCCTAGATACTGTTGATCTTAGTTACACCTTACTTTTTAGGTGAATTATGAAGTAATCACTAACGATTTATTTTAATGGTGCCTACATATTACAAAAAGGCCTGAGATCCAAGGAACAACTAAAATTGGTTAAGATTAATTTGTCTCGACATAAAGAGGGAGTCCTATAGGAATTTCTGTCTGAAGCTAATGATAGGTTAAAAGAATCTTTAACCATGAAAACATTCTTGTAGTCTCTTTCCTCTGAATCCAATATTAGCCACTGAATCCATATGGTGACTTTTCTTTTAAAACTTTACCTCCCTGGAATTTTTGACAGTGGAATAAATGACAGAATAACTGACACAGAAAAGAGGCAATAGAAAATGAAAGAAATGGGAACTGACTCTAGATATTACTGAAAAGTAGCTGCCCCATGGGGAATCAAAACATGCACTGTAACCGTACCCCTTAACAAGGGTCACTTTTGACCCTATATAAATGTCACAGTACCATGTGTGCTAGGAAAATGGCTTTGCATTTGCTCCAATTGATTTTTCAGAATCATAGAGCCAGATAAATTCTTAAGAATTTCCCTTTCCCCTCTTCACAAATCCTAATTCTCTAATTTGTCTCATTAGAGACAAATGGAAAAGTTTCCAGAATAAGAAATTTGTTTTATCATTTCCTTATTGCAGCCTGAATCAGTTTTTTTTTTTTCTGGCAAAAAGCTGTGGATGCCACTGGCAACCCTAGAGAAAAGAAGGAAAAGGAAACAATGTAGAGATAGTCAAGAATGACAATGGATTTAAAAGTCAATAATTAGAATAGAGAAAGAATTGAAAACCCAAGATAGTAAACAAATAAAAACAATAAAACCGAAGTGATACTTAGTTCTTGGTAGCAGATATCTTCTATTAAGAATAAACACAATCTCAGAGGCAAAAAGAGATTTTACCAAGACTCAATTTTTAAAGACATTTCAGTTGGCACCTCTCAGACACTCTTTATCTTGAGCACTACTTCTGCCTTGTCAGATTTTATCCTCACTTCCCTTCTCTATAGATAGCTCTCTACAGGTAACAGTATTTCTACACTTATATCAAACTCCACTCTGCCCAATTTTGCTTAACAGTGCTTTCTATGTACACAAAGAAATACAACTGATAAGCCAATATAAAGAACAAAATGCAGAAAATACCTTTCTAAATAATCCCTCCCATTCTTACTCTTCCCTTGGTTTACTACTGTATAACCCTGGTTTGTATAATATAATATTGGTTTTCTCTCAGCATTATTCAGAGATTGAGAAAACATAAACTTGTCTCCAAATCCCTTGTTTATAACCCATTCCTCAGCTTTTCTCTACTGTGGGAATAATTTTGCTTTAACTTAGAAATCTCACCCTTTCTGTTCCTTTAACCTCTTTTCTGTCCAAAATGGTCCTCTCTTGCCCAGTGTCAACTGCCACAGAATCAGAATGTTCTTTTCTTCTCAGGAGAGGGGAAGGGGAGCTGTGTTTAAATCTTTGCCTCCCTAGGTCTCTTCCCCAGATTGGTAGGGTGTGCCTGGTAATGTTTTTTTCTCAGGCCTGGCACACAGGTGGTGTTCAATGTTAGCTGGGTAAAAAAAAATAATAGATTACTAATTTGAATTTGCAACTCCATCTGTCCATCTTACCATCACATTGCTCTTATACCAAATGACTTATCTTTGACCTCATCTTAACTACTGTATCAAAGTGTGGGATTTAAACATTTCAGATTAAATATAAACCTTTATTATGGAATATTTCATTTTTTTTTCAACGTTTTTTATTTATTTTTGGGACAGAGAGAGACAGAGCATGAACGGGGGAGGGGCAGAGAGAGAGGGAGACACAGAATCGGAAACAGGCTCCAGGCTCTGAGCCATCAGCCCAGAGCCCGACGCGGGGCTCAAACCCACGGACCGTGAGATCGTGACCTGGCTGAAGTCGGACGCTTAACCGACTGCGCCACCCAGGCGCCCCTGGAATATTTCAGACATATATACAGGGATTACTATAATGAACTCCTATGTACCCTCACCCAGCTCCACCAAGTATCAACTCACTACCAATCCTATTACATCTATAGACCCCAACAACCCCAATATTTGTTTACTGTTTATAACCTGAAGGAGCAGATTCAATGAGTTTTGGAGGTATCAAGGAGCAAGACATTTAGTAAACTTCCTAAAAGTCATATACTGGGTATGAGGAGGAGTCACTAGACTGGGGACTCCATAGTAGTGACTATAACAAACTAGTATCTGGTATCAAATAAAAAATAAGTTCGGTATACGTATGTTGATTATGCCTCAATAAGGGGAAAAAAAAAGGCTGGTATCATTCACCAAATGGGTATTAAGAATCATCTCACTGCATGGGATCTTAGGATTTTAATTCCACTTATCTTCACTGCCTCTCCCAGATTCATGTCCTGGCCTGATCCCCATTAATTTTATTTATAACCCACCACCCATTATTTTTCTTCTGAATATAAAGGAGAATTCTGCATGCATAGACACATCCTTTTATTTTTTATTTAACATATACTTAAAAACAGCTTACCTCTGCTAAATACTTTTCTAAGCCCTTTATAATTATTAACCTATTTAGTTGAAAACAAGTATCTTAATTCATCTTCCCCAAACTCAAAAATGCAGATTTTAGTGTGGTTTAAAAATTCAGAAAAAAATGAAATCTAAACATTACAAGGTGGATTCCTAAGACATTATCTGTCCCTACCTTGCCACATTACTATACTACATTTGAGGAAGTAAGAAGGTGCTGGTTAAAGAGTTTTACAAAGGTTTTGTGTCTTTTGGCAGTCCTCCTAACAGCCTTCATGTTTTTAGGTGAAATAAAAAGTAGTTACTTCTAACAAAGTTGAGTACTTCAAGTTTAAGCTGATCACCCTCTTCACCAAGCAATTTCCTGTACCTTAGAGAAGGGCAAGTTAATGGGAAAGTCACCTTTGGATTCCCCTATGGTTAGATTTAAAAAAAGCAACCACATGTGCTCGCTTCAGCAGCACATATACTAAAAAAAGCAACCACAAACTTGTCTTGATTCCAAGAAAGATTAGCCTGCAGATAGTGTTAATAAGTCCTAGAGTTCACCTACTTCACATTTCAATAGTATGCTATCTCAATGGTTTAGTGCCCATTTACACCAAATGACTCCACATTTTAAAAACCCATGTTGGAACCTTCCAGCCTATATCACGTAAGTGCAAACTGTCTTCCTATAGAATGATCAGTGGCTTAAGTCACACGAGTATCTTATTTTACACAACAGTCTTATTCCTGAGAAAATACAGGTTTGGGTTTTTTTTTTTTTTTAACTTTTTTTTTTTTTTCAACGTTTATTTATTTTTGGGACAGAGAGAGACAGAGCATGAACGGGGGAGGGGCAGAGAGAGAGGGAGACACAGAATCGGAAACAGGCTCCAGGCTCCGAGCCATCAGCCCAGAGCCTGACGCGGGGCTCGAACTCACGGACCGCGAGATCGTGACCTGGCTGAAGTCGGATGCTTAACCGACTGCGCCACCCAGGCGCCCCCAGGTTTGGGTTTTTTTTAAATCAAAAACAAAAATCCCTATTTTAAATGCACCAAGGTGCCTCTATTTAACGGACTCTCAAGATGAGCATCCTTTGAAACAATTTTTGCAAATAATCACCTCCTACATACTTCATTAGTAACTTAAAAATGTCATGGGTTATCCACTTAACTCTGCCAGGTTGCCAGGTAACTTTTGGCAACAGAAGTGGAATTCTCCAACTTAAAGAGTGGATTACAAAATTAGGTCTCAAGTTAACAAGGAGCCTTTACAGAACCTGGCATTGACTCTAGATGCTCAATATTTACTAAATGAATCAATAGGGCTCTTTTAAATTAACTTCTGGACAATCTCTTTACCTTTACTTAACTACTGTTACAGACAACCAAACTATGAGACATGGCATTTTATACCTGGGCAGAGAGATCGCGTGTATCACGTAGCTGGTGCACACAGTATTACATTAACAGTTATACCACCACCAAGGATTATTACAATGTGAAGGTCTACATTAATCGACTGCTAGAAAAGTCTCTTAATTTTAATTGGACCTATGTTTCCAAAGCTAGACTAGCACAAGGAAAGCATGGCTGAGAAAGCTGAGAGCTCAAAGAACTCCGTTTTCAATCCTCTCTCCTGGACTACTGCTGATGTTGAGTGCCAGATGCCAGAGGGCTATAATTACAAAAACAAAAAAACTGGGAAAACTGAACTCGGATTGGTTTTCTCTCCTTAAAAAAAAAAAAGAAATATGCAAAACTAGGATGTGATTACTCAAACATTGCTTCAGGCTTGCAGGAAATCGACAGTCTGACGGTGATTTAAACCTGAGAAGGGGGAACCGATTTTTTTTTTTTTTAACCTTTCCTCTTTTCCAGGCCCTGTGACTTAACACAGAAGTGTCTCATGGGAGAACAAGAAAAAAAAAGCTAGCGGCGGGACCATTAGGTTTTAGGGTTTGGCTAGTTTAGGAATACTTGGTCCAGACAGGTAGATGCCTCCGTGGCCCCCATGCCTAGAGAGATAACCAATCCTTACCCTGACATCGCCCCCTTTCCCGGTCTTGCCCAGGAAGCTCGCAGGCCCGCCCAGCCCTTGCCCTTCTACATCTCAAGGTTACAGGACTCGCGGGCTCGCATGGCAGCGGTAACAGCCCAGACAGGAGTTGAGGAAGCTGCAATCGGTGCGCAGGCCTCCAGCCTCACCCGCTCCCAGGTCCCACTTCACCTCGTACGCTGGAAGACAGACTCATGGCGCCGTCGCTTGCAAGGCGTATGCACAGGACACTAAGCGCAAACAGGCTCCCACGGAGGGCAGGAGTCAAGGTGCGAGAGACGTCCTGAGTGCACCAACTCCAGGCCGCTACGGCGCAGGCGCCGCGGCTGGCCGTAAGCACGTGTGTATTGCCACCCTGGCTGATGATGAGCATGCGCGGAGCTGTGTCCCGGCCTTAAAGAAGTCTTGAGTCGGGATTTTGACAGCCCCAATACTGGGGAGCGGGAAGAGACTTAGAGAGGTAGCAACTGAGTGTGCGCAACACTAAGGGGCGGAGTCCTGGAGCCTGGGGGCAGGGCTTTGAGAATAGACAAGCTAGGCCAGACTTTTAGTCTCTTCCAGGTGTGCGGGTTTCTCTGGGCAAAGGACAGGTGCTGTAATAACACTTGCCATAATCAGGTATCTAAGATCTTATCCACAGTTTTCTTGCTCAGTTCTGCACCTGCAAGACCGGGTCCAGTCTTCGTAGAAAATGCCAGTAGCAGACACACAGGTATCAATTGCGGAGTGCTATTTCAAAACCTCACTCCTGGCGTGCATCACTTTCTAATGCTTTTGAGTCAGTTATCTCTGGGAACCTTGGAACCTGAGCTAAGGGTTGGGGGGGGGGGAGCGGCTTATTTCTACAGAAAAATGTACTGCCCCCTTCCCCCAAGATTATTCTCTATCTTCTACAGTCTGAAATTAGTGTCGGTTAAAAAATATTTTTTATAAAAGCAGTTTAGGGGGGTTGGAATTGACTCGATGTTTTGGAGATACGTTTTTAAAGAAGCTGCCTGTTTATAACTCCTATTGTCTCTATGCAGGGTGGGAGTTGGAGGGAGCTGATTGTAGCCTCCGAAGCCATACTTGGCACAACTACTACCTCTCAACTCTCAACACTTGACTGATTGCTCTTCATCATTGGGAGCTTCTGGCGTCTTGAGCTGGACCCCAATAAGCGCTGAAACTCCCACTGAATGAATGAAGGTACAACAGCTCCGCTGGCATTGTAACGCCAGCTGAGGAGTGGGTGTGAGAAAGACCTGGAACGCGCTCGCCCCACCCGGTATCCATCAGCTCTCCGGGGCGGCGCCGAGCTCCCGCCCCGCTGCGGGGGGTCCCGTCGGGCAGCCTCTGGGCATGCTCAGTAGCAGCGGCAGCCGCGGGTCGCGCAGTCGGAAGCTCGCGGCTGCGGCGGCTGTGCAGGCGGCGCTGACGCGCGCGGCAGCTGAGGGGACTGGAGGACGGCGGGAGGGGGCGGGAGCGCGGGAGGTGGGGCCGCCGTCGCCGTCAGGGCCCCTGGGAGCGCGGGGCGCCGCCGCCACCTCTCCTCGTCTCGGTTCCGTCTCCAGGGCTGCGGCGGTAACTGTGGCCGCAGCTGCAGAGCAGCGGGAGTCAGGAGCTGCGCTCCGCCGAGAGTTGGGCAGGGGAGCGCCTGCGCCTCCGCGGCGTCATGGGCCCCCTTCCTGGGCCTCAACGGGCACCAGCCGCGGGAACCCCCGGGCCTCCTCGCGGCCAAGCCTGAGCGACCCCCGGGTTCTCCGGCTCCCCCTCCCTCCGCCCTATTTTTTTCCTGCTCTCGCTGCAGCTACAGCTTCGGCTCTGTGTTATGGCAACGGAGCCGCCATCCCCCCTCCGACTCGAGGCTCCTGGCCCCCCAGAAATGCGGACCCCACCCGTGAGCGAGCCCCCCCCCGAGGGCATCCCGAAGCCGGCAGGCGGCAGGCTCCGCTTCCTCAATGGTTGCGTGCCCCTCTCGCATCAGGTGGCCGGGCACATGTACGGAAAGGACAAAGTGGGTAAGTGTGGGTAGCACGGGGCTCGCCGCTCCCCTTCCGCCTCCGCGAACCCCTAGCCGGCAGAGGCAGCTTGGCGCTCACCGGCAGGGCTGGACTCCCTGCGGTCTGGGCGATCAACTACCCCACCCCCCCGCCGGCTTCTTCCGCTGTCACCCAGAGCTCTCCTCGCGACCCTTGCAGCAAGGGCTCGAAAGGGGGGCGATTTCTAGGGTTGGGGGCGTCAGGCTAGCGGCAGGAGGTGGCGGGGAGAGGAGTGCCTGGTCTCTTCAGGAGGGTGGATGTTGGTTGGAGACGGCGTTGTTAGTGGGAAAAAAAAAAAAAAAAGGAACTTCATTTTCACTGGACGGGGAAGTAGATTCTCCCCTGCGCACAAGGTCTGTTTATTATAGGCGGGTAGCTATTGCACAAGAAAAGGAATGAAATGCAGATGATGCTAATCTGGTGCTTCTCTTTGTGCAGCTGCGTAGCTGGAGGGAAAGAAAAACAGGGTTTATTTCATTGATTCATTGAGGGCAAGAAAAAATATATGACTTATTTCATTAATTGATTGATTGACTGACTGACTGTTTGGGAACGCTTGTCTTGACTTACCCAGGATCTTTCTCCCTGCCCCGCTGAGAGGTTTTTCTGCTATCCCCTGGTTCTCAGGAGGCGTGGTTCCGGTAGTGCAGAAACTCGAATTCAGGGTAGGAAATAAACCCTGCTGTAGTACTAGAATGGTACACAGTTATAGACATTCAGTTATTCTCGATTATCTTTTTAAGACTATGTCATGGCCTGTGTAACGCATTTTGTGAGCCTACCACATTCGAAGTACAATACAGGACCTATCATAGTTTATTCTCTTGGTGATGTAAAAGTTCAATTTAGGAACCATAATTCACCTAGCTTACTCACACTGGTACTCTGTGCCATGATTACTTGGGGAATCTGATATATGAGAATGTGAGTAGTGGGGGTCTTAGACTTGGAAACCACTAGATACTTTGGTTTATGCTAGTAAAATGATTCGGGTTTAGGCTGGTAAGATAATACTGACCTTTTTAGATGAGATAACTGAGACCAACCCTGGTTATGTGACAAGCCTGAAGGCACACAAGCTACCGTGTGTTAGAATTGGGAAGCCAAGGGTCCTGCCTCAGCACTGTATTTTTCCACTGTGTATTGTTCTTACAGATTAACAACTCAACAAGGGTATTTGAAAATGGATGAGTACTCTTTTGAATGTATGTATGTTATTTCTCAAAGAGCAACATTTCTTCCTGCTTTTATCTTTACCTAACCTTTCTTTTCTCTTGTAGAAAGTTAAGCATTAATGATCATATCCTGTAGATTGCATGCCTTTCTCCCCCCTGAATTGTGCGTTCCTTGAAGTTAGAGACCAAATATGTTTATCCTCATAGTCTTGTATTAGAGATTAAATTGAGAAATGTTGAGGGGTGACTGGGTGGCTCAGTCTGTTTGAGCATCTCTTGGTTTCTGCTCAGGGCATGATCCCAGGGCGGTGGGATGAGGCCAGTGTTGGACTCTTTGCTGAGTGAGGAGCCTGCTTAAGATTTTCTCTCTCCCTCTCCCCTCCCCTCCCCTCCCTTTTCCTCTCTCTCTAAGATAAAATATAAAAAAATAAAAATAAAATAAGACTTTAAAAAGAATTGGGAAATGTTGAAAGGGTGAAAAATGACAGGTTTTTTTTTTAGTACACACAGGTAAGGAAACAAATACAGTTCTCAAGATGCTTAGCCTAAATGGAAGGAAACAATGCATTCTTGTGTGTGTCTCTTCTGGTAATGAGAGTTTGAGAGTAATTATGGAATTAGTGTTAATAGGTTTATATTGCATACTTATTGATTTATTTTAATGAATTGTAATGATAATATTCCTAATAATATTTTAGAAGCTGAAAAAAATAATTGTTTCCCTAAGGGTCCCTAGAGATCGGCTCATGTGCAACAGAGTATATGGATAAACAAAAAATCCCAACATAAACACAGTCTCAATGGTGATTGTCATTTGAGATTGTAACCATTGCTTATCAAAGTATGTAATAGTGAGCCTGTTGCCTGTTCACTAATTACAAATGTACTCTAAATGTGACTTTAAGCCACCTTTCAAAACAGTGGCTGAGAGAGTTAATTTGTCACCCAAATTACCTAATTAAAGTAGTTGAGATTCTAAATAGTTGTTAATTTTATTTATTGTTGCATTCAATGTAAAATAAGCTTTTTTTTTTCAATTTTGTAAGGTTCTCTTGACGAGGGGTAGCTTCAAACATACTGTACTAACAACCTAATAAATATTTTGTTGTATTTAATTGTCAATTATGTACACAACCTAACATATATTGTTAGTGGAAGGACACCTGAGGATGATAATCTTCCCTGTTCATAAAATGAATAACAAGATAGTCAGTAATTCAAAGTTCAAGAGTGTCTCTCTACTATCATAAATCACTTATAGTTGTAAAGTACGTTGTGTAGATCATACTTCAGTTTGGATGTCAACTGAAATTCTCAGAATAAACTTTCTTAAAGACATTGTGTGGATATTTGTTTTGCTTTTTAAAATTTTTGTTACTGTCATTAAGTAAAGGTTTATCAGTTTAGGATTGATAAACCTATTTCCAAAAAGGAGTTGTTGGCTTTGTTAAATTAAAAATTAAGAACATGGAACCAATTGCACAAAGGCACTTGAACACAAAAATAGATTTTATTACAGTTGAGTAATAAGAATGTGTTATAGTTTTGTTATCAGTTTTTTTTATATTTTTCGATGAAATAAGATTTCATGAATCATATTTCATTGAAGAACATTTCAGTCATTTCTAACAATACAAAGTTGTGTGTGTATGTGTGTGTGTGTGTGTGTGTGTGTGTGTGTGTGTGTGTGTTTTAATTGTTAAAGTAGTACATGATCTTTTCGGAAAAAAATTCAAACAACATAATTGTACCCTTTCTCCTCCTCTCCATCTTCCAGAGGTAGTCACTGGTAACTATTCCTCCTATATCCTTTGAGGTTTTTGTTTCTGGGCACATACATAAGAACATTAATACAACTCTGATTTTTTGTACGAAAACATGTATCAGCAACTTTTTGTTTTCATTCTGTATTATGTAGTATATCCATATTTTTATACTTATAATACACTTCATTCTTTTAAAATACACTTCATTATATGCTTATATATAATATACTTCATTCTTTTAGAAAACTATTGTGTTCTGCAGTATATCATAATTTAACTATTCCTCTAGTGGTGGATTTTTATATTTTCACTATATTTTTGCTATTACAAATAATGTGTTAAGCATTTTGTACATTATAGTATAGTGTATGTTACACATCGTGCAACATTTTCTATAGGGAGGTTCCACAAAAGCGTAAATGCGATCAATTTAAACTCCCAGAGCTCACCAAAGTTAGCATGAAATCTTCATTTTGTTTTGACATATAACATGTACCATTAATTTCTTTCAAAGGTCCTTAAACTTTCAAACAAATATTTGAAATCTGGTATTTGTTTCTTGATCAACTAAGGATATAGAAATGAGGTAGTCTATAGGTAAAAGAAGAATTTAAAGTGATGTTATTTATTTTGGTTTATGGTCTGTTTTATTAGATATGCTCTGAAACTAATTGACTTAAAATACTTTCAGACTTACAGAAAAGTTGCAAGAACAATACAGAGAACTTAACATTTTGTGGAATTTCTCTCTTTATGCCCATTATTTTGGGGAACTATTTGAGAATAGGTTGCATATATCTTGCCCCTTTTACACAGCAGTACTTCAGTGTGTATTTTCTTTATTTTTGTTTTTTGTTTTTATTTATTTCTTTTTTTAAATTTTATTTAAATCCAAGCTAGTTAACATATAGTGTGGTAATGGTTTCAGGAGTAGAATTTAGTTATTCATCGCTTACATAGAACACCAGTGCTCATCCCAGTAAGTGTCCTCCTTAATGCCCATCACTCGTTTAGCCCATCTCTCCACCTAACACCCATCCAGCAACCCTCAGTTTGTTCTCTGTATTTAAGTCTCTTGTGGCTCTCTCTGTTTTTATCTTGTTTTTATTTCCCTTCCCCTATGTTCATCTGTTTTGTTTCTTAAATGCCACATATGAGTGAAATCCTATGTTTATCTTTCTCCGACTGATCTATTTAGCTTTGCATAATACACTGTAGTTCCATCCATGCTTTTGCAAATGGCAAGATTTCATTCTTTTTGATCACTGAGTAATATTCCATTGTATGTAGATACCACATCTTTATCCATTCGTCAGTTGATGGACACTTGGGCTCTTTCCATAATGTGGCTATTGTTGATGGTGATGCTACAAACATTGGGATGCATGTGCCCCTTTGAATCAGTATTTTTGTATCCTTTGGATAACAGTGTGTGTTTTCTAGGAGTATACTTCAGTGTGTATTTCTGTAACCATAGCATGTTTATCAAATATGGGAAATTTAACAGTGATACAGCGTTTTATCTAATTTGTTATCTGTAGTCCGTAATCTAATTTTGGCAACTGTTCCAATGCCTTTTATCACATCTATCGTATTTGTTTTTCTCAGTCCAGGATTTAGTCCAAGATCATTTATTGCATTTAGTTGTCCTGTCTCTTAGACTCCTTTAATTTATAACAATTCCTCAGCCTTTGTCTTTTATGACATTGTCATTCTTTGTGAGTACAGGCTAGTTATTTTATGAAATGTTCTTTAATTTGAATTTCTGATGGGTTGTCAGGATGAGATTCAGGTGATGCATTTCTGATTTGAACATTATACAAGTGTGTTCTCCTTAAGGTATCACATCTGGGGGCTCATAGTGTGCATCTGCCCATTATTAGTAATGTTAATTTTGATCATCCTGTCCAGTTGTGGTCTGGCTTCTCCAGTATGGTTAATATTTTTCCCTTTGCAACTAATAAGCTGTTTGTGAAGAGACACTTTGAGATCATGATATATCCAGATCTTCATCATATTCTAGCCCTAGATTTGGCATTTATGGATGATTCTTGCCTGAAGCAATCTTTACTCTGAGAGTTGAAAAATTGTGGTTTTTTTTCTTCCCAATTCTATCACTCCTATTTTTTTTTTTTAATTTTTTTTTTCAACGTTTATTTATTTTTGGGACAGAGAGAGACAGAGCATGAACGGGGGAGGGGCAGAGAGAGAGGGAGACACAGAATCGGAAACAGGCTCCAGGCTCTGAGCCATCAGCCCAGAGCCCGATGCGGGGCTCGAACTCACGGACCGCGAGATCGTGACCTGGCTGAAGTCGGACGCTTAACCGACTGCGCCACCCAGGCGCCCCCTATCACTCCTATTTTAACAGCAGTCTGAGAAATAGCCCTCCCTTTACTCCTATATATGTATGTCCTTTTTTTTTCTAAGTTTATTTACTATCTTGAGAGAGAGGGCTCACGTGGAAGGAATTGGGGGTGCAGGGAGAAAGAGGGAGAGAGAGAATCCCAACCAAGCAGGCTCTGTGCTCTGAGTGCAAAGCCCAGCATAGGTCTGGATTTCATGAACTGTGAAATCATGACCTGAGCTGAAATCAAGCGTTGGACACTTAACCGACTGAGCCACCCAGGTTCCCCTGTCATTTATACTGTCAGTTTGGACCCATGGATTCTTATTTTATAAAGTGTCATGACCCTTTATAGAACGTATTTATTTTGCTGTTCAAATTGTTCCATATTTGGTTAGTGGGAGCACTTCCTTTCTTTATGTCACAAGTTATTTTAGACTCATCTCCTACTTTTCCCTTCCCAGTTCTAGAACTAGCAATTTCTCTTAGGGGCCCTGGTTCATTTTCAGTGGGAAATTGTATTTGGAAACCAAGATCTGGGTGCCATTGGAGTGTTACTGCTTCCTGGCCTTTTCAGTAAACGTAACTGAAAAGAATGTGTAAATATTTTAGAAATTCTAATTTCCTACTAATACTTCCGATGTCATTCCAACTTCACAGAGTTCTTCCTTTTCCTTTCCTTTCCTTTCCTTTCCTTTCCTTTCCTTTCCTTTCCTTTCCTTTCCTTTCCTTTCCTTTCCTTTCCTTATTCTAAATTTATATTTCCCATCTTCCTCAGTGAGAACTCTGGCTCCCAACATTGTTAATGTTTTTTGTGGGTTTTTTGGGTTTTCCTGTTGTTGTTGTTCTTTTGCTTGATCCTATAATTTTCAGAATTTCTATACACACCCTACTGTAGAAAACAAACCTAGAATAAAGAATTCAAAATGAAGTTCCCTTTTACCAAGGGTGTGTGGTTGGAAACTCTGTAAAAGTTTTTTGGATTAGGGTTTTGTTGTTTTTGTTTTGTTTTGTTTTTTGGTTATTTTTACCCCTTCTTTAAGGTAATATTATTTATTTGAAATACAGTTGGATTTATTTGTTTCTGTTTAAATTCAGTTCCTTCCCTTCATTTTTTATTTAGTTATGTATTTTTGAATGCTTGTAAAATGAACATGCTTTCAAAAGGTTTACAGAAAGGTCTATCAGAAGTGTCACTCCAGGGGAGCCTGAGTGGCTCAGTCAGTTAAGTGGCTGACTCTTGATTTTGGCTCAGGTCATGATTTCCCAGTTTGTGAGTTCAAACCCCACATTGGGGTCTGCACTCGCAGTGAGGACTGGTTCTGATCCTCTGTCTCCCTATCACTGCCCCTCTTCCACTTGCTAGCATGTACACACACACACACACTCTCTCTCTCTCTCTCAAAAATAAATATAAATGTTCAAAAAAATTTTTTAAAAACAGTGTCACTCCATTCTCTGTCACTCCACCCATTTCTTAGCATCCCTTGTAGGTATAATGTCATTGTTTTCTGATTTATCCTTTCTAAGTTACTTGTTGCAAAAATAAGCAGATATGTATAAATTTTCACATTTTTCTTTCTGACACAAAAAGTAGTATGCTATATATACTGTTTTGCACTTCACATTTTAAACTTAGTATGTCTTAGAAATCAGTAGTATCAGTTCATAGAGTGCTTCCTCATCCACTTTTACATCTCTGCTGTACTCCATTGTGCATATACCCCAGTTTTTTCAATCAGGTTTCCTGGATTTGTTTTTGGACTTTTATTTATTTTCATTGATTTATTTGTTTATCCTAGCAGTAATATCTCATTGTCTTAATTCAGTGAGGTATTGAATCTTGATTACATCCCGTTTTCTTTTTCAAGATTGTCTTGACAGTTTCTGGTCCTTTGCATTTCCATATAAAATTTAAATCAACTTGTCATTTTTCCCGAGAAAAGGTAAGGTTTTATGTCTGCTTTGAGTCTGTAGGTTGCTTGGGTGAAAATTGGTTTCTTTATAATACTGAGTCTTCAATACGTGAATATGGTATATCTCCATTTATTTAGGCCTTCTTAAATTTCTCTTAGTCATAGTTTTCAGTGTAGAGATCTTACACAGCATTCATTAGATTTTCCCTAAGTATTTGATGCTACTGTAAATTGTACTGCCTTTTAAAGAATTTTTATTTTATTTTGGAAAAATTTTAAACTTACTTAAAAGTTGCAAGAATGGTACAATCAACTAATGTATACCATTTATCTAGGTTTACCTATTAATATTTTGCCACATATGCTTTGTCACTCTCTGTATTTGATAATGATTTTGCAGAACCATTTAGGATTAAATTGCAGACATCAGGACCTCTTTTCTCTAAATAATTAAGTCTGTCCTAAAAATGAGAACATTTTCTTACCTAACCATGGTAAAATGATCAAACTGAGAATATTTAACTTTAGGTTTTTGGTATTTTTTCTATAATATTCTTTGTAGCAATTTTCCCCCATCTAAGACTACAGATTGCATTTAGTTATTAGGACTCTTTAGTTGCCTGTCATTTGGAGCAGGTTTTCAGTTTTTTCTTTATGTTTTTTCATAACTGAAATATATGAAGAGTATATCCATGGCTTTTTGTAATATTCTTTAAGTTTGCCTAATTCTTCATGATTAGATTTTGGTCAGAATACTGTATTAGTTATTTTGAGTTCTTGAAGCATATCATAAAGCACAGAATGTCACTTTCATTACTGGTGTTGTGACTTTGATCACCTGGTTAGGTGATATCTGCCGGATTTTCCACTGTAAAGTTTTCATTTTTTCCTATTGTAATTAAGTAATTTGAAAGGAATAAAGAGACTGAGACTGTTGAAATCCTGTTCCTCATCAGTTTTCACCCAACATCATAAGCATCCATTGACAGTATTTGACCAACTCACTACTATATGGTAGTTGCAAAATGGTAATTTTCTAACTCTGTCATTCCTCTTAGATTTGTTTAGTTGCATTCTTCTTTAGGGAATTGTAGGTTTCTCTTTTCTCTCTCTTGCTTTCTTTCATTATAAGGATAGACTAATGGATTTTGGAAACTTTGATAGATGGATCTTATCCATTATTGTTACTGCTTATTTTGATGCTCAGATTGTCCCAAATTTGCGCAGTGGAAGCTTCTTCAAGCTGGCTCCTGGGTCTTTTCAACATCTCCCATTTTTCTTTTAAAGCATTTTCTCACTTTCTGGCATAAAAAATTGTTCTATGTTCATCATGTACTTTCTCTGTTCCAGGCCTGGAATGAGCTAATTTTTTTTCAAGAACTTGATTCCTTTAGGGATAAATGGTATTTAAAAACCAAACTATGGGCACCAGGTGTAGTCATTGTTCCTTTGGTGGGTTGCTGTTTGTCCTTTTGGCAGATTGGACTAAAAGGTACATAATTTCATATTTTTAAAATTTTGAGATCATACTTAAATACCTATAATTCAAACCTAATACCACAGGATTGTTCTTTACCTTCACCCGTTCTATATTTTTATATCCTTTCTTTCTCATTGAGAATTCTGTCTCACCCAAAATATCAATATATTTCCTCATTTTGAAATACTTAAACCAACTTTGCATTCCTGGAATAAGTCCACATGATCATGATAAATTATCCTATGTATATTGCTGGATTAATTAGATTTACTGATGTTTCATTAAAGATTTCTGTGACTGTTCATTTGAGATAATTGTCTACAATTTTCTTTTAAGTCCTCGTTGGGACTTTTAAAAAGAATATGCTGGTTTCATAAAATTAGTGGGGAACTGTTCCTTTTCTGTTTTCTGAAAAGAAATTGATAAGATTGGTATTCTTTTTTTCTGTAAATGTTTGATAGAACTTAATGTTCACCTCATTTTGGCCTACAGTTGTCTTAGGATATTTAATATTATGAACTCAGGAAACTGTGAGATCATGACCTGAGGCAAAACCAAGAGTTGGAAGCTTAACTGACTGAGCCACCCAGGTGCCTCTGAGAGTCTTAAATTTTTTCTGTTGTCCATTCTTATTTCATTGTTTGTTTTTGTTTTGTTTTGTTTTTTTGGCTCTATTTATTTGGGGTTAATATACTACTTTTTTTCTAGCATCATAAGTTGGAATCTTTTTTTTTCTTTTCTAATATAAGCACTTAAAACTACACATTTTTCTTCTAAGTACTATTTTAGGTACATTTCACAAATTTTGATATGTTAGTTTTAATTATCATTTCATCAAAAGTGTGTTTTAATTTCCCTTGTGAATTTTGATCCCTGGATCAATTACAAGTGTATTTACTCCCCATCTATTTGCTTGTCTTTTTGTTTTTTTTTCTTAAATTCTGCATATGAGTGAAATAATATGGTAATTGTCTTTCTCTGACTGACTTATTTTGCTTAGCATTACACTCTTCTGCTTGATCTGTGTTGTTGCAGATGGCAACATTTCATTCTTTTTTATTACTGAGTAATATTCCTGTGTGTGTGTGTGTGTGTGTGTGTGTGTGTGTGTGTATACCACATTTTTTTTTATCCATTCATCTGTCAGTGAACATTTGGGTTGCTTCCATTATTTGGCTGTTATAAATAACACTGCAATAAATGTAGTGGTGTATATATCTTTCCAAATTAGTGTTGCTGTATTTTGGGGGTATTTATGCCCATTAGTGGAACTGGATCATATGGTAATTCTATATTTTTTTAAATGTTTATTTATTTTTGAGAGAGTGCGTGAGTGGGGTAGGGGCAGAGAGAGAACAGAGGATCCAACATGGGCTCTGCCCTGACAGCAGAGAGCACCATGTGGGGCTCAAATTCACAAACTGTGAGATCATACCCTGAGCCAAAGTTGGATTTTTAACCAACTGAGCCACCCAGGCACCCCTGGTAATTTTTTTTTTTTAACCTTTTGAGGAAACTACATCCTGTTTTCCACAGTGGCTACACAAGTTTACATTCCCACCAACAGTGCAGAAGTGTCCCTTTTTTCCACATCCTCACCAACACTTGCTTCTTGTATTTTTGATATTAGCCATTCTGACAGGTGCAAAGTGATACCTCATTGTGGTTTTGATTTGCATTTCCCTAATGATTAGTGATGTTGGGCATCTTTTCATGTGTCTCCTGTCCATCTAGATGTCTTTGGAGAAATGTCTGTTCATAATTTCTGCCCAATTTTTAATTGGATTATTTGTTTTTTGGATGTTCAGTTGTGTGTGTTCTTTATGTATTTTAGATACTAATCCTTTACTGGCTATATCATTTGCAAATATCTTCTCCCATTCATTAGCTTGTCTTTTAGTTTTGTTGGTTGTTTCCTTCACTGTGCACAAGCTTTTTATTTTGATGTAGTCCCAATAGTTTATTTCTGCCTTTGTTTCCTTTGCCTTTCCTTTGTTTCCTTTGTTTCCATATCTAGAGAGAAGTTGCTACAGCCAATATCAGCGAAATTACTGCCTTTGCTAGGATTTTTATGGTTTCAGGTCCCACATTTAGCTCTTTAGTCCATTTTGAGTTTATTTTTGTGTATGGTGTAAGAAAGTGGTCCAGTTTCATTCTATTGCATGTTGCTGTCCAGTTTTCCCAGCACCATTTGTTAAAGAGACTTCTTCTCCATTGTATATTCTTTCCTTCTTTGACCATATAATCATGGGCCTATTTCTGGGTTTTCTGTTTTGTTCTATTGATCTATGTGTCTGTTTTTGTGCAAGTACCATCCTGTTTTGATTATGACAGCTTTATAATATATCTTGAAACTTGGGGTTGTGATACCTCCTGGTTTCTTCTTTTTCAAGATTGCTTTGGCTATTCAGCTTTGGCTATTGTGGCTTCATACAAATTTTGGAATTCTTTATTTTAGTTCTGTAAAAAATGTTATTTTGATAGAAATTGCATTAAATCTGTAGATTGCTTTGGGTAGTATGGACATTTTTACCAGTTAATCTGTTATTGACCCAGGCTTCCAAGATGCTTTCTTTTGTATCTTGACAGTTTTTCAGCTGGAGTGATTTGGCTGTTTTGGTTTACTTTTGGATTCTGCAATGTCTGGAGCTACCATTTTCCCCTCCACAGCTACTTTCTTTAAAAAAACTTGGAGGGCATGTGTTGCAGAGTGAGTAGTGTTGAATTGTTGAACCAAGTAGTCTGTTTTTGTGTTAGAGGACTATTGTCTCTAAACCACTTTGCTACACCACACTGTTGTCTACAGTCTAGCTGATTTCTGTTTGCCTGATAAAATGTATTTGCCTAATGGTAGGTTCACCTGTATCTAGAGTAGGTCCCTGGCCCAAGGTAGGGAAGCAGCATGGTTCATTCCCCATATATGAATGCTCCATTCTCTGACCCTGTGGAATTTAGTTCATCAGGGCTTCTTTGCCTCTACCACTCCTCATTAGCCTGTAGAAAATATCTTATTGCTAAGGGAATGCAGGCCTTTTTTGTTCAACATCCCAAACTTCAGGAACAGAATTTCTCTTCAGTAATTTTTAGTTATATTAGATTACTCCTTAAATTCCCAAAATCTTTCAACTACTTACCAACCAGTCTTAACATATGGCTGAATATTTACCTTTCTTCTATTCTATATCTAGGTGTTAAATAAACTTGATAACTGTACTTCTTCAGATTTTCTGCTTCTGTTGATTAAATTCTGTATTTTTGTAATGATTCAAAATTCCTGACTTGCCAAAAGAAATAGAAGCCTAAGTGGCATATTTTCTCAAAATAAATAGGTTATTTGAGCCCTATTGTGTTTTAACAGGCATGATTTTGTGAAATCTTAGTATTTGAAAATTTAAGAGTTTAACGTATACATTTGGGAATGATTCTTCATGGTATAGAGACAGGGCCAGTGCTGGTACATATGTGATGACTTTAGGTAAGGGCTGCTCCTTTGAGTGAGCTGGTTATGAAAAGTTGTCCCTTCCTGCTCCCGGCTTGGTGTCTGATTTCAGCCCCCACTTTTCCCAGTGGCTTGGTGGCTTCATACTATCTGTGCATTGTACATCTGAATCAGGAAAAGATTTTAGTTGCTTTCTTATAACAAGAGAAACTTTAAAAAGTTATACAATAGAACCTTCATATAGTTCCACATTTAACGTGTATTTTTTTTTCTGTTTACAAGAGTATAATCAATTTATGCTACTGCTTTTAACTTCTTGTTTAACTATAAATTAACATCTCCCAGAAAGACTGTTACTGAAGAATTTCTATAAAAATTTAGGAACATATTCTATTTATTAGAATTTTTGAGAGGTTCTCTAAGGGGAGTAGTAGTTGGAGACAATAAAACCATAATATTTAGAATTTGTGTTCTGGTGCTTTGCATATAACAAGCACTGAAATGTATCGGTTAAATGTTAAAATTTCTGAAATAAGGAAGACAGACCCCTTGATTTTTATGAATGTGATTTATCTGTAACTTTAGGAACACATCTATTCTGTGATGCAAGGTATACTGTTATCAAAGCATTAAAAAATACCTAAATTTTGTTCTACAGGTATCCTGCAACATCCAGATGGCACAGTTTTGAAACAGTTACAGCCACCTCCCAGGGGTCCAAGAGAGCTGGAATTCTATAATATGGTAAGTGAGGTAAGATTTGTTTTGTTGTATTCAAAGAGTTTTTCATAGTTTTCTGATGATGACTCGGTAAGAAATACATTTGACAGCAGAGTCAGTTAAGCATCTGACTCTTGATTTTGGCTCAGGTCATGACCTCACAGTTCGTAGGATTGAGCCCCACATTGGGTTCTGCGCTGATAGCTTGCAGCCTGCTAGGGATTCTCTCTCTACCTTTCTTTCTGCTCCTCTCCCTCATGCATGCTTTCTTTCTCTCTCACAATATTTAATAAATCTTAAAAAAAAAAAAGAAATACATTTAACAGCATGTCCTGGTATATTGTATATGTCACTGAAACAAAATCTTCAAGAAGCAAAATGCTTGTCTTTACTGATACAGTCTTGTATTTTCTACTCTACTTCATTTTTTCTTTTTCTTTTTTTTAAATTTTTTTTAAAGGTTTTATTATCCATATTTGAGAGAGAGGGAGACAGAGCGTGATCAGGGGAGGGGCAGAGAGAGAAAGAGGGAGACCCCGAATCTGAAGCAGGCTCCAGGCTCCAAGCTGTCAGCACAGAGCCCGACGTGGGGCTCGAACCCACGAACCATGGGATCATGACCAGAGCCAAAGTCGGACGCTTAACAGACTGAGCCACCTAGGCACCCCTACTCTACTTCATTTTTTAAAGATCCTTATTCTGATCCACTAGATTGATTTCAATTAATGGGGTTTTGACCTACATTTTAAAAAACACTTAACTGAGGGACTGTTTGTATTTCTCAGAAATGCTGAGTTTAAATAAGTGTTTTTATTTTCACTACAGAATTTTTTAGAATCTTAAATGTGCTAATGTGCATTGTGAATCTCCTAAGTGAGGGAGGGGGAAAAGGGCATACTTAACATCCACTTAACTCTATGACTGGAAATACTTTTTAGTGCATTCACAATTTTTTCAACCACCACCTCTGTCTAATTACAAAACATTTTCACCACAGAAAAGAAAACCCTGTACATGTTAAGCCTTCTCTGGCAACCACTAATCCGTTTTTTATGGACTTATGTATTTAGGATATTTTATATAAATGGAATTATAAAATACGTGTCTGGGTTTCGTTTAGCATAACTTTTTTTTTTTTGAGAGACCGTGTGCACACAAGCAGGTGAGGGGCAGAGGGAGAGGGAGAGAGAGAATCTTAAGCGGGATCCATGGCCAGCATGGAGTCTGACATGAGGCTTAATCTCATGACCTTGAGATCATGACATGAGCTGAAATCAAGAGTCTGATGCTCAAGAGACCGGGCCATCCAGACACCCTAGCATAATGTTTTTAAAGTTCATTCACATTATAGTATGCATTAGTATTTTGTTCCCTTTTATGGCTGAGTAATACTCAATTTTACTTAATGCCACATTTTGTTTATCCATTCACCCATTGATGGATATTTGGGTTGTTTTCATCTTTTGGCTTTCGTAAATCGTATTGCTGTGAACGTTCCTGTAAAAGTATTTGTTTCAGTATCTGTTTCCAATTTTTTTTTCAATATTTGAAGTTTATTGTCATATTGGTTTCCATACAACACCCAGTGCTCATCCCAAAGGTGCCCTCCTCAATACCCATCACCCACCCTCCCCTCCCTGCCACCCCCCATCAACCCTCAGTTTGTTCTCAGTTTTTAAGACTCTCTTATGCTTTGGCTCTCTTCCACTCTAACCTCTTTTTTTTTTTTTTCCTTCCCCTCCCCCATGGGTTTCTGTTAAGTTTCTCAGGATCCACATAAGAGTGAAACCATATGGTGTCTGTCTTTCTCTGTATGGCTTATTTCACTTAGCATAACACTCTCCAGTTCCATCCATGTTGCTACAAAAGGCCATATTTCATTGTTATTGCCATGCAGTACTCCATTGTGTATATAAACCACAATTTCTTTATCCATTCATCAGTTGATGGTCATTTAGGCTCTTTCCATAATTTGGCTATTGTTGAGAGTGCTGCTATAAACATTGGGGTACAAGTGCCCCTATGCATCAGTACTCCTGTATCCCTTGGGTAAATTCCTAGCAGTGCTATTGCTGGGTCATAGGGTAGGTCTATTTTTAATTTTTTGAGGAACCTCCACACTGTTTTCCAGAGTGGCTGCACCAATTTGCATTCCAACCAACAGTGCAAGAGGGTTCCCATTTCTCCACATCCTCTCCAGCATCTATAGTCTCCTGATTTGTTCATTTTGGCCACTCTGACTGGCGTGAGGTGATATCTGAGTGTGGTTTTGATTTGTATTTCCCTGATGAGGAGCGACGTTGAGCATCTTTTCATGTGCCTGTTGGCCATCCGGATGTCTTCTTTAGAGAAGTGTCTATGCATGTTTTCTGCCCATTTCTTCACTGGATTATTTGTTTTTCGGGTGTGGAGTTTGGTGAGCTCTTTATAGATTTTGGATACTAGCCCTTTGTCTGATATGTCATTTGCAAATATCTTTTCCCATTCCGTTGTTTGCCTTTTAGTTTTGTTGGTTGTTTCCTTTGCTGTGCAGAAGCTTTTTATCTTCATGAGGTCCCAGTAGTTCATTTTTGCTTTTAATTCCCTTGCCTTTGGGGATGTGTCAAGTAAGAGATTGCTGTGGCTGAGGTCAGAGAGGTCTTTTCCTGCTTTCTCCACATTCAGGTCCTTTATCCATTTTGAGTTTATTTTTGTGAATGGTGTGAAAAAGTGGTCTAGTTTCAATCTTCTGCGTGTTGCTGTCCAGTTCTCCCAGCACCATTTGTTAAAGAGACTGTCTTTTTTCCATTGGATATTCTTTCCTGCTTTGTCAAAGATGAGTTGGCCATACGTTTGTGGGTCTAGTTCTGGGGTTTCTATTCTATTCCATTGGTCTATGTGTCTGTTTTTGTGCCAATACCATGCTGTCTTGATGATTACAGCTTTGTAGTAGAGGCTAAAGTCTGGGATTGTGATGCCTCCTGCTTTGATCTTCTTCAAAATTACTTGGGCTACTCGGGGCCTTTTGTGGTTCCATATGAATTTTAGGATTGCTTGTTCTAGTTTCGAGAAGAATGCTGGTGCAATTTTGATTGGGATTGCATTGAATGTGTAGATAGCTTTGGGTAGTATTGACATTTTGACAATATTTATTCTTCCAAACCATGAGCATGGAATGTTTTTCCATTTCTTTATATCTTCTTCAATTTCCTTCATGAGCTTTCTATAGTTTTCAGCAGACAGCTCTGGCACATCTTTGGTTAGATTTATCCCTAAGTATTTTATGCTTCCTGGTGCAATTGTGAATGGGATCAGTTTCTTTATTTGTCTTTCTGTTGCTTCATTGTTAGTGTATAAGAATGCAACTGATTTCTGTACATTGATTTTGTATCCTGCAACTTTGCTAAATTCATGTATCAGTTCTAGCAGACTTCTCGTGGAGTCTATCAGATTTTCCATGTATAATATCATGTCATCTGCAAAAAGTGAAAGCTTAACTTCATCTTTGCCAATTTTGATGCCTTTGATTTCCTTTTGTTGTCTGATTGCTGATGCTAGCACTTCCAACCCTATGTTAAACGACAGCGGTGAGAGTGGACATCCCTGTCGTGTTCCTGATCTCAGGGAAAAAGCTCTCAGTTTTTCCCCATTGAGGATGATGTTAGCTGTGGGCTTTTCATAAATGGCTTTTATGATCTTTAAGTATGTTCCTTCTATCCCGACTTTCTCGAGGGTTTTTATTAAGAAAGGATGCTGAATTTTGTCAAAGGCCTTTTCTGCATCGATTGACAGGATCATATGGTTCTTATCTTTCCTTTTATTAATGTGACGTATCACATTGATTGATTTGCGAATGTTGAACCAGCCCTGCATCCCAGGAATGAATCCCACTTGATCATGGTGAATCATTCTTTTTATATGCCGTTGAATTCGATTTGCTAGTATCTTATTGAGAATTTTTGCATCCATATTCATCAGGGATATTGGCCTGTAGTTCTCTTTTTTTATTGGGTCTCTGTCTGGTTTAGGAATCAAAGTAATACTGGCTTCATAGAATGAGTCGGGAAGTTTTCCTTCCCTTTCTATTTTTTGGAATAGCTTGAGAAGGATAGGTATTATCTCTGCTTTAAACGTCTGGTAGAACTCCCCTGGGAAGCCATCTGGTCCTGGACTCTTAATTGTTGGGAGATTTTTGATGACTGATTCAATTTCTTCACTGGTTATGGGTCTATTCAAGCTTTCTATTACCTCCTGGTTGAGTTTTGGAAGCGTGTGGGTGTTTAGGAATTTGTCCATTTCTTCCAGGTTGTCCAGTTTGTTGGCATATAATTTTTCATAGTATTTCCTGATAATTGCTTGTATCTCTGAGGGATTGGTTGTAATAATTCCATTTTCATTCATGATTTTATCTATTTGGGTCATCTCCCTTTTCTTTTTGAGAAGCCTGGCTACAGGGTTATCAATTTTGTTTATTTTTTCAAAAAACCAACTCTTGGTTTTGTTGATCTGCTCTACAGGTTTTTTAGATTCTGTATTGTTTATTTCTGCTCTGATCTTTATTATTTCTCTTCTTCTGCTGGGTTTGGTGTGTCTTTGCTGCTCTGCTTCTATTTCCTTTAGGTGTGCTGTTAGATTTTTTATTGGGGATTTTTCTTGTTTCTGGAGATAGGCCTGGATTGCAATGTATTTTCCTCTCAGGACTGCCTTCACTGCGTCCCAAAGCGTTTGGATTGTTGTATTTTCATTTTCATTTGTTTCCGTATATTTTTAAATTTCTTCTCTAACTGCCTGGTTGACCCATTCATTCTTTAGTAGGGTGTTCTTTAACCTCCATGCTTTTGGAGGGTTTCCAGACTTTTTCCTGTGGTTGATTTCAAGCTTCATAGCATTGTGGTTTGAAAGTATGCATGGTATGATTTCAATTCTTGTATACTTATGAAGGGCTGTTTTGTGACCCATATGTGATCTATCTTGGAGAATGTTCCATGTGCACTGGAGAAGAAAGTATATTCTGTTGCTTTGGGATGCAGAGTTCTAAATATATCTGTCAAGTCCATCTGATCCAATGTATCATTCAGGGCCCTTGTTTCTTTATTGACCGTGTGTCTAGATGATGTATCCATTTCTGTAAGTGGAGTGTTAAAGTCCCCTGCAATTACCACATTCTTATCAATAAGATTGCTTATGTTTGTGAGTAATTGTTTTATATATTTGGGGGCTCCTGTATTCGGCGCATAGACATTTATAATTGTTAGCTCTTCCTGATGGATAGACCCTGTGTTTATTATGTAATGCCCTTCTTCATCTCTTGTTACAGCCTTTAATTTAAAGTCTAGTTTGTCTGATATAAGTATGGCTACTCCAGCTTTCTTTTGGCTTCCAGTGGCATGATAAATAGTTCTCCATCGCCTCACTCTCAATCTGAAGGTGTCCTCAGGTCTAAAATGAGTCTCTTGTAGACAGAAAATAGATGGGTCTTGTTTTTTTATCCATTCTGATACCCTGTGTCTTTTGGTTGACGCATTTAGTCCATTTACATTCAGTGTTATTATAGAAAGATATGGGTTTAGAGTCATTGTGATGTCCATACGTTTCATGGTTGTAGCGATGTCTCTGGTACTTTGTCTCACAGGATCCCCCTTAGGATATCTTGTAGGGCTGGTTTAGTGGTGACGAATTCCTTCAGTTTTTGTTTGTTTGGGAAGACCTTTATCTCTCCTTCTATTCTAAATGACAGACTTGCTGGATAAAGGATTCTCGGCTGCATATTTTTCTGTTCATCACATTGAAGATCTCCTGCCATTCCTTTCTGGCCTGCCAAGTTTCAGTAGAGAGATCAGTCACGAGTCTTATAGGTCTCCCTTTATATGTGAGAGCACGTTTATCTCTAGCTGTTTTCAGAATTTTCTCTTTATCCTTGTATTTTGCCAGTTTCACTATGATATATCATGCAGAAGATGGATTCAAGTTAAGTCTGAAGGGAGTTCTCTGTGCCTCTTGGATTTCAATGCCTTTTTCCTTCCCCAGATCAGGAAGTTTTCAGCTATTATTTCTTCAAGTACCCCTTCAGCACCTTTCCCTCTCTCTTCCTCCTCTGGAATACCAATTTTGCGTATATTATTTCTCTTTAGTGCATCACTTAGTTCTCTAATTTTCTCCTCACACTCCTGGATTTTTTTTATCTCTCTTTCTCTCAGCTTCCTCTTTTTCCATAATTTTATCTTCTAGTTCACCTATTCTCTGCCTCTTCAATCCGAGCCGTAGTTGTCTCCATTTTATTTTGCAGTTCATTGATAGCATTTTTTACCTCCTCCTGTTCCTTAATCCCTTGATCTCTGTAGCAAGAGATTCTCTGCTGTCCTTTATACTGTTTTCAAGCCCAGCGATTAATTTTATGACTATTATTCTAAATTCACTTTCTGTTATATTGTTTAAATCATTTTTGATCAGTTCGTTAGCTGTTGTTATTTCCTGGACGTTTTTCTGAGGGGAATTCTTCCGTTTCGTCATTTTGGATAGTCCCTGGAGTGGTGCGGAACTTTGGGGCACTTCCCCTGTGCTGTCTTGAATTACTTGTGTTGGTGGGCGGGGCCGCAGTCAGTCCTGATGTCTGTCCCCAGCCCACCGCTGGGGCCACAGTCAGACTGGTGTGTGCCTTCTCTTCCCCTCTCCTCGGGGCAGGATTCACTGTGGAGTGGCGTGGCCCGTCTGGGCTACTTGCACACTGCCAGGCTTGTGGTGCTGGGGATCTGGCGTATTAGCTAGGGTGGATCGGCACGGTACACAGGGGTGGGAGGGGCAGGCTCAGCCCGCTTTTCCTTAGGTGATCCGCTTCGGAAGGGGCCCTGGGGCACCGGGAGGGAGTCAGACCCGCCGGAGGGATGGATCCGCAGAAGCACAGCGTTCGGTGTTTGCTGGGTGCAAGCAAGTTCCCTGGCAGGAACTGGTTCCCTCTGGGATTTTGGCTGGGGGATGGGCGAGGGAGATGGCGCTGGCGAGCGCCTTTGTTCCCCAACAAGCTGAGCTCTGTCGTCTGGGGCTCAACAACTCTCCCTCCCGTTGTCCTCCAGCCCTCCCGTTCTCCGAGCAGAGCTGTTAGCTTATAACCTTCCAGATGTCAAGTCCCGCTTGCTGTTGGAACACACTCCGTCCGGCCCCTCCGCTTTTGCAAGCCAGACTCGGGGCTCTGCTTGGCCGGCGGGCCGCCCCTCTGCCCCGACTCCCTCCCGCCAGTCCGTGGAGCGCGCACAGCCTCTCCGCCCTTCCTACCCTCTTCCGTGGGCCTCTCGTCTGCGCTTGGCTCCGGAGACTCTATTCTGCTAGTCTTCTGGGTTATTTAGGCAGGTGTAGGTGGAATCTAAGCGATCAGCAGGACGCGCGGTGAGCCCAGCGTCCTCCTACGCCACCATCTCCCACCTGTTTCCAATTTTGGATATAGACCCATAAGTGGAATTGGTGGGTCATATGATAATTCTACATTAAACTTTTTGAGGAACTGTCGGTGTTTCCCAGAGTGGCTTTACCATTTTATATTTTCACCAGCAATATATGAGGTTTCCAATTTCTCTTATCCTCACCAACATTTGTTAGGGTTTTGTTTGTTTTTTTAATGACCATCCAAGTGAGTAGTAAAGTGTTAATCTCAGTGGTTTGTTTGATTTGCATTTCCCTAATGGCTAATGATGTTGAGCATCTTTTCATATACTTACTGGCCATGTGTATTTCTTCTTTGGAGTCATATCTACTCAGATCCTTTGCTTAGTTTTTCATTGAGTTGTCTTTTTTATTTAGTTGTAGGAGTTCTTTATGTATAGATAAAAGTCCCATATCAGATAGATGAATGGAAGCCAATGAAAATGAAAACAGACATTCCAAAACCTTTCTGATGCAGCAAAGGCAGTCATAAGGGGGAAGTATATAGCAATCCAGACCTTCTGAAAGAAGGAAGAAATGTCTCAAATATACAACCTAACCTTATACCTAAAGGAGCTGGAAAAAGAATAGCCAGTAAAGCTGAAAACCATCAGAAGAACAGAAATATTAAAGTTTAGAGCAGAAATCAATGATACCGAAATCCAAAAAAACAGAACAGATCAATGAAACTAGGAGCTGGTTCTTTGAAAGAATTAACAAAATTGATAAACCCCTAGCCAGACTTATCAAAAAGAAAAAGGAAAGGACCCAAATAAATATGAATGAAAGAGATCACAACCAACACCACAGAAATACAATTATAAGAGAATATTATGAACAACTATATGCCAACAAATTGGACACTCTGGAAGAAATGGGTATGTTCCTAGAAGCATATAAACTAGAAAAACTAAAACAGGAATAAATAGAAAATTTGAACAGACCAATAACCACTAAAGAAATTGAATCGGTAATAAAAAATCAAACTAACAAGGGGCACCTGGGTGTCTCAGTCAGTTAAGCATCTGACTCCTGGTTTGGCTCAGGTCACGGTCTCAGTTTCATGAGTTTAAGCCCCACGTCAGTCTCTGCGCTGGCAGCACAGAGCCTGCTTGGGTTTCTCTCTTTCTCCCTTTCTTTGGTGCTGTCTCTCAAAAATAAATAAACTTAAAAAAAATCAAACAAGACAAATAAATAAACTTAAAAAAAAATCAAACAAGAGTCTAGGGCCAGATGGCTTCCTGGGAGAATTCTACCAAACATTTAAATGAGAATTAATACCTATTCCTTTGAAACTGTTCCAAAAAATAGAAGTGGAAGGAAAACTTCCAAACTCATTTTATGAGGCCAGCATTACCTGGAGTCCAAAACCAAACCAAACCTTTCCTGAAAAGGAAAATTACACACCAATTTCACTGATGAACATGGATGCAAAAATTCTCAACAAGATACTAGTAAATTGAATCTAATAATAGATTAAAATAATTATTTACCATGATCAAGTGGGATTTATTCCTGGGCTGCAGGGCTGTTTCAATATCCACAAATCAACAGATGAAAGAAAGAACCACATGATCCTATCAATAGATGCAGAAAAAGCTTTTGACAAAATACATCATCCTTTCTTGATAAAAACCTTCAAGAGAGTAGGGATAGAAGGAACATACATACTTCAACATCATAAAGTCTACGTACAAAAGACCCACACACCCACAGCTTATACCATCCTAAATGGGAAAATTTCAGAGCTTTCCTCCTAAGGTCAGGAACACAACAGGGATGTCGACTCTCACCACTGTTGTTCAAAATAGTACTGGAAGTTCTAACCTCATCAGTCAGACAACAGAAATAAATAAAAGGCATCCAGATCAGCAAGTAAGAAGTCAGACTTTCACTCTTTGCAGATGACATGATACTCTACATGAAAACCCAAAAGACTCCACTGAAAAATTGCTAGAACTGATACGTGAATTCAGCAAAGTCACAGGGTTTAAAATCAACATACAAAAGTCTGTTGCGAATGTATACACCAATAATGAAGCAGCAGAAAAAAATCAAGGAATCGATCCCATTTATAAGTACACCAGAACCCGTAAGATACCTAAAAATAAATCTAACCAAACAGGTGAAAAATTTATACACTGAAAACTATAGAATGCTTATGAAAAAAACTGAAGAAGACAAAAGGAAATGGAAAAGCATTCCACGCTCATGGATTGGAAGGACAAATATTGTTAAAATGTCGATACTGTCCAAAGCAATTTACACATTCAGTTCAATCCCTATCAAAATAACAGCATTCTTCACAGAGCTAGAGCAAACAATCCTAAAATTTGTATGGAACCAGAAAAGACCCCCCAAATGGCCAAACAGTTTTGAAAAAGAAAACCAAAGCTGGAGGCATCACAATTTGGGACTTCAAGCTGTACAAAGCTGTAATCACCAAGACAATATGGTACTGACACAAAAACAGACACATAGATAAATGGAACAAAACAGAAAACCCAGAAATGGACCCACTAATGTATGGCCACCTAATCTTTGACAAAGTAGGAAAGTGCACCCGATGGAAAAAAGTCTCTTCAGCAAATGTTGGGAAAACTGGACCACTTTTTACACCATACACAAAAATAAAATCAAAATGGATAAAAGACCCAAATGTAAGATAGGAAACCATCAGAATGCTATAGGAGAACACAGGCAGTAACCTCTTTGACCTCTGCTGCAGTAGCTTCTTACTAGACATGTCTCCAGATGCGAGGGAAACAAAAGCAAAAATGAACTATTGGGACCCCATTGAGATACAGTGCTCCTGCACAGCAAAGGAAACAATAAACAACAGTAAAAGGCAACTGACAGAATGGGAGAAGATATTTACAAATGACATATCTGATAAAGGGGCCTTCCAAAGAAGGCAGCCGGTTGGCTAATAGACACGTGAAAAGATGCTCAACATTTCTCCTCATCAGGGAAATACAAATGAAAACCACAATGAGGTACCACCTCACACCTGTCAGAACGGCTAAAATTAACCCAGGAAACAACAGATGTTGGCAAGAATGTGGAGAAAGGGGAACCCTTTTGCTCTGCTGGTGGGTATGCAAACTGGTGCAGCCACTCTGGAAAACAGTATGGAGGTCCCTCAAAAAATTACAAATACCCTACAACCCAGCAATTGCAGTACTAGCAATTTATCCAAAGGATACAAAAATGCTGATTTGAAGCAATTTTTATAGCTGCACTATCAACAGTAACCAAATTATGTAAAGAGCCCAAATGTCCATCAACTGATGACAGATAAAGATGCACACATGTATATGTCTGTATAGACACACACAGACACACACACACACAGGAATATTACTTGGCAACGAAGAAGAATGAAATCTTGCCATTTGCAACAACATGGATGGAACTACAGTGTATTATGCTAAGTGAAATAAGTGAAAAATATGATTTCACTCATGAAATTTAAGAAACAAAACAGATGACCATAGGGGAAAAGAATGAAAAATAAAATAAGATAAAAGCAGAGAGGGAGGCAACCCATGAAAGACTCTTAAATACAGAGAACAAACAGGGTTGCTGGAGGGGTGTTGAGTGGGGGGATGGGCTAAATGGGTTTTGGGCATTAAGGATGACACTAGTTGGGATGAACACTGGGAGTTGTATGTAAGTGATGAATCACTGGGTTCTACTCCTGAAACCAATAATACACTATATGTTAACTAACTTGGATTTAAAAAAAAACTTTTTTTTGTCCAAGATCATTTAAATAGTTAACAATGGCCCCAGGATTTGAACTTAGGCAGTCTGGTTCTAGAATATGTGCTTTTAACTGCTACACACTGTCTCTTGTTTGAAGAATGTATTTTATATTCACTCTGTAAAAGTCTTGTACATAATTTATTCTAGGTACCTTATTTTTTTATTATTGTAAATAATATTTTTTGAGGTAAGTTTCCCAGTGATTGCTAATATAAGAATGAAAACGTTTGTACAGTGTTTCTTATATCTAGTAATCTTGTTGAACTATAACAGTTCTAATTGTTTTCTATGTAAGCAGTTCTGTGTTTGGAAGGGTTTTTTGTTGCTGTTGTTCCTTTTGCATATATATATATATATATATATATATATATATATACATTTTTTAAATGTTTATTTTTGAAAGAGAGAGAGAGAGCATAGAGCATGAGTGGGAGAGGGACAGAGAGACAGAGGGAGACACAGAATCTGAAGCGGGCTCCAGGCTCTGAGTTGTTAGCACAGAGTCTGACTTGGGGCTTGAACTCAAGTGCTGTGAGATCATAATGTGAGCCGACACTTAACTGACTGAGCCACCCAGGCACTCCTGAATCCATACATTTCTGTCAAGTAGTTCCAGTTCTGTGCTATATAGAAGCAATGATGGGAGGGGGGAATGCATCTTCCTCTCAGTTAACATTTCTCCATTTAAGTATGACTTTCTAAGTTTCTGATTACAAATTTCTTCTCAGGTTAAGGAAATTGCCTGTTGTGTGAGTCAAGAAACAAATGGTACACTTTGTTTATTTACCAGGGTGTGGTTAGAGTTTAAGGCCACTTGCAAGAGATAATGCTATACTATCCCTGGGCCTAAAAGGGCAAAGAAAGGGAGTGGTTTACTAGAACCCAGGGAAGTTAACTTTACCAGAAGTCTTGTACTGAGAAGGAGGGAATTAGAGAAGTAAATAACCTGACCTCAACTCTTTTCCTGCCCTCCACTGTCTTGCTCCATTAAGCGACAAGGGACCCCCATTGATACAGTTGAGTCAAATTAGCTTCTTGGAAAAAGAGGAAGATACATAGCATCTTTTCTATCTTTATTTCAAGAAACAATTTAAAATATGAATGGGTATTGAATATTTTTCACCTACCTTTTCTGTATTTATTGAAATGATTTTATGAGTTTCCTCCTTTAATCTGTTCAATCTGAACTATTATTTTCGTCACATATTTTCTTTGTCTGGTTTTGATATCAGGTTTTTTTTAGCTTCATGATATGAGTTGAAGAGCATTTATTTTTCTGTTTTGTGGAAGAATTTGTATCAGATAAGGATTTTGTTCCTTAAAGTCTGATAGAACTTAACTAAATTCATCAGAGTAGCCAAATGTCTGTCTCTGTCTTTTCTTTTTCCCTTTCCTTTTTTCCTATCCTTTTTTCATTTCATTCTCTTTCCTGGGAAAAGATAGATTTGTAACCACTGATTCAGTTTCTTAAATATCTTGAATTTTTGTCAATGTGATAGTAAAATATAGTTGGATTATATTTTTATAATCTACTTATGACTCCTTTTTTATTCCTGATGTTGTTTATTTATTGCTTCTATCTTTTTCTATATCAGCATTGCCCCCAGCATTTTTGGAGTACAGTGGTAGGGGAAGGGAGAAGATGCCAAAGTTTTTACTGTTCAGTAGTTAGACTTTCATTTACTCTCCCTGTTTTAGGATAGTAACTCTGACCTCCTCTGTGTCCACCTTTATGCCTAGACCCTAAATTCAGAGATCATTTGGTTGAAGTCTTTGGAGTGGACCTTTATGAAGCCCAAACATCACTGCTTAGCTTACTGCTTTTGATTTCCTCTTTACTTATATAGACCCCTATGAATTTCCTTTCTTTCCTTGGGAGCTCAGCTATGCATTTAAGAAAATATTTGTTATATTTTATCCTACATCTCTCTAGTAGAAAAGTTTTTTAGGTTATCTAGTCCGGTGTGTTGAAGTAAATACCAGGCCTAGTACTTTAAAAAAATATTTAAAGTAAAAAGGGAAAGTTTATCACTCTACTCTTCCAGTTCTTTTATCTTTTTCATGAATAAAAATATCATCAACTTCTTTACTAAGTACATAGAGATATACCTAGTTCCTCCATCTTGTTGTTATGTCATCATGAACACTCTGCCCTCTGTTCCTTAGGCCAGGAACAGAGAGATAAGGTACACCCTTCTCTTAATTACCTTGGCCTAGAAGTGACTAATACCACTTCTGCTCACATTTCAGTAGATCACATGGATATCTGGTGAGTTTATGCCACACTTGAGTTCATTCTGTAGAATTGGCTTGTAGGTGTAACTACTTGACATGAATATGGCTTGACAAATAGAATTGTAATACTAAGATTTCATAAACATTTTACACCCATAAACTTTAATGGTTTTGGATAATTAGGTAGACCATATTGTGAGAGTTTGTTGGATAAAATGTCTTATAAGTTGTGTTTTAAACAAAAATATTTTCTTTCCCTCATCTTTTAGGAAACAAACAAAGAATCTAGTTCCAGGATACAGGAACATTTTAGTATTTTCTAGAATTATTATTGGTTATAAATCAAGGAATTAAATGCACAATAATTGGACTTAATTAAGTTAAAGGATAATTTTTTTAAAGGTAAAATCATAACTCCCTTGTAGACATGAAATAAATAGTTGTTAAAGATTTTGTTGAACTCATTATTTAATGAGGGAACCAAGCAGATATTGAAACTGGTTCAGAAGAGAAGCCAAAGAAGAATAAATTTATAAGGAATAAGGGAAGTGAAAATAAGTATGTATGTGTGGATACTGAATTCCCCCCTCCCATGGTGGGTAGAGGATGGAGGGAAGTCAGCTGAACCTTCTCTGGCCAGAATTTATTTATGTTTCTGTGGACAGGAATTGTTTTGTATTTGCGTAAAGCTTTATCTACATTTTACTTAGTTGTAAAATAGTTCAAGGACAGTGAAAAGCTAGAATTAGATGAAGAAGAATGTGCTGTAAACAATATGCAGTTTTTCATTGGAGATACATGGTAATCTTTTTTTTGCTTCCAAATGTATTTCCAGCTGAAACTCATACCAGATAAATTATGATTCAACAGTATTGTTTTTTTTTGAGAAATATGTAGGGCAATTATAAAGCATTATAAAAAACCAACATGCAAATGTTTTATTTATCTATATTTCAGGTTTATGCTGCTGATTGTACTGATGGTGTTCTTTTAGAGCTACGAAAATATTTGCCAAAATATTATGGCATCTGGTCACCTCCAACTGCACCAAATGGTAACCTTTTCTTAAGAATACATCCTTTAGTATTAATTCATGAGAGTAGCTTTTTAAAAGTCTGTATATAAAATCAAGCCTAGTATTATACAAACAATATATGTGTGTTTTTCTTTCTAGTATTTTTTCTACTTCATTAAGGAAAACTTAATACTTTTGCTTTTCATAACCAGTTTCTTAAATGGTATGTAACATTAATGACCAATTTGTTGTAATTGAATAAAAAAATCTACATACTTAGTACTATATTAATTTATAGATGTTCTTTTTTCCTAATTTATTGGACAGTTTCCCATTTTGAGTAGGAAAAAAAAATATTTTCTTTGTATGACTTTGTCTCTGTATCTCCTATCCCCATCTCTAGATTCTAAATTGCAGTCTTTTAAAAACTACTGCTAAGTTTCATGGTTAGAGGACAAAATGATCTATGTAAAGTCACAGCATTTCTTTCTTAGTGAATGCTTGAAGCAGTGTTTGCCTTTTCAAGGCCTTTGACAGAACAAATTTTATTTAAACAAGTAACATGACTGCCTAAAAATTGAAGAAGGTTCATGAATGGGGGAAGAGTTTTAAACTTGACTGGGTTTCCTTCTACTAACTTACTAGGTATGCCATGTTTCATTTTTAGGGGAATCATGGTATCTTCCTGTGAGTATCCTCAGTTAGGTAATAGTAAATCTATGATTCCCTGGGAATTCTGTATTTCAGTTATATGAAAAAAGAGTGAGCCTAGCTTTTCTTTTTCCTTTCTCCCTTCTTTCTTTTTTCTTTTGTTCCTTACTCCTTCCCTTCCTTTCTTTTTTTCTTTCTTTCTTGTCTTTAGTCCAATATACATATATTTCATATATATATAATACATATGTTATACATACATATATCCCTGATTCAGATCAGCACCTTAAATTGTTTCACAAATCTTTATGACCACCTTTACTTTATAGAGATTTCCATTGTAATGTAAGATATCTGGATTCCATTAAACTTTGCTACTAATTGCTATTTAATTTTGAGCAAACCATGACTCTTCAGTAAAGTGACATTGAAAGATTAACAAAGGTTGCTGAGGATGGGACTAGATTCAACATCTAGAAAGTAAATACTCAGTTTAAAAAGATTATTAAGAAGGAGTAGAATACTGAGCAAATGGCATCATTATTTTGAAAAGTAGGTATACAGAAAGAATTTGGGTGAGAGAAATATTTTAATTAAAAATGACATTTTATAGTTTGTGATTACTAGCATATGATTTAAAAATCAAGGACTTGCTCACAATCAACAGCCTTTTCATCTTCAGTACTAAATGGCCATCTATGCATCTATAGAAAGAGCAGTAACTTTGAAGTCAAACACTTGGTTTCTACCTTGATTATGTCCAAATTTTGAGAACTAAGAAACTGCTAAATATGTGAATTAAAGAACAACTAAATAGAAATTTGGCTAACTCATTAACCTTTCTGATCTCTACTTTTTCTACTATAAATTGAAAATAATACCACAGAGAGTTGAGAAGATGCATGTTATGTTATGTGAGAATGCTTTGAAAACTCTGTATTCTTATTTGAATATAAATGGAAATTTGGTGCTACTGAGATGAGAAGATGAAGTAGGGAAAATGAAAGAAGAGAGGAGAAAATGCAAATAAAAGGAGTAAAAGAACAGGAATAAAAAGTATATATGTACAGAGTGGCTCAGTACTAGCAACAACTGCCTCAGGGAATTTCCTATTCCTTTTTAATTTTTTACCTCTGGAAGAAGTTAGATGAGAACTGCTGCACCATGCAGGTGCTTAGCTTTGATTTTAATAGAGAGTTTATGGAATCATTTTTCCATTTTTATCCTTTTGATTATAAATGAAATCAATATAAAATGGGAAACTTTTGTACATGTTTAGCCAACAGGGTCATGAAAACAAATTCTCTTAAATTTTAGTAGAATACTGGGGCGCCTGGGTAGCTCAGTTGGTTAAGTGTCTGACTCTTGATTTTGGCTTACGTCATGGTCTTACAGTTCATGGGATCGAGCCCTATGTTGGGCTCTGCATTGCTGGTGTGAAGCCTGCTTGGGATTCTCTCTCTCCCTCTCTCTGTCCCTCCCCAACTCATTGTGGGTGCTCTCTCTCAAACATTAAAAAATATTTTAAAAATTTTAGTAGAATACTGCGGTTAGCATTACTTTATTTTACATATGAAATAACTGGCCTTTTATTCCCCCTTTGGGCATCTTTTTTTTTAGGTGCTCAGAGTAGAGATTTATAAAACTTGATACAGTTCTTACAATCCAAAGTAGTAAAACGTAGAGAGTACTGCCAGTTTGCTCAGCAAATTGTTGTAACTTTGAGAGAAGCCTAAGAATGTGCTGATTGATAAGGTTTTTTTCTTTTGATTTTTTATGATAGCTTTATCAAGGCATAATTTATGTACCATAAAACTCACCCATTTAAACTATACAATTCAGTAGTTTTTAGTATATTCATGGAGTTTTACAGTCATCACCATTAGTTAATTTTAGAGCATGACTAATGGGATTTTTTTGAAAGGTAAAACATTTTTTGCTGATACTATCTTTAAAGATTTTGAGCTAGTTATATATATTAAATTACATTTGTATCTGTGTATAAACATATGCCTAGTACATGTACTGTCAAAAGCCTTTTATTGATAGTTCTTTAGGGAAATAGAGAAGTGTATCTTCAAGTAGGTTTGAACAAATTGAGAGTTTTCAATTGTAATCTCAATCAGCCTTATTGATTATTAGGTTTCTGGATCTAGCTACTAGTCAAATTTTAGGAAGCGTGGACTGAAATAAGTTGGCATACATGTCTGTTCTCTCCTTTACACTTAAATCAAATTTGGAGGCTCAAAATCTCTGCTTATAATTCTACTTTCAGCTTATTTTGCTCTTGGAAATGACTGATGATTGAAGTGGAAGGCAGAAGTAAGGCCTTCTCTGATTTTCCATATGGCTTCATAGTTGGCCAGGGGTTCCTTATGTGGCCTTTTCCCCTTTTTGAGAGGTTCAGAAATGAAGATGGTAATCAATACCTAGTAGATTTTCTAGATATGGCAGGGAAGAATTTGATGAAACTTGGAATCTGTATTCTCATAATTTATACAATCAATAATATTCAGTAAGGGGATCTAAATAAGTTTTTCTTCAGCTCCCTAAATGCGTTCTGCCTTGTCTTTCCTTTAAAGGAACTAATTATCTCATCTTTACTATTTAGTTAATACAGGTCTTTCAATTTTTCCACAATATTTCATATGTCTATTTTTTTCTCTTTTGACACTGGGAATTTTCTGCCTCTTTCTTAGAGGGTTGGAAATATATTCCAGCAGTAGAAAACTTGCTATAGGAATTTTTTATGCTTAAAGTATTAAAAGCAATGTAAGTATTATATTTGAAATATAAACCTTGTTGCTAAAATTTTTACACAACTACGGAAAGAGGGATGGATTTGTGTACTTTCTCTCAAGGTAGCTGGAGATGGGAGGAGAGAATCAGAAGGGGCCTGTTCTGTGCTTTTTTCCCCCATCTTCTCACCCCATCCTCTGTTTTTGTTTTTTTTTGTTTTTTTTTTTTAATGTTTATTTATTTTTGACAGAGAGAAAGAGCTTGAGCAGGGGAGGGGCAGAGAGAGAGGGAGACACAGAATTCGAAGCAGGCTCCAGGCTCTGAGCTGTCAGCACAGAGCCCGATGCGGGGCTCGAACACAGACCGTGAGATCATGACCTGAGCTGAAGTTGGACGCTCAACCAACCTAGCCACCCAGGCGCGCCCCGGTTGTGGTTATTTTTTAAAGCACAGAAGCTTGGGTGGGTTCCAGTCTTGAACAGGATAGTCTCACTGTGCCATTACCTTTCACTATCAACAATCCATGTCTGTGTCCAGACCTTTTGTTTTCTCTTATTGAACAAGTCTGTTTGTGAGAGGCTTTCTTTAAAATGTGTCATACTCCTTGTGTGCCAGTGCTGGTCTCTTACGCTATAGCTTTTTATCATATTTGGGCTTGACTTAACCTACTTCTACACAGTCCTAACCTTTCCCCAGTCTTCCTTTGACTAAGGGATAAAATTTATGCCTTTATTTTTTATCCTTTCAGTGAAAAGATTTATGGCCCTTAAATCTGAGGGGCTTAGCACTTTCTCAAGCCCTGTCAGGGTTGTTCTCCTTTTTGGTTCAATGCAGACTTCTTTGTTGTAATTTAATAACTATGCTAGTCTTGGTGGGTCAAGGTAAAAGAAAAAAGGGTGAAGTCTTTTTTGTCTGGTGGCCTTTTATTTAATTAATCGAAAATACATACTTTTCTAACTTTGTCACTTTGGTGAAAAGCAGAGGTGTGCCTGGGTGGCATTGTCAGTTAAGCATCTGGCTCAGGTCATGATCTCAGGGTTTGTGGGATCGGATCAGCATCAGACGCTGCACTGACAGCATGGAGTCTGCTTAGGATTCTCTCTCTTTCCCTGCCCCGCTTTGTGCTCTCGCTCACTTGCTCTCTCAAAATAAATAAATATACATTTTTTAAAAAGCAGATACATTCTGTTTTTGAGAAAAAGTTTTTAGGAGAAATGCTTCTCATGTTCATAAGTGAAAATTATGATCTCATTCAGAACTTTGGGAAGATTCTTTCAAATAGGGGAAGAATTTCTTTCCTCCATTCCTTTAGTGTAGCTAGATCCCTACTTTCAGGCTAAAGCTATAATTAGTTCAGCTATAGTATGTAATAACTGGGACTTCTATAATCTTTTACTTGAATCTCCATTTATAATGGTTTTCTATGGGAAGATGTATGCAGGATGCCAAAGTGGTTTACAGATGAACTTTTGATGAATGCCTATATTCTAAAAAGCAAGATATTTATTTTCCTTTTTAGAGTATTAAGACTAAAATGTGTATTTGGCAGTGACCATATTTTAAATTGACTTACTTTTCTTAAGCTATAGTTCTGTTGTATACTCTATGCGAAGGATTTATTCCTATTACTAATTAAACATTTTTTTAATGTTTATTTTTGAGAAAGCATGAGTTGGGGGAGGGACAGAGAGAGAGGGAGACACAGAATCTGAAGCAGGCTCCAGGCTCAGAGCTATCAGCAAAGAGCCTGACATGGGGCTAGAACTCATGAACTGTAAGATCATGACCTGAGCTGAAGTCAGACGCTCAACTGACTGAGCCACCCAAGTGCCCCTCCTATTACTAATTTTCAATGAAGAATTTTAAAAAATTATTAAAATACTGAGAGATCTAGTGAGGCATAGATGACATAAACTGTATTCTCAAAGGGGAATACATTTCTGGAATAGCTTTTAAAATAAGTTATTTTTAATGTCCTTATATCTATTTCATGCCTTTGCTTATGAATATTGTTTAATAACCTCCTGAAGAGTTTCTGAGTGATATTTACACTTGTTATAAATTTGTTGGTCAGTTTTTTTTTTTTTCCCAGATGGAGTAATAATAATTGTTGACTCTGGATTTGTTTTAACTTTTTTCTCAGTTTTAAGATTTCCTCATTTTGTTTTCCCCTGGTAGTTATTTGAGTAGTAATATGTTTGCCTATTACTAATTAAGGTTTTTCTTTAATAACAGATTTATACCTAAAACTGGAAGATGTGACCCATAAATTTAATAAGCCCTGTATAATGGATGTAAAGATAGGGCAAAAGAGTTATGATCCTTTTGCCTCATCTGAGAAGATTAAGCAACAGGTCAGCAAGTACCCATTAATGGAGGAGATTGGGTTCTTGGTGCTTGGCATGAGGGTAAGAGTGATTATTTGTAACATTTCTTTTTACATGTTCTTCCCTTGAAAATTATAGATGTTATTATAATAGCTATATATTAGAAGATAATATATTTTGGATTTGGGTTGTCCATATTTCCCCCAATGAGGGTAGAGATTTTTATCTCTTGCTCACTAATATATGGTCAGTGTCTGGAATGATTCCGACACACAGTATGTAATTAATAAATGAATAAATGGCTGAACTGCAAGACTCTCGCTCAGGTAATTTTGTTTTTAGGAAGCTTAAGTTTAGGTGCAAAGTAAATAGCATGATAAGTAAACGTGATATTATTATGATTTTGCTGTGAGAAAAGTGCTAAGTTTATATGTTCAGTTATTTTTCTATATTTTTTTAAATAGAAAAGGAAAATTAAAAATTAGGTTATTGCTTCAGCTGTGATTTAAAACGGTTAAATTTGCTCATGATTCTGTGGGTTGGCAGTTTGAATTGGGCTCAGGTGGTCAATTTGCTGATCTCACACAGGGACACATATGGCTATGCTCCTCTGATGGGTCAGCTAGAGCTAGACAGTCTAAAACAACCTCACTCTCATGTCTGGGAAATGGTACTGTTGGCTGGATCCTTCTCCCTGTGATCTCTCATGTTCCAGAAAGCTAACTGGAGCTTCTTCATGTATCACAGTCCAAGAATGCAAGAGTGAGAGCTAAAAGGACTCTTGAAAGCTACATTAGAAAGTCATTTACTGTCATGTCTATGGAATTTTATAGGTCAAAGTATATCACAGGGCCAGCCTGTATTGATAGGGAAAAGAAACAGACTCCACTTCTGATTGTAGGAATAGAGAAGTCGCAATACAAATGGTAGTGCACACAAGAATGGGAAGGATTGTTGAGGCTATCTTTGTAAATAATATGCCACAGTTAAAAAGTGATGTGGAGTAAAATCCTCTAAGCAAATGGTATGCCTTCTAAACGTGTGGAGGTAAAATTTGTATATATGATAAATGATTGCTTACCTTTATAAGCATAATGGGTAGTTTTGAAATTCATCATGTAAGATGATATATAGGTCTTCCTTTTGACTTTTAAACAGGTAAGTTAATATCATCATGTAAGATGATATATAGGTTTTCCTTTTGACTTTTAAACAGGAAAGTTAATAGGAAGCATTATAGATGAATTGTTAATGCGATGGCGATAACAGCACAGTTGAATTTGGTATTCTGATTGTAAATAAAACCAAAGAAATTAGAATAGAAAACTATAATTAAATATGGGTATATGGTAAAGAAAAAAAGGGTAATGGAATAATATTAAAACAAATAAGGAATAAACATCCCATGGGAATCTAACTGGGCAACTTTTTAACCTTCACTGTTGTCAAATCCCTTTCTCTCCTACTTTCCATTCTCACTTTTAGCAGATGACTTTGCCTTCAAAAAAAATAAATAAAAGCCATCAGACAGGATTTCCTTTAATTTTCTGCTGACAGATATAAATACCTAACCTGCAAGTACTTTCATTCCCTCTTTATTCCTGTCACGTTGAAGAATTTTCCATCCTTCTGTCTAAGCATAACTCTTCCTATGTTCTCTGGATCTCAGTCCTCTCCACCTCTTTAGGAACCAAATACTGTTGATTTTCACTTGTTTTTCTTATATGTTCAACTTCTATTTGTCTTTCTCTCTCTATTGACTCTTTAACTTTTGTTTTAAATATCAAATTACTCAAATTTTTCAGGAACAAAACCTCAAAACCCATAATTACTGTGCTCTGCTCTCCAGCAGAGAGACTTACTCCCCTTTACAACTGAACTAGTTATTTCCATTTAGTATTCTTAAACTCATTCCAATCTGGCTTCTGTTCCATCCTGCCTCCAGATTTGCACGTCCCTAAGATCCCTGAAGACATCTCCATTGTTACTAGATCCAAATGGCATTTTTTTTCTTAAATATGAAATTTATTGTCAAATTGGTTTCCATACAACACCCAGTGCTCATCCCAACAGGTGCCCTCCTCAATACCCATCACCTACCCACCCTTCCCTCCCACCCCCATCAACCCTCAGTTTGTTCTCAGTTTGTAAGAGTCTCATATGTTTTGGCTCCCTCCCTCTACTCACTTTACTTCGCTTTGAAAAGCAGCTTTCAGTGCTAAGTCCTTCTTGAAATTGTCCTCTTAGTGTTCATGGCACTACATAGTCTCCTGGCTTTTTCCTAAGACCACTTTGTAGTCTTCTTGTCCAGCTCATTTCTTTTTATTTATTCTTTAAATATTGAGGTATTTTGTTCAGTTCCATTTTACTGCCTCCTTTTTTCTTTCTGTTTCTTCCTAAGCAGTGTCTTTGTTCTTACTGATTCATTTTTCACTTACACTGATAACACCCAAATATATATCTTCTGCCTCTGGTTTTTCTTTGCTCTCCTAATCTGTATAGCTAGATACTGGGATAATGTAAAGACATCTAGAATGAATACATAAAAAACGGACACACATCCCTCTTACAAACTACAACCACATAAATAGTAACGTCTCTGTTATTCCCTATCCCAATAAAGGCATCACCATACAAAGTTTTACAAAGGAGAAAGCTTGTAGTACTGTCACATCTTAGAACCATCCATCATTCCTATTGATCTTAGTTCCCTAACACCTCTTGAGTCCAGTTATCTCTTTTCAGACTCTAGTCTCTTAACTGATATCTCAAGTTCAATTTTGCTCTCTTCCAGTCTGTTCATCAAACATTTCAAAAGGTCTAATTATCATATTTCCCTATTTAAAAACTCTTTAGTGGGTTTCCATTACCTTTAGGGTACGTATACAGGATAAATAAGGCATTGCATGATTTGGCATTCTTGGGATATGTGGCTTCCCCAGACAAATAGAGGTTCTTCTTTTTGTATCTCTCTCTCTCTCTTTTTTTTTAATTTAATTTAATTTTTTTTTTAAAAGTTACATCCAAATTAGTTAGCATATAGTGCAACAGTGATTTCAGGAGTAGATTCCTTAATGTCTCTTACCCATTTAGCCCATCCCCCCTCCCACATCCCCTCCGGTAACCCTCAGTTTGTTCTCCATATTTATGAGTCTCTTTTGTTTTCTCCCCCTCCCTGTTTTTATATTATTTTTGTTTCCCTTCTCTTATGTTCATCTGTTTTGTCTCTTAAAGTCCTCATATGAGTGAAGTCATATGATTTTTGTCTTTCTCTGACCAATTTCACTTAGCATAATACCCTCCAGTTCCATCCACATAGTTGCAAATGGCAAGATTTCATTCTTTTTGATTGCCGAGTAATACTCCATTGTACATATATACCACATCTTCTTTATCCATTCATCCATTGATGGACATTTGGGCTCTTTCCATACTTTGGCTATTGTTGATAGTGCTGCTATAAACATGGGGGTGCATGTGTCCCTTCAAAACAGCACACCTGTATCCTGTGGATAAATGCCTAGTAGTGCAATTGCTAGGTCGTAGGGTAGTTCTACTTTTAGTTTTTTGAGGAACCTCTATACTGTTTTCCAGAGTGGCTGCACCAGCTTGCATTCCCATCTCTCTTTTTTTTTTTAATGTTTTATTTTGAGAGACAGAGACAGAGACAGAGAGACAGACAGAGTGAGAGCAGGGGAGGGTCAGAGAGAGAGGGAGACACAGAATCTGAAGTAGGCTCCAGGCCCTGAGCTGTCAGTAACAGAGCCTGACATGGGGCTCTAACTCATTGAACCATGTGGTCATGACCTGAGCTGAAGTCAGACACTTAACCGACTGAGCTACCCAGGCTCCCTGTGTTTGTATCTTTTTAATAAAAACTTTATTGAGATATAATTTATACATCACTCAATTCACTCACTTAAAATATATGGTTCATTGGTTTTAGTATATTTATAGAGTTGGGCAACCATCACCACGTTCAACTTTAGAATATTTTCATCACCCCGGAAAGAAATGCCATACCTATTAATAGTCACCCCTCATTTTCTTCCAGTCTTTCAGTGCCCCCTAGCGTTAGGCAACTCTGATCTACTTTCTGTCCTATAGATTTGCCTCTTCTGGACATTTCATATAAATGAAACTGTGTGATACACTGGATGGTCTACGGTGACTGGATTCTTTCCACTTAATGTTTTCAAAGTGCATCCATATATCAGTATTGTATTCCTTTTTTTTGCTAAGTAATGTTTCATTGTATATATATGCCACATTTTCTTTATCCATTTATTGATAGGCATTGAGTTTCCATTTTTTGGCTATTATCAATAATGCTATTATGAACATGAATGTACAGGTTTTTACATGTGCATATGTTCTTATTTTGTGTAGATTTCTAAGTTTGAAATTGGCAGGTCCTGTGGTTAAGTCTGTTTAACTTTTTAAGAAACTGCCAAAGTCTTTTTCCAGTTACTGCACCATTTTACATTCCTACCAGTGTTGTATTAGTATTCCAGTTTCTCCATATCCTTGCCCAACCCTTGTTAATTGTCTTTTTTTTTTTAAACCACTGCCATCCTAATGGGTGTGAAGCAGTATGTCATTATGTTTTTTTTTAAATTTTTTTTAATGTTTTTTATTTATTTTTGAGACAGAGACAGAGTGTGGGGAGTGGGGGGGAAGGAGAGAGAGAGAGACACACAGAATCCGAAGCAGGCTCCAGGCTCTGAGCTGACAGTACAGAGACTGACACGGGGCTCGAACTCACGAACCGTGCAATCATGACCTGAGCCAAAGTCGATGCTTAACCAACCTAGCCACCCAGGTGCTCCAGTGGTTTTGATTTACAGTTCCCTAATGGCTAATGATATTAAGTATCTTTTCTTTTCATGCACTTATTGACTGTATATCTTCTTTGGAGAAGTGTCTATTCTGATCCTTTGCCCATTGGGTCATATTTCTTTTCTTTTTTTTTTTTTTAACGTTTACTTGTTATTGAGAGACAGAGAAAGACAGAACGTGAGCAGGGGAGGGGCAGAGGGAGAGGGAGACACAGAATCTGAAGCAGATTCCAGGCTCTGAGCTGTCAGCACAGAGCCCGATGCAGGGCTCGAATTCACAAACCGCGAGATCATGACCTGAGCCAAAGTTGGGACGCTTAACTGACTGAGCCCCCCCAGGCACCCCCATATTTCTTTTTACTAATGTTTTATACAAATCCCTGATATATGATTTGCAGATATTTTATTTCTTTTTACTAATGAGTTTTATACAAATCCCTGATACATGATTTGCAGGTATTTTCTCCCTCCCCTCCCCTTTTTAACTTTCTTGACAGTTCCTTTGAAGCACAAAAGTTTTCATTTTGAAATCTATTTTTTTCTTTTGTTACTTATGCTTTTGGTGTTATAGCTAAGAAATCATTGCCTAACCTAAAGTCTTGAAGATTTACTCCTATTTGTCTTCAAAACGTTTTATAGTTTTAGTTCTTACATTGAGATCTGTGATTCATTTTGATTTTGGGGGATGTGGTTTCAGGAAGAGAACAAATTTGCATATGTATATCTAGTGGTCCCAGCACCATTTGTTGAAGAGACCATTCTTTACCTCATTGAATGGTCTTGACCCTTATTCAAAATAAGTTGACTATAAATGTGAGAATTTATTTCTGGACTCTCAGTTCTGTTTTCTTGATCCATATTACCTATCTTTATGCTAGTATCATACTCTTTTTTTTTTAATTTAAACTTTATTGAGGTATAATTGACCTCTAAAATTTTAAGGTAATTAAAGTGTACTTCATGGTGATTTGATATACATTTGAAAGGATATCCCCCAGCTAGTTAATTAACACATCAATCACCTCATGTGTTTATCATTTATTTGTGTCTGAGAGAACATTTAAGTTCTACCCTCTTAGCAGATTTCAATTCTATTGTACAATACAGTGTTATCAACTATAGTCACCATGTTTTACATTAGATCCTCAGACTTTATTCATTTTATAGCTGATAGTTTGTAACTTTTTAACCACGTTATCCTATTTCCCCCACCTCACAGCCCTTGGCAACTGCTTTTCTACTCTGTTTCTATGAGTTTTATTTATTTTTTTGAGATTATTCATATGAGTGATGCCATGAAGTACTTGTCTTTCTTTGGCTAATTTTATGTAGCATGATGCCAATAAGATGCATCCTAGTTATTGCAAATTGCAGGATTTTCTTTATTCTCACGACTAAATAATTCCATTATATATATATATATATATATATATATATATATATATACACCATAACTTTATTCATTCATCCTTTGATGGACATTTTGGCTTCCGTATTTTGACTATTGTGAATAATGCTGCAGTGTACATTGGAATGTGAATATCTCTACGATGTTTTCATTTCCTTGAATATATACCCAGAAGTAGAATTGCTAGACCATATGATAGTTCTGTTTTTTGATTTTTTGCAGAATCTCCATACTGTTTTCCATAGTCACTATACTCAATTTACATTCCTACCATTTCAACTATATACTTCAAACCTCTGGCAGTTTGATGCTAAGATACTAAGTGTATTTCCCTTTTTTCCATATTCTGGCCAATCCTTGTTTGTTAGCTCTTATCTTTTTGAATGATAGCCATTCTAACAGGTGTGAGATATTCTAACACAGTATCTCATTGTGGTTTTGATTTGCATTTCCCTGAGATTAGTGACCTTGAGCACTTTTTGATGTTCCTGTTGGCTGCTTAGATGTTTTCTTTGGAATAATGTCTATTCAGTCCCACTGCCCATTTTTTAATTAGATTTTCTGTATTAAATTGTATGAGTGCTTTATATAGTTTGGATATTAATCCCTTATCAAATACATGATTCACAGATATTTTTTCGGAACCACACTGTTAATGTAGCCTTAAGTTTTGAAATCAGAAGTTGTGACAGCTCTGATTTTGTTCTTCTTTTTTCAAGATTGTTTTGACTAATTCTGGGTCCTCCTTAAATTTACACATGAATTTTAGGATGAAGTTGTAATCGTCAGTCCTGCAAAAACGTGCCGGTTTGGATTTTGGTAGGGATCGTATTGGATTTGTAGATCAATTGAATTCCTGTTATTTTTGTTCTTAGAACTCCCTTTATATAGTATTTAATATATTGTTTACTTATCTGAGAAAGTATATGATTGAAGTATGAGATAAACGAAAATGATGTGAATATAGGTAAGTTATACAAATCTAGGTTATTAAAATTGGGAGATAAACATTGAATTTTAATAAAAGTAATGCTTGGGTTAAAATTTTCAAATAGTTTATTTCTTTGGAAGGTGGTAAATTCATTGAGCTTTTTAGTCACAATATGTTTGTAGACTAATAAGGTTAGAGTTGGATAATTTTAGAATTGATATTCTAAAGTTTAAAAATTTCCCTCTATGGGGTACCTGGGTGGCTCAGTCAATTAAGCCTCCCACTCTTGGTTTCAGCTCAGGTCATGATGTCATGGTTTTGTGAGTTTGAGCCCTGCGTTGGGCTGTCTCTGTGTCTCTCAAAATAAATAAGTAAACTTAAAAAAAAAAAAATTTCCCTCCAGGAAAATCAGGCCTTTGAACAAAAAATTCCTTTAATATCACTAAACTATACTGAAGTTTACCAAATTGAGTAAAACCTTGGTTTTACAAATATAAAGAAACTCATTGGTAATAATACCATAAGAGTAGGTGTATTCAGCACCCCACTTAATAGCAATGGACAGGTTTGGTGAGAGGGCAGGGTTCCTGTGCCCTCTAGAAACTAGGAAGCTGGGTGACGCCACTTCTACTCATGCTCATATGCGCCAACACACGCCACACCGATACATCCCAGTAAGGTAAGCAGTGCCACCTAGTGGAAAATGGAGTCATTACACTAAGCCCCCAGCCAACTGTACCTCCCAAGCACAAGCCCCAAAGGACCACCACAAGTCTCTCTGCCTGGCTAGTGTACAGATGATAGAGTGTTTAATAGTTTGAAATAGTAGGGAAAACTGGATGTAACTTCATCCGGATTTCATTCTGTTTGCTAGTTCATATATTCGGGGTTTTTTTTGCTTTTGTTTAATTTTTTTTTCTTTTTCTCCTTTCTTTTTCTTTTTCTTTTTCTTTTTGCCCTTCCTTTCTCCCACGGTCTTCTATTAAGTTTCTCAAGATCCACATGAGTGAAAACATATCTGTCCTTCTCTGACTTATTTCACTCATCATAATACCTTCCAGTTCCATCCATGTTGCTGCAAATGGCATAATTTCATTCTTTCTCATTGCCAAGTAGTATTCCATTGTATATATAAACCACATCTTCTTTATACCAATGGAATAGAATAGATAACCCAGAATTGGACCCACAAATGTGTGGCCAACTAATCTTTGACACAGCGGGAAAGAGCATCCGATGGAAAAAAGTCTCTTTAGCATTGGACAGCACCATGCAAAAGAATGAAACTGGACCACTTTCTTATACTATACACAAAAATAAACTCAAAATGGATGAAAAACCTAAATGTGAGACAGAAAGCCATCAAAACCCTAGAGGAGAAAGCAGGCAACAACTTCTTTGATCTCAGCTGCTGCAATTTCTTAACACATCTCCAAAGGCAAGGGAATTAAAAGCAAAAATGAACTATTGGAACCTCATCAAGATCAAAATCTGCACTGCAAAGGAAGCAATCAACAAAACTAAAAGGCAACTGACAGAATGGGAAAAGACGCTTGCAAATGACATATTGGATAAAGGGCTAGTATCCAAAATCTGTAAAGAACTTAACCAAACTTAGCGCCCGAAAAACAAATAATCCAGTGAAGAAATGGGCAGAAGATATGAATAGACACTTCTCTAAAGAAGACATCCACATGGCCAACAGACACATGAAAAGATGCTCAATGTCATTCATCATCAGGAAAATACAAATTAAAGCCACACTGAGATACCACCTCACACTGGTCAGATTGGCTAAGATGAACAAATCACGAAACTACAGATGCTGGCGAGGATGTGGAGAAATGGGAACCCTCTTGCACTGTTGGTAGAAATGCAAACTGGTGCATCTGCTGTGGAAAACAATGTGGAGGTTCCTCAAAAAATAAAAAGTAGAACTATCCTATGACCCAGGAATAGCACTGCTAGGAACTTACCCAAAGGATACAGGAGTGCTGATGCATAGGGGCACGTGTACCTCAATGTTTATAGCAGCACTTTCAACAATAGCCGAATTATGGAAAGAGCCCAAATGTCCACCTTTTTCTCCTTTCCATTCTTTTTCTTGGCTACAGAAAAAAAAAACATTATTTTTATCTTCCTTTCATTAAAAAAGTTATTGTTTTAACTATGTTTTTTCCCTAAATTTTTAAAATTCTATTTCACCTCATTTCACTTTATTCTATTTTATTGTATACTTTTTTTTTAATTTTTAAACTTTCTTTTTTTTTTTTTTTACCTTTTTTTCTATTCTATCAAACTTCTTTCAACAAGCAGACCAAAAACACCTAGGATTTAGCTTCCTTTATGTAATTTTTGTTTTTTTTTAATTTTTAAATTTAAAAATTTTATTCTTTATTTCAAAATGACAAAATGAAGGAATTCACCCCAAAAGAAAGAACAGGAAAAAATGACAGCCAGAGGCTTAACACAGATGTAAGCAAGTTGTCTAAACTAGAATTTAGAACCATAATATTAAGAATACTAGCTGGGGTTGAAAAAAGCATAGAATCCTTTTCTACAGAGATAAAAGAAGGCAAATCGAGTCATGATGAAATTTAAAATGCTATAACCGAGATGGAATCTTGAATGGATGCCATGGCAGTAAGGATGGGTAAAGCAAAGCAGAGAAAAAACGATATAGAAGACAAAATTATGGAGAATAATGCAGCAGAAAAAAGAGGGAAACTAAGGCAAAAGAGCATGATCTGAGAATTACAGAAATCAGTGTCTTAAAAAATGAATAATACCTGAATCATAGGGAATCCCAGAAGATGAAGAGAGAGAAAAACGGGCAGAAGGTTTATGTGAACAAATTATAGTGGAAAACTTTCCTAATCTGGAGGAAGACACACGTCAAAATCTAAGAAGCACAGACATATCCCATTAGATTCAACAAAAACCGACCATCAACAAGGCATATCTTAGTCAAATTCACAAAATACACACAGAATTATGAAAGCAGCAAGGGGGAAAAAAAAGTCCTTAACCTATAATTATGGGAAAACAGATCAGATTTGCAGCAGACCTATCCACAGAAAGTTGGCAGGCCAGAAGGAAGTGGCAGGATATATTCAACGTACTGAATGAGAAAAATGTGAAGCCAGGAATTCTTTATCCAGCAAGGCTGTCATTCAAAATAGAAAGATAAAGAGTTTCCCAGACAAACAAAAACTAAAGGAGTTCGTGACCACTAAGCCAGCCTTGCAAGAAATTTTAAGGGGGACACTCTGAGGGGAGAAAAGATGAAACAAAACAAAAAAGACCCAAAGCAACACAGACTAGAAAGGACCAGAGAACACCACCAGAAATTCCCAACTCTGCAGACAACACAAGGACAATAAATTCATGTCTTTCAGTACTCTAAATGTCACTGGAAAAGTGCTCCAATCAAAAGACCTAGGGTATCAGAATGGTTAAGAAAACAAGATCCATCTATATCCTGTTCACAAGAGACCCATTTTAGGCCTAAAGACACCTTCAGACTGAAAGTAGGGATGGAGAACCATGTATCATGGTAATCGTCAGCAAAAGAAAGTTGGAGTAGCCATATTTATATCAGACAAACTAGATTTTTAAAATAGACTGTAACAAGAGATGAAGAAGGGCATTGTGTCATAATTGAGGATATAATTAAGGGGTCTATCCACCAAAATCTAACAATTGTAAACATTTATGCCCCCAACATTGTAGCACCCAAATATATAAATCAGTGAATCACAAATATAAAGAAACTCATTGGTAATAATACCATAAGAGTAGGTGTATTCAGCACCCCACTTAATAGCAATGGACAGGTCATATAAGCAGAAAATCAACAAGGAAACAATGTTTGAATGACACACTGGACCAGATGAATTTAACAGATACATTCAGAACGTTTCATCCTAAAGCAGCAGAATATACATTCTTCTTGAGTGCACATGGAACATTCTCCAGAATAGATCGCACACTGGGACGCAAATCAGCCCTCAACAAATACAAAAATACCAAGATCATACCATACATATTTTCAGACCACAACACAATGAAACTTGAAATCAATCACAAAATATTTGGAAAGACCACGAATACTGGGACGTTAAAGAACATCCTACTAAAGAATGAATGGGTTACCCAGAAATTAAAGAGGAAATTAAAAAGTGCATGGAAGAGGAGCTCTGGAGCTGGGGAACAGGAGGGCGGACCTTGAATAGATGCTGGACATTCCTCATCAGAAACCTGAGGAGGATACTAAAAAGACAGCCACAATTTTCCTTCTGCTTGCTGCCAAAGTTCTTGAGGCCAGCTGTTGGGAATTGTACTCTGAATTGTGTCTTCTAAAATAAAAAAGTAGAGGAAGATGGCGGCGTAGGAGGACGCTGGGCTCACCGCGCGTCCTGCTGATCACTTAGATTCCACCTACACCTGCCTAAATAACCCAGAAAACCGCCAGAGGATTAGCAGAACGGAGTCACCGGACCCAAGTGCAGATGAGAGGCCCACGGAAGAGGGTAGGAAGGGCGGCGAGGCGGTGCGCGCTCCACGGACTGGCGGGAGGGAGCCGGGGCGGAGGGGCGGCTCGCCAGCCAAGCAGAGCCCCCGAGTCCGGCTTGCAAAAGCGGAGGGGCCTGGCGGACTGTGTTCCGACAGCAAGCGCGACTTAGCGTCTGGGAGGTCATAAGTTAACAGCTCTGCTCGGAAAGCGGGAAGGCTGGAGGACAAAGGGAGGGTGAGCTGCGGAGCCCCCGGACGACAGAGCTCAGTTTGGCGGGGAACAAAGGCGCTCGCCAGCGCCATCTCCCCCGCCCATCCCCCAGCCAAAATCCCAAAGGGAACCGGTTCCGGCCAGGGAAATTGCTCGCTCCGCGCAAACACCCAACTCTGTGCTTCTGCGGAGCCAAACCTCCGGCAGCGGATCTGACTCCCTCCGGCTGCCACAGGGCCCCTCCTGAAGTGGATCACCTAAGGAGAAGCGAGCTAAGCCTGCCCCCCCACCGCCGTGCACCTTGCCTTCCCACCCCAGCTAATACGCCAGATCCCCAGCATCACAAGCCTGGCAGTGTGCAAGTAGCCCAGACGGGCCACGCCACCCCACAGTGAATCCCGCCCCTAGGAGAGGGGAAGAGAAGGCACACACCAGTCTGACTGTGGCCCCAGCGGTGGGTTGGGGGCAGACATCAGGACTGACTGCGGCCCCGCCCACCAACTCCAGTTATACACCACAGCACAGGGGAAGTGCCCTGCAGGTCCTCACCACACCAGGGACTATCCAAAATGACCAAGGGGAAGAATTCCCCTCAGAAGAATCTCCAGGAAATAACAACAGCTAATGAGCTGATCAAAAAGGATTTAAATAATATAACAGAAAGTGAATTTAGAATAATAGTCATAAAATTAATCGCTGGGCTGGAAAACAGTATAGAGGACAGCAGAGAATCTCTTGCTACAGAGATCAAGGGACTAAGGAACAGTCACGAGGAGCTGAAAAACGCTTTAAATGAAATGCAAAACAAAATGCAAACCACCACGGCTCGGATGGAAAGGCAGAGGAGAGAATAGGTGAACTAGAAGATAAAGTTATGGACAAAGAGGAAGCTGAGAAAAAGAGAGATAAAAAAATCCAGGAGTAGGAGGGGAAAATTAGAGAACTAAGTGATACACTAAAAAGAAATAATATACGCATAATTGGTATCCCAGAGGAGGAAGAGAGAGGGAAAGGTGCTGAAGGGGTACTTGAAGAAATAATAGCTGAGAACTTCCCTGAACTGGGGAAGGAAAAAGGCATTGAAATCCAAGAGGCACAGAGAACTCCCTTCAGACGTAACTTGAATCGATCTTCTGCACGACATATCATAGTGAAACTGGCAAAATACAAGGATAAAGAGAAAATTCTGAAAGCAGCAAGGGGTAAACGTGCCCTCACATATAAAGGGAGACCTATAAGACTCGTGACTGATCTCTCTTTTGAAACTTGGCAGGCCAGAAAGACTTGGCACGAGATTTTCAGTGTGCTAGACAGAAAAAATATGCAGCCGAGAATCCTTTATCCAGCAAGTCTGTCATTTAGAATAGAAGGAGAGATAAAGGTCTTCCCAAACAAACAAAAACTGAAGGAATTTGTCACCACTAAACCAGCCCTACAAGAGATCCTAAGGGGGACCCTGTGAGACAAAGTACCAGAGACATCACTACAAGCATAAAACATACAGACATCACAATGACTCTAAACCCGTATCTTTCTATAATAACACTGAATGTAAATGGATTAAATGCACCAACCAAAAGACATAGGGTATCAGAATGGATAAAAAAACAAGACCCATCTATTTGCTGTCTACAAGAGACTCATTTTAGACCTGAGGACACCTTTAGATTCAGAGTGAGGGGATGGAGAACTATTTATCATGCTACTGGAAGCCAAAAGAAAGCTGGAGTAGCCATACTTATATCAGATAAACTAGACTTTAAATTAAAGGCTGTAACAAGAGATGAAGAAGGACATTATATAATAGTTACAGGGTCTATCCATCAGGAAGAGCTAACAATTATAAATGTCTATGCGCCGAATACAGGAGCCCCCAAATATATAAAACAATTACTCATAAACATAAGCAACCTTATTGATAAGAATGTGGTAATTGCTGGGGACTTTAACACCCCACTTACAGAAATGGATAGATCATCTAGACACACGGTCAATAAAGAAACAAGGGCCCTGAATGAGACATTGGATCAGATGGACTTGACATATATTTAGAACTCTGCATCCCAAAGCAACAGAATATACTTTCTTCTCGAGTGCACATGGAACATTCTCCAAGATAGATCATATACTGGGTCACAAAACAGCCCTTCATAAGTTTACAAGAATTGAAATTATACCATGCATACTTTCAGACCACAATGCTATGAAGCTTGAAATCAACCACAGGAAAAAGTCTGGAAACCCTCCAAAAGCATGGAGGTTAAAGAACACCCTACTAAAGAATGAGTGGGTCAACCAGGCAATTAGAGAAGAAATTAAAAAATATATGGAAACAAACGAAAATGAAAATACAACAATCCAAACGCTTTGGGACGCAGCGAAGGCAGTCCTGAGAGGAAAATACATTGCAATCCAGGCCTATCTCAAGAAACAAGAAAAACCCCCAATACAAAATCTAACAGGACACCTAAAGGAAATAGAAGCAGAACAGCAAAGGCAGCCTAAACCCAGCAGAAGAAGAGAAATAATAAAGATCAGAGCAGAAATAAACAATATAGAATCTAAAAAAACTGTAGAGCAGATCAACGAAACCAAGAGTTGGTTTTTTGAAAAAATAAACAAAATTGACAAACCTCTAGCCAGGCTTCTCAAAAAGAAAAGGGAGATGACCCAAATAGATAAAATCATGAATGAAAATGGAATTATTACAACCAATCCCTCAGAGATACAAACAATTCTCAGGGAATACTATGAAAAATTATATGCCAACAAATTGGACAACCTGGAAGAAATGGACAAATTCCTGAACACCCACACTCTTCCAAAACTCAATCAGGAGGAAAGAGAAAGCTTGAACAGACCCATAACCAGCGAAGAAATTGAATTGGTTATCAAAAATCTCCCACCAAATAAGAGTCCAGGACCAGATGGCTTCCCAGGGGAGTTCTACCAGACATTTAAAGCAGAGATAATACCTATCCTTCTCAAGCTATTCCAAGAAATAGAAAGGGAAGGAAAACTTCCAGACTCATTCTATGAAGCCAGTATTACTTTGATTCCTAAACCAGACAGAGACCCAGTAAAAAAAGAGAACTACAGGCCAATATCCCTGATTAATATGGATGCAAAAATTCTCAATAAGATACTAGCAAATCGAATTCAACAGCATATAAAAAGAATTATTCACCATGATCAAGTGGGATTCATTCCTGGGATACAGGGCTGGTTCAACATTCGCAAATCAATCAACGTGATACATCACATTAACAAAAAAAAAGAGAAGAACCATATGATCCTGTCAATCGATGCAGAAAAGGCCTTTGACAAAATCCAGCACCCTTTCTTAATAAAAACCCTTGAGAAAGTCGGGATAGAAGGAACATACTTAAAGATCATAAAAGCCATTTATGAAAAGCCCACAGCTAACATCATCCTCAACAGGGAAAAACTGAGAGCTTTTTCCCTGAGATCAGGAACACGACAGGGATGCCCACTCTCACCGCTGTTGTTTAACATAGTGCTGGAAGTTCTAGCATCAGCAATCAGACAACAAAAGGAAATCAAAGGCATCAAAATTGGCAAAGATCGGGGCGCCTGGGTGGCGCAGTCGGTTAAGGGTCCGACTTCAGCCAGGTCACGATCTCGCGGTCCGTGAGTTCGAGCCCCGCGTCAGGCTCTGGGCTGATGTCTCGGAGCCTGGAGCCTGTTTCCGATTCTGTGTCTCCCTCTCTCTCTGCCCCTCCCCTGTTTATGCTCTGTCTCTCTCTGTCCCAAAAATAAATAAAAATGTTAAAAAAAAAAAATTGGCAAAGATGAAGTCAAGCTTTCGCTTTTTGCAGATGACATGATATTATACATGGAAAATCCGACAGACTCCACGAAAAGTCTGCTAGAACTGATACATGAATTCAGCAAAGTTGCAGGATACAAAATCAATGTACAGAAATCAGTTGCATTCTTATACACTAACAATGAAGCAACAGAAAGACAAATAAAGAAACTGATCCCATTCACAATTGCACCAAGAAGCATAAAATACCTAGGAATAAATCTAACCAAAGATGTAAAAGATCTGTATGCTGAAAACTATAGAAAGCTTATGAAGGTAATTGAAGAAGATTTAAAGAAATGGAAAGACATTCCCTGCTCATGGATTGGAAAAATAAATATTGTCAAAATGTCAATACTACCCAAAGCTATCTACACATTCAATGCAATCCCAATCAAAATTGCACCAGCATTCTTCTCGAAATTAGAACAAGCAATCCTAAAATTCATATGGAACCACAAAAGGCCCCGAATAGCCAAAGGAATTTTGAAGAAGAAGACCAAAGCAGGAGGCATCACAATCCCAGACTTTAGCCTCTACTACAAAGCTGTAATCATCAAGACAGCATGGTATTGGCACAAAAACAGACACACAGACCAATGGAATAGAATAGAAACCCCAGAACTAGACCCACAAACGTATGGCCAACTCATCTTTGACAAAGCAGGAAAGAACATCCAATGGAAAAAAGACAGCCTCTTTAACAAATGGTGCTGGGAGAACTGGACAGCAACATGCAGAAGGTTGAAACTAGACCACTTTCTCACACCATTTACAAAAATAAACTCAAAATGGATAAAGGACCTAAATGTGAGACAGGAAACCATCAGAACCTTAGAGGAGAAAGCAGGAAAAGACCTCTCTGACCTCAGCCGTAGCAATCTCTTACTCGACACATCCCCAAAGGCAAGGGAATTAAAAGCAAAAGTGAATTACTGGGACCTTATGAAGATAAAAAGCTTCTGCACAGCAAAGGAAACAACCAACAAAACTAAAAGGCAACCAACGGAATGGGAAAAGATATTTGCAAATGACATATCGGACAAAGGGCTAGTATCTAAAATCTATAAAGAGCTCACCAAACTCCACACCCGAAAAACAAATAGCCCAGTGAAGAAATGGGCAGAAAACATGAATAGACACTTCTCTAAAGAAGACATCCAGATGGCCAATAGGCACATGAAAAGATGTTCAGCGTCGCTCCTTATCAGGGAAATACAAATCAAAACTACACTCAGGTATCACCTCACGCCAGTCAGAGTGGCCAAAATGAACAAATCAGGAGACTATAGATGCTGGAGAGGATGTGGAGAAACGGGAACCCTCTTGCACTGTTGGTGGGAATGCAAATTGGTGCAACCGCTCTGGAAAGCAGTGTGGAGGTTCCTCAGAAAATTAAAAATAGACCTACCCTATGACCCAGCAATAGCACTGCTAGGAATTTATCCAAGGGATACAGGAGTACTGATGCATAGGGGCACTTGTACCCCAATGTTCATAGCACTCTCAACAATAGCCAAATTATGGAAAGAGCCTAAATGTCCATCAACTGATGAATGGATAAAGAAATTGTGGTATATATACACAATGGAATACTATGTGGCAATGAGAAAAAATGAAATATGGCCTTTTGTAGCAACGTGGATGGAACTGGAGAGTGTAATGCTAAGTGAAATAAGCCATACAGAGAAAGACAGATACCATATGGTTTCACTCTTATGTGGATCCTGAGAAACTTAACAGGAACCCATGGGGGAGGGGAAGGAAAAAAAAAAAAAGGTTAGAGTGGGAGAGAGCCAAAGCATAAGAAACTGTTAAAAACTGAGAACAAACTGAGGGTTGATGGGGGGTGGGAGGGAGGGGAGGGTGGGTGATGGGTATTGAGGAGGGCACCTTTTGGGATGAGCACTGGGTGTTGTATGGAAACCAATTTGTCAATAAATTTCATATATATATATATATATATATATATATATATATATATATATATATAAAGTGCATGGAAGCCAATGAAAATGAAAACATGATAACCTAAAACCTCTGGGACACAGTGAAAGCAGTCATGAGAGGGAAGTATAAAGCAATCCAGACCTTCCTAAAGAAGGAAGAAAGGTCTCAGATATACAACCTAACCTAACACCTTAAAGAGCTGGGAAAAGAACAGCAAATAAAGACCAAAACCAGCAGAAGATAGGAAATAATAAAACTAGAGCAGAAATCAATGATATTAAAATAAAAAAAACAGAATAGATCAATGAAATCAGGACTGGGTTCTGTCAAGGAATTAACAAAATTGATAAACCCCTAGCCAGTTTGATCAAGAAGAAAAAGGAATGGATGCAAATAAATAAAATCATGAATCAAAGAGGAGAGAACACAACCAACACTGCAGAAATACAAACAATAATAAGAGAATATTATGAGCAATTGTATGCCAATAAATTGGGCAATCTGGAAGAAATGGGCAAATTCCTAGAAACATATAAACTACCAAAACCGAAACAGGAAGAAATAGAAAATTTAATCAGACCCATAACCAGTAAAGAAATTGAATCAGTAATCAAAAATCTCCCAAAATACAAGAGTCCAGGGCCAGATGGCTTTCCAGGGGAATTCTACCAAACATTTAAAGAAGAGTTAACACCTATTCTGTTGAAGCTGCTCCAAAACAAAACAAAACAAAACAAAACAGCAAAAACAAAGAAAAAAAAAATGGAAGGGAAACTTCCAAACTCATTCTATGAAGCCAGCATTACCTTGATTCCAAATCCAGACAAAGACCCCACTAAAAAGGAGAACTACAGACCAATTTCCCAGATGAACATGGATGCAAAAATCCTCAACAAGATACTAGCCAATTGGGTCCAACAATACATTAAAAGAATTATTCACAATCAAGTGGGATTTATACCTGGGATTCAGGACTGGTTCAATATCCACAAATCGATCAATGTGATACATTACATTAATAAAAGAAAGAATAAGAACCACATGATCGTTACAGTAGATGCAGAGAAAGCATTTGACAAAATGCAGCATCCTTTCTTGATAAAACCCCTCAAGAAAGTAGTGACAGAAGGATCATACCTTAAGATCATAAAAGCTGTATATGAAAGACCCACTGCTAATATCATCTTCAGTGGCAAAAACGGAGAGTTTCCCTGCTAAGGTCAGGAACACGACAAGGATGTCCACTCATTCAACAGTGGTGGAAGTCCTAGCCTCAGCAGTGAGACAACACAAAGAAATAAAAGGCATCCAGATTGGCAAGGAGGAAGTCAAACTTTCACACTTCTCAGACAACATGATACTCTACATGGGAAACCTGAAACTTGCCACCAAAAAACTACTAGAACTGATCCATGAATTCAGTGAAGTCTCAAGGATATAAAATAAATGCACAGAAATCAGTTGCATTTCTATACACCAATAATGAGGGAGAAGAGAAATCAAGGAATTGATCCCATTTACAGTTGTACCAAAACCCATAAAATACCTAGGAATAAGCCTAACAAAGGTGGTGAAAAACCTATACACTGAAAACTATAGAAAGCTTTTGAAAGAAATTGAAGAAGACACAAAGAAATGGAAAAACATTCCCTGCTCATGGATTGGAAGGACAAATATTGTTGAAATGTCGATAACTACCCCAAGCAATCTATACATTCAGTGTAATCCCTATCAAAATAACACCAGCATTCTTCACAGAGGTAGAACAAACAATCCTAAAATTTTTTTTGGAACCAGAAAAGACTGCAAATAGCCAAAACAATCCTGAAAAAGAAAACCAAGGCTGGAGACATCAAAATCCCAGACTTCAAGATGTATTACAAAGCTGTAATCATCAGGACAGTATGGTACTGGCACAAAAACGGACACTTCTATCAATGGAAGAGAATAGAGAACCCAGAAATGGACCCACAAATGTATGGCCAAGTAATCGTTGACAAAGCAGAGAAGAATATCCAATGGGAACAGAGAGTCTCTTTAGGAAATGATGTTGGGAAAACTAGACAGTGACATGCAGAAGAGTGAACCTGGACCACTTTCTTACACCATACACAAAAATGAACTCAAAACAGATGAAAGACCTAAAGTTAAGATAGGAAGGCATCAAAATCCTAGAGGAGAAAGCAGGCAAAATCCTTTGATGTCGGCCACAGTAACTTCTTACTCAACACGTATGCAGAGGCAAGGACCTCATCAAAATAAAAAGCTTCTGCACAGCAAAGAATCAGCAGAACTAAAAGGCAACCAACAGAATGGAAGAAGATATTTGCAAATGACATATCAGATAAAGGGTTAGTATCCAAAATCTGTAAAGAATCTTGCATACTCAACAACCCCCCCCCCCGCAAACAATCCAATGAAGAAGTGAACAAAAGACATGAATAGACACATTTCCAAAGAAGACATCCAGATGGCTCACAGATCACATGACAAAATGCTCAACGTCACTCATCATCAGGGAAATACAAATCAAAACCACAGTGAGATACCACCTCACACCAGTCAGAATGGCTTGTTGGCAAGGATGTGGAGAAAGAGGAATCCTTTTGCACTGCTAGTGGGAATGGTAACTGGTGCAGGCACTTTGGAAAACAGTATGGAGTTTCCTCAGAAAATTAAAAATAGAACTACCCTACGACCCTGCAATTGCACTACTAGGTATTTATCCAAAGGATACAAGTCTGCTGTTTCAAAGGGGCACATGCACCCCAATGTTTATAGCAGTGCCATCAACAATAGCCAAAGTATGGAACGACCCCAAATGTCCATCGACTGTTGAATGGATACAGAAGAGTTGGTGTGTGTGTGTGTGTGTGTGTGTGTGTGTGTGTGTGTGTACATATATATATACATACATATGTATATACATACATGCATATACAATAGAATATTAATGATCAAAAAGAATCTTGCCATTTGCAGCAATGTGGATGCAACTAGAGTGTATTATGCTAAGTGAAATTAAAGAAAGACAAATATGTGACTTAAGTTATATGTAGAATTTAAGATATAAAACATGAATATAAGGAAAGGGAAGCAAAAATAATATAAAAACAGGGAAGGGACAAAACATAAGAGAGAACAAACTGAGGGTTGCTGAAGGGGTTTTGGGTGGGGGTATACACTAAATGGGCAAGGGGCATTAAGGAGGACACTTGTTGGGATGAGCACTGGGTGTTATATGTAGGTGATGAATCACTAGAATCTATTCCTGAAATCATTATTGCACTATATGGTAACTGAGTTGGATGCAAATTAAACAATAATAATTTTTAAAATAAATAAATATTTAAAAATATTTAAATGATTTAATTTTCAGTTGTTTCAGTGTATTGTTGGCAACAGCTTAAAGTTTTTAGAAAGAAATGCTTTTTTTGAGAGAGGTACCTTTTCCTAGTCACTGATTCCTCTTTATTTGGGGAAAAGATACTTCTTTTTTAACCTTTATTGATCATATTGTCTAAAAATCAAGACTCTGTATATCTTTTTTTTTCTTTATAATACTGGATGATAGTAACTCTTCAAATATCTCTTTCCATGAATTAATTAACTAGGAAAGGTGTTTTGCTAAAGATATTTGAATTTGTTTGCTCCTGATATAAGTTCACATAAAATGAGCAATTCAAGTGTGCCCATGCCCAACGTGGGGCTTGAACTCAGGACTCTGAGATCAAGAGTCAAGTCACATGTTGGGATGAGCACAGGGTGTGTTATGTAAGTGATGAATTACTAAATTACATTCCTGAAATCATTATTACACTATATGTTACCTAACTTGGATTTAAATCATAAGGGGAAAAAAAAGGCAATCATGTGCTCCACTGACAGAGCCAGCCAAGCACCTCAGCCTTTGCTTGTTATTCTGCCCTACTCATGTCTCGCAGATTTCCTTTCCATTAAAATGTGTGTGTGTGTGTGTGTGTGTGTGTGTGTGCGCTACATTTTTAGATGTTTTTAAGGTGTACCTTTTGATTTACAATGATCTTTGCTACTGACCAAACTGGTCAGTGGTAGCGATGGAGAAGTTCTCATATCTCTTCCCATTCTAGCTTTAGGTAGTAAAGTAGAAATATATAGAAGAGAGAATATCAGTAAAGGAGTTCCACAGAAACAACTTAGTTTTAGTCTGTATGTGAAATTTAGATTCTCATATGTGAAATTTAATTTAGATGAGATAATACACCCCTGATTTAGTAGAATGGTGATAGTTTTTATTTTTAAAATCCCATTTCTTGGGTACATTTCCTAACTTGTGGTTTACATAACTATGTATTTGAAAATTCTCATATTTTTGTATTTAATTTACTCATTTTCATCCTTTTTATTGCAGTACAGTTTATATACAGTAAAACCTTGTATTTGCATAACTTGTTCTGCGAGTGTTCCACAAGACGAGTGAACATTTCTAAGTTTTAACATAAACAAGCGATGTCTTGGAATATGAGTAGTATGTGATGCCAAACGTCACATCACAACTGAGGCAATCGCTCTCGCTCTCTCTCTCTCTCTCACTGTGGGATCGTGGGTGATCATCTCCCATGCTCGGATGCTCAGTCTCAGGCCACGGTGTTTGGCAGAAACCAGTGATTTTTCAGAATGTTGGAAGGTGCCCACATCTGGTGCTAGTGTATTTTTTGTCACTTGAAAGCACCTATGGACAGTCCTTTGCTTTCCCATGTAACAGTAAGCTTAGGAATGCTTTACTTCATTCTAGGTCAAGCTGCCTGCAGATATCAACCCTTTCCTCTGCTGTTTTATTGCCAGTTACATTAAATACAGTATACAACAAGAGTTTATTAATATTGTACTTAGTCAACACCTGTGCGAGCATATACAGTGGCCCCCATGCAGAAAAAGGTTGAAAAGAAAGGCAGTGAGAAGGAGAGCATTACGATGGAAGTTAAGAAGGAAATCATTGAGAAGTAGGAATGAGGTATGTGAGTGAGTGGCTGAAACTGCAAGAGTTTATAAGAAGTTTACATCTGCATCTTGTCTGCACAGGAGGAGGAGAAAAAGGTGGAATCCCTCACTTCACATAAGGTTAAGGGAGATCTGTAAAATGTGGGAAACAATGCAAAATTTTGTAGAAAAGCACCACCCGAATGAGGCTGTAAGCGTGAGAGTGATGAATCTGTTTAACAACAATGCACTGTCACATTTCTGCAAAATCTTCAAAAGGAGGCAACAGCAAGTGTCATTGGTTAGTTTCCTTTTTAAAGTTGCACGAAAAGAAAAAGATTCCATTGAGCCAATAGATGGAAGTGATTCCGTTAGTGAGAGTAAAAGTCCTACACAATAACCCTCTCTCGTCTCCCTCACACCAGCCACGAAGGTTTTCAAAGGTAAGTGCAGGTTAACTTGTTTATTTTTCTTTATATTTTGTATTTTCTTTATTATTTTGTATTATGTTGTAGTATTATAATCATTTTTCTATGAACATTTTTGGGTTGTGGAACAAATCATCTGAGTTTCCATTATTTCTAAATTCGCTCTGATTTACAAGTGCTTTGGATTACAAGCATGTTTCTGGAATGAATTATGCTCACAAACCAAGGTTTTAATGTATAACATTGTGTAATTTTAAGGTGTACAACATGATTTAATACCTTTATATATTGCAGTATGATTACTTTAAGCATTAGGTTAGCTACCATCTCTATTATTTTGAGAATCCTTTTTAAAAATTATTTATGTGTATAGAGATCATGAGTGTTTTTTTTGTTAGCACATTTTGAGTATACTGAACTGTTCTTATAAAAATGATTTTTTCTGTGGTCACATGTAATTTTTGATGTTTATAAAAGTGTCTTCTTCCATTTATAGTAACACTTTGCTCAAGATAAACTGTTTCTTTAATAGGCAATATGTGTTTAAGCACATGGTTGTAATTAAACTTTTTCAGTGAATTGTAGCATTTGAGGTAGATGGTAATTAGCTATAACAGACTAAAAGTTTTAAAATATCAGTTTCTAAATCAGTATAATCTTATTCCTTCTTTAAAAATACTTATTTAGGGGCGCCTGGGTGGCGCAGTCGGTTAAGCGTCCGACTTCAGCCAGGTCACGATCTCGCGGTCCGTGAGTTCGAGCCCCGCGTCAGGCTCTGGGCTGATGGCTCAGAGCCTGGAGCCTGCTTCCATTCTGTGTCTCCCCCTCTCTCTGCCCCTCCCCCGTTCATGCTCTGTCTCTCTCTGTCTCAAAAATAAATAAAACGTTAAAAAAAATTTTAAAAATACTTATTTAAAATTTGAGAAAGTACATAGTTGTATGGTTCAGACTCCAAAAAGTATAGAAATAGGGGCACCTGGGTGGCTTAATCAGATAAGCACCTACTTTTGAGTTTAGCTCAGGACATGATCTCACTTTGTGAGATTGAGCCCCACATCAGGCTCTGTGCTGATAGCGTGGATCCTGCTTGAGATTCTCTGTTCTCTCTCTCTCTCTCTCTCTCTTTCTCTCTTTGCTCCTCCCCCACTCATGCTCTCTTTAATGAAAAACATAATAAACATAAAAAAGTATTGAAACATATGCAGTGAGAAGTAACTTTCCACACAGCATACTATATTATACTTTTTCCCCAGTGTATCCTTTCAGGGAGATTTTTAACATACGCAAATACTGTACATATGTGTTCTTTTATCACAAAACCTACTTTGAACACTGTTCTATGTCTTGCTTTTTTTCCCAGTTTACATATCACAGAGATCTGTCCACAGTGCACACTATTATTATACCATGATTTAACCAGCTCCCTCTCATGAATCTGTTGTTTTCAGTCATTTGCTATTACAAATAATGTTTCAAATGAGTAAACGGAGGAAATAACAAAACTAAAAGGCATTATACAGAATGGGAAAAGATATTTGCCAATGATATATCGGATAAAGGATTAGTATGCCAAATCTATAAAGAATTTACCAAACTCAACAGCCAAAAACCAGATAATCCAGTGAAGAAATGGGCAGAAGACATGAATAGACACTTTTCCAAAGAAGACAGCCAGATGGCTAACAGACATATGAAAAGATGCTCAACATCACTCATCATCAGGGAAATACAAATCAAAACTACAGTGAAATTCCACCTCAACCTGTCAGAATGGCTAAAATTAACAACTCAGGAAACAACAGATGCTGGCGAGGATGTGGAGAGACGGGAACCCTTTTGCACTGTTGGTGTGAATGCAAACTGGTGCAGCTACTCTGGAGAACAGTATGGAAGTTCCTCAAAAAATTAAAAATAGAGCTACCCTATGACCCAGCAATTACACTACTAAGAATTTATCCAAAGGATACAAAAATGGTGATTCAAAGTGGCACATACACCCAAATGTTCATAGCAACACTATCAACAATAGCCAAGTTATGGAAAGAGCCCAAATGTCCATTGACTGATGAATGGATAAAGAAAATGTGGCATATCCATATACATATATATACATACATACACAATGAAATACTACTCGGTGATGAAAAAGAATGAAATCTTGCCATTTGTAACAAGGTGGATGGAACTAGAGGGTACTATGCTAAGGAAAATAAGTCAGAGAAAGATATATGACTTTACTCATATGTGGAATTTAAGAAACAAAATATGAGCATAGTGGAAAGGAAGGAAAAATAGACAAAAACAGAGAGGGAGGCAAATTATAAGAGATTCTTCAATACAGAGAACAAACTGAAGGTTGCTGGAGGGGTATTGGGTAGGGAGATGGGCTAATGGGTGATGGACATTAAGGAGGAGGGTACTTGCTGGGATGAGCACTGGGTGTTATATGTAAGTGGTGAATCACTAAATTCTAGTCTTGAAACCATTGTTACGCTGTAAATTAACTTGGGTTAAAATGAAATTTTAAAAACTTTAAAGAATAATAAATAAATAAATGATTAAACAGAGACCTACCTCATTCCACCAATGTGCTAGCATACTTATATGAGGGATAAGTTCCCGGAGGGGAATTGCTAGGCTTCTATGAATTTGTGATTTTAGTAGATATTGGCAATCTGCCTCATACAGAGCAGTGGTTTTGAACGAGGGGCAGTTTTGTTCCAGGGAGACATTTGGCGAAGTCTGAGGACACTTTTTTTTTTTTTTTTTTTTTACGATTTGGGGAAGGGCTGTGCTCCTGATATGTGTGACAGCTGTTTGATTTATGTGAAGTATTCACACCCTTTGTTCATTTTCCCCTGAGTAATCATGCCCTTTGCTCATTATGTAATCTTCAAACCTTTTCTCTGTGTCTTTTTGCCTTTTGATTTCTGCATGGCAAAAACACTGAACATTTTTTAAGACATACTGTTATGAAGGGAAATTCTGAGTTTTTGTTGGAAATACCTTCTCAAGTTATCAGTTATTCAAGGATTCTTCCATCTTTGGGGGACACTTTTATCATTTCCTTTTGTGTATTTTGATATTTGATGTATTTGGAATTTATCCTGGTATAAGGTATAAATACAGTTTTTTTTTTGATCAGTACTTAATCATACTAACACCATTTAATAAATAATCCATTTCCTACTGATTTAAAATACAAACTTATCGCATACTAACTTCTCATGTATTTGATTCTAAAAATATGTTTTAATGAAATCACTATCTTGGAGATATCTGCACTCCCATGTTTACTGCATTATTAGCTATAGCCAAGATATGGAAACCACCTAAGTGTCACCTAATTGAATGGATAAAGAAGATGTGGCGTATGTATACACACACACACACACACACACACACACACACACACAATGGAATATTATTTAGCCACAAGAAAGAAGGAATCCTGCTGTGCAACAGTATGAATGAACCTAAAGGCATTTTGCTAAGTGGAGTAAACCAAAGAAAGACAAATGCCATATGGTACCACTTAAATGTGTAAATTAAAAATAAAAGGCCGATTTAATGGAAACATTAGAATTGTGGTTCTTAGAGGTTTAGGGAAGAGGGGAAGTGGGGAGATACAGGTCAGAGGGTACAAACTTTTAGCTATAGGATGAATAAGTTCTGAGGATTTAATGTACAGCATATATATGTGTGTGTGGTGTGTGTGTGTGTGTGTGTGTGTATAATTTGTCATTTATTCCTCAATAAAGTTGGAAAAAATATAAATAAAATATGTTTTAGTATCTGGTAGGGTGGCAAGGTTATTCCCTCATTATTCTTACTTAGATTTTCCCTGCCTCTTCTTTTTTTTTAATATATTTTGAGAGAGAGAGCACAACCAGGGAAGGGACAAAGAGAGGGAGGAAGAGTGAGAATCCCAAGCAGTCTCCATGCTTCGTGTAGAGTCTGATGTGGGGCTCAGTCCCACAAACTGTGAGATCATGACCTGAGCTGAAATCGAGTCAGACGTTTAACCGACTGAGCCACCCAGGTGCCCCTATTCTTGTTCTTTTTAATGTGAACTTCAGATTTAGCTTATATTTAAGAAATTGTTTTGTTATAATCTCATTTTAGTTGATTAAGTAGAATTGATATCTTTTTTAAATTTATTTTTTATTTTAATTTTATTTTTGAGAGAGAGAGAGTGAGCAGGGAAGAAGAGCAGAGAGAGAGAGAGAGAGAGAATCTTAACAGGCTTCATGCTCAGCACGGAGCCTGACTCAGGGCTTGATCCCATGAACCTGGGATCATGACCTAAGCCAAAATCAAGAGTCACATGCTCAACTGACTGAGCCACCCAGACACCCCAAATCGTTGTTGAATTTCGTCTTTGAGAACATGGGTATGTGTGTGTATGTCTTAGGAATGTTTTAAAGGTGTCTTTATATAGACTTACGCTTAGTTTATGCTTTGTTTTTGCATTTGTAAGTGGGGTCTTCCATTATATTTTCTAACTGGTTATTTATATATATGGAAACTTATTTTCTATTTACCAATTTGAACTCACCATTTGAAGTTTTTATTGTTTGTATTTTTCAGTTGATTTCCCAGTATACAACCATTATCTACAAAAAGTAATATTTTTTATCTCCTTTCCAAATTGTTTTACCCCTTTGTCTTGTCCGTTTCTATTTGGTGGAAATTCCAAGAACAATATTAGATAGTAATGATGATAAAAGACATTGTGGTAGAATACTTTTTCTAAAAGCTTCGTGTATTTTAGGATGGTTGTTTCCTTAATTTCCTTAAAAAAAATTTTTTTTAATGTTTATTTTTGAGAGAGAGAGAGAGAGAGAGAGAGTGAGTATGAACGGGTGAGGAACAGAGAGAGAAAGACACAGAATCCAAAGCAGGCTCCAGGCTCTGAGCCATCAGCACAGAGCCCGATGCGGGGCTCAAACTCAACGAACCATGAGATCACAACCTGAGCTGAAATCAGATGCTCAACCAACTCAGCCACCCAGGCACCCCCCCCCCTTAATTTCCTTTTTAAACTTGATGCTAACTTTTGGTGGATTGATACAGATCCACCAATATGATTCTTTCATATTGGAAATATTCATTTGTCCTTTTAAAGAATTTTCATCAATAAAAGATATAAATCTGTTAAATGCCTTTTTAGCAACCACTGACATGATGATAATGACTTTTTTCTTCTTAAATCCATTAGAATGAAATATGAGTAGATTTTCCCATCTTTAATTATCCTTGCTTTGCTGGATAAACACCACATGGTCAAGGGCTATTAGTTTTTAATATTCAGTGCTTTTTGTCACAGGTTTACCAAATTCATTCTGACAGCTATGAGACACAAAACCAGCACTACGGAAGAAGCTTAACGAAAGAAACTCTAAAGGATGGTAAGGGTTGAAAAACCATATTTCAATGTACAGTTATCAAAATAATTCTAAAGTAGTTTCAATTTTAATTCTTCTTTGGTATAATGATTCATTCCGCAATAAATAAACTTAAAAAAAATAAAAGAACCTTAAATTTACACAGTTGTACTAATCATAATTTCTGGTTTGTATTACACCAAAACCCTGGATCCATGAATGCCTTCTTTTACATTGTAGTTCATTTCTTATTTAATAATATATTTTTAAAAATGAACATCTATGAACCAGCCATATAGCCCAAGTCTTAGAACTAGAGGTTGTCTTTAAAATCCAAATACGTATAGTATATTAAAACTACTTCTTACATAAGAGACTTTAAAATGTGTATTGTCATATGTAATGCATTTTTATCAAAATCTCCCATGTATAGTTGAGCTGTGTATTATAAGCTTCTAGTACTACATAATAAATGGCATTAGAAGTGTTTTAAATAAAATCTGCTAACAGGCCTCTAAAATATTTATAGCCAAAATATTACAAAAGCAATGATATCTTAATAGATTTCTGGAAATAATATTCTATTAGAAGTTTATTCTTAGCTCTGCCTAAGATAGGAAGGAGCTTATGTGTAATGTAAATAGTTTGAAGACAAATTTTCATTGTATGTATAGAAAATGTACATACTGTGATCTTAACAGTATTTTGCCTCTGTTTACTTAACTAATAGCCAGATAATATTCAGATTGGCTGTTTATTAAAATATTTTACAGGCTGATGTGAATATACTTTTTAGCAATTTCTCTTCCAAAGTAGGGGGAACAAGCTATTTAAAAACAAATCAAATTGCATAGACCTAGAAATTCTCAAATACTTAAATACGCATAAATAATTTTAAAAGAGGCCTAATAATCTGATAGGTTAAAACATGTAAAAGTCTCCATTTTGAATAACATATTCAACCTGAAGTATTGTTGATACCCAAAGCGAGCATAACTTTTGTGAAGACTGATTTAATCAACATTATTAAGATCAGAAAACAATATTATAGTATGATTTGGTATTTGGTAATGGGCTGTTGACACCATTACAAGTGGTTATGATTTGACTCTAGGTTTTAGATTAGCTCCTGACTGTGATTCTAACAAATAAGAAATCTTACTAAAAAATCTCTCACACTAGCAAATGAAGCAGATCTTGGAATCACATTCCTTAAGAGAACATATATAGAGAGAATTAAACTACCAGTCTGTGTGTAATGATTTTTTTAATCTAAATAGTATATTTCACTTTACATAAGTGTTATTTTTTTCTAGTAAGAGAATCTTCACTAGAAATCAAATTGAGGTCCAAGTTTCTATGTCTGACTAGAATTTTGCCGGTTCAGTTTATTGTAAGGGGTAATGGGGGAGAAATTTGAAGAATTGTATCTAAGATGAGTTTACTTCCCAAGTGATAACTAGTTTATAATTTCATTATAATCCTAATATTTTCCTTTTTATAGGGGTCTCCAGGTTTTTTCATAATGGATTCTGCTTAAGAAAAGATGCTGTTGCTGCCAGCATTCAGAAGATTCAGAATATTCTGCAATGGTTTGAAAATCAGAAGCAGCTTAACTTTTATGCAAGTTCATTACTGTTTGTTTATGAAGGCTCATCTCGGCCAACTACTACAAAATCAAATGACAGAACTTTGGTAGAAAAGTTTTTGTCCAAAGGACAACTGTCAGACACAGATGTACTGGAGTACAATAATAACTTTCATGTGTTAAATTCCACAGAGAATGGAAAAATAGATGTTTCAGTAGGCAAAAGCTTGTCCAAGATGTATGCTTGTCACAGAAAAATGTGTTCAAAAAAGCATCACAGTCATACTTCATTGAAAGCTGAAAATACAGAGCAAGACAATGGGTGGAAAAGCATGTCACAGGAACGTTTAAATGGAAATGTACTTTCCCAACTGGAAAAAGTTTTCTGCCATCTTCCCACTGGTTGCCAGGAGATTTCAGAAGCAGAAGTGCGAATGATAGATTTTGCTCATGTGTTCCCTAGCAACACAGTAGATGAGGGATATGTTTATGGGCTGAAGCATTTAATTACTGTACTGCAAAGTATTTTAGACAATTGAAACCTTTGCTGTGGTCTTTTTAAGGATGGGGCAATCATAACAAAAGCAGCAGTCAATATCTCTATACTTGTAAAGCTATGTAAAAAATTTATATTGTGAGTCTACATTTTGTCTTTATACTTTTGGTAGAAGGGTTATCTTTTTTATAATCTTACTCAGGAAAACTATCTGTTCATTAGAAAACTATGAAGAATAAAAAACTTAGGAATGTTAAGCAGGGAATGTGGTGGTACATGGCTTAAACATCTATTTGGCTCAAGCAAAATGCAAACCGTTATTCAGTCATTAAGAGTTTATTTAGCTTTCTGTAGCCAATTTGTCATGAAATTTCTGCCCACCCAACCTTGACAATGAGCCATATCTAAACTCATTAATTTATTAGAACACTTTAAAAAATCTAGAAAGCACAGGTTGATGTCCTTAGCATTGCTATGAATGAAGTTATTAAAACTGGAGAAAATTCTACTTCAGAAAGTTAAGTACTGTTTAGGTTTTATATTAAAAGTTCAGACCAGCATATCAAAAGGTGCTTCTTAGTAAAGTGATTTAGAATTATTGCATTCCAAAAGCAGATTTTCTCTTTAATTTCCAGTTATTTGCATATTTCAAAATATTATATAAAGATAATTGAAGCGAACAACAACAACAACAAATTTCTTGGAATTAAGTTCACTAATAATTATTCTTGCCAGGGTTAGGAGAAGAAAAAGGGCATTTGCAAGGAACAAAATGTTTTCTTTTAAACTCTTAAATTGATGCAAAAATTAGAAAAAGTATTTACTATATTGTGAAAAATGTTATAAACCATATAATACCTTTTCCTACCTTTTCAAAAGGTAGATGATTGTCTTACTTTTCCTTTAAAGACCTTTTGAGAATTTTCTCTTTTAAAATGCATGTATTTATATGTCTCCATTTAGTCAAACAGTAGTATATATTGCTAAAAAGTGTTTCTTAGAATTCTAATAAGCAGTGAAGGACACCACCCAGTATTGTATCAAAAGTACCACGGGTAATTAGTGCACCTCTATAAGTTTGGTGCATATCTAAATCCATGCTTCTATTTCACTCTTACTCAAAACAGTTTTATATCCTATTCCAGATAGAAATAACAATTTAAATTGTAATGAGTGGAAAAATTATTATCTGTATTATCTGTTTCACATCTACTACCCTTTAAAAAATAAGTAGTTATTTGTTATTGAAAACATTTAAAACTTTGTAATTAAATTTGCAAATATGTTAGATATTTATGAAAGCATTACTTGCACTTTGATTCACTAACACATCTAAGCAGTTAACAGTTTTGCTGTATTCTTGGAAGATGTTTTATATTTGTGAGCTGTTGAACTTTCTCCCCTCTTTTTCCCCTAGAATTACAAATTAAACTTTTAAATCTTAATGTCTTTTTTTTTAGAGTAAAGTATCACAATTTTGTGTTTATTTCACCTTCCCAGTCTGTGTTTTTCACAAATATCTGAGCACAAACAGAAGTACCAAATGCTCTATGAATTCTATGCTTAGTAACGCTAGTAAACCTGAATAACTTTAAAATTCATATACTTTTTTTACAGCAAAATTTGGTTTTAATTTTTTATTTAGAGTCAGAATAAGTATTTTCTATAGAGACTGCATATTTTTCTCTACTGCCTAAATAGGTATTGGCTGTAGCTTTTCTTTGTGGGGATGAATTTCAAGTCCTAATAGTCAAAAATTTTTTTATTTTAATTTTTTTTCTCCCACAACATAGACTTTTGTTGTTGTTGTTGTTATTTGGACAGGGGTTCATAAGTCTGAAGCTCAGATAATTAACAATTTTGAGTCTTAACAAGAGGGTTGTTTTGAATGGGATGGTATCAGGCTATGTACAATGAATTTAATAAATTTAAATATTACCAGATTTTTTGCACATTTTAGCTCAATAAAGTGTGAATCAACTGTTCTAGATTTTCTTTATCCATATGTAGAAATATAGTTTTGTAAAAATCAATGTCTTACCTTTTTGATACAATAGATCATATTTTTTTTTTTTTTTTAAATAAAACAGGAAGCGCTTTTGTCTTTTATTTTTCAGGGAAGAGATTAACATTTAATTCTGTTTGTTTACATTTTTTATCACTGTTATCCAGTGCCCATTTTATGTTATTTTGTAAGTAAGCTTACATGTCACAGAATAAGTCTCTGTTTATGTAATCTACATGTGAATATTTTACTATCTAGCCCAGTCATTTAACATTATGCTGAAATTTACCACTGTGGGGAAGAATGATCACTATTCAGCAAGCATGTTTAAACATGTACGTGTTTAATAAATAAGCATAATAAGGATATAGTTTGGGTTAATAGGATTACCATAGTTTATTCCCCCTAGGAAATATAAATAATGATTTTAGTGTATTTCTTATGGAATGCACTCATGAAAAGGACTTTAAGAAATGGTGGATAGTGAATAATACATTTCTCTAATAAAAATTTAAATTGTGTAATAGTTTTATAATAAAGTATTTACACTAATATTTTAATATGGATGGAAGTTGCATAAATTCAAGTAAATTAAAAATTGATGATAAATGCTAAATATTTTATCTAAATAGTTTTTCAAGAAACAGTTGTGAAAATGTGTATATTAAATGGCTCTAACGTGGAACTTATATTTTCAACTCAGTATTCATTATTCTTTGTTTTACGTGTCTGGAAAGATCGTACTTACTATGCCTCTTTACACTACAATTTGCTATTGTGGAGCTTTAGATTGTATTCAACTGAATAAGGACTTTTTTTATGATTTTGATTGAGTATAACTATTTTATGATTTCCAAAATGATGTTCTTCATATTATCTCTGTAAAGTCTATATATTAAATTTATAATAATATAACTTAAGAAAAAGGAATTAATTATCAGAGATATTTCAGTTGTAATTTTCATATTTCATGCAACTGAAAACATTTGTTTCTAGGATTGGGAATACTGAGAAGATATGGGATGAAAGAAGATGGTATGTAACTGTTTTATTTGTGAAATTACAGAAATTTTGTCCACTATTTTTAAAACATTGTCATCATTTTAGTACTCTTTTAGCAGTTAGGCATTTGATACTTTAAAACTTGATTTGCTCTTAAAATTGTTTACAATGCTTTGTAATAATCTTCCTTATCCTGTGCCTTTAACCTTGATTTGATATGTTTGTAGCCTCAGTTATCCTTCCACTACATCCTGTAATATTTTTATAGCCTAGGCATCAGTTTCTTTTAAAAAAAAAAAAGTGTCAATTTTATCATGTAAAGAGGTAGCAATTGTCTATCGATGCTTTGGAAAGACAAGTAGTGTTGCCAATGGAGGCCAGCCTTCTTAATTCATTCAAAAATATTTACTGGATTTCTACCATGTGCCAAGCATTTTTAGCCCCTGAATATACAGTTGTGAACCAATCAGACAAAGCCCTAAACATTTTCAGCATTCTGTCTAGATGGGGTGGGGTTGGGGACTTAATTAAAATAGAGATACAGAGAAATATGCATTTAATGATAAAGTTCACTAGCATTTGAATTTGTGTAAAGATAATAAGCTGAGCTAAAGCAACTGACAATATGTTAGAAAGGTTAAAAATAATATGTTGCATCATTATAACCTCTATTTGACTTTTGGGTTCAGGTAGCAATTATAGATAGCATAAAAAGGCCTTAATTTTTCTTTTCACTTTTCTTGCCAGTAAAGGTACGTTTATTTTTAGGCCGTCCATTTAGAGTAGTGTTTTAAAATAGCGTTACTGTGAAAAATATTCCATTACGTATTCACAAGCAACTTACTGCACATTTTTAAAATTGTGTTTTACAATTTAGTTAAAAATATTTTAGGCCTCAATTTCATCTTCAAATCACTGGTATTTTAAATTTGGCAATGAATATGAAATTACTTTTTGATTTACAGAATGCTTGTATTATTACTTAAACTACTTGTTAATATTTTAGGAAGATTGGAATCTCTGGCTTTTTGATGTTTAAATTCTTGTTACTTAATGTTGATAGTGTCTAATGAGAGGAAATAGTGTTCATGTGATTAAATAAATTAGAATGTACTTTGAAGAATTTTTTTTTTTTTAATTGTTAAACTTTGTCATCATGGGGTTAAAGTTTGGCCTGGTGTTCACTCACAGCGTATATTAAGTTTAATTATGAAGTGAAATAGTTTCAAGTAGGATGTGGAATGCACCTGCATATAAATGAAATTGGCGTGCACAAAGACACTTTACTGTAGGGAGCTGTACTGGAAGATTTATGAAAGCATGTGAAATTGCACCTAAAATTGTATTAGTGACTATGCTAAATTTATTGTACTTGATGAGTGAATGTATTTAGTGTAGTCAAAGTTACTTTGGTTTAAATGTCTAAACAATGTCTCTCTTTTTAATGTGTTTGTAATTTGTATTATTGATGGGAGTATTCTTGGACTGCAGGGGTATTGTCAATGTGTGATTTGTGTTTTTATTTCATAGAGTCATCTAATGTGATATACCGATTTTTATAAGTGATACTTAGATAATTCTAATAACTGTATATTTGACAACCTATTAAAATGTTTTGCATTGGAGCTTTTCTTCATTAATTGTAATATGCTAACAAACTCATGGTAGTTTAAAAATAATTTACTCACTCAACAAATATTTGAGTGCATGTTATATATCAGAAACTGCAGAAATCATTAGGGATTCAAAACTGATTAAGACAAGATGTTAACAGAAAAAAGCATACTCATTGCAAATGAAAAAGTATGTAAACTTTTTGCTTGAATATTTATTTTTCTATCAGATGTACTAAAATCTTTAGAACCAACCTTATAGGAGAAGTGGACTATAAGAGACACCAGTTGACTTGGCTGTGAAAAAAAATATACTAGAATTATAAAACTTTAGAAGTAGGTAAGATAGTTTTGCTTGTATTTGAAGTTTCACAAATCAGTTACTTAATCAGTGACCTAGTTATGTTCATTCGTTAATCAAAAAGAGAGGGTACTATCAAATACCTATCCTGTACTAGGCACTATATTTACCTTTGGAGATTTTGAAAAGCTGCATAAGAGATTTCAGAACATGTTCTTGAGATATATACTGTCTGGTAGAAAAAAATGTAAATATGGAATAAAATATTTTTGGAACTATAATTGATTCTTATCAATATCCAGCAGGGCTGTGAAAGAGAAGTCAGGTCTGATAAAATGCAAGAGGAAGAGTGATTTGTAGCTTCATTGCAATTGTGAGTCATGGCTCCAGAAGACTGTATGGCATTCCTCTTTTATGCTTGCTACTGTGAACTGTGAGAAGAAGCAATACTATGGAAGTAGTTTAAGATTAGCTGCTAACTACTGAGAATAACAGGGAATCCCACCGCCATAGCCTCCTAGTTATAGCTAAGTATAACTAAATAGGGACGCCTGAGTGGCTCAGTCGGTTAAGCGTCCAACTTCGGCTCAGGTCATGATTTCACAGCTGGTGAGTTCGAGCCGCGTGTCAGGCTCTGTGCTGACAGCCCGGAGCCAGGAGCCTGTTTCAGATTCTGTGCCTCCTTCTCTCTCTGCCCCTCCCCCACTTGTGCTCTGTCTCTATCAAAAATTTAAAAATGTTAAGAACTAAATAAAAGCTGAAATGAAATAAGTGAAAATAATAGTAATAAAATAAAAGTGAAAATAATCACTTGAGGATTTCATTAAAAATGCAGATTTGGATTCAGCAGAACTGGATGGGGTCTGTGATGTTCCTGGGTCATGGAACACTCTTTAGTAGCAAGATTTTTCAAAAAGTTTTTTAGTCATAGAATGTTCAGTAGAACTTGGATCACTTTGATGCAAGCAACACAGCTGTTTGAAAGGCAAGAGAGAGTGCTGAGAAAAGAAATGTGAGAAAATGCAGCCAGCAATGGCTCAAGTTAAAACTGACCATTCTCAATTGGAAGAAAATTTCATCAGCTATGTCAGGCCACTAAACTTTCCTCCTACACGTCTAAATAGTTCTCTAATAATAAACTAATCTTTTTCTATTTGTGCCATTAGCTTTTCATGGGTGTGAATGATGCCTGCGTTCCCAATTGAAGAAAACAGTCTGCACATGCTTGTTAATTACATTGTACTGCTAAAGGCAGAAATCGTGGTACAATTGGTTTGGATGCTCTGAAATGTTTTGAGTCAAATCTCTTTGTTTCTAAAAGAAGTTAAGTAGGTCTTTAAAATTGTTATTAATTAAGCTAATATAATTTGACAAAGTGCTTTGGGATGAGCACAAAAGAGATGGTGAATGTGGAAGTATCACGTAGACACTTGTTAAGTCTATGAAAGAGTAAACAGTATTATTTCAGACATTTTGAAGATTGTAAGCTTAAGATAAATAGGCTTAATTTATAGCTTATAGGGTTTGGATCCAGTTCAAAGAATATCCTTATTTTTGTGAATTTGTAAAGAAACTATATCATTACTTTTAGGTCTCATGAATCTTAACTTCCATTTGCCACTCCCTATTATGGTCGACTAATTCATCTGGCTTATGCCAGAGGCAGAACAATCATAGTAATGGGCTAACCTGACCACTCTGTCAGCAATGATTGCTGCATAACAGCCTAAAATGTAAGTGGCTTAACAACTGTCCTTTATCATTTGTATGGATTTGCAAGTCAGTTGGGTGATTCTGCTGATCTTGGCTAGACTTATGTTTTTACAATCAGCTGGCAGGTCAGCTGAATTGGGGGCTGGGAAGGTGGCTGGATTGTGAATTAGTCTAGGATGGCTGGGATGACATGTCACATTCTTTCAGTAGGCTAGCCCTGGTATTTTCTTTTGGTGGTAGGGGTTCAAGAAAAGATGCTGAAATGTGCAAACAAGTTTCAAGCTTGTTTGAGTCAAGTTTGCTACTACTGCCAAATTCAGAGTCAGTTTGGGCAGATATGGAAGGACACAATGCAATCAACCATGTGTTCCAATCTTAGATCAATTCATATAGGGCACAAAAATATGGAGTTTTAGCTTGTCATGGTCTATGTTTTCATCAGGCAGCAATGTCAGATTAAGTGGACAATATGGGCACTAATTGTGTTGATCAGAATAGGGGCAGCAAGATAAGCAGTATATGCAAATTTTAAAATCTCGTTTGTTTTCCCTCTTTTAAAATTTCACCCCGGTTTCCTCTCATTACTTTCCCTCTGGGTAGTCTCACAGTGTTGCCATCTTAAATTTGTAGTACTATGTTGTCATTTGGGGGTTGGTTGGTGTCTTAAGCAATCTTTTCCCCCCCAAGTTTTTACTTAAATCCCATTTAGTTAACATACAGTGTAATGTTAGTTTCAGGTATAGAATTTAGTGATTCATCACTTACATACAACACCCGGTGCTCATCACAAGTGCACTCCTTAATAGCCATCACTCATATAACCCATCCTTCATTTCCTTCCCTCCAGTAACTATCAATTTTTTTCTCTATAGTTAAATCTGTTTCTTGGTTTTCCTCTCTTCTCTTTTCCCTCTCTGTTCATTTGTTTCTTAAATTCTACATATGAGTGAAATCATATGGTATTTGTCTTTCTCTGATTGACTTATTTCACTTAGCATAATACTCTAGTTCCATCCATGTTGCAATGTTAAGACTCATTCTTTTTTATGGCTGAATAATATGACGCTGTGTAGTGTGTGTATAGTATCCTAAACAATAGTATCCTAAACAGTCTTGTCTTAATGGACTTACTTAGAGATGACTTAAATGTCAGTTTTCTTTCAAGTGTATATATGAATTGTTATGTTCCTATGACAAAAATTATGCAAAAGACATGTACTTTCTATTGCATATTATAGATACAGTTCCCTAGTTGGTGATAAAACTTTTTTTAATTGAACTAGTAATTTTTTTTCTGTTTTTATTTTTATTTTTCCAACAAAAGTGGCTCAATTTTATTGCAGGGAGCTAGGGAGGAGCAGGGCAAGTGAGGATCTCTGTAGGAACTCCTATTGCTGAAAAGGACTGTCAGGCCCCAGGTCTGTCTGGAAGCAGACAGCTCAGAGCCTGAAGCCTGCTTCAGATTCTGTGTCTCCCTCTCTCTCTCTTTCCACCTTCCTTGCTCGCACTCTGTCTCTCTCAGAAATAAACATTAAAAAAAATAATAACATCTCTTGTGGAGAGGGCTAAGAGTCAGAAGAATAGGGAGGCCCTAGGCTTGCCCCTTCCCCTGAACAGCTAGATAAATATCAAACCATTCTGACTCCCAAGAAATCGATTGGAAGTCTTAAAGAACAAAGCTGTACATTTACAACAGAAAAAAATGACCTGTGGAGGGTAGGAACTATACAGAGAGTTGATTTGTGGGAGAAAAGAGACATGGGTGCTTGGTGGGGAAGGATCCCTGATCACAAGCAAGTAGTTAGAGTGCAGGAAAGGGGCACCTGGGTGGCTCAGTCAGTTAAGCGTCCAACATCAGCTCAGGTCATGATCTCCTGGTCCATGAGTCCGAGCCCCGCGTCGGGCTCTGTGCTGACAGCTCAGAGCCTGGAGCCTGTTTCAGATTTGGTGTCTCCCTCTCTCTGACCCTCCCCTGTTCATGCTCTGTCTCTGTCTCAAATAAACGTTAAAAAAAATTTTTTAAAAAGTGAAGGAAAAAGAGTGAAAACTCATGCAGGGAACTGCACAAGAAAATTGTTCCCTGAAACCATTAATGGGAAAAAGGAGAGGGTTTCAATACCACCAGTTTTTTATAAACAGTGGAGTGCAAAGCCTGAAGTTTAGGAGGTCAGTGCCTGGAAGTGCTCCAACAAGGAAGGAGGGGAGAGCCTCAGGAATGGGTAGCACAGCCTGAGGATCTCCTGGGTTCCTCGGGGAGAAGCAGTTGCCCTGGTTGGAGTGCATTTTGTAGAGGTGATATGGCCTCTTCATGGGCAAAAGACCCTATGGGTGCCATTGAATTGCCCTACTAATGACTAAGGGCAGCAAACCCTGGTGTAGCCTGTGTATTGCAATTTACCATAAACTCTGATCCACTGCCACTGTGGGTTGTGTACCTATTTTCTGTGACAAGTCCACACTGGCCACCGCACAGTGACATCCTCCTCTAGAGAATCAGTGGGGCCATACTGTGGGGGTCCCTGAAGTGTGGGGTTTTGAAACATAGCCATGCCTGAGATAAACTCCAGGAGGGCTGTGCTGCCTGGCAGTCAGCTCAGACACAGGGTGAAGGCAGAGGTCAGATGGGGGGGGGGGTGACTGCACATCTGTTAACACTTGAATTTCCCCCTCCAGAGACCAGAGAGTGGAGCTAAGCCATTTTAACCCTTAGTCCCTCTGCACTGATCAACCTCAGTGAGCTAAACAGCTTTCTTAACCAAGTCCCACCCCCCTGAGCTCTGAGCCCTCCAGGCCCATCTCCACTAGAGCAAATCCACCTAAGGATCAGAGCAACAGGCCCCAACCCCAGAAAACCAGCACAAACACCTCCCATGCAGTAGTTTACTGATCATAGAGTGCTGCAAAACTTCAGCTCTAGGAGAAACAGAATCTTGTTTCCTTTGTTTTTTGTGGTTGTTGTTTATTGGTTCCCCCGCCCTCCCTTGGATACAGAAAGAACAACTTTTATTTAAGTTTTTAATTTTCTATCTCTTTTTATTTTTCCTATCAAGCTTAACAAGCAGACCCAAACACATTTAGTGTCTAGTTTCCTTTATTTTTTAAGTTTAAATTTCTATTATTTTTTCCCTCCAAAATGACATGATGGAGGAATTCACTCCCCCAAAAAGAACAAGAAGTAATGGTCAGGATTTAATCAATACAGATATAATTTAAAACAAAATATCTGAGGATTTAAAACAAAAATTATAAGGATTGAAAAAGCATACAGGACACTAGAGAATCCCTTACTGCAGACATAAAAGAGCTAAAATCTAGTCAGGCTGAAATTAAAAATGCTATAACTGAAATGCACTCAAGTGCATAACAGTGAGGATAAAGTAGAGGAACGAATTAGTGATACAGAAGATAAAATTGTGGAAAATAATAAAGCTGAAAAGAAGAGGGAAACAAAGGTAATGGATCACAATAGTAGATTTAGGGAACTCAACGACTTATATAAGAGGAATAACATTCATATAACAGGAGTCCCAGAAGATGAACAGAAAGAAAAAGAGGCAGAGGTTTTATTTGAGCATATTAGCTGAAAAACTATCTAATTTGGGGAAAGACACAGATTAAGATCCAAGAAGCAGAGATAATTCCCATTAAATTCAATAAAAGTTAAGCATCATTGAACATATAGTCAAATTCCCAAAATACACTGTTGCATCCACACGACTCCTGAAACAGAATGCTACAGGCACCAGTGACAGTCACAACAAAGTTTATTACAATGAGAGGCAAGGCCGACCGATCGGGACCAACACTCTTGACAAGAGTGCGGCCCCGAATAGCCGGGGTACAAAGTTTTTATAACCGATCACATCGTTTTATCATCACCTGGGAACAGAACAAAGAAACAGGTTCCAGATGAGTTAGAAACAGTTGTCTAATGAGGTGTTTACTTTAGACTTTCTGCCTCTAAGTTGCAACCAGTGGATCTCCTTGACCCTGCCTCTGACGCTCTTTTCTTTGAACTTTTGTTTCCTTAATTGGTGAAGCCTAATTTACGAGGGTATGAGGCGTAGTTTACCAGAGCAAAGCAAGGCTGTTATCTCTTAACCTTCAGTGTCAACACAAAGCTGTTATTTTTCAAGCTAAGCATTAGCCCTACACTACAATTTAACCCTTACATTTCCCCCTTTTCTTGTCATTGAATCAATCCCTTGATTCATCATTAGGAACTAAGGGGATATAATTGGACCTGATCATCATAATTTTTATTTCACTCTCTTCTTGACATATTGTACTAACCAATTGATAAGGCATGGGCCAATAGTTAACCCGAGAAGTAACAACAGCAGTGGCCCAGCTACGGCTGTAAGCAGTGATGTGAGCCAGGGGGACCAAGAGAATAAACTCTGATACCAATTATTGCTGGCCTCCCTGGCATGTTCCCTGGTCCTAAGGTTATCCCTGACCAAACTGAGAGTGTCTCGGATTACTCCGGAATTGTTCGCATAAAAACAGCACGTTTCTCCGAGGGCCATGCAGAGGCCCCCTTCCTTCATGAAGAGTAAATCAAGCCCTCTTCTGTTTTGTAATACAACCTCGGCTAAAGAGTCTACTTGGTGTTCTAGCCGAGAAATTGAAGTTTCCAAGTAGCCTAGGTCTCGGTCTACTTGCTTACAGTTTTGAAATTTTGGTCCCCCACAATGAGTCCAGCAGTTCCAATAGCTGTGGATCCCGCAATTCCCAGTCCCACTAGGAGTGGAATGAGGACTGGTGCTGCCCTTTTTACCCTGGTATGTTAGCCAATTTTTGTTCTTGATCCCTGTGTCCACATCCATAGGTAACCATATAGGGGTTTTCGGGGACCGGAGGAGCAAAGCCTGTTGGCTGTTTATAATTAGTAACTAAAGTCCCCCATGAGTCCCCCACCAAGTCGCATAAATCAAACAAACAAAAAAAAAAAAAAAAAACAAGGCACAGTGGAAGAGGTATTAGATGCTATCACCTTCCTCATGACAGTGTCCCTGAGTTCCCATTGGTATGGCCAAAAAAGATAGGGGATGCAATTTCATACAGTCCCCCACACTTAACACCATACAAACCCAAAAAAATTATGCCCGCATCAGTCTTAGCTTTAAAGGATCTTCTGGGTGCCTTTGAAACTTCCGTTGCTGTTTGTTATCTGGTTCTGTATCAGTCTGGGTTGTTCCCGCCTTCACGCAGTTTTTCTTAACCTGAGAGTGATGAATCCAGGTTCGGACACCATCTACCTTGACGGCCGTGTGCGTAGTCAGAATCAAGGTGTGTGGTCATTTCCAGCACGGCTCCAGGGTTTTAGGCTCATGCCTTTTGACCCAGACTAAATCTCCTGGTTGAAAGGGGTGGGGAAGAACAGGAGGATGAGTGAAGGCTTCTCTCAAGGCCCTGGTTATTTCCTTCTGTACATGTTGCAGGGCCATGAGTGAAGCCAGCAAATGGTCCCGTTCGAACTGTTCCATTACGTTGTCTCCTAGCCTCGGCAGGATAGGTGGAGATCTGCCAAATAAAATTTCATAAAGGGAAAATCCCTTGACAAATGGAGTACAACGCGCTCGCAAAAGGCAGGACATCAACCCCATTTTCACCTGTCTCAAGGGACAATTTGATTAAGGTCTCTTTTAGGGTCCAATTCATCCTTTTTACTTGACCCGAGCTCCGGGGTCTATATGCACAATGTAACTTCCAATCTATTCCCAATGCCTGGGCTAGACCCTGGGACACCTGCGCTGTGAAGGCCGGGCCATTGTCTGATCCTATGCTCAGAGGCAGCCTGAATCTAGGGATTATTTCATTTAATAATTTCTGAACTGTTGCCTGAGCCGTTTCTGATTTAGTGGGGAACGCCTCGACCCACCTGGAGAAGGTGTCTACAAGAACAAGCAAGCATTTATATCTGTATTTCCCTGGTTTAATCTCAGTAAAATCTACTTCCCAAAAGCGGCCTGGCTCAATTCCTCTATCTCTTTTAGCTTCTGAAACCTTCCTATTTGCACCCTGATTTACTTGGGCACAATTTACACACCTTTCAACCGTCTCTTTAGTCTCTTTTCCCAGCCCTTTGCACCCTGAACTTTCTCCGCACTAATTCCGCCATCCTCGTTTTTCCCAGATGAGTCCCTTGGTGGAGCTGACCCACCATGTGCCTCCCGAGTGCCGCCGGTAAGAGTATCTTACCTTCAGGATCTTGAAACCACTTTTGTCCCGGCATCTTAGTTCCCCCTTTTCTGGAAATCCACTCCAAATCTTTAGGAGTGTAACTGGGCTCCAGTGGAAGCAGGGGCTCTGTCAAGATCGGGAGCTCCAAGGCACTTTTACTTTTAGTTGGGGCAGCTTTCTCGGGCTGCTGCATCAGCCAGGCGGTTTTCGATTGCCTGTAGGGAGTCGCCTTTCTGATGTCCTGGGCAGTGAATGATTGCCAGCCTCGCAGGTTCCCAGATGGCTGCTAGAAGATCTAAAATTTCAGCTTTATTTTTGATGGCCTTGCCTTCTGCTGTGAGGAGACCGCGCTCTTGATAAATGTATCCATGTACATGCGCGGTTGCAAAAGCATAGCGGCTGTCCGTATAAATGTTAACTGACTTGTTTCTTCTGAGTTTTAGGGCTTTTGTTAGTGCGATGAGCTTTGCGCGTTGGGCTGAAGTTCCTGGGGGAAGGGTCTGTTGCCATAAAACTTCACGGTCTGTCGTCACCGCAGCACCGGCATACCTTTGCCCTTGAAACACAAAACTACTGCCGTCTGAAAACATGCTGATATCAGGGTCATGTAAAGGAACGTCTGTAAGATCAGAGCGGAGGGACGAGATCGTTGCCAAGGTTTCTGGGCAAGAGTGCAGAGGGGGATTCTGTCCTTCGGGCAGCAAAGTGGCTGGGTTTAAGGTTGTGGGGGCACAAAAACGTACTGGTCGAGTAGCAATGCTTGATATTGAATAATCTGAGCATTTGACAGCCATCGCTCTGGGGGAGCCTGCAGTAAAGCTTTCACTTCATGGGGCCCCATGACAGACAATGCTTGCCCCAAGGTTAGTTTGCATCTTTAACTAGAAGCACAGTGGCGGCAATTTGTCAAATGCATGGGGGCCATCGGAAGCAACTGGACCCAACCGTTTGGATAAATAAGCCACCGGTCAGTGCCAAGGTCTTAGGCACTGAGTCAGAACTCCCTTGGCTATCCCCCCTTTTTCGGCTACAAATGGAATGGCTTGGTGGGATCTGGCAAAGCCAAGGCTGGTGGGGTTATGAGAGCATCTCGTAAGGCTTTAGTTTGAGTTTCCCCCCCACGTGAAGGACTCTGGAGATCCTTTGAGAGTGGCATATAAAGGGGCCTCCAGTTCAGCAAAACCAGGTATCTACAGTCTGCAGTAGCTTGTTGCCCCAAGGAACTTGCAGACTTGTTTGCGAGTTCTAGGCTGAGGAATATCGAGTATAGGCCGATTCTTTGTTCACCAAGATAGTGCTTACCTTTTTTAAGGTTGTAACCTAAATAGGTCACTACAGTATGACACATCTGTGCTTTTCTGGCTGACACGCGGTACCCCAGTTTTTGTAGAAGACTCAAGAGTTCTTTGGTGGCACTCAGGCATTTCAGATGAGAAGGGGCTGCCAACAAGATATCATCAACATATTACAGTAGAGTTACCTGTGGGTTGGAGATCCGAAATGGCTCTAAATCTTGGTGCAGGGCTTCATTAAAAAGAGTACGAGAATTTTTAAATCTTTGGGGGAGTCGTGTCCAGGTGAGCTGTCCGGCTTTTCTCTCTTCAGGATCAGTCCATTCAAATGCAAATAGTGGCTGGCTTTGTGGGGCCAGCGGGATGGCAAAGAAAGCATCTTTTAAGTCCAGAACTGTATAATACACCTGAGAAGGGGGAAGCAAACTAAGGAGAGTATAAGGGTTGGGTACAGTGGGATGAATGTCCATTACCCTGGCGTTTACTGCTTTTAGGTCTTGAACTGGCCAGAAATCAGATGAGTTAGGCTTCCGGACAGGAAGGAGCGGAGTATTCCATGGCGACTTGCATAGGATCAAAATGCCAGAGTCGCGCAAACGCTTGATGTGAATAGCGATTCCCCGCCTAGCCTCCCGGGACATGGGATATTGTTTTACTCTTACCAGAAGTGCGGATGCCTTAAGTTCCACTATTATGGGAGCTTGATGAATTGCCAGCCCAGGTGGATAGGTTTCAGCCCATACCTGGGGAAAATCTGCCTGGAGGCTTTTACGGAGGGGATCGACTGCATGGACATTTTCATTAGACACTGGAGTGAGCAGGCCCTCTTCCCCAAGTGGCACAGTCACCATTACTGTTGTTGGGCCATCCTGGCCGACTTTAATATGCTTACCCCCTTCAGTGAATTTCAAACAAGCTGTTAGTTTATGCAGTAGGTCTCTAGTAATCCACGGTAGGGGCATTCAGGCATGATTAGGAAAGAATGTGTAACACTTTTACAGCCTAAATCTACTTGTCGGTCAGTGGTCTATTTACAAGTCTGGGACCCAGTTCCTCCTTGCACCAGGGTTGCCCCTTGCCTGGTGGGGCCCGGATCTTGTTTTAGAACTGAAAATGTTGCCCCAGTGTCCACCAAGAAGGTCTTAGGTTGGCCCCCTATATTAACAGTAACCAACGGCGCAGAAGGGGCCACCAAGCTGCGGCCCCATCAGTCAAAATTGACTCCCCTCACAGATACCTGGGGTGGCCGAGTTTTGCGTTGGGCTAAGTTGGGGCAATCATTTTTCCAGTGTCCCTCTTGTTTGCAATATGCACACTGATTTTTTTCCTAGTGACACTTTAACCCTTTGTTTATCTTTTTTCTTTTGTCTAGACCAGAATTCTTTGGGCGTTCTGGGTCCTCTTCCCTCACGGGCATCCAGGACGGCTGCCACCACCCTGCTTAATTTTTTTGTCTGTCTTTTTTTTTCCTGAGAATCCCTATTGTTGAAAATTTTTTGGGCTACTTCAACTAACTCAGATAAATTTTTCCTTTAAACCCATCTAATTTTTGTAACTTTTTCCGAATGTCTGGGGCTGCCTGTGAGACAAAAGCCAGATTTAATGCCCTTCTATTTTCAGGTGCCTCAGGGTCAATAGGGGTAAAGGTGCGGTACGCCTCCATGAGCCTTTCTAACAAGGCTGAGGGGTTTTCCTCAGCTCCCTGAATTACTTCTGTTACCTTAGACATGTTTGTGGGTCCAGCGGGCGGCCGCTCAGAGACCTCCCAGTAGAGTCTGGCGAAATAGGGTTAATGATCGCCTACCGTGAGGAGTGTTGGTCCCAATTCTCAGGATGCGAGGAAGGAAAAACTTCCTCCAGCACAGCAGGATCCTCGGTGGGTTGCCCGTTTGGCCCCATCGCTAATTTCTGGGCCTCACGACGGATCTTATCTCGCTCCTCAGTGGTGAAGAGAACCTGCAAGAGCTGCTGGCAGTCATCCCAGGTTGGCTGATGGGTCACAAATATAGTTTCAAGAAGAGAAATTAATATTTGGGGTTTCTCTGAGAACGAGGGGTTTTGAAGCTTCCAATTATAAAGGTCACTAGTGGAGAAGGGTACCTAAGTCATAAAGGGTTGGATATCACCCTGCAGGGGTGACCCCGGACAAAGGGGTAGGGCAGCGGGAGGGGGGTGGAAGGGAGTCCTTGACTGGGTGTGAGACAAGCTCAGGGGAATGTCCCGACTCAGGCTTGCCTCCTGATCTGAAGCATCTTGATCCGGATTTTTTTTTTGGAGGCGAGAACTATAGGGCAGCAGGTGGTAAGTTTCTTCTTCTTCCTCCGGTGCAGGTGATAGAGGGGGCAGCCGCTTAGTCCCGTCAAGATTCTTATTTTGAGCTCCAGATGGGCTGCCTTTGAGTGGTAAAGCCTGTACTTTAGGGAGGCAAGGGGGAAGGGGAAGGAGAAGTTTTAACCAATCAGGAGGGTTTTCGATGAGGGTCCTCCATGTCCCAATATATGGGATTTGGTCTTCGTGCCTAGAAAAGAAAATATCATGAAACTTATATACCAATGTAAGGTCAAAAGTCCCCTGTGGAGGCCATTCCACCTGAAAGCTGGTCCATTCCACCTCGCAGAGAATTCAAAGGACTGGCTTCTTAACGTGGAGGCGGAAAACTGAGGTAGCTCTCTTATAGTCCTGGAAATGGGTTAGTATGAGACTCAGAGGGGTGGGGGTACTCTGATTTTGACCCATGACAAAGATAGGCAGAACTGACAAGGACTCACAGTCAACAGGAAGAAGACAATTAAGACATGAAGAAAACACAAGTTTGAGATCTCTAGGCCAGTAGGCCGTGGCAGCCACCTGAAAATAGGATCCTTCTTGACAAAAACCAAACCAAATGGGGTCCACCAGCGTCCCGGTAGGATCCCTGACTCTGGGTCTATAGCCGCGTCCAGCAGACCCTCCTGAGTCATCCAAATGGCGCGCCCCAAGAATTCCTTACTTCTCCCAATCCCGAGCTTCTTCCCAGGGGTTGGCAGAGCAATCCGCAGAAAGGGCCCTGTTTCAGACCTTTAACTTTCCCGCGGAATAATCCAAGGAAAGGGCCCTGTTTCAGACCTTTAACTTTCCCGGCCAACGCACCAAATGTTACATCCACACGACTCCTGAAACAGAATGCTACAGGCACCAGTGACAGTCACAACAAAGTTTATTACAATGAGAGGCAAGGCCGACCGATCGGGACCAACACTCTTGACAAGAGTGCGGCCCCGAATAGCCGGGGTACAGAGTTTTTATAACCGATCACATTGTTTTATCATCACCTGGGAACAGAACAAAGAAACAGGTTCCAGATGAGTTAGAAACAGTTGTCTAATGAGGTGTTTACTTTAGACTTTCTGCCTCTAAGTTGCAACCAGTGGATCTCCTTGACCCTGCCTCTGACGCTCTTTTCTTTGAACTTTTGTTTCCTTAATTGGTGAAGCCTAATTTATGAGGGTATGAGGCGTAGTTTACCAGAGCAAAGCAAGGCTGTTATCTCTTAACCTTCAGTGTCAACACAAAGCTGTTATTTTTCAAACTAAGCATTAGCCCTACACTACAATTTAACCCTTACAACACAAAGAAAGAATCCTGAAAGAACAAAGGAAAAAAAGTCAATATGCAAGGCAAGACATACCAGGTTCACAGCAGATCTTTCCACAGAAACTTGGCAGGCCAGAAGGTAATGGCAAGATATATTCAATGTGCTGAATGGGAAACATGTGCAGCCAAGAATACTTTACCCAGAAAGGCTGCCATTCAGAATAAAAAAAGAGAGAAAGAGTTTCCCAGATGAACAAAAACTAAAGGAGTTCGTGACCGCTAAACCAGCCCTGCAAGGGGACTCCTTGAGTGGGGGGAAAAAAAGACCAAAGCAACAGAGACTAGAAAGGACCAGAGAACATCACCAGAAACACCAACTTTATTTTTTTTAATTTTTTTTTCAACGTTTATTTATTTTTGGGACAGAGAGAGACAGAGCATGAACGGGGGAGGGGCAGAGAGAGAGGGAGACACAGAATCGGAAACAGGCTCCAGGCTCCGAGCCATCAGCCCAGAGCCCAACGCGGGGCTCGAACTTACGGACCGCGAGATCGTGACCTGGCTGAAGTCGGACGCTTAACCGACTGCGCCACCCAGGCGCCCCTGGAAACACCAACTTTAAAGGTAACACAATGGCACTAAACTCATATCTTTAAATGATCACCCTGAAAATAAATGGACTAAATGCTCCAATGAAAAGACATTGGGTAGCAGAATGGATTAAAAACAAAAACAAACGAAAAAACGCTCCAAAAAACAAGACCCATCTATATGTTGTGTATAGGAGACTCATTTCAGACCTACAGACATTGGCTGATTGAAAGTGAGAGGCTAGAGAACCATCTATCATGCTAATGGACAACAAAAGAAAGCCAGAGTAGCCATACTTATATCAGAAAAAAACTAGAGTTTAAACCAAGGACTGTAACAAAAGATGAAGAAGGGCATTATATCATAATTAAGGGGTCTATCCATCAAGAAGATCTAAAAATTATAAATATTTATGCCCCAAATTTGAAACACCCAAATATATAAATCAATTAACAACAAACATAAAGAAACTCATTGATAATAACACGATAATAGTAGAGGATTTTAACACCCCACTTACAACAATGGACAGATCATCTAAGCAGGAAATCACAAGGAAACAATGGCTTTGAATGACACACTGGACCTGAGGCACTTAACAGATACATTCAGAACATTTCGTCCTAAAGCAGCAGAATCCATGCACATTCTTTTTGAGTCCACATTGAACATTCTCCAAAATAGATCACATAGTGGGTCACATATCAGCCCTCAACAAGTACAAAAGGATTGAGATCATACCATGTGTATTTGCAAACCATAACTCTATGAAATTTGAAATCAACCACAAGAAAAAATTTGAAAAGACCATAAATAATGGAGGTTAAAGAACGTGCTACTAAAGAAAGAATGGGTTAACCAGGAAATTAAAGAAGTAATAAAAAAGTGCATGGGCACAAATGAAAATGAATATACGACAGTCCAAACCCTTTGGGATGAAGAAAAGGCAGTCCTAAGAGGGAGGTATATTGCAACACAGGCCTACATCAAGAAGCAAGAAAGACCCAAATACACAACCTAATGACACCTAAAGGAGCTAGAAAAGAAAGAGCAAATAAAGCCGAAACACCAACAGAAGAAAGAAAATAATATAGACTGGAGCAGAAATAATATAGAAATAACAACAAAAAACCCAGTAGACTAGATGAACAGCTAAAAGCTACATCTTTGAAAGAATTATTAATATTGATAACCCCCTAGCCAGGCTTATCAAAAGAAAAGAGAAAGACTGAACAAAATAAAGTCAAAATTAAAGAGGACAGATCACAACAAACAGCACATAAATACAATTATAGGAGAATACTAAGAAAAATTATATGCCAGCAGACAGGACAATCTGTAAGAAATGGATAAATTCCTAGAAACATACAAACTAACAAAATTGAAATAGGAAGAAATAGAAAATTAGAACAGACCAATAACCAGCAAAGAAATCGAATCAGTAATTAAAAATCTCCCAACAAACACAAGTCCAGGGCCAGAAGGTTTCCCAGGGGCATTCTACCAGGCTTTTATTTATTTATTTTTTTAATTTAAATTTCAGTCAACGTACAGTGCAATATTGGTTTCAGGAGTAGAATTCAGTGATTCATCACTTACATACAACATTAAGTGCTCATCATAAAAAGTCCCTCCTTAACACTCATCACTCATTTAGCCCATTCCCCACCCACCTCCCTCCATCAACCGTCAGTTGATTCTCTATCATTAAGAGTCTCTTATGGTTTGTTTCCCTCTCTTCTCTCCCCCCCACCTTCCCGTGTGTTCATCTGTTTTGTTTCTTAAATTCCACTTAGTGAAATCATATGGTATTTGTCTTTCATTGACTTATTTCACTTAGCATAATACATTCTAGCTCCATCCATGTCATTGCTAATGGCAGGATTTCATTATATTTAATGGCTGAGTAATATTCTATTGTATATCTATCTCTCTATTTCTCTATCTCTATCTATCATTTATCTATTTATCCACCACATCTTCTTTATACATTTATCAGTTGATTAACATTTGGGCTCTTTCTATGTTTGGCTATTGTTGATAATACTGCTATAATAATCAGGATGCATGTACTCATTTGAATCTGTATTTTTAAATTCTTTGGATAAATAACTAATAGTGTAATTGCTGGATAGTAAGGTAGTTCTATGTTTAGTTTTTTGAGAAACCTCCATACTGTTTTACAGAGTGGCTGCACCAGTTTTCATTCCCACCAAGAGTGCAACACTCTCTCTGCATCTTTTCAACACTTGTTTCTTTTGTTTTTGATTTTAACCATTCTCACAAGTGTGAGGTGGTGTCTCATCATAGTTTTGATTTGTATTTCCCTGATATTGAGCATATTTTCATGTGTCTGTTAGCCATCTGCATGCCTTTGAGAAAATGTCTATTTATGTCTTCTATCAATTTCCTAACTGGAGTATTTGTTTTTTGGGTATTGAGCTTGAAGAGTTCTTCAGAGATTTTGAAAACTAACCCTTTATCAGATATGTCATTTGCAAATATCTTTTCCCATTCCATAGGCTTTTAGTGTTGTTGATGTTTTCACTGTGCAAAAGCCTTTTATCTTGATGAGATCTCAATAGTTCGTTTTTGCTTTTGGTTTCCCTTGAAACCATGGAAGTGTCTAGTAAGAGGTTGTTGTGGCTGAGGTCAAAGAGGTTGCTGCTTGTGTTATTCTTTGGGATTTTAATTGTTTTCTGTCTCACATTTAGGTCTTTCATCCATTTTGAATTTATTTTTGTATGGTGTAAGAAAGTGGTCCAGTTTCTTTCTCTGCATGTCGCCATCCAGTTTCCCAGTACCATTTGTTGAAGAGACTATCTTTTTTTCCATCGGATATTCTTTCCTGCTTTGTTGAAGATGAGTTGACCACATAGTTATGGGTCTATTTCTGTGTTTTCTATTATGTTCCATTGATATATGTGTCTGTTTTTGTGTCAGTACCATACTGTCTTGATGACTACAGCTTTGTAATAGAGCTTAAAATTAGGAATCATGATGACTCCAGTCTTGTTTTTCTTTTTCAAGATTGCTTTGGCTTTTTGAGGTCTTTTGTGGTTCCATACCAATTTTAGGATTGTTTTTTCTATCTCTGCAAAGAATGCTGGTGGTATTTTGATAGGTATTGCATTAAGTGTGTAGATTGCTTTGGGTAATCCATAACTATGGAATGCGTTTCCTTTTCTTTGTGTTCTCTTCAATATCATTTGTAAGTCTTCTATAGTTTTCAGAGTACAGATCTCTTACCTCTTTATTTAGGTTTATTCCTAGGTATCTTATTGTTTTGGTTCAATAGTGAATGGGATTGATTCCTTGATTTCTTTTCTGGCTGCTTCATTATTGGTGTATAGAAATGCAACAGATTTCTGAATGTTGATTTTATATCCTGTGACTTTGCTCAATTCAAAATTCTAGCAAATTTTGATGGAGTATTTCAGGTTTTCTACCTAGAGTATTATGTCATCTGCAAATAGTGAAAATTTGACCCCTTTCTTGCCATTTTCTATGCCTTTTATTTCTTTTTGTTGTCTGATTACTGAAGCTGAGCCTTCCAGTATTATATTAATGAATGGTGAGAGTAGGTATCCTTATCTTTTTCTTAACCATAAGGGAAAGTTTTTCTCCATTGAGGATGATATTACCTGTGGACCATTCATATATGGCCTGTATTATGTTGAGATATATTCCATCTATCCCTACTTTATTGAGGATTTTTTTTATCAAGAATGGATGCTGTAGGCTGTCAAATGCTTTTTCTGCATCTATGAGAGGATCATATGGTTCTCAACCTTTCTTTTATTAATGTGGAATATTACATTGATTTGTAAATATTGAACCAGCCCTGCAGCTCAGGAATAAATTATACTTGATTGTAGTGAATAATTCCTTTAATGTACTGTTGAATTTGATTTGCTAGTATCTTGTTTAGAATTTTTGCATCCATGTTCATCAGGAATATTGGCCTGTACTTCTTTTTAGTGGAGTCTTTGTCTAGTTTTGGAATCAAGGTACTGCTAGCCTCATAGAATGAGTTAAGAAGTTTTCCTCCCATTTCTATTTTTTGGAACAGTTTGAGAAAAATAGGTATTAACTCTTTTTAAATGTCTGGTAGAATTCCCCTAGGAAGCTATCTGGAGGACTCTTGTTTTGGGGGAGATTTTTAATTACTGATTCAATTTCTTTGCTCAAATTTTCTATTTCTTCTTGTTTCAGTTTTGGTAGTTTGTGTGTTTCTAGGAAATTGTCCATTTCTTCCAACTTGCCCAGTTTTTTTGGCATATAATTGCTTATATTTGTTTGTATTTCAGTAGTGCTGGTTGTGATCTTTCACCTTTCATTCATGATTTTATCTTTTTGGGTCTTTTTTCTTTTCTTTTTGATAAGTCTGGCTATGGAGTTATCATTTTGTTTATTCTTTCAAAGAACCAGCTCTTAATTTCTTGATCTGTTCTCTGTGTTTTTGTTTGTTTCTGTATAATTTACTTCTACTCTACTCTTTATTATTTCTCTTCTATGGCTGGCCTTAAGCTTTATTTGTTGTTTCTTTTCTAGCTCCTGTAGGTGTAAGGTTAGATTGTATATTTAGGACTTTCTTGTTTCTTGAGATAGGCCTGACTTGCAATATACTTTGCTTTTATGACTGCCTTTGCAGCACCCAAAAGGTTTGGACTGTCATGTTTTCATATCCGTTTGTTTCCATGTTTATTTTTATTTCTTATTTAATTTTTGGTTAACCTATTCTTTCTTTTGTAGCATGTTCTTGAACCTCCTTGTATTTGAGGGACTTGCAAATTTTTTCTTGTGGCTGATTCAAGTTTCATAATGTTGGGGTCTGAAAATATGGTGATGTTCTCTGGTCTTTTTTAGTCTTTGTTACTTTTGGTCTTTTGTTTTGTTTGGTTTTTTCCTCCACTCAAAGAATCCCCCTTAAAATTTCTTGTAGTGCTTGTTTAGCGGTTACTACTCCTTTAGTTTTTGTTTGTCTGGGAAACTCTTATCACTCCTCCTGTTTTGAGTGAAAAACTTGCTGAATAAAGAATGCTTGACTGCATTTTTTTCCATTCAGGATGTTGAAATATCCTGTCACCTTTCAGACCTCTACCAGATAGTTAAAGAAGAATTAATTAATACCCTTTCTTCTCAAACTGTTCCAAAATGTAGAAATGGGAGGAGAACTTCCCAACTCATTCTACCAGACAAGCAGTAAAATTCCAAAACCTGACAAAGATTCCACTAAAAACGAGAAATACAGGCCAATATTCTTAATGAACATGGATGCAAAAATTCTCAACAAGATACTAGCAAATAAAATTCGATAGTACATTAAAAGAATTATTCATCATGATCAAGTGGGATTTATTTCTGGGCTTCAGAGCTGGTTCAATATTTGCAAATCAATCAACATGATACACCACATTAATAAAAGAATAGGGACCATATGATCCTCTCAATGCAGAAAAAGAACACTTCACAAAACACAGCATCCATTCTGATAAAAACCCTCAACAAAGTAGGGATAGATAGAACCTATCATAAGATCATAAAAGTCACATAAAAAAGACCCACAGGTAGTATCATCCTCAATCAGGAAAAACTGAGAGCCTTTCTGTTATGGTCAGGAACAAGACAAGGATGTCCACTCTCACCATTACTATTTAACATAGTGTTGGAAGTCTTAGTCTCAGCAATCAGACAACAAAAAGAAATAAAAGGCATACAAATAGCAAGGAAGAAGTCAAACTTTCACTATTTGCAGATGGCACCATACCCTATATAGAAGACCCAAAAGACCCCATCAAAAAAATGTTACACAAATTCGGGAAAGTCTCAGGGCAGAAATGATACACAAATTCAGGAAAGTCTCAGGGCAGAAAATCAGTATACCTAAATATGTTGCATTTCTATACAACAATAACAAAGTAGCAGAAAGAGAAAACAAAGAATCAATGCTATTTGCAATTGCACCCAAAACAATTAGATACCTCAGAATAAACCTAACTAAAGACATAAAAAATTTGCCTCAGAAAACTATAGAACACTTAGAAAAGAAATGGAAGAGTACACAAAGAAATTGAAAAGCAAGGACACCTGTGTGGCTCAGTTGACTGGGCTCTGACTCTTGATTTCGGCTCAGGTCATGATCTCATGGTTCACGGAATCAAGCCCTGCATCTTGTGCTGATGTTAAAAGGCCAGAACTAAAAATTGAATGGTTTCTATTTTAGTGTATGATATAACCCAGGAACAGAAGTTTTAAATATGTATTTAATTACACTGGTTAGTTATTTGCAGGATTATGATGGCCTTCTGGTGTTGTTAAGCAATTTTTAAAGAATGCAGATTAAAGGAGTTAAAAGTACTATGGTGGAAACATGTTCACATTATATAAATGAATTTAAAATTTTACTTGTAGCTAAGCAGAGAGCTTTGTCATGAGTATATAGACAAAGTATATGAATGCTATCAATATATACCATATATGGAAAATTTTATCTTAGCTTTTAACCATTTTATTGAGGTAAAATTCAAAACTTCTTAGTAAATTTGCAATTTAAATTTGTGAGCCATCACTACAATCCAGTTTTAGAGTTTTCCATCACCCCCAAACTGTTCTTCAAGTCCATTTGCACTTTTTTCACTGTTTTTTTAACAAGTCTGCAGAAGGAAACACACACAAACACACACACAATTTTACTATTTGGAGAGAAAAGAAAAGTCACTTAGTACTACCTAGTGGTGTTTACATAGATAGCAAGTTGATATTAGAGTTCTAGAAACTTTCAGATTCGAGATTTCTCTGGGGTCACTACATTAGCTACAAATATTTGTGGTTTATAATTGAAACTCAACTAGAAAATATCCACAATCTTATCTAAAATTCTTACTAGATAAATTTTTATATATTTTTTTCAAATGAGGCTTAATTGGGGCCCCAACATGTTTAATTGAAAAATACTTAACAGCTTTGTTTGAGGCAGGAATGTGAGGGGCAGGATCCTAACCCACTTACTCCCTGACTTGATAAAATTTACTTTATAAAGAAAAGACTGTGAAGAAATACACAAAAAATAGACTTGTTATATTGAAGTATTTGAAAATGAGTTAATTTTTCCTTTTGATTTTTTTCTTTTGCGTATGTATTTATAATTGAAAAAAACTGTAATAAGCTCTATTTTTGAAAGTGAACATTAAATTTCAACATATTGCAAAAATGCCTAGTAAAGTCCCTGAAAGACACTACTTTTTCATAACCATTTCCTTTCTTGATTCCTCTCTATAGGTGTCAGTAACTGCATCATTCACAGGCTGAGACTGAAAGCAATAGTTAACTATGGAGTTCTTGCATCATTTCAGTATGACTCCTTAATGGGGACTCCACATGTTACCTGGCTTCATGGGAGCTCCATATCCCAAGATTAATTAAATCATGATCAACAGAATTATTACAGTGAAATATTCATGATTATGATAGTGTTACTAGAAAACAGTTATTTTATTATAAACAAAATATTACAGTATTGTAAAAAAAGTTATTCAGGGAAACAATAGTTTTGGCAAAGAGTTATGTAATTAGAGATGCCAAGTTGAATAATAAATACCTAATTTATATTCCAATTCTGGCTCCAATTCATACTATCTTTGTAACCTTGGGCAAGCCACTTGACCTTGTTTTCCTGAATTTGTTTCCCAACTCTAAACGGGATAATAAAAATACCTTACAGGGCTGTTATGGGAATTAAATTAAACAATACATGTTTACTATATATTAAGCTCCCAAATCAATGCTATGTATTGCTACTATTATTGTACTAGTAGCATTATTTTCTTAGAGTAGTGTAACTTAAGCTGTGTCTGGGGAAATCTGAATACAGCACTACTACAGGTGTAGATAGAAACAAAATACAGGATAGAAGAGATGGGGCAAGTGTCCTTTGTTCTGAAACCACCATCACTTAACCAGGGTAAGACTATTTCAAAACTCCAGGACATTGGTGATTCTTGGTCCACCTTCTTCCAAGAATTTTGAAGCAAGTGGGAGCAGAAGTGAAGGGAGATGTGCATTTTCACATGTACACACCAACACACACACATGCGCAGAGAGAGAGAAGGAGAAAGGCATAGATCCTGAGAAGTTGGCCTAGTTTGAGTGGGTGGGAAGAAACAGTGTTTGACATTGTTTTCAAATTACATGGCTTAGTGTCATCAAGAAATGAAAAAAATAACTCTGTATTTGGCAGAAAGTTATGTGTGTCTAGGGGGCAGCTTATATGTTTCTTCTTCAAGCCATCTTTGGTGTACTTCCCTACTAGAGTATCTTCACACTGAGATTAGTACCTAACCACTAAACTTCAAGTTTCCCTGAGGGCAGGGACTGTGTCTTGCACCCTTGTAAGGACAGTGGATAAATCCCTGTGTCTTAGATCAGGCTGTCATAAGACAGTGCCATAGACAGAGTGGCTTAAACAATAGGAATTTATTTTTCACAATTCTGGAAGCTGAAGTTTGAGATCAGGGTACCAGCATAGTTGGTCTTTTGCTGTGTCCTCACACAGAAGAGAGAAAAGTGGAGAGGTGAGGGGAATGAAAAGGGAGGCAGAAGCAGGGGCAGGGGAAAGGGGAGAGAGGAAGGGAGGGAAGGAGAGAGAGCTTTCTGGTGTCTATTCTTATAAGGACACTAAGCCAACTCTACCTCCAAAGACCACCACATTGGAGTCAAACTTCAACATATGAATTTGGGGGGGGGATATTCAGTGCATAACAGCTTATAAGTGGGAAGCACATAGTCTGGCATATCAAAGGTCTTCAGTAAATGGTAGTTACACATAAAAGGGAAGTTTTAACCTGAGACTTACTATTTGGGTGTCACTATATAACTCTACTTCTTTCCATGTTGCAGATCACATAAGATGAATCTAGTAGCAGCACATACGGCTTTGTTGTTGTCTTTGTTTCTTTAGCCACATGTGTGGGCTCAACATAGATGTGTGGATTGACTGTGCTGGGGGTGACAATGATCCAAAGGTGTGAAAAACATCAGGTTGGAAACAGTGCAAGAAAAGTCTAACTGCACCAAGAGATGATTCTTGGTTGGAGCTCTCAGGGACTGTATCCTAATGGTAGTTTAATATGGCATGCAATAATTACTAAGACTAACATAGCACTTATGTGTCAGCTCTTCTAAGCATGTTATATATGTTAACTCATTCTATGACAAAAACCATAATGTGTAAAACTGTTATTGCAATTTTACAGATAAGGAAACTAAAGGACCTTGACTAAGGTCACACAGTGCACAGAGGAGATTTGAACCCAGGCAGTCTGGCACTAGTGCCTATGTTCTTAACCACCATGATATAGTATCTTTTCTGCAATTTCCACCACATACTACAATTAAAAATTTAGACTGTAACTTCCTCCAGTTTATATCCAAATACTGTGAACAGTGGTGAGAAGAAAGGATTGGGGACAGGCACTGAAAGTGAATTTCTTTGGCAAAAGGAATCATTCACATAAGAGAGTGTCTAAGAAGGTGGGAGTAGCCTCATCAAGCATGGGCATAGAGGCTGATTCATTTGTCTGAAAATTTCGTGGCAGAGGGTGGAAGGGAGCATTTGGGGGAGCATCTTCTAAATCTTGCCATTAATCCTCAAATTCTTGATATCACACTGTTTTGTTACCAATGCTGTAATTACCACATAAGAAGAAATCATGACTGTCAACTCAATAACCTGAAGGAGTTTGGTCCCCAGTTAGCTTAAACAATAATACTCTTTAGTTCATCCTAGTCAAGATAATTTAAGGATTTGAACTTCTATTTAAATTTTCTGTTTTCATTAGAAATATCCACCCCACATTTTGAATTTCTCATGCTCTTTATATGGCCAGAGAGGAGCTCAGTTCCCCTAAATGTCCTTCAAAGGTCAGTTCTTTTTTAATTAAGAAAAATGTTTATTATTTATTTGAGAGAGAGCATGAGCAAGGCAAGGTCAGAGAGAGAGGGAGACACAGAATCTGAAGCAGACTCCAAGTGCTGAGCTGTAAAACAGGCTCTGTGCTCACTGTGAGCTCATGACCTGGGCCGAATTTGGATGCTCAACTGACTGAGCCACCAAGGTGCCCCCAAAGTCAATTTATTCCAGATGATCCCAGGGAGTTGTTTAATCAGGTGATTCACTACAGCATGCTATGGACTGCAAAGTCTCATTTCTCTTAACCTGATTTTCACTGCCTTCAGGTTAAATGATCAATGACATATTTTTCATTTTCTGGAGAGTCTACTGCCTGCTCCTGGTGATGTAACAAAAATTTGACCCAGACATACAGTTTTCACTTGTATTAGTTTCCTGGGGCTAACACATACACATGTACACACACTGATTATGTTAACACTGGAGCATATGATCTAGCCATTCCTGGACTTCAATTGCATCAGTCAATAATTCCTTTACGTTTTTGTTTGTTTAAGCCAGTGGAGTTTGTCATTGTGATTAAAATATTCCTATTACTTCCCCTATTTTTTGGATAGTTAAAAGGGTTTCAGGTGTGTCATTTTTTCACTTTAATTCTCAAAACATTTGTATCAGGGAGGAAAACTAAGGCTGCTTATTGTTCATTTTTGTTCTCACAGGACAGAGTGGTTTCTTCAAGAGAATGGGTGCTTAACATGGCAAGATTGACCACTGTCAAACACCTAATTTTATTTCAACAGACCAGAACTTTTAGAATGCTTATAATTTTCAAAATAATCACCATGGGGTCTTTCAATAAATGTTACTGACATTGCTGAGAATATTTTGAGAAAAAGTCGTATGAATTGTTTTTAAAGTCTGCGGCATTTTTTTCTTTGCAACTTGATAGTAATAAATCTGCAGCTGATGAAAATGGCTTGACTCTGCAAACAGCCAAATTTCAATCAAAATTAAGTCTCATAAGTATGGAAAGAAAGAGGTTAAATGGTAGAAGTGGGAAAAAAGAAATGGAAAGGAAACAAATTTTTATGAAGTCTAATAATTTTTAATAAAAATAATTTTTAATTTTATTGTCAAATTGGTTTCCATACAACACCCAGTGTTCATCCCCAAAGGTGCCCTCCACAATGCCCATCACCCACTTTCCCCTCCCTCCCACCCTCCATCAACCTTCAGTTTATTCTCAGTTTTTGAGTCTCTTATGGTTTGGCTCCCTCCCTCTCTTTTTTTCCCACTCCCCTTCCCTCATGGTCTGTCAAGTTTCTCAGAATCCACATAAGAGTGAAAACATATGGTATCTGTGTTTCTCTGTATGACTTATTTCACTTAGCATGACTCTTCAGTTGCATCCACGTTGCTACAAAAGGCCAGATTTCATTCTTTCTCATTGCCATGTAGTAAACCATTGTATATATAAACCACAATTTCTTTATCCATTCATCAGTTGGACATTTAAGCTCTTTCCCTAATTTGGCTATTGTTGAAATTGCTGCTATAAACATTGAGGTACAAGTGCCCCTATGCTTCAGCACTCCTGTGTCTCTTGGGTAAATTCCTAGCAGTGCTATTGTTGGGTCATAAGGTAGAACTATTTTTAACTCTTTTAGAAACCTCCACACTGTTTTCCAGAGTGGCTGCGCCAGTTTGCATTCCCACCAACAGTGCAAGAGGCTTCCCGTTTCCCATCTTCACCAGCATCTATAGTCTACTGATTTGTTCATTTTAGCCAGCGTGAGGTGATATCTGAGTGTGGTTTTGATGAAGAGTGACCGTGAGCATCTTTTAATGTGACTGTTGGCCATCTGGATACCTTCTTTAGAGAAGTGTCTATTCATGTCTTCTGCCCATGTCTTCACTGGATTGTTTTTCGGGTGTGGAGTTTGGTGAGTTCTTTATACTAGCCCTTTGTCCGATAGGCCATTTGCAAATATCTTTTCCCATTCTGTTGGTTGTCTTTTATTTTTGTTGAGGTTTCCTTTGCAGTAAAGAAGCTTTTATCTTGATGAGGTCCCAATAGTTCATTTTTTACTTTTAATACCTTTGCCTTTGGAGAGGTGTCAAGTAAGAAATTGCTGCGGCTGAAGTCAGAGAGGTTTTTTTCCTGTTTCTCCTCTAGGGTTTTGATGGTTTCCTGTCTCACATTCCGGTCATTTATCCATTTTGAGTTTATTTTTGTGAATCCTGTGAGAAAGTGATCTAGTTTCAACCTTCTGCATGTTGCTCTCCAGTTCTCCAGGCACCACTTGTTATGTTAAAGAGACTGTCTTTTTTCCATTGGATGTTCTTTCTTTCTTTTTCAAAGATTAGTTGGCCATACATTGTGGGTCACATTCTGGGGTCTCTCTCCTATTTCATTGGTCTAAGTCTGTTTTTTGCCAATACGATGCTGTCTTGATGATTTCATCTTTGTAGTAAAGGCTAAAGTCTGGGATTGTGATGCCTCCTGCTTTGGTCTTCTTCAATATTACTTTGGCTATTCGGAGTGTTTTGTGGTTCCATACAAATTTTAAGATTGCTTGCTCTAGCTTCAAGAAGAATGATGGTGCAATTTTGATTTGGATTGCAATGAATGTGTAGATAGCTTTGGGTAGTATTGACATTTTACCAATATTTATTCTTCCAATCCATGAGCATGGAACGTGTTTCCATTTCTTTATATCTTCTTCAATTTCCTTCATAAGCTTTCTATAGTTTTCAACATAAAGATCTTTTACATCTTTGGTTAGGTTTATTCCTAGGTATTTTATGATTCTTGGTGCAATTGTGAATCAGATCAGTTTATTTGTCTTTCTTTTGCTTCATTATTAATGTACAAAAATGCAACTGATTTCTGTACATTAAATTTGTATCCTGCGATTTTGCTGAATTCATGTATCAATTCTAGTAGATTTTGGTGGAGTCTGTCAGGTTTTCCATGTATAATATCATGTCATCTGCAAAAAGTGAAAGCTTGACATCATCTTGTCAATTTTGATGCCTTCTATTTCCTATTGTCTGATTGCTGATGCTAGAACTTCCAACACTATGTTAAACAACAGCAGTGAGAGTGGACATCCCTGTAGTGTTCCTGATTTCTGGGGGAAGGTTCTCAGTTTTTCCCCATTGAAGATGATATTAGCTGTGGGCTTTTCATAAGTGGCTTTTATGATGTTTAAGTATGTTCCTTCTATCCCGACTTTCTAAAGGGTTTTGTTCAGAAAGGATACTGAATTTTGTCAAATGCTTTTTCTGCATCGAATGACAGGATCATGTGGTTCTTATCTTTTCTTTTATTAATATGATGTATCACATTGATTTGAAAATGTTGAACCAGCCCTGCAGTCCAAGAATGGATCCTATTCAATCATAGTGAATAATTCTTTTTATATGCGGTTGAAGTCAATTTGCTCATATCTTATTAATTTTTGCACCCATATTCAATCAGGGATATTGGCCTGTAGTTCTCTTTTTTTGCTGGGTCTCTGGTTTGGGAATCAAAGTAATGCTGGCTTCTGGAGTGAGTCTGGAAGTTTTCCTTCCCTATTTTTTGGAAAAGCTTAAGATTAGCTATTATCTCTGCTTTAAATATCTGGTAGAATTCCCCTGGGAAGCCATCTGGTCCTGGACTCTTATGTGTTGGGAGATTTTTGATAACTGATTCAATTTCTTCGCTGCTTATGGGTCTGTTCAAGTTTTTTATTTCTTCCTGTTTCAGTTTTGGAAGTGTGTGGGTGTTTAGGAATTTGTCCATTTCTTCCAGGTTGTCCAGCTTGTTGGCATATAAAGTTTCTTTTGACTTCCAGTAGCATGATAGGTAGTTCTCCATCACCTCACTTTCAATCTGAAAGTGTCTTCAGGTTTAAAAAGAGTCTCTTGTAGACAGAAAATAGATGGGTCTTGTGTTTTTTTTTTTATCCATTATGATACCTTGTCTTTTGTTTGGAGCATTTAGTCCATTTACATTCAGTGTTATTATAGAAAGATATGGGTTTAGAGTCATTGTGATGTTTGTAGGTTTCATGCTTGTAGTGATGTCTCTGGTCCTTTGTGATTCTTGAAATATTTCACTCACAAGAATCCCCCTTAGGATCTCTTGTAGGGCTGGTTTAGTAGTGATGAATTCCTTCAGTTTTGTTTTGGAAAATTTTATCTCTCCTATTCTGAATGACAGACTTGCTGGATAAAGGATTCTTGGCTGTATATTTTTCCTGTTCATCGCATTGAAGATTTCCTGCCATTCTTTTCTGCCCTGCCAAATTTCAATAGATAGGTCTGCTACTACTCTTATGTGTCTACCTTTGTAAATTAGAGCATGTAAGTTTATTCTTAGCTGCTTTCAGAATTTTCTCTTTAGCCTTGTATTTTGCCAGTTGCACTATGATATGTCATGCAGAGATTGATTCAAGTTATGTCTGAAGGGAGTTCTCTGTGCTTCTTGGATTTCAATTCCTTTTTCCTCCGCAGATCAGGGATATTCTCAGCTATGATTTGTTCAAGTACACCTTCAGCCTCTTTCTCTCTCTTCTTCTTCTTCTGGAATTCATATGATACGGATATTGTTCCGTTTGATTTCATCACTTTGTTCTCTAATTCTCCCCTATTTCTGGATTTTTTTTATCTCTTTTTCCCAGCTTCCTCTTTTTCCATAATTTTATCTTCTAATTCACCTATTCTCTGCCTCTTCAATCCATGCTATGACCGCCTACATTTTATTTTTCACTTCATATATAGCATTTTTTAGCTCCTCATGACTATTTCTTAGTCCCTTGATCTCTGTAGCAATAGATTCTATGCTGTCCTGTATGCTTTTTCAAGCCCAGTGATTAATTTTATGACGATTATTCTAAATTCTTGTTCCATTATATTGCTTAAATCGGTTTTGATCAATTTGTTAGCTGCCGCTACTTCCTGGGGTTTCTTTTGAGATTTCTTCCATTTCATCATTTTGGGTAGTCCCTGCAGTAGCGCCAAACTGCAGGGCACTTCCCCCGTGCTGTCTGGAGTAACTTGTGTTGGTGGGCAAGGCCACAATCAGACCCATTCCCCCCAGTCCACTGCTGGGGCCACAGACTGGTGTGTACCTTATCTTCCCCCCACTCCCAGGGGCAGGACTCACTGTGGAGTGGTGTGGCCCCTGTCTGTGCTGCTTGCACACTGCCAGGCTTGTGGTGCTGTTTTGATGGGATCTGGCCAAGGGTGTTTTAGCTGGGGTGGATCTGCAAGGTGCACAGTGACGGGAGGGGCAGACTTAGCTTGTTTGCTGTTGGTGGCCCCTTTGGGAGGGGCCCTGCAGCAGGGGGAGGGAGGCAGGCCCATTAGAGGGATGGATCCACAGAAGCACAGTGTTGGGCATTTGCGCAGTGCAAGCAAGTTCAGTGAGAGAACTTGTATACCTTTAGAATTTTGGCTGAGGGATGGGAGAGAGAAATGGCATTTCCCAGCACCTTTGTTCCCCTGCCGAGCTGAGCTTTGTCCTTCTGGGACTCAACAACTTTCCCTCTTGACGTCCTCTCACCCTCCCTGCTCTCCAAGAGCAGAGCTGTTGACTTTTAAACTTCCAGATGTTAAGTCCTGCTGGCTGTCAGAACTCATGGAGTCTGGCCCCTCTGCTTTTGCAAGCCAGAGTTCAGAGGCTCTGCCTTGCCAGGCGAGCTATCCCTCCCCTGCCCCAGCTCCCTTCCTCCAGTCCATGTAGCAAACACTGCCTCTCCTCCCTTCCTACCCTCTTCCATGGGTCTCTTGTCTATGCTTGGCCCCAGAGAGTCCGTTATGCAATAAAACTCATGAAAACCTGCAGAATACTGTGAGAATTATTTACTCCAGTTTCCCATAAGAAATTATGTGGTTGGCTTGTGGATGCATAGTTCATGTTGCCAGGGCCAGGACTCGCACCCAGCTTTGTCTCACTGCAAAGACTATTTTTCTTTCCACAATTCTTCATCCTTAAGGCTGACTTTTAGATTTTGGAATAAAAACTACTATAAAGGAAGGAGATTTACTTCGTTTTGAGTTTTGTCACATAGGTAACATGCCATAAGGCAGCGACACAAGGGGTGTTATGCCCAGAATTCGTGATCCCAAAAGACCACCAGGGAGCTGGGTCCGAGGCAAAAGCAAAGAACTTTTATTCAAGCTAGCTCGAGCTCGATCTCCTACCTGCCCTGATGCAGCAGTGAGCTACTAGAGAGTGTTTCAAAGGCACAAAGATTTTACAGGGATCATGGCCTTAGCCGATTGGCTGGGGAAGGGTTGTGGACTCAGCCGATTGGCTGCCAAAGTGTGGTCCCAGATCAGCAATTATCAGCATCACCTAGAACTTGTTAAAAATGCAAATGTTGGACATGGTGTTCACAGACCTACTGAATCAGAAACTACGGAGGTGGGGCTCAGCAATCTGTGTTTGAACAAGTCTTCAAGAGATTCTGATGCACCTGAAGTTTAAGAACCACTGTGTCTGAGGATCTCTAACATGTTTGGCCTCAGTGTTTACAGAACTTTTCTCACTGGTCACCTATTAACCATTGGCTGTCAGCCTTGCTGTGCAATATAAATACCTAGCACCAAACACCATCCCCAGAGACTCTGATTAATTGGTTTTGGGAGGGGTAGAATGCTCCCAGGTCATTCTAAACTTGGACAGGGTTGAGGGCTCCTGCCTCTGGCCCCTACCTGAGAGAAGCCTTCCCTCTTTTACTCACACTTTCCACGCCTCTCACACTCCCCTTCCTCCCACCTCAGACTTCAGAAGAATGCATCAAGTTACTTAAGGGGAGGAGGGGTGTTCTGAGGTTTGAGCAGGAACTTCTTTCTGTGGCCATGTTGGGGACATAGTCACTAGTCAGCCGGCCTAGGTCTGCTCTTTCAAGGGTAAGCATAAAGAGAGAGTTATTGGATATAATTTTTAAAAGGTCAGCTTATTGTCATGTGTGGGATGCTTAGTAGACACAACTGGATGAACCATGGAAAGTTCTCCAAGTATCCTGCCATGGTGCAACTTTACATATACATGGAGAGTGCTGTGGTCTGAATATTTTCCTCTGAAATTGTTACGTTGAAATCCTAATGCCCATGGTGATGGTGTTAGGTGGAGCTTTTGGAAAGTGATTAGGTCATGGAGGAGCCCTTATGAATGGGATTAATGACATGAAAGAAACCCCACAGTGCTAGCTGACACTTTCCACCACATGAATGAGAACACAGTGAGGAGTCAGCAGTCTGCAACTTGGAAGAAGACCTTTGCCAGAACATGATCATGTTAGCATATTGATCTTGGATTTCCAGCCTCTAGAGCTGTGAGAAATAAACTTCCATTGTTTAACAAGCTACCCAATCTGTGGTATTTTGCTATAGCAGCCTGAACTAACTAGGACAGAGAACTTGGCAGGGGAGCAGGAAACACTTGGCTGGCCATGTTTGAGTTTTATGTTTGCAAGAAGTAACCTTGCTGGAGAAAGAGTGTCCAAGGGTTAGAGGCCAGTAGTCTAGGGGAGTTCACCTACCAGGGCTGGTATTAACTACTTACCTTGTAGGTCTTTAGCTGAGCTACTTCATCCTGATGAATTAACCCTTTGCCAGACCACCCAGAGCACAGCCAGAGTGAGGGCAGGAGGGGCAGATGGCTGCAGGAGGAGGAAGAGCAGGCATATTGTTAGTCTTTCTTCAGTAAGTGTGCATTTACCCAGCAAGCATATGCTTAGTCTCTTTTCAGTGAGTGTGTAGTTTCCTGACATGAATTTTTAATCTGAATGGATAGGTTTATCTATTTTTTCATCCTTTTATAATTTAATGGCAATAACAATGATTTCTATTAGTTGAAGTATGTTTCTTCTATCCTTAATTTGCTGACGGTGTTTATCATTTATTGAAATGATCATATGGTTCTTATATTTTCTCTTGTTAATATGATGTATTATTGTGTTAATTGATTTACCAGTATTAAACCACACTTGCAACACAAGAATAAATCCCACTTGATCATGGTGAATAATTTCTTTTAATGTGTTGTTGGATTTGATTTACTAGTATTTTGTTCAGAATTTTTGCATCTATATTCATCAGAAAAATTGGCCCGTGGTTCTCTTGTTTTGTGGTATCTTGTTTTGGTATCACGGTGATGTTGGTCTTGCAGAATGAATTTGGGTTTTATTTCTTTTCTATTTTTTTGAAATTTTTGCGAAAATAGGTTTTAACTCTTCTTTAAATATTTGGTAGAATTCACCTGTGAAGCTGTCTGATACTGGATTTATGTTTTTTGGGATTTTTTTTGACTACTACTGATTCAATTTCTTTGCTGGTTATTGGTCTGTTCAAATCTATTTCTTCCTGTTTCAGTTTTGGTAATTTAAATTTTTCAGAATTTATCCATTTCATCTAGGTCATCCAGTTTGTTGGCATAGTTTTTAAAAATATCTTCTTATAATTGTATTTCTGTGGTATTTCACCGCTCTCATTTGTGATTTTATTTATTTGGGACATTTCCCTTTTCTTTTTCATAGGTCTGGGTAGAGGTTTTTCAGTATTGTTTTTTCAAATAACCAGATCCTGATTTCATTAATCTGTTCTGTTTAGTTTGTATATCATTTATTTCTGCCCTAACGTTTACTACTTCCCTTTTTCTGCTGGCTTTTGTTTCATTAGTTATTTTCTAGCTTCTTTAGGTGTGATTTATTTTGTTTGAGATTTTTTTTGGTTCATGAGGTCGGCCTGAATTGTTATAAAATTCCCTTTATTGATCAGTTTTGCTACAACCCAAAGGTTTTGGACTGTTGTGCTATCATTTTCATTTGTTTCCATGTATTATTTAATTTCATTTTTTATTTCCTGGTTGATCCACTTATTTAATAGAATGTTGTATATCTCCAATGTATTTGTGATCTTTCCAAATTTTTTCTTGTGGTTGACTTCAAGTTTCATAACATTGTGGTCAGAAAAAAAAATGTATGGTATCTCAATCTTTTTGTACTTGCTGAGGCCTGATTTGTGATCTAGTATGTAATCTGCTGCCTGGTTTTAATTTTTGTGATGTTTATTTATTTTTGAAAGAGACAGAGTGTTAATGGGGGAGGGGCAAAGAGAGAGACACAGAATCTAAAGCAGGCTCCAGGCTCTGTGCTCTCAGTACAGACCCTGATGCAGGGCTTGAACTCACGAGCTGTGACATCATCAGAGTTGAAGCCAGGTGCTTAACAAACTGAGCCACCCAGGTACCTCTTCTGCTTTAGGATGAAATATTCTGAATATATCTGGTCAGTCCATCTGGTCCATGTCATTCAAATTTGTTTCCTTGTTTTTTGTTTAGATGATCTATCTGTTCATTGTTGTAAGTGGGGTGTTAAAATCCTTTATTGTGGGGGCGCCTGGGTGGCGCAGTCGGTTAAGCGTCCGACTTCAGCCAGGTCACGATCTCGCGGTCCGTGAGTTCGAGCCCCGCGTCGGGCTCTGGGCTGATGGCTCAGGGCCTGGAGCCTGTTTCCGATTCTGTGTCTCCCTCTCTCTCTGCCCCTCCCCCGTTCATGCTCTGTCTCTCTCTGTCCCAAAAAAATAAAATAAACGTTGAAAAAAAAAGAAAAAAAATTTAAAATCCTTTATTGTGTTATGAATTCCTTTATCTTTGTTAATTTATTTGCATATTTGGGAGTTCCAAGTTTCGGGCATAAATATTTACAATTGTTAGATCTTCTTGACTGATAGTGCCTTTTATTATGACATAGTGCTTTTCTTCATCTCGTTACAGTTTTTGTTTTAAAATCTAGTTTGTTTGACATAAGTATCGCTACTTAGCTAGGTTTTGACTTCCATTTGTATGATAAATGTTTCTTCATCCCTTCACTTTCAATCTGCAGGTGTCTTATGGTCTAAAATGACCATAATAGTGTCTGAATGGATTTTAAAAATACCAAGCCAGAGGAAAGTGCAGAAGAGCTCTGCACTGGTATTACTGCACTGGTAATACTCTGCACAGGTAATACTCACTGGTATTTATCTCATTACTGAGACATTTTATAGAACACACAGGTGAATTCTTCAGAACTCAGTACTATAACTCCATGTCACTAATTTAGATGAACTGGGAGTAAACGTCTATATAAATTTGAAAAAAAAATTGTAAATGAATTCAGTTGACTTTTTAAGTGTTGCTTGTGTCCAAAACCTCCTAAAAATGTTACATTAGTGAATACGTTCATGAAACCACCAGCTAAGTACATTGCAGTCGCACTGTTTACACAAAAACACACACTGACCGTGAGGTCTGTTAGAACTAAAATCAGGGCACAGTTATAACCAATCCAAAATCAATTCCATATTGGTCAATAATTTTACTCTGTGTTGGATTCATTGTTCCTTATATGTGAACTCTAGTGGTCAGTAGGAGGCTCATGGAAGAAAAGAGTGAAATGAGGAATTGGGGTGGGTTGTTTTGAACAACAGTTTATTCAAGAACAACAAAGAGTTCAAGGCTTTGGTGGTTTCTGATTGCCTATAAGTAGTAGTGTATTGTCGCTGGGCGGGAGGAATTTTTCTTAGTTTTCTTTAAAGCAAGAGATAAATTTTCTATATGAAAAACGTCCTCCCCAGTCAAAATAATTCTTATCTGCCTTCTCCCTGCTGGTGGTGGAGTTTGCAAATTTTTCTTGCATAAGTGCTCCCCATTCAGGGTTTCCTCCATTTTAAATGAAGTTTCTTTTGTTTTCACACAAGAATCACTCTTACATATATGCTATCAACATTATTCCATAAAATTTTTCTCCTCATAGACAAGAAAATTAAAAAGCCAAACACCAAGTGAATTATAAAAAATTTTAAGTTGGTAGTCAAGCTTGAATATTGATTGTATATATGTTAAAATATGATGGAAGATAATTTGTAATATTGAAAGGCCATTGGTTCTATTTTTTGGCAAAAAAGCTGCTTCCTAGTATAATGATTTTCCCCCCTCATTTTCTACTGTGCCAAAACATTCTGAAGCTCTTTATAAAAACATCCCCAAAACATACTGGGTTGAAGAGTTTTAAAAGGTCTATTTATAGGAGTTCCTAGGTGGTTCAGTCAATTAAGCATCCGACCTTTTGGCTCAGGTCATGATCTTGTAGTTGAGGCCGGCATTGAGCTCTGTGCTGACAGCTTGGAGTCTGGACCTTGCTTCACATTCTGTATCTTCCTCTCTCTTTCTCTGCTCTTCCCCTACGCACACTCTGTCTCTCAAAAATAAACATTAAAAAATTATAAAAGGTGTATTTACTTCCCAACAAGGACTCTATTTGGTTCTACAAAGAGTAATCTTTAAACTGAAAAAAACCTGACGACTCCCTTTTTTTAAATAAGAAAATACCTATGTTTCTACCTGCAGCATAATGGAGTTTGTATAAAGAAAGCTGATATGAGGGGTCCTGGGTGGCTCAATCAGTTGAGTGACAAACTCTTGGTTTTGGTTCAAGTCGTAATCTTACTGCTTGTGGGTTTGAGCTTTAGGTTGGGTTCTGCGCTGGAAGTGCAGAGCCTGCTTGTATTCTCTCTCTCCATCTCTCTGCCTCTCTTCTGCGTGCACTCTGTGTGTCTCTCAAAAAGAGACATTAAAAAAGTTTTTTAAAATTTGGTATGAAATAAGTTTAGAATTTTTATAGCAACAATTTTGGAAAATCTGCTATTGATCTTTTATGCAATAATTACATATAAAATTCACGTTGAAACTTTCCCCAAAATAACATGCCCAAGGCAAGGTTTTACTAGGTCATGTGACCTAGCCATAGGGATAACCTTAAATATGTGTGAGTGTGCGTGTGTGCATGTGAGTGGTGTGTGTGTGTACGTGTGTATAATGGAAGAGAGGAAAGAAGTGTTGGGAGAATCAGACCTCTATCCCCAGATGCTGGTGAATTTGGCTCCACTGAGGAAAGATAACTAGGAGAGAGCCTTTTTTGTTTTGTCATCTGTAATCCTTTTTATATTTCTTAAAAAATGTTTAATGTTTATTTTTGAGAGAGAGAAAAGTGGAGGAGGGGCAAGTAGAGAGGGGCAGAAAGACAAGAAGACAGAATCCAAAGCACCAATCCTGAGCTTTCAGCATAGAGCTCCACACGGAGCTTAAATCCATGAACTGTGAGATCATGGCCTGACCTGAAGTCATATGCTTAATTCACTGAGCCACCCAGGTGCCCCTATATTTATGTTCCTAACCAGTGAGTACTCCCTTGATCCACCCTTAAGCAAGGTTTGGCAGAGGCAGTCAGGCCCAAAGAACACCCTTCAAAAATTCTTGCCAGTTTCTAATATCCATTTTTTTTTACCTTAGGGCTTGTTCACCCAGTTCTTGTTTAACAGTGAGATGTAGTATGAGACTAGATCTGTTGTGGTTTGATGTCAGGTGGTCTGGATTAGGAGTTCCGGAGGAGACAGTTGAGTAATAGAGGAATCAGACAGAAACAAACTGCAGGAGTCATTTTTTTGTGTATGTAGGAACCTCCTTTTAATTATACCCAAGTCCAGGCCTTGGATGTATTGGAAGTTGTGTTTGTAAGGCAATTTGACCATTTGAATCAATGGGAGTTTTAAAAAATTGCAAATTCTTGGGCCTCACCAAAATCAGATTCAGATGCTCCCTGGTGGAGCCTGAAGCCTGTATTTTCAAAAATGTAACCTGAAAATTCTGATGATTAGTCAGATCTTGACTCACTAATGTAAACCCTAGGGACTCTGTTTTCCTAAAGCTGTGTCTTTTTCTTTTTTTTTTAGTTAAATTTTATTTTTTTAATTTACATCCAAATTAAATAGAATATAGCGCAACAATGATTTCAGTATATTCCTTAATAGCACTTACCCATTTAGCCCATTCTCCCTCCCACAACCTCTCCAGTAACCCTCTGTTCTCCATGTTTAAGAGTCTCTTATATTTAGTCCCCCTTCCCTGTATTAATATAATTTTTGCTTCCTTTCCCTTGTGTTCATCTGTTCTGTCTAAAGTCCTCATATGAGTAAAGTCGCATATTTGTTTTTCTCTAATTTCGCTTAGCTTAATGCCCTCTAGTTCCATCCACATAGTTGCAAATGGCAATATTTCATTCTTTTTGATTGATGAGTAATACTCCATTATATATATACTATACCTTCTTTATCAATTTATCCATCGATAGACATTTGGGCTCTTTCCATACTTTGGCTATTGATAGTGGTGCTATAAACATGGGAGTCCATGTGTCCCTTCAAAACAGCATACCTATATCCCTTGGCTAAATACCTAATAGTGCAATTGCTGGGTAGTAAGACCCCTATTTTTAATCTTTTGAGAAACCTCAATACTCTTTTCCTGAGTGGCTGCACCAGTTTGCACTGCCATTAGCAGTGCAAAACAGATCCTCTGTCTCCTCAGCCTTGCCAACATCTGTTGTTGCCTGAGTTGTGAATGTTAGCCACTCTACCAGGCGTGAGGTGATATCTCATTGTGGTTTTGATTTGTATTTCCCTGATGATGAATGACGTTGAGCATCTTTTCATGTGTCTGTTGGCCATCTGGATGTCTTCTCTGGAGAAGCGTCTATTCATGTATTTTGCACAATTCTTCACGGGATTATTTGATTTTTAGCTGTTGAATTTCATAAGTTCTTTATAGATTTTGGATACTAACCCTTTATCTGATATGTCATTTGCAAATATCTTCTCCCATTCTGTCAGGTGCCTGTTAGTTTTGTTGATTTTTTCCTTTGCTGTGCAGAAGCTTTTCATTTTGATGAGGTCCCAATGGTTCGTTTTAGCTTTTTCCTTGCCTCTGGAGACGTGTTGAGTAAGAAGTTGCTGCGGCTAAGGTCCAAGATGTTTTTGCCTGCTTTCTCCTCAAGGATTTTGATGGATTTCTGTCTTACATTTAAGTCTTTCATCCATGTTGAGTTTATTTTTGTGTATGGTGTAAGAAAGTGGTCCATGTTGATTTTTCTGCATGTCACTGTCCAGTTTTCCCAACACCACTTGCTGAAGACGCTGTCTTTAGTCCATTGGATAGCCTTTCTTGCTTTGTCAAAGATTAGTTGGCTCTATGTGGGTTTATTTCTGGGTTCTCTATTCTGTTCCTTTGATCTGTTTTTTTTGCCAGTATCATACTGTCTTGATGGTTTCAGCTTTGCAATACAGCTTGAAGTCCTGGATTGTGATGCCTCCTGTTTTGGTTTTCTTTTTGAAGATTGCTTTGGCTATTTGGGGTCTTTTCTGGTTCCATACAAATTTTAATATTGTTTGTTCTAGCTCTGTGAAGAATGCTGGTGTTGTATTATGGGGATTGCATTGATTGTAGATTGCTTTGGGTAGTGTATTTTAACAATATTTCTTCTTATCCAGGAGCATGGAATATTTTTCTTTTTTTTTTTTGGTGTCTTCTTCCTTTCATAAGCTTTCTGTAGTTTTCAGTGTATAGATTTTTCACCTCTTTGGTTAGGTTTATTCTAGGTATTTTATGGTTTTTGATGCAATTATAAATGGAATCAAGTACTTGATTTGTCTTTCTGTTGCTTCATTGGTGCATAAGAATGCCACCAATTTTTCTGTGCACTGATTTTACATCCAGCAAATTTGCTGAATTCATGGATCAGTTCTGGCAGTGTTTTGTTGGAGTCTTTTGGGTTTTTCAAAGAGTATCATGTCATCTGCGAAGAGTGAAAAGCTTCCTTCTGGCAGATTTGGATGACTTTTATTTCTTTGTGTTCTACTACTAAGTTGAATAACAGTGGTGAGAGCAAACATCCCTGTCTTGTTCCTGACGTTAGGGGGAAATATGTCAGATTTTTCCCACTGAAGATGACAGCATTGTGTCTTTCATGTGGCTTTTATGATCTCGAGGTATGACCCTTCTATCCCTACTTTCTTGAGGGTTTTTATCAAGAAAGACGTATTAGCCAAATGCTTTCTCTGCATCTATTGAGAGGATAGTATGGATCCTGTCCATTCTTTTCTTGATGTGATGAATCACTGATTTTTTGCAGATATTGAACGAATGCTGCATCCCAAATATAAATCCTACTTGGTCATGGTGAATAATTCTTTTAATGTATTATTGGACCCGGTTGGCTAATATCTTAGGAAATTTTTGCATCCATGTTTATCAGGGAAATTGGTCTATAGTTCTCCAGTTTTAGTGGGATCTTTGCCTGGGTTTGGAATAAAGGTAATGGTTCAAAAGAAAGAGTTGGGAAGTTTTCCTTCCATTTCTATTTTTTGGAACAGCCTCAAGAGAATAGGTGTTAACTCTTCCTTAACTGTTTGGTAGAATTCCCATGGAAAGCCTTTTGACCCTGGACTCTAGTTTTGGGGAGATTTCACTTACAAGTGAAATAAGTCATATAACATTTATCTTCCACTGTCTACATTAATTCACTTAGCGTAATGCCCTTAAGGCCCAACTTTGTTGTTGCAAATGTACCCAGAAGTGAGATTGTTGGACACATGGTAGTTTTAATTTTTTGAGGAATCTCCATATGAATTTCCACAGTAGCTATACCAATTTACCTTCCCACCAACAGTGCAGACGTTTCTCTTTCCTCAGCATCCCTAACAACACCGTGTCTTGTCTTTTTGATGGTGGCCATTCTAACAGGCGTGAGGATGATTATGAATGTGATTTTGATTTATATTCCCTTGATGATTAGTGATGTAAGCCTCCTTTCATGTATCTGTTGGCCATTTTTATGTGTTCTTTGGAGAAATGTCTTTTCAAGCCTTTTGCCTATTTTTTTATAATTGGATCATTTTTATTTTTGTTATTGCTTTTGCTGGAGGCCTGCTACTTATAGTTAGCATTTGAAGTGGGTTGTAGTCTCCTCAGAATGACCCCTTTCCTGTGGGATCTGATGCTGTCTCCATGTAGTGTCAGAATTGAGTTAAACTGTAAGACACCCAGCTAGCATTAAAGAGAATTCCTTGGCGTGGGAACCCCCCACACAGCTGGTGTCAGAATTATTGTGAGCATGGTATATTGTGACAGAAAAGGAGAGGAAGAAGCCTGAAATTTTTCAGTACACAACTCCTCCTCAGGTTTAGCCCTTTTTTCCCACATAAACTAGGCTCCACAGATTAACATATTTCATCAGGGTCATGTTAAGAGGCTCACATAGTTTGTGCTTCTTCCATTGTTTTTTTTTTTTTTATGATCTCTGTTTCCCCAAGGTTCTACATTCTTATGCCCACTCCCGTAGTTTGTACTCCGCTTTTTCCCTATCCTTCCTTTCCGGGTGAAATGGGTACTCAGTTCATTTGAACCCAGAATACATGTGAAAAGTTTGACACGTTGATCCATGTTATTTATTGACCTCTCATTTCCTAAGCCAGCGGCAGGCCTACCTCACACCCAAAGCTCTGGAGATGGAAAATCCCTGTCATAAAATATTCAACAATGGCCAGGAGGCAGTATGAGTGAACCTGTAGATTGTAGCCCCTGCAGGGCAAGTTGGGCTCGCAGACTTCAGCCCCAGAATGCCAACCCGCGGCGACCCCCACCGCTGCACATATACCTACTTTTCACGTGAGATCTTCCAAGAACAATAACCTGTAATGAGAATGGGCATGGTGGGGGCATCTGTGCACACGGCCCTGGGAGACAGGAATCCCCATCGTCCTGTTTTACAGCCAGTTAACACAAAACCGAGGCTAACATATAGTAAAGCCTGAATGTAGACAGAGGTTTAACTCCGAAATCCAAATGCTATGCTATAAAACAGGGTATAGATGACTTTTAGTCAGAGACTGAGAGACTGAAGCCCAGAGGCACCAGAGGGCCCTTGGACACTCGGCCTCAGCCTTTGAAATGGGTGTGTGTGCACAATTCTGTTGCATCTGCTCTGAGCACGGCCATGTCGCAGTGACATTCCTGCAGAGAGGGTGACTAGAAATGGTCCCCAGGCACACAGTCTTAGGCAGTGGAAGGCTGTCCCTGGTCCATCTGATGAGTAGATACCAATATGGTGGATTTCTACAGGAAACAGGGTTCCTGTTCTCATTTCTTAACCTCATCTCACATTCAGGGATCAGGTGGGGGGGGCTTCTAGAAGCCCTGAGCCTGGACGCCCACCCCACAGTCTTAAGTCAAATCACTCTCTCGAGAGGCCCAGTGGACACCTTGGTCTAGAGGGAGGGGTTCCATCACCCGCACTCTGGTCCCCAACACCTCACTCACCTGGTCAAATCTGTCCAACTGGACACCAAACTTGTCTCCAAAGCTCCAGAGAGAGTCGACCTGGAAGGAGTGCTTGGAGAGCTTAGAGTGATACTCGTGGCTGATGGCTGACTGAAACAGGTTGCAGAGAGAAGGTGTCAGCTGCCAAGCAGCTGCATGGTCCACAGGGAACAAGCCCCCACCTGTGGTACACACCAGGGCTCATCTCGGAAACATGCTCATTGTGATAGGTGGTAGTGGGGGGATCCCTGAAGACAACCAAGTGGGGGGTAGGTGAAGCCAGGTGGAGGCTTCTGATGTGATGGGTGTCGGGAAGGGGCCATGAGGCCAGGCCCATCCAGAGCCCAGCCTGACACCTGGCATCCACAGATGGCAATACAGTCACTTGCTCTGCTAAAGCGAGGTATTTGCCTACTGTTTGGCATAGGAATGAGGACCAGAGGACAGAAACAGACACAGACACTCTCTGTGACGACTCGCTTACCCATGGCCTCTGTGCCATACTGAGCACCTCAACTTTTGGTAAACACAGCTTCTGGAATACAGCCCCCAATGTGCATTCACATATTAGGCCACTTCTGAGATTCCCCCACCAAATTCAGTAAATGCCAGATGCCCCACAGCCTGGAAAGCTGAAAATATCAAGCTCCCAGACAGCCCCTGGCACTGCCTGGCTCCCAGCACTAGGCTCTGTCCCCAACATGGATGGCCATCTGAACCTTCGGATATCTGAACCTTCCCTCTTAATACTGGTGGTCATGCAGCCTGGAAACTAGTGCACAAACACCCCTCCACCTGGTTTCTCTGAGGCCACACAGGATGCCTGGGTCAGGAGCAGCCAGGGAGGAGAGGGAACTCGGGAGGCCGTTCTTTGCATAGGGCAGAGAAAGTGGCCGAGCTTTACTACAAGCCTCGGAGCCGTGCCACTCTCTCCCCTCCCCAGCTATGCTTTGATGTCCATCCATTCTGGAGACATGAGGCACACTGACCTCCCACAGCCTCCAGGCTTCCACTCAAAAGTGCTGAAAAAGACCCCTGGGGGACAGCCTGCGGAAGGGACTCCCAAGCACAAATCTTAGCAAAAAGAAGTTGTAAGAAATTTTTCCTAAGAGTACAGCTAAAGATCCAAAGTAGAAATTTTTCCAATTTTTTTTTATAAAATCAAAACAGATTGATCCCACTGAGAAAATCACACCTATAACTAGGCAGCAACACCAGGGAAGCGTGGTCTGGAAGCCTACTTTTACACTCCAGGTCTGGGGTTCATTCGAAGCCGGGAACGAGGCCTGTCTAACGGGCTCTTCCTGAAGACAAGGGCAGATGCCAGAGAGTACAGACTGCGGCCGGGCCGGTGCCACAGCTGCCAAGACCACATTCCTGGCACAAACACGTACCTGAGAGGGGTTTTTTTCTCCAAGTCTCCATCAAATTTTCCTCAAATCTTAACACAGGGATCTCAGGGATCTTTCCAACTCAGAACAGGTTACAAATAAATTCAGAGTTATATATTTTTTAGTCTCATTTTATTTATTTATTTTTAAGAGAGACGGAGATTGCACAATTAGAGGGACAGGAGAGAGAGAGAATCCTTAACAGGCTCTGTGCTGACAACAGAGAGCTCGATGCAGTGCTCGAACCCATGAACCGTGAAATCATGACCTGAGCCAAAACCAGGAGTCGGACTTTAAATAGACGGAGCCACCTAGGTGTCCGTGGAGTCTCAGTTATTTCTGACAAAATTTTTGTCCAATCGTGCTCCTGGGACCTGGAAGCTAACCTTGCCTACGGGTGCAGTGAAGCATGGAGGGAGGAGCTGTGAGCCCATGACAGCCCCCCCCACCATATTCAATTGGGGCAAATCAGGGCACATCTCTCAATTGCCCAAATGAGATTCCTGTCAGTTTCCACTGAATGGGCAAAAGTTTGCTAGCAGTTAAGGAAGGATCCACAGTGTCCTTCCAAGGCCACTTTAAACCTCGCTCCCCTCTGTCTAGGTGTCCCAAACTTGGTAAGAATTTCCCAGATGTAAACTGCTGTTGATACTATTTTATACAACAAACATACTCAACACTCAGCCCCGAGAAGGGCAACTAGACAGTGTCGTCCTGGGGTGCCCATTCACAAATGAAAGGACAGGAGACAGAAAGTTGCGTGATTTGCCCAAAATCTCAGCCTCTCCCGTCAAGTGCGTCCTATCGCCCCGAGCTGGAAAGAAGCCACCCTACTGCAGGACTTCAGCCACCTGTCATGTGGGCCAGAAGAAACTGTCACTGGAAAGGACAGTCTCTGGGGAAGGCTGGCGAGGCTAACTCTTCCCAGAAGGTGAAGGTGAAAGAGGTCTTTGCCTGTTGTTCTAGACTCGGGAAATCAGGACAGTTCCTGGTCCTTCTGGAAGCCAGCTTCCCCAGAAGGCGAGTACCTGTGCTTTCTTCCTCACATGTCTGGCAGTCCCGACACCGTCCCCATGCTTCTAGATTCCTCTTTGGAATCCACAGGCAACATTGGAAACTGTGTTTGATTTTTTTAATGTTTATTTATTTTTATATTTATGTTATTAGGTATTTGTTTATTAAGTAATCTCTACACTTAACTTGGGACTCGAACTCACGACCCTGTGACCCCGAGATCGAGTCACCTGTTCCAATAGAGCCAGCAAGGCCCCTCTTCACTTTACCTTTTAAAAAACAAAATGTCCTCCCAGAAAATTTCTGTCTGGATCTGGTCTCTGCAGACCCAATGGGAGAATCCCCTCCCTTTCCTTGTTCAGGGACTCACCTCTGCGGCCCAAGGGGAGTGAACACATAGGTGAAAAGGCACAGATCTTTCTTGCAAGCTGAAGGTGAAAGGCTGCTCACAGGTCTCTGTCTGAAACAGTGATCCAATGAGGAAACCCTAAGAATCTGGAGGGATCCGCCTGTAACACACTGAAGAGTAAAATGCTCAGGATGTCTGCCACCAGGCACTCTGGGCAAGTCGTCATGCTTGGAGACCTTTTCAGGAATCAGGGACATCCTCCCACACTTCACACGGCTTTATGAAGAAATCCGAAAGGAGGGAAGGAGGGAGTACATTTTACTAAACCAAATAGGTCAACCGTGTGCAGATAGTTTGAAAAATTAAAAAAAAAATTTCCAAAGATTTATAGCTGCATAAAGTTTTATTTTCATGCAAACATAAATTAGTGCTTCAACCTGCCAGCATACATCTCTTCGCCTCCAGTTTTTGTTCCTTCTAAACGATGACTTTGCTAAAAGTAGTAAAATTCTATTTCTTTGAGTTAAAACACACACACAAAAGAAGGCCACCTGCGTGGCTCAGTAGGTTAAGCGTTTGACTTTGACTTAGGTCATGATCTCAAGGTTCGTGGGTTCTAGCCCGGCGTCTAGCTCTGTGGTGATAGCTGGGAGCCTGGAGCCTGCTTCTGATTCTGTGTCTCCCGGTCTCACTGCTCCTCCCCTGCTCACACCCTGTTTCCTTCTCTCAAAAATGAATAAACATTACTAAATCAATAAATAACCCAAGAAAACCTCTGAAGGGACCACGATGCACCTGAGAGACAAACACAGCACAGGGACTGCTGTCTGAATGAGAAGCAGGGTGACAAGGGAACAAGGGAGAAACTGGCTGCGTTTCTAATGAATGGTTAAGGTTACTGCACAGAGATCAAGACACCAATAATTACGCCACAGACTCCCCACCGACTCCAAAAAATGATACAGCATCCTCGACAGGCACTGCACAGTTACGCATTACAGAGCAGAATAAAGTGTCCTCGTTCCCTAGAATCAAGCCAGTCACAAGCATGAGTCGCGTATATCCGCACGCAACTCTGTCGCACATAAGAATTACACGTCCCCTAGAATCACATCTACAGACCTGTGGTCAAGCACGTCACTGAGGCTGGTCCATGCTCTAAGGGAGGTCTTAGACTCCACTTCTCAATGGGAGTTGTATCGAAGCATCTGCCTCCCATCGCGATGTCATCATAAGCCACGTTTCAGCAAGTCTAAGCTGTCATGGCTTGTAGGACGCATCCTGTTGTCACACAAATCAAACTGTGAAAGCAGGGTCAAGATGGAATTGTGACATGTAGCATGTGGGTGCTATTTGTGGCGGGAGATGTGTCTGCTGCCGGGTGCAGCTCAAAGTTCGAAACTGGGCTACCTTACTTTCTAAAGAGACAGGGAGAAGTCCTTCCAGGCTGAGACCATCTATCACATGGAAGGGATAACTAAACAATTACTAACGTTTTCTATTCTAAAACTTCTGCACAAATGTCAAAGGAGGATATACAGTAAACCCTCATAAATCCATCCCACATCCTCCACCTGTATCAAACTGCACGGTCTGTTAATGTTTCATGCATATCATGACCTAACCCAGGGCATAGAAGTCCCAGAGGTTGGGTATCATGTGTAAATACCAGGGCATATCCACATGGCTGAGAAATAATGCTTTATTACCTAGATGCCAGTGGGTAAATCTGAAATGGATTTACCAGGGCTCACACTGAGCACACGAGTTAGTAAGGAAACAATGGGAGGAAAAGGTTAGAATAGTAGCACATGGGTTAGGGAGGGGAGTAAGAACCAAGGCGGGGGCAGCCGATGTTTCCCTTGAAACAATGTGCTTGGTGGCACTTTGAGGAAATAATTAGAAACAGGGTAACTGGGTGCCTCAGTCGGCTGAGCTCTGACTTCAGCTCAGGTCTTGTTCTCACCTTTCACGAGTTCAAGCCCTGAGTCATGCTCTGTAGTGACAGCTCAGAGCATGGAATATTTTTCGCGTTCCATGTCTCCCTCTATCTCTTCTTCTTCCCCAGTTGCACTGTGGCTCTCTCTCCCTCTCAAAAGTAAGCATTAAAACATTTAAAAAGTTAAAAAAAAAAACAGGGTTACTTGGCTGCCACAGTCAGGGAGAATACAACTCTTGATAACAGAGTTGTGGGTCTGTGCAGAAGTTACTTAAAATCTTTAAAAATAAATAGAAATTAAGGGCACCTGAGTGACTCAGTCGGTTTACAATCTGACTCTTGATTTCAGCCCAGATCATGATCTCTCCATTGGTGAGATCGAGTCCCAGGTAGGGTTTGTGCTTATAATGCAGAGCCTACTTGGGATTCCCTCTCATTCTCTCCTTGCCCCTCCTCCACTCCCTCTCTCTCAAAAGAAATACATTTTGTAAAAGTTTAAAATTGAACATAAAACAAAAAAAAATAAGATGGAGACTAAGACACCCCCAGCCCTCTATGCAATGTGATAGTGCCTTAGTCACTGCTTTAATTACAAGTTAATAATTTTTATATGTTTTAAAGTTTGTTTTGAGAGTGAGCACATGCGTGAGCGGGGAAGGGGAGAGAGAGAATCCCAAGCAGGGTCTCTGCTGTCAGTGCAAAGCCTGTTGCTGGGCTCAAACACATAAACGAGATCGTGACCTGAGCCGAGATCCAGAATCATACGCTTAACGGAGTCACCCAGGAGAACATAATTAACAATTTTTAAAGTAATTTACATTGTTTTCTTCTCATTAAAATGTTTAAAAATAACTTTTACTTAATTTTCTGAGAGAATCTTGACCCAAAAGCCAGAGCCATGGTGGTGAAGCCTGGAGATTAGGGTGTGTGTTGCTCCGCAGCGCCAGTAGAGAAATGTTCTGTTGGCCTCCTCTAAGGATGGCTGGCTGGACCCACTGAAAATACTCCAAGTGAGCGGGACAGTGGCCACGGGTTGCACAGAAGAGGACGGGGTACCCAGTAAATGCTGGATGTGCCCTGGTGAGTGTGCCCCGAGCTCTCTGTGCGACAACCATTCCCACGGCTCACCGTGGATGGAGACCTTGAAGCAGCACAGTGGGACACAGGCCTTCCTGCACCTTGCCCTCACCACAGCCCAGCCCGGCAGGCATCCTGGCGTCTAGGCCTGATGCTGCTTCCTCTCACGGGTAGCCAGGATGGTTTGCTCATGCATCACTGTCTCCTCTGCACCTCCAAGTGCCTTTCCAGAGTGGTTCCTGTCTCAGGGTTCTCTGAAAGTGCCTTCTACCAAAGCAGAGACTCTCCCACCTCCACTAGACACACACACACTGTTGGTCAAGCGAGGCTCAGCACACTCGAGTGAGATCAACAGGAACTAATCCTGATGCACGCCACATGTCCTCCTGTTTTCTACAGTCTTCTGATTTCTTCCTGGATAGTCCAAGGCCCTTTTTTTGACCCGAGAATCCTCTTCCTCACGGGGAGGTGAGGTCACCCTGATGCCTCTGGGGTAGTACCAGGCAGGGCAGGATTTCTCCAAACAGGTGGACTGGGGAGGTGGGGTGACCGGTGGGCCTCCACAAGCACATCTATGTCCAAATTCTGGAACCTGTATGTGTGCCTTTACTTGGAAAAGGGGTCCTGGTAGGTGCAGCTAAATGGAGGACGCTCAGATTACCCTGCAGTCTCCAAGAGCGATGCTCAAAGACAAATTGTCTTACAAGAGGCAAAAGTATGTAAGATACACTGAGAAACGACAGGGCACGAAGGCCAGCAAGCACCGAAGCTGGGAAGAAAATCCCCCCCCCCCCGCCCCCCAAGTGTTTCTGCCCATGCACACGGTGGTGATGACACAGCACTGGCATCAAGCCAGGACTGGGAAAGCTGCAGAAGGAAGACAAAGACAAGAAACAAGTTACAGGATCTGTGGGAATAACTGTTCCCACAGACAAGTCAAGCAACAGGGGGGTAAGAGAAAGCAGAGTTCTGAGATCTTGAGAAACACCAAGTGAAGCCATATCATCAGGAAAGAAGAAATATCCCCTCTGCCCCTCTGCAGAGGCCATGGGGACAGACCCCCTCCCTGTACCGCCGAGCATCCTTCCAGGAGTCCGCAGGACTTAGCTAGCAAGAAACGAAGAACACGTGAAGCCACAAGTACCTTCAGAACACACGATTTGACACATGAGACCGGACCTTAAGGGTAGCAGTGATGAGGGTAGAGTGGCCTCAAGGAAGAGTGTGTAGCAATGGGGGGAGTCAAGTGAATTTGGTGGGACCTAGCAGGACTGTGGAAAGGCCTACAAGCCCCAGAACATTCAGCATGGGGTGAACACAGCCAAGTATGGTTAACGCGTGTTCTCAGAGAGGCAAAACTTTTCCAACGTCTGCTCGGAGCCTGTTCTTTTCTCAATTGACGTTTGTTTTTTAGGAATAATTGGAATCACCAATAATAAACATCTCAACCTAATGTACCTGTGGTGAATAGGTCTGTTTCCAAAAAGGTTCAGATGCTTAAATCTTGCCCAGATTTGGTGGGGAAAAACAGAATGTTAGTTGTAAAATGCAGGAAAGCACTTTGGTCTTCCTAACCAGCACTAAGGACTAGGAAGTGCTGAAATTAAAGATCAACTAGCAAAAGTTCTGAACTGGAAGACATAGAATGACCTACCTATGCCTTATGGAAAAGAAAATGGAAGATTTACCCCACATAAAGGAAATATGCATCATTCACAGTAGTAAATCTGAAGTCAGATTTACTTCGGCCATTCTCCACCATTGTTCACATTCCAAATAGCCTCCCGTGCCACCGCCAAGTGGCTGGGGCAGGTCAACACGTCATGTACCAACAAGCCGCATGTTCTTTGGCTGCATAGAGGAGAGAGAAGAAGTGACCTAGAAAGTTGCAGGGAGTCTCTGCAGACCCAGCGGCTAAGTCACAAATGTCCTTTGGTTACAATGATTTCTCCAAGAAGGTGCCTTCCTAAAGCTTTTATCATCATCCAGAAATCAAGACTGATTGGGAAATAAAAAACAAAAATATATAATAACGTTTGCAGCTCTTTAAAATGACCAAACTCTGCAATTTTTTTTACAAGTATTTACCCACTTTCTTGATAGCCATCGGGCCCCCTGCCCAGAAAGCAGCCCCAGGGAGTAAAGGGAGACAGGACCAAAATTGTGCCAGGACCGTGACCGGGCACAAGTTAGGAGAGTCCTGGGTTGCATGGGCCTGCTCCACTATGTGAAATGACCTTCCTGATACAGAAGATACTACTTTTTCATTTTCAAAATAGTCTTTAAGCTGCAGTGTCACATGCTGGCTGGGACAGTCTCACAACCCCCTTTCACTTGCCCTTTTCTCGCCAAAGCTTGTATTCTTATGGCAGTGAAGACAGTCTTAAGTAGTGGTGTGAGATTAAAACAGTCCTGTTTTTGTGTAAGGAGAAAGCAACATTTTTTTTCTTCAAATAAATGACTGAAACAATCCTCCAGAGCTAAGGGCCCTTGATTGCAGTGAGATATCCGACTACCCCAAAACACAACTTACCAGCTCTATTCCTAGGCTGCAGCCAACATGCAGACGGAAATATCTACCTCCACATACCTCTTATCCCAGAAGGGAGGACAGCTCCCTCCCAATATCGGTGACACTGTCTCCACATAAACGTTCCTGCTGGGCAATTGAAATGCCCTGGGCTTACCTTTGTCCAGATAGTACTGAAATGCAATTGTTGAGGGATGCTGTGGCCAAAGAGATCCTGCAGTGACAAGACTATGGCCTGAAACCCCAGTTAAAAGTAGAAAAAACGGCTCGAGACACTGTCCCTGAATGGACAACAGGGACTTCATTAGAAAAGAACATCAGGTTGGAGAATGAGAGAGAAGGCCAAAGTTCTTTCTAACACGAGAGAATGCGATAAAGCAAACTGATACGACGAGCACAATCTCCTGAGAGCATGGTTGCCTCAGGAGTTAGAACAATGTTTGGGCTAGGACCAAGGGAATCCTCCTACAGTGTTTCTCCAGAAAAGTGTGAAAATTTTCTGGCAATTGCTTTTTTCGCCCTTTCCTTTGAAGCCAGTAATGACACATAGTTACCATATTCTGACTTGCAGCTATCCCTCAGGTATTTGGAGAGTGGCTTTGCTCCAACAGTCCTTGAGAGGGCTGCGTCCGGCACATAACAGATCCTGAACAATATTGCCAATGGATGAAATATCTGTTCTGCATGGTGAAGGCATCTGTAGCCGACAGTTGGAGTTCTGCTGACGAACTGATGAAGAATGGGGATGACGGTGAGGGTAGTCCAGAGCTCCAGACGAAGAAAAATTTCTTGAAGACATTTTTCATAGAAAAAGGTGATTTTATTAAATCTTGGGGAAAGAACCCACATGAAGGAAGAACTGCTTTGGGCTCCTGACGGGTAACTCATTACACACTATCAAGTTGGCAGGGTGACAGGGATAAGGTAAATCTTTCTAAGCATGTTGGAAGCAAGTTTTCAGCACCTGAGGGGCTAGGTGTGGCTAAGGAAATGCCCTTTATTACCACTTAATAAAACCCGTCATGAGACCTATTAAATGTATACTGGGGGAGGTGGTGCGTAAGCTTGGAGTAAGACTGCCAGCATATATCTGGGGCAGTTGAAATAAAAAAGTTGACTTGCAGGGTCATCAGAGTGGGATGATGTTAGACTAAGGTTGTGATTTGCCCCTAGCGAAGTTTCATCACCATCAGTCAGCAGCTAAGCTCCTAGAAGGATATCACTGCCCATTTCAGGGACTTGTCAGTGGGCTATAAGCAGTAAGGGAATTAATTTTCATTTGCCGTAGTATCACACATTACTATGGCAAGTACCTAAGCCACTTTTCTCTTTACTTGGGAGTGACCATCCTGAGAGGTTTGAGGTCTTGTACAGGTTCCTCGGAATAAGGCACATTCGTTTGCCCACTGACTTCCTGTAAAGCGGGTAGAGGTTTTATTTCGATACAGGAGCCCATGAAGATTGCCCCTCTAAGTGACTGCAGTAGGAAGACATAATATGATGCACTAAGTGCTTTTTATTTCAGTTAAATCCCCTGTTGCATGAGATTTCCATCCTTGAATAAACCAGGTCTTGGGGGTTTATATGGGGTAAGTTTCGAGTAACTGTCAGATCAGGTGTAGGGAGGACATGGTTTGCATACTTAGAGATTTATAAATTAACTCAGCTTCAAGTGAATACTACAGCACTGTCTATTGATAGGTCTACAGTGAGAAAAGACTTTGTGTACAGTTTTTGAAAAAACCCATCCCATTTTCAAGCTGTTTAAAGATTTTACCCAGGAGATCCTATTTCTATGCCTACAGGAGAAGAAGGTTGTCCATACCTGTGCTATTGTGACAGAATCTCTCAAGGTTACCTCACGTTGTCTAGTTAAGAAAACATTAGGATTTAACATCGATAATGTGCATTGCTGAAATGTAGTTTTTTTTCTAAAAACCCTCTCTGACCGAGATAGCCAAATACAGACTAATTCATTTGCAAATCAAAGCCACTTTTGAAAAACTGGCCTCATTATTTCCATAAGCTCTGCAAGAAGTGTCATTGATCCTAAGGATCTTTGAAAGTGCGCTTTGCTGGAATCCCTTCTAAGGAAACTCCAGACTGAATTTCTGAGGCCCCTTATTGCACGTAGGCAAATACCTGTAATTGCCATGAAAGAAAGAATACTTGAGAAATTTTGAATTTCAGAGGATTTAGGTTATGGAGGAAAGATCAAGGTTCCAGTTTAAAAGTGAATAGTTGGTGATATCTCTGCATATTAGAGATAACTGAAGAGCAGAGAAACTTTCCTTCATTTGGAACAGCAAACATTAGAGAAGCAGCAAGATTTCCAGCAAGACTCACAAAGCTATAATCTTCCTCAATTCGTTTAATCCCCTGTTCCTAATTCTGGTTTGGTTTGAATAGTTTTTTGGTCTCAAAATCCTTACCCTTTTAGTAGGAATCTAAAAGATTTCAAATCCTTGTATGATGGCACCCAGCGTGACACATTTGACAGCGTAAAATTTGACACAAAGAATATCAAGGGAGGGCCTTAGAGCATAACTAATTAAAACTTTAGGAATTGCATATGTCTTTGAGCAGTTACATCATTAACCCAAGCAAAAGAACCTAAAGTTTACCATTGTTTGACAATGCTTCTACCAGAAACAGAATACATGCCACGTAAAAAAGGGCTAATTGGTCAAAAAGATTTCATTTACAATTGAAATCTTGGAGTTTTTTCAAGCATTAAGACGTGATAGAGCGCATTCTAGAAAGACTTACAGATCATTAGTAATGTGAAACTTTAAATTATTGGGGCGCCTGTGTGGCTCAGTTGGTGAAGCGTCTGAGTGCAGATCGGGTCATAATCTCGCGGTTTTTGAATTCCAGCCTCGCGTCTGTCTCTGTGCTGACAGTTTGGAGCTTAGAGCCTGTTTAATATTCTGTGTCTCCCTCTCTGTCCCTCCTCTGACCACGGTCTGTCTCTCAGTCTTTAAGAAATAAATAAATGCTAAAAAATAAAACTTTGTCTAACCGAGATGGCAAGACGTTATTCCAAAGGCAAATAGCGAACATTATAGAGTTGTTAGCAAAACCTAGCTCCTTTGGCACTGAAATGTTTTCATTTTAAATCATCAAAGACTTGAATAAGACCATATCTAAAGCTTCGGTTTTCCTGGCAGAAAGAGAAAGAAAAAACTCAACAAAACAACAAAACTTTGCTTTTATGTTCTTATCAAGAGCAGATCTACAATCCAAGAAAACCTTATCTTTCCAAAACCGAAGAAAACAGGATTTTAATCTTATATCACTGTAGTTGTAAAATCCATAGACGGCAAACTTAGTGCATCTTTACCACCCATAAAATTCCTTTCCAAAGATTTCCCTTCATGAACCTGCTACAACTTTCCTTTGCCTTCAGGTTTTTTCCCGTCATTTCTCGCCAAACAACCCATCTGAGTTAGCAGAAATTTACTTTCTTTTACCCTCAACAAAAATATTGTCATTCTTTGACTTCCATTGTCTAGGTCTTACATACCTCCTATTTTCCAAAATAGAGAGCTGGTTTCTTTGTTTCCATCAGTCTTAAGTAAACTTAGCAGAATTTTAACTTTTAGAACCTTAGTCTCCAATGAAAACTTACTGTTTGCACCATAATTTTTTAGATGGCTAATTCTTGAGTCAGTTAAACACAAAGCATGTTTTAAAATAGGCCAAAATAGCTTTAGTTGCTCCGCATTAAGGAGTTAAAAGCACAGTGTCTCCTGGGTGACTCAGTCACTAAGTGCTCGACTGCGGCTCGGGTCACGATCTAGCCGTTCATGGGTTCAAGCCCCACGTCGGGCCCTGTGTGGACAGCTCAGAGCCTAGACACGGCTTCGGATTCGGTGTCTCCCTCTCTGCCCTTCCCACTCTCTCTCTCTTCAAAAACATAAACATTACAAAAAGTAGAAAAGAAAGAAGATAAAAGCCGATTGTATTCCAGTAATCAAAGCTTTTCCCTGCAACCTATTTGGAAAAGACCTAGATGTCCCGTGAACGTCATGTCATTCACCGTGTAAACTTGAAAGCAAAGTCTAAAGTCTAAGGTTTCTAAAGACTTTGAAAGCTATCTTCAGAATTACCCAAGTAATTAACCATTTGAGACAGTTGATTTTAACCAATATTTCATGTCCTCATTTGGTAACAAATTGCAATCAAGATCCAGTGAGCATATTTGACCTTTTATAAACGTTGGTAGAATAAAAGTTTCACACTGAATGCAGATAACTCGAAAGAGAGGTCTATCTTAATGAAAACAGCAAACTTCATTTAGCTGAAACACGGAATTGGTTCACCTACACCTACAGAAAAGACCTAGGACGATTTTTTCCAACGTTATCAGTTTTTACCAGAGATGCCAGTGGGCCCCAAGAACCTGAAGTGTGAGTGGTGCAAAAATGTGCTTTTTCCTTGACAGTTAGGGTGGGAAGTGGGGCCGATGGTGTCTGAGGCACTGAGGGTGGTAAGGGAACCAGTTCTATAGGCCTCACCCAAGGTGGTGCAGAAACAGGAGGATGGAGGAGGGGAGAGGCAGAAGAAGTGACGTGCCAGCAGAAGGCAGAAAAGGAAAATTTCCCGGGCTTAATCTTGTCAGCTGAGACAGAACAGACACCATGTCTTTGTTCCACCAAAGTGGAATTAGGCAGTTTAGGTCAGGCCATTGAAGACAGGGAATTTCCCTAAAACAAGTGGACTTTCAGCAGCTGCTTGGGAATTTTCCTTAAAGTCTCCATCCTGAGGTAGACTGAGCACAGTTACCTCCAGTTATAGCCCTTAACAACAGAAAGAAATGAGGGAGAAGCCCTCATATTAGGCAGAGGAACAGAAAGGAGGAGTCAGTGTTGCTTTTTCAGGGATGGCCTGTGTTTCTTTCAGTGACTGAGTTTTCTCAAGAGGACGCCTGTTTAGACAATTGTCATCCAACATATCCGCAGGGAGCTCACTGGCCTGGTTACTGACCAAACACATCCTGCAAGAGGCCCCTGGGCCCGGGTAGCCCTGAAGGGCTGAACCTAGGCTAACGACCGTCCATTTGCCCTGTTTAGTAAGGCCATGCATTGTTACAGGATCAGTCCTTTCCACATTTTGCAAACCCAACTGTTTCCATTGGGTTCAATAGGCATCCAAAAGGAGAATATTTGCGGACCAAAGAGGAACTCCCATGTTCCACCTAGAGAGAAAAAGGGAGAGGGAGAGAAGGTACATTACCCATGAATCCATCCCGACTCCCCAGTAGCATCCCCCACACAGGATATGTGAGGGGTTCCCGAGGTGTCAAAGTGACCCGAGGCATCCCTTGAACAAAATGACTATGCCTTCCAACCATGTGGCGAAGGGCTCCTGAAGGAGGGATGTTAGCCTCCCCACCCCCCACAGAATTCCGCATTGCATTCTAAACAACAGATGGGTGCCTGAATTAGAGAACTGCGTCTCTCTTGCTGAGAAGGCAGAGAAGAAACTGCTATTTTCAACCCATGGAAAATACTAGAAGAGTTTGACAAGGGGAAATGACCCAATTTTAAATAGTGGGAGTAAGACATTGACGGAAAACAGAGAAATCCATCATGATATAAGTGATATTCCAAACCGCGTTGTCTTCATTGCCAACTTCCCTAGGAAAAGGCACTCTCGGGTTTTAATTCAGTCAGGTACTGGTTTCGGCCAGCTCTCAGTGGAGATCTGCTATGCAGAAGAGGTTAGCCCAGAGATGTGGAGGGAGACACACTAGAGCAATGAGGAGATATCTTCACACACTGGAGTATAAAGACTGGCAGCTGTGGTAGTCAGGTGGCTGTCCACTGCCCGAGACAGACAACATTAGACACGGAAAGGAATAAAGAGACGTCATCAAGTTTCTGAATCTCACTAACATTCTGGCCAAGGTCCTAACTTCCAACTAAAAGGCAAGCTTTCTCCTCCCTGTAGAGTAGCCACAGGCTAGAGGATTGCAGCCAGAGCAATCCCCAGAAAAGTGTTCCCACAAGACCCTACTTCTCAAAAATCCCCTGAAATGAGAGTAAAGGAGGAAAGAGAAAACATATTCACCAATTTGACACAGAAGCACAGAGTCAAGGTGAAAAGTTTCGTAGCCCCACATTCCGATGCCAAAATGATGTTTTGCAGATGATGTTGAGCTAGTTCGGAGCTAATGACCAGCACAGAATTCTGGAAGACGTCTTTGGTGCAAAAATGTGATATTTTAAAAGCCTGGCAGAGCTGTGCTGGGGTCCTACAGCTAACTCATCATTATATTCCCTTAGGTTGGCAGGAGGTCAGGGATGGAAAAAGTCCTAAGGAATTTTGGAAGCAAGATTTCCAGCACCTTGAGGGGCTGTTACTAGGGAAACACTACTTATGACCCCTTAATAAAACATGAATCATGAGATCCTTTAGATGTAGATCAGGGGCCATAAGCTTGGAGGATGTTTGCCCGCATATATCTTCCCAAAACTGAAACAAAGGAAGTGGACTTACAGGGTCCTTGAGGTTGGGGTAATGTTAAGCTACAGTTCTCTTTTGCCCCCAGCAAAGATCATCATCTAAGCAGCTGAGCTCTTAGAGGGAGGTCATTGTGCTGGTTTCAAGGAGTTGTCAATGGCCTATAGGCATTAATGGAATTTAATTTTTCTTTTGCCTTAGTTTCCCGACATTAACACGGCAAGGGCTTAAGCCCCTTTCCTTTGTTCTTGGGTAGCAAGGGTGTCCAAGGAATATCCCTCAGATCCCCCTGGGATGACAAGGGGGGGGTGCTAACTTGCACTTTACCATCAGCGTGGCTCATGTTCCATCATAAGTCTTACCATGCCAACTGCAGCCTTTTGAGCCCCAAGTGATAAGTGACAGGAGGTCAATGGATCCTTTTGTAAATCAGCAAATGATTGCTTTCAGGTAGCATGGGAGAAGAGTGGGATCTCTACACCATTCCCTGGATTTTCACTGAGTTATGGACAGGCCCAGTGTGCCTGGTGGGAAACAAGATAGAGTTAGAAAAGCAGCAAGTGATGGGGTGCCTGGGTAGCTCAGTGGGTTAAGTAGCTGACTCTTGATTTCGAGTCAGGTCATAATCTCAGGGTCATGAATTGAAGCCCTGCATTTGGCTCTGCACTCATGGCATGAAGCCTGGTTTTGAACCCCTCCCCCTCTTTCTGCCCCAACCCTGTTCAATATCTTAGGAAATTAAAAGACTAAGGGAAAGTTATCAACAGCCTAATCTACGGAAAACTATCTACTCATTTTCCTGGTGAGCAAACATCACTCACTTCATAATGATGGGAGGAACAAAGGCAACAAGGAAGTGGCATATCAAATGGAATTTACTGGGGTGACTGGGTGGTTCAGTTGTTTAAACTTCAGACTTTGGCTAGGCTTATGTTTTCAGGGTCCTGAGTTCCAACCCCATGTCGGGTACTGTGTTGACACCTCAGAGCCTGAAGGTTGCTTCACATTCTCTCTCCTCTCTCTCTACCCTTCCGAGAACCAATTTCTGCTCCTTTCTCTCTCTCTGTCTCTGTCTCTCTCAAAAAATATTCATTTCATTAAATTTGATTTTTTTGTAATCTGAAGCTAATTGACAATTATTTGAGGCTGGCAGAGGAAAATTGTTTTACAAGATCTACCTATTATCTTACAGTTAATGTTTTCCTAGAAGAAGAAAGACCTTTAGCTTGACAAGAGCTAGGCCTACAGTGATCTGTGTCTTTAGCATATGAATGTCTCCTTGGAAACTTGGCTTTGGACTTTACCTTCCCAAAACCCCTAGGATATAACCAGTCTTCACGAGCCCATGACAGACAGCTCTTCATACCCATAGGTCCTGTCCCACTTCTTTAATAAAATCACCTCTGTGCACCAAAGGAGTCTTCAAGAATGATTTTCGGGCTGACAACTCTTAACCAGACCCCACCATCAACCCTCAAAACTTTATCAAGCTAAACCTGAGATCCCTGACTGCAAGCTCTGTACAATCTTACCTCAGATAGGTCAAGGAGTCTTTTGGCCCTCACCTGTTCTCCAGCTCTATCCTTCAATGGATAGAGGCAGGGGTAAATAAGTGATGGCGTTGGCGTTGAGCTAATATTTGAGTGGAACTGAGCACTGGTCTTGTCCACTTTGATGCTTTTCTTGGCAGACCAGCTCTGAGATTGCAATGTGCAAAGTCAAAACTTCAGCTGCTAGGAATGCAGGCATTTCAGGCAGCAGGGGGAAAGTGTCAGCATGGTGACCATTGTCATGCCCACCAGAGACTACCAAGCACCATGTTTTCTGTAAGATAATTCTTCCTCAGTGATATCAGAAAAAGACTTGTCCAAATGAGACAAGTGTGTGGGAGCTTACTGCCAACTGCAGGGAGATTGATGTCTGGGTGGCAGCTGCATTGCTCCTGACTCCTTCATGCTGATATATTTGCTTTGCCTTAGAAGGAAGGCAGGCTGCTTTCCCCTGGCCTTCTGTCCAAAGGCAAACCTCTTGGGCTCAATGCTTTCAACTTGCTTCCTGTTGCCAGTGTGAGTTTGCCAGGGAAGCCCATGAGGCTGTAATTTTCCAAGATGTCCCACATCAAGGACCCTGCTATAAAAGAGTTGACAATAAAATATAACAATGGAGGCTTCCAGACTCCTACCACCGAAACCCCACTGAGAAGAACTGGTCAATAAATAACAATGATTATGATGATAATCATAATAAGAATAATAACAAATGAGAAGAAAAACACGGGGGCTGAAGTTGTTCGCCGCCAATGAAAATGGAATGAAGCTGGGACTGCGGACTTGAGCACTATTTTCCATGCAAGCTATGTGTCCTGAGAGTAAGAAGGAAAGTCTGTGGGGTTTGGATGATAGGAAGCACCAGTGACAAGAACACTGCATCCTGAGCTACATAAGGCAGGAAGACTTCTGGCTCTGGCCTTCTGCTTCCAACCATTTGGCAGAGGCACTCATGATCTCAGTGTTGGCTTCTCTGTGCTGGTTGGCAGCCTTGTCAGTGTATGGGGTTCTGGTCCCCGAGTCCTTGAATGGACTGTCTGCCCTGACCACCTGGGGAAGAACAATGCTCATGCTCCAACACTGGACTTCTCACCATGTGGTTACCTCACAGCGACCTGTGGAACAGGGTCACCAACAGCCCTCAGGCTAACAAGCACACAGGTTTCACTAAGGGAGGGCAATGTGTCTTTGGGAATTGCCATGTGTTAGCTGGATGTGAATGCTGGGCACTCTCTGAGTAACAGTTACATGGTTCCTGACTCTGACCTCTGATCTCCAACTCCCCTTGCACACAAGTGAAGATGGCTCCCTCCCAATAACACTTGCCCCATCCCAGAAGACTTTTTGCCTTCTCTTGCAAAAGAGGTGTCACAGGTGAGCCCATGCAGAACCTAATTGTCCACATTCCCCTGGATCTAGGGCAAATTAACAGGACTCCACAATTAAATCAGAGAGACATAGTTCTAGGCTAAAAATCTCAATCCCTCACTGGAAAACCTGTTTAGAAAGAGATCAAGGGAGTCAGAAGGGATGCATTTGGGTCCAAACTCTCTGTCTCACATAATGGAATAAATCTGTGAATGAAGTGACTGGCACGATTCCCCAAGGAAGTTTAGTGTCCTATGACTATGGAAAACCTGGGGTTATAGAGAAATGGAACATATTTAACTACATCTGGGAGCCTGAATGTAGAACAGCAACACAACATCTGACATCAATGTAAGGGGGTTTGGGCACTAGCCAGCTTTTTAGCTTTTCTCGTCCTTCGGTAAAAGCAGTGGTGATCTGGAGGGCAGAGTCTCAATACGACCTGATGCTCAAGTCTGTAGGACCGGGTTCTGATTCTGTTTAGTTTTTTGTGATTTCTTTCATCTTCAACTATTGGCAAAATGACTGGGCATGCAGGATCCTTGAGTCTCCAAAACAGGATTTTGAGGCAGTCTATGGCAGGGGGCCAAGAGCACAGTAATATTGTACAAACAAGAGACTTCAATACACCACGTTTTGAGAAGGGAAACATTTTTCGTTGATATCAAAAATTAGTTGTTCAGGGGGGGTTGAAAACAACCTTGATGTGTGCTCACTGGGAGTCAATCGGTCCTATGTGTAATGAGAAAGAATGAAATCATGTCATTGGCAGCAATGTAGATGGAACACGAAGGTTGTATGCTGAGCGAAATAAGTCAGAGAAATACACCACCTCATCCACACAGAGGGCGAGTGCGGCAGGGACCAGAGGCTTCGGGGTGGAGGTTGGGGGCTGGGGCTAGATGGTGTGGGCTGGGGCGCGTGGATACAACGACCCAGAAGTGGCGTGAGGGGCAGCGAGACCCCACACTCCGTGTATGTATGCCACAAGCCTGGGCTCCCTTAGTCCTGGACCTCTTCCCTCCCTTGAGCCTTCATCCCCAGGGCCACTGGCATTTCACAAGGCCCAGCTAGGGTAGCGGGCTTGGGCCCATGATGTTCTCTGGGGGCGCTGGAGGCTCCGGGTTGGGTTTGAGCCAGGTGGGACAGATGGGAGGGAAACGCCAGGTGTCAGACAGCAAGAGCTCTAAGACTGGGGAGCAAGAGGTGAGAATCTGGCAGACCCCTAAGACCGGGTCTCATGGATGGGGCTGCTCACTCCCACCCAGTTCCCAGTGAGCAGACCGATCTGGTGAGGTGAGATGTGGTGCAGTGCGGTTTGGTGTGTGATGGCGGCAGAGGGCGTGGGGCAAAGCTGGGTCCAGCCTGCAATTTTCCCGGGTTTGGAGATGCTGGGGCTTGCGCCATTGCAGGGTGCAGGGGCCTCTTGCACGGCCACCGCCATACACCCAGGGCCCTTGGTGGAGGGTGGCAGGAGGCAGGGAGGCATCCAGGCATTCAGGCAGGCAGCTGAAGGGGTGAAAAGTGGCACTTGCTGGTCCTGAAAGCGGTGGAGAAGGCTCTTGAGGCCCGGAGCAGCAACCACTGGTGTGTAAGACCATACCCACGTGAACGTCCCTAATCTCAGAAGGTAAGCAAGGACGGGCGAGGTTAGTACTTGGAAGGGAGACTGCCTGGGAATACAGGGTGCTGTAGGCTTTTGTTTTTGCCTCCTTGACTTTTCCTTTGGCCGCTGCACACCCCCGATCCCTCCTTGCCCAGGGAGTGGGCCCCCTGGGGTCAAACACCCCAGTCACTTCTCCTTTAGCCCCTCCCCGTGCAACCCAGCTGCCTGGTCTGGCCTGCACACCTCATACCAAAAGGCTAAATCCCACTGCACAGGCTGCCTGGTCTGGCCTGCACACCTCATCCCAAAAGACTAAATCCCACTGCACAGGCTGGAAGCGACAACCAAGTTTTGCACCTTCCCTGACACACCACCCACACCCACACGGAGGGGGAGTGCACCCCCTAGGGGCTGGGGGGCCGGTCTTGAGGACTGGGGGCTGTGGCTGGAGGATGGGGGCTGTGGCTGTATGCTGGGGGCTGGAGTGAGTGGATACAAGGATAAAGGAGGCGTGGGATGGGCGGCGAGACCCCACACTCTGACTGTGCCCCAGGGCTGGGCTCCCTGGGTCCTGGACTACTTCTCTCCTTAGAGCCCTCATCCCCAGGGTCCCTGGCATTTCATGAGGCCCAGCTAGGGCAGCGCACTCTGGCTGGTGATGTTATCTGGGGGCTATGGGGACGAGGGAGGCTCTGGGTTGGTTTGGGCCAGGTGGGGCAGTCGGGAGGGAAAGGCCAGGTGGCTTGCTCTGCGAGCCCTAGGCCTGGGAAGAGAGGATGAGACCCGGCAGGGACGGCCTGGAAGATTGGCTGGCCTGATGCCCCACACTTGCTTCCACCCTCTTCCCACTGAGCAGCCCATCGTGGTGTGGTGCGGCGCAGTGTGGTGCGGGGCTGCGAGGTTAGATGCGGTGAGGTGCCGTGATGTGCGGGATGGAAGAGGAAGTGGGCCTGGGGCCAAGCCGGGAACAACCTGCAAGAGTCCCTTGATTGGAGAAGGCCCGGGCTTGTGCCACAGCGCATTGCCAGGGTTCTCTTGTGCAGCCTCCGCTATCCACCTGGAAACCACAGCATAGGGCGGCGCCAGGCAGACATGGTGCCAGGTGCCAGGTGCATGGGTAAAATGCGGCACCCGCTGGGCTTGGGACTCGTGGACCAGGCTCTTGAGGCATCCAGCAGCAGCTGCTGGTGTCTACAGCCATACCACCCTGAACTTGCCTTATCTCGTCTGATCTCGTAAGGTAAGCAGGGTCGGGCCTGGTTAGTACTTGGGTGGGAGACCGCCTGGAAATACTGGGGGCTCTAGTCTTTTGCCTTTTGCCTTTGGCCTTTGGACTCCTTGAACTCTGGCGCCCGCCTCCCTCCCGACCTCCCTCCCTCTGTCTCCCTCTCCCCAGCGAGTGCGGCTCCTGGGGCCAAACACACCCCAGCCACTGCTCCCTCAACCACTCCAGGACAGGCCAGCGGCCTAGACTGGCCTGGCCCCGCCCCGCCAGACCCAACCAGCATACCGCGCACACCCCACTGCATGTCACAAGTGGTATACTCCCCTCTCCCGGCTCCCTGTACCCGACCAAATCCCACTGAACTGGCTGGAAGCCACACCCTAGCTTTACACCTTCCCTGACACAGCACCCACCCACACCCGCACTTGCACTGAGGGGAGCGTACGGTGCGGGCGTGACCGGGGGCTGGTGGCTGAGGGCTGGAAGGTGGGGGCTGGGTGGGTGGATACAAGAACACAGGAGTGGGCGGGCGGGAGGGGCAGCAAAACCCCAGACTCCGACTCCGCCACAGTCGTTGGCTCCCGGGGTCCTGGACCTCTTCCCTCCCTCAAGCACTCATCCCCAAGGCGCCTGACATTTCACGAGGCCCAGCTAGGGCAGCGGGCGCAGGCTGGTGTTCGCTGGGGTCCTGGGGGCTTCCTGCTGGGTTTGAACCAGGTGGGACAGACGGAAGGGAAAGGCCAGGTGTCCAGCTGCAAGATCCTTAGGGCTGGGGAGGAGGCGCTGAGAATCCGGAGGGTCCCTAAGTCCTCGCCTGGGGTACACCGCAGCTTACTCCCACCCCCTTCCCAGTGAGCAGCCCCACTTGGTGTGGTGTGGTTTGGTGCGGTGTTGTGAGGTGCAGTGCGGTGTGTTGTTTGATGGAGGCAGAGGAAGGCATGGGGCCAAACTGACACCAGCCTGCAAGTGCCACGTGAGTGGAGTACGCCAGGGTTTTTGCCTTTGTGCAGAGCCAGGGCCTCTTGCATGGCTTATGTCACTACCTGGGGCCCCTGGCAGAGGGTGGCGGGAGGCTGGCAGGTAAGTTGGCAGGCAGGCAGGCAGATGCATGGGTGAAACGTGGCACCCGCTGGGCTTCGGATGTGTGGGCCAGCCCCTTGAGGCTCCCAGCGGCAGCCGCTGGCGTCTACGGCCATACCACCCTGAACGCGCCTAATCTCCTCTGATATGGGAAGCTAAGCAAGGTTCTGGTTAGTACTTGGACGGGAGACCACTTGGGAATATCAGGTGCTGTAGGCTTTTGCCATTTGCTTTGGCCTCATTGACCTCTTCTTTGGCACCCCCCCCCGACATCCTCCCACCTTGTCCAGGGATCATGCCTCCTGGGGCCAAACACACCCCAGTCACTGCTCCCTCACCCCATCCCTGGACAGCCCAGCAGCCTGGTCTGGCGTGCACACTCCACGGCAAGTCTAAGCCAAATCCCACTGCAGGGTCTCGATGCCACATCCCAGCTTTGCCCCTTCCGTGACACACCACACACACCCGCATGGTGGAGGAACACAGGCGAGCCGGGGTCTGGGGGCTGGGCTCTGGATGTTGGAGGGTGGGGACTGGGATGAGTGTAAACAAGGACCATGGAGGGGTGGTAGGTGCAGTGAGATCTCAGACTTTGACTATACCACAGGCCTGGGCTGCCTGGGTTCTGGACCTCTTCCCTCCCTCAGAACCCTCATCCCCAGGCTACTGGTGATTCACAAGGCCCATCTAGGGCATTTGGTTTGGGCTGGTGATGTTCTCTGGGGATGCTGTGGTCTCCGGGTTGGGTTTGAGCCAGGTGGGGCAGACACGAGGGAAAGGCCAGTTGTTGGGCTATGCTAGCCCTCTTGGTGGAGAGGAGGCGCTGAGAATCTCCTGGGCTATAAGGCAGGGCTTGCCTAATTCCCCTTCTAGCTCCTACTTCCTTCCCAATTAGCAGACATCCTGGTTTTTTATGGGTTTGACAGGGCTATGTTTCCTTCCTGGATGAGTCAGTAAGACATATGCTTTTCAGCCTAATGATGGAGTGTAACTTTACAAATTGTAAAGGTTTGATGAAACTATCGATTTTGATACTGAATTATGTCAGTCAGAAATATATAAGTACCATGTAATAATGTAATCAATTATGGGTTAGAAGCAAAGAATCACTGGAAATAAGGTAGAGAGTGAGAACAAGAGACAATGAGAGAAAGGGAGAACAAGTAGACTATCGAGTAAAAGACCCTAATATAAGAATAGTTGGATAGTACTAGAGGGAAAGAGGTTGCTCAGGTAGTTTTCGCACACATGAAAGGAGGTTGAAATGTGTACCTGCCAAATTGCACACTGGGTAATATTTGGACCCTGAAACTAATTGTTTGTATTAACCTTTTGAAATCAAAGGACAAAAAAATACAATTTGAAGAAAAAGAAAATTAAATGAGTACCTGTCCAATCATTTAGTAAGTGAATTACATGACATTGTTGTTATGGCACCCTTTTCAGGTCTGCTGTGAGTTCTGGACTACCTTAGAGGGTAGGCACATGGGTGGCTCAGTGAGTTGAGTGTCCGTGTTGGGCTCAGGTCATGATATCTCTGTGAGTTCGAGCCCTCTGTCGGGCCTTGTGCTGATATTTCAGAGAATGTGCCTACCTCTATGCCAAATCCCTGCTCATGCTGTGTCTTTGTCTCTCAAGATGAATGAACCTTAAAAAAATTAAAAAAAGAACTACCTTAGAAGAAGTTACAGTATCCTCCAAGTCACGTTGCATAAAAACTCCTCTATCTCATGCAGAAATATTTAGTAGGAGTAGTGCAGGTATTGAAGAAGAATGAGGATGACAGTGTTTTAAAGATAGAAAATGGCAGCTTAACAATGGAAGATTAGTGGGAAATACTCCGTGCATGCCATCCTGGGCCTGTAGTTTTGATGCTTATGACGCAAGTCAAATAACAGGAACATTTTTTATGAATTCCTTTAAAGGCCACCCATCTTTCCTCTGTGTCCAGCACTATATCTTCATTAGTGACTGAGAAAAATGTGATCTGTGCCCATGTGGAGATCACTGCCAATGAGGAAGACAGAGGTGAAGGGGGTCCATGTGGTTAGTAGGGATGGGAGAGAGCATGGGTCATTGAGAGCAGAGACCTGCACTTCAAAGGAAACTTCCTCCGAAAGGAAAACTTGGCATGAAGCTCTTGGAAAGGAATGAATTAGAGCTTTTGGAAAAATGTGTTTTTACATTGAACAAAAGATGTGTTATCATCTCACCTGTGTATTTATTCCTAGAACGTAGGTTTAAACTGGAGGGGATCGGGTATCTATCTGGCAATTTGTCTCACCAAATTATAGCATTGTGGCAGAAATCTGCTAGGCCTCTTTACTTTTTCCAAGGACTTCTCTATTCCTGTGACAATCAAGTCATTCTCTTTGGAAACCTCCATTGGGTCCTCTTCCTTATTGACTTTCCTTAGATTTTGAAGCAGCTTAACCAAACCAGGTTACATTTGCCAGTAGCTTTCTGTGTTCTTTGGATAGACAAAGTAAGGCTGATGAAGGAAATAAGAATCCTGGCATTCAAGGGCAATCACAGCTTACACTGTTTTTCTACCTTAAGCATTATTTTCAGAGAGTGGAATCACAATGTGAGTTTGGCTTTTTTGTTGGGCAAACTGTTTTGTTTCTGTTTTTATTCTTATTTTCATTTCAACTGGGTAAACCCTACTTCGTAGCTTTAAATATCCATTTACATTGGTTTTCAATTTTTTGTTACCCTACCCCTCATAGGGAAAAATCTTCACCTGCTGCCAGTGCCCTTAATAGTACACATAAATGGGAACAAGTAGCCATAGAAGGGGGAGCGCTTGCTGACGTTGCTTCTTTAAAAAGTCATAACAGGGTGGCTGCACCAGTTTGTATTGTGACCAGCAGTGCAAGAGTGTTCCCCTTTCTCCAAATCTCACCAACAACGGTTCATTCCTCTGTGGTTCATTTGAGCCATTCTAGCAGGTGTGAGGTGGTCTCTCATCATGGTTTTGCTTTGCATTCCTTAATGCACAGTGATGTTGATCATCTTTCCATATGTCTGTTAGCCATCTGGAAGTCTTCTTTGGGAAACTGTCTATTCATGCCTTCTGCCCATTTCATAACTAGGCTGTTTGGTTTTGGGTGCTGAGTTTGATAAGTTGTTTCTAGATTTTGATCCTAACCCTTTATCACATATGTGTCTTGCAAATATCTTCTCCCATGCTGTGGGCTGCTTTTAGTTTTGTTCATTGTTTCCTGCACTGTGCAGAAGGTTTTGTCTTGATGAGAATATTACTCAGCCATCAAAAAGCATGGAGTCTTGCCATTTGAAACTATGTGGATGGAACTAGAACGTATTGTGCTAAGCTAAATGAGTCCATCTGAGAAAGACAAAGATACAATTTCACTAGTATGTGGAATTTAACATATGAGAAGGTGAGGAAGAGAAGAGAGGTAGACTTAAACAAATTTTTTTAATGTTTATTTCTGAGACAGAGAGAGACAGCATGAGTGGGGGAGGGGCAGAGAGAGAGGGAGACACAAAATCCGAAGCAGGCTCCAGGCTCTGAGCTGTCAGCACAGAGCCTGACGCGGGGCTCAAACTCACAGATTGAGATCATGACCTGAGCCGAAGTCAGACACTCAACCGACTGAGCCACCCAGGTGGACCTAGAAAAGAGGTAGACTTTTAATGATAAAGAACAAACCGAGAGTTGATGGAGGGATGTGGGTGAGAGATGGGCTAGATGGGTGGTGGGTACTAAGGAGGGCACTTGTCATGAGCACTGGGTGTTGTACGTAACCGATGAATCACTGAATTCGACTTCTGAAACCTATATGTTAACTAACTAAAATTTAAATTAAAATAAGAAACAGAAATCTAAGCAGCCCACTCCCTCGGTCATGGTCCATTAAATGGTTTTGACAACAGTGTGTGACATTCTCTCTGGCACCATCATTCTAGATGCCGTATCATGGTACTGTAGCCAGAGGAATCGGATCCTCTCTGTCTGAGAAGGAGGTGTCCCATTCAGGGCTCTGAGAGAAAAAGCAGAGATGACACATGCCTACATGAAAGTCTGTGCAAATCCCTAGTCACTGTCTTTGCTCTCCAGAATCAGACCCCTCCCCACCAGAATCAAAGGTGCTGGCAACTGAAATCATGGCAACAATCACCCTCCAGTAAGAGAGTCGAGGCCCCTCCCACTACTGAAAAATGAGTGCCCTGATCTCTAATGCACAACAAGAGGTCTAGTTTCAGGAGTGTGATGAGTTATTTTTGCTAGATTTGTGGATGAGAAATTACACCAAACTCATCGTCCTATATTCACTTTTCTAATGACGAGTGAGGCTGGATGTTTACCACTTCCTGCCATTTCCAAAATGTAGCCACTGTTCTCAGTTCTGGGTGAGTCTGCTGAACACACTCTCTTGGACATCCCCCGGGGACACAGACAGTGATCTGTGTCCAGTCAGAAAACGTCACTCCTTGTGAAACCACCAAGCTGTTAGTGAGGGGAGGTCAGTTTCCAGATTTCAGGACAGAAATTCTGTCACTTACTTCTTACTTGCTTTGTCCCGTGTTTGTTCCATCTCTATGTCTGTCTACTCCTCTTTCTCTCTGTCTCTCTTTCCTTCCCTTTTGTCTCCCTCTCTCTGCTCTCTGTCCTCATTTGATCCCTCTGCCTCTCTGCTAACCCTGGAAATGGGGAATCAACCCTTGCTTTAGGGGCTACCATATGAGAACATGATAATAGGAGAGTAAGAAGCAAGTTTCCAAGTCGAAAGATTGAAATAGGCTCTCAGTTACAACTGAGTTCTGACACTGTGTGAGCTTGGAAGGAAAGTATCACCCTTTTGAGTCTCCGTTGAGACCACAACCCTGGCTTCATAGAGACTTACTTTGAGGCAGGGTCACACAGTTATGCTCTTCCTCTCTTAAAAAAATTGTGAGCCATTCAATATTTGTAATTTTAAGGTTCTAAATATCTAGACAATTCTGTCAGAGAGGAATGGAAAGCTAATAGTCTACCAGGTCCCGGCCTCTGGTCTATGCTCTGGCTCCTCTCTGCCTCTCCCCTCCCAGGATCCCACAGCCACATTATCCACCTTTCTGATGTGTCTGGACAAACTCGATTCTGTCTCCTATTCTTGACCACAGCAATATCTTCTGACACGTTGCAGACACGGGCAGGGTGGTTCCCTCTTGTCATTCTGGTCCCAGCAGATGTCACCTCCAGTGACTCCCCAGGCTGTCTTCACAGCACACTTGTTTTTTTCACTATTACAGTCCTTGAACCCCTTCCCTTTTTATTGGGACAAATCTTGTCTTTCATACCTTCGTTCATCTCCCCACCGGACTGTGGAGACCTGGCAGGCGGGGACCGCTTTGTCATTGCCAGCCTTTCAGTTAGGCCCGCCAGATCTCCTAGCACAAAGTGCGTGCTTGGAGCAGTTACTGAATGAAGAAATTGAAGGACTGTGGAGCCCTCTGTCTAGATTTAATGGGCTTACTCTGTGGAGATAACTGCTACTCATGGGAGATTCCTGTTGTATCTGAGGCAGGGGGATTCCAGAATGACCTCTGCACGAACTTTCCCTTGTTCCGTTCCTCCAGCAAGTCTCAGTGTGCACCACGGACACAGGAGGCTGCCTGTTCCCTGGTGCCCGGCGCTAGCACTGCAGCCACAGGCATGAAGACCACCAAACAGAATCAGCACCCTGACCCCAACTTAACCTAATCGGACCTAAACCTAAGCTAACGTGGCCCTCGAAGGTCCCTGAGTAAAGCTAACTCACACGCCCAAGAGCTGTGCTATGGATCTCAGGTTTCTGTCGTTCCCCTTTGTCCATCCCCAGTGTATACTCGTGACTCGTGAGGCATCCTCCCGTCGGCCAGCAAAATGAACCCCCTGTTTCCCAATGAAGAGCCCGGGGACCCCGGACTGTTACTGGACTTGGGCTCTGGAGTCAGTGTACAGGTCTCCGACGTGTCCTTCCCTATCCCCACCCCTCATCGCCCCAAGTCCCCAAACCTCTCTAGGCTCTAAAGGCTTCAGCAAGTATCAAGTCCTTCTCTAGTCTCTCAGAACACAGTGAGGCATTGATCGAGAACCAAGGCCAGTTGACACTTTATGATTTTACGGAACTCAGGAGAAACCCACTGACAACATAACTGATTATGGGAGAACACCAAGGCCTTTTCTTCTTTAGCTATTGTGAAACTACTGGGAGTTAGTTCATCATAATTCCAGGTGCCCAGAGAGGTGGACTGTAGGACCCTAGTCCTTTCCTCTGGAGGCTGGGTCAAGGATGGTCCTGGGTGCAGCAGAAACCTACAAACGTTAAGAATCTCTTGCCCATCTTTGCGCCTTTGTGCATGCAGCTGTGACAATGGATGCTGCTGCCCCATGGCAGAGCTCTCTCTCACCTGTTTCTTCCTTCTGTCTTGTTATTGCCCAGTGTCCAGTCTCTCTTGAACACACCGTTCAGTGTGTGTGTGTGTGTGTGTGTGTGTGCCAGTGCATATGTGGGAATTAAAATAGCAAAGTGAACTCAAATGGACAGGAAGTGCTGACATGATTTCTCCTAGAATATTTGTCTCTCATTTTTAGAGCAAACATGATGGGAGAGCTTTAAGCTATTGCCACTTGCACCAAAGATACTTTGTCAGTTACATAGAAATTACCCTAACGGAGAAGTATAAACTCTGTACTCTGAAATCTCATGAACAAAATGACAGAGGACACAAAGAAATGGGAAACCTCTCCATGCCCATGGTTTGGAGTACAAAATGGATAAAAGTCTATACTACCCCAAGCAATCGACACGTTAGCGCAATCCGTATCAAAATACCCACCACCATCTTTTACAGAAAAAAAGATCCTGAAATTTGTATGGAATGATAAAAGTCCCCAAATAAACAAAGTGATGCTAAAAACCAAAGCAAATCAGGAGGCATCATTGTGGACATATTACAAAGAGGACTGAAAACAAACAAAAGAAATAAAAACAAAACAAACAAAAAGCCTAATGATTTATTGTGACTGACTCACTTATTCCAAGAATATTTCTATTTAGTTTCTCTTTATGCTTCTACCTCAGCTGTAGTCGAATAAAATCTAATGTTTGCCACTCAGATATTTAGAATAAATGAAGGAAAATAGGACAGAAGAATGTGCTGTCATGAAGATTCAACGTTTCTTTATGACATTTTCTACTCACAGGTGTTTCTAAATATGTGACCTCCTCATTTCTAGGGGATAGGAGAACGTGACCACATGCAGGAACCACATCTGACAGACTGTCTTTCAAGTGGATTGAGATATTTCTATATTTCTGTCCGATATCACTTTCCTGTTTGACAATCCCAGAGAAGTACTCACAGCTCAACCATTGGGAGACTTTGCACTTTAGCAACATAGGTTATTTTAAAGTCTATGTGGCCAGAGACCTAAAAACACACAGTGATGTGTCCCTGTGTGATGAATGCAGTCCAGAAACAGGTGTCATGCTGCAAAGCAATCAGGTTAGATGTTAAAGAGAATAGAGAATATAAGACGCTAATGCAATTCAAAGCAGGTGGTGCTGGAAAGAGCCCACCTGACTTCAGGGTCAAGAAGAGACTGGGATCAGGGGCCAGATTCAGGAGCAACTGGTCTGTCCTCAGACAGTGACAAGAAGCTCTAGGCGAGCTCCCACTCGGTGGTGTGCTACCCCACAGCAATTCGTTTGCCATGTTGGGGAAGAAAGGTTGTCCTTGCATTCCTAAGAAGTCAGGGCCAGGCAGGATTGTGTTGGCTTAGATGGTTACTTCCTGCTCTCTCCCAACCTCCTGGAATGCCTGTGCTTCCTAAGTTCTGAGATGCTAATGGTTTGTCCAAGCAAAGTGCATACCTTGCCTAAGGAGGTAGAAACAAGAATCTCCATAAGTAAAGATCAGAGACCATCTCCAGGGACTTGGGGGTCAGCCAGGAGCCAGATAAGATCCTTCAAATCACCACTGCTCTATCGCTGAAGGAAAGGACTGGAAGAAAGTGATAGCCCTTTTACATACAGGGCTCCTAAGTGTAGCTACTGGAGGTTCCCCTGAGGCCTGGCCCACTGAGGTTAGTGCTGACACCAACCTGGCCCAGGAAAAAGTGCTAGTGACTTCATTGGAAGCTTTATACCATTTTCTTCGGTGAGGAAGACATCTGGCTTTCAGTGCATCCCTTCAGATTCCCTTGCTCTTTCATTAATGAGGATATCATTATGGGACACTCACAGACATAATCTAGGAGCATTTTCTGACAGTAGTCATGGAGTTGTGACCAGTTGCCAGGAATCTAGGATGGCCTGGGCAATAGGAATCCATGGGCCTCCTCTGCAAGACCTACCTTGGCCAAAGATGTCATCGGGGATCAGAACTGTTCAGCCCAAGGGGCTTGCTTTGTGCACAGGGGCAGAGGAGGTTCGGAGGGATCTGATCTCCTTTCTGGATAAAGAGCCTAGGGCCATGTTGAGGAGCTAAAGGGCTGTCAGACAGTGCCCAGTCCTTCCTGGGGAGCCTGCACTCACACCGTGTGTCATCACATAGCACTTAATTTCTGATATCGAAAAGGAAAGGTTGACCTCCTGCCAGTAAGAACTCTGTGTCTGGCTGGTTTCTGTTGCCATGGGACCATTGCCCTGCTCTCTACCCACTCCTTTCGGGAAAGCCTGAGCTACCTACCCCCTGAGACACTCAGGGCTGTGTGTGTAAAGTTCATTCACCAAGCAGGTTGGGGCACAACAATACTCCAAGACTAAAATACCAGAGCCTGAATCTGAAGACTTGCCAGGAGCAAGAGCCTACCTTGTGAGTCACAAGGGCCTCTCTATCCACAGAGGGGAATGGCTTGAAACCTGGCCAGAGCTTGACACTTTGCTGACCGTATTGACGTTGGGGTGCATGATGCTGCTCACGGGACTCCCTGGTACAGCTAGTGGGTGTTCCATTTCTCTTCAGGCCACAGGTCTTTTTCACTCCTTGGAACCCACACTTGCCCAGGGAGTTGTGCTAGTAACATCAGCTCCAGCTTCTTTCTGTTTTCACCTGAGATGAAGAACCTTAGTCCTCAGTGTATCTTTTCAATTTTCTTACACTTATCCTCACTGTGTGTTCATTGGGAGACATTCCGTGCTGCAGTCGGGCAGCCTTTGTCTCCAGTTTTATTGGTGGAGTCTTGCCAAGTTCCCATCAATTTGGAATCGCTTGAGGAACTGATGCTCTTCTGGTGTCTGCCAGATGTATCTTGGGAACAGGAGGTACTGGGGACATGAATGTGTGAAGCACAAGAGGCTTGCTTGTGGGTAGTGGCAGGTGATATTGGGAGACAGTTGGCCTCACTGCTGTGGCAAAAGTTGATAGAGATGTGGCCTTTATGGCCACAGTCACAAGCGGAAAAAAAATCACATAGATAGGGATAGCTAGTCTTCTTTTTTGCATACTTTACTGATAAATTAGCTTCCATACAACACCCAGTGCTCATCCCACCAAGTGCCCTCCTCAATGCCCATCATCCATTTTCCCTCTCCCCCACCACCCATCCACCCTCCATTTGTTCTCTGTATTTAAGGGTCTCTTATGGTTTGCCTCCATCCCTCTCTTTTTGTAACTATTTTTTCCCCTTCCCTTCCCCTCGGTCTTCTCTTAAGCTTCTCAAGAAGCACATGTGAGTGAAAACATATGATATGGATCCTTCTCTGACTGACTTATGTCGCTCAGCATACAACCTTCCCGTTGCATCCACGTTGCTGCCAATGACATGCTTTCACTCTTTCTCATTGCAGATAGGGCCAATTAACTCCCAGTGAGCACACATGAAGGTTGTTTTCAACCCCCCGAACAACTAATTTCTGATATCAACGAAAACATGTCCTCCTCAAACCTTTGGGCGTTGAAGTCTCTTGTTTGTGCAGTGACTATTACTGTGCTCTTTGCCCCCGCCATAGACTGCCTCAACATCCTGCTTTTGGAGACTTTCAGGGATCCTGCATGCCCAGTCGTTGCGCCAGCAGGTGATCGTCAAAGAAACGACTCAAAAAGAACTAAACAGAATCAGAACCCAGTCCTACAGACTTGGGCATCAGCTCGTATGGAGACTCTGCCCTCCAGATCACCACTGCTTTTACCCACAGACAGGAAAAGCTGCAAAGCTGGCAAGTGCCCCAACCCCCCTACACTGTTGGATGTCAGATGTTGGGTTTCTTTTGCTACATTCAGGTTCCCAGGTGTAACTAAAATAGGTTCTATTTCTCTAGAACCCACAGGTTTTCCACAGTCATAGGACACGAAGCTTCCCTGGGGAATTGTGCCGGTCACTTCCTTCACAGATTTGTTTTATTATCATCTGGGACAGAGAGTTGGGACCCAACTGTATCCCTTCTGATTCCCTTGATCTCTTTCTAAACAGGTTTTCCAGTGAGTGACTGAGTTTCCTAGCCTGGAACTATGTCTCTCTGATTTTAATTGTGGAGTCCTGCTACGTTGCCCTAGATCCAGGGGAACATGGACAGTGGGTTCTCCATGGGCTCACCTGTGACACCTCTCTTGGCAAGAGAAGGCAAAAAGTCTTCTGGGATGGGGCAAGTGTTATTGGTAGGGAGCCATCTTCACTTGTGTGCAAGGGGAGTTGGAGATCAGAGGTCAGAGTCAGGAACCATGTAACTGTTACTCAGAGAGTGCCCAGCATTCACATCCAGCTAACACATGGCGATTCCCAAGGACACATTGCCCTCCCTTACTGAGATCTGTGTGCTTGTTAGCCTGAGGGCTGTTGGTGACCCTGTTCCACAGGTCGCTGTGAGGTAACCACATGATGAGAAGTCCAGTGTTGGAGCATGAGCATTGTTCTTCCCCAGGTGGTCAGGGCAGACAGTCCATTCAAAGACTCAGGGACCTGAGCCCAATTCCACAGACATGGCTACCAGCCAGCACAGAGAAGCCAACACTGAGATAGATCACGAGGGCCTCTGCCCACTGGTTGTAAGTGGAAGGCCAGAGCCAGAAGCCTTCCTGCCCTACGTAGCTCAGGATGCAGTGCGCTTGTGATCGGTGCTTCCTTTCATGCCAACCCTACAGACGTTTCCTTCTTACTCTCAGGACACCTAGCTTGCCTGGAAAATAGTGCTCATGTCCGTAGTCCCATTTTAATTCCATTTTCATCTGAGCTGAACAACTTATGTCCCCAGTGTGTTTCTTCTCACTTGTTATTCTTATTTTGATTATGATTGTCATCATAATCATCATTGTTATTTATTGACCAGTTCCTCCCTGTGGGGCTTTGGTGGAAGCAGTCTGGAAGACTCCCTTCTGATTTTTAATTATCAACTCTTTGACAGCAGATTTCCTGGATGTGGGACGGCTTGGAAATTTACTGCCTCATGCCCTTCTCTCGCAAACTTACACTGGCAGAGAAGAAGCTACCCCAGTGCATTGGAAAGCATTGAGCCCAAGAGGTTGGCCTGTGGACAGAAGGCCGGAGGGAAAGCAACCTGCCTTTTTTCTAGGGCAAAGGAAATATATCAGCATGAAGGAGTCAGGAGCAATGCAGTTGCCACTCAGACAGCAATCTCTGGCAGTTTCTCTAATTTCACAACGAAATATCCTCCAGATCCATGGATGTAGCTGCAAATGGCAAGATTTCATTCATTTTGATAGGACACAGACTTTTCTTCCTGGCAGAAGGTGAGATGCTGTTCACCGATCTCTCTCTGAAATGCAGCGATGCACTGAGGAAATCCCAGGCACCTGGAGGGATCTTTGTGTAACACCATGAGGAGTAAACACGTCAGGAGGACATCTGCCGCCAGGGAACTCCAGGGACTCCAGGTTCACACAGCTTTGTGAAGAAATCCGAAGGAGGGAAGAAGTGCATTTGACTAAGCAAATAGCTCAACTGGTTTTCAGATACGTTGAGAAAATACAGAAAATAACAGGTTTCCCAAGGTTTGTGGCTGCATAAATTTTTCTCTTCATGAAAACAGAAATCATTGCTCCAACCTGCCAGCATACATCGCCTCATGGCCTCCAGTGTTTGTTTCTTGTAAATGATTACTTTGTTACAAGTAATAAATTCTATTACTGTGAGTTAAACCCGTCCTCACGCAACCCACACACAAAAAGGCCACCAGGGTGGCGCAGTATGTTAAGGGTCGGACTTCGATTCAGGTCATGATCTCGAGGTTTGTGGGTTCGAGCCCTTCCTCCAGATCTGTGCTGTAAATTATGGGTATTGAGCGGAATGCAGTATTCTCTAATTATAGTTTAGATGAAATTTGTAAATTGCAGAATTCAGATTTTAGTAACCACTTTAAACCAAGTAAGGAATAAGCGAGAATGAGCTTAAAAATATTACTAACAGGCATATCCAAAATATGATTTCAGTGAAGAGCCAGCGTGAGAAAAAATGAAAGATTTTGCATTCTCTTTTATCATGTCTTTAAAATGTGGTGTGCATTTTATACTTTCCACATGTCTCACTTTGAGTAGCCTCATTTCAAGTACTTGCAATAAAGTAGGTGACCGCCTATTGGACAGCCCCGTCCCACTCCCTTGATTACACTGATCTGTTAGGTAATTGGAATATATCTAATTTTAGTGGCACGTGCATTTTAAACTGACCCCTGCCTGATTCAGGACTTGTGCTGCTTCCCTGACACTGTTCTCTCCTTTTATCTTTTCTTTGCTTTAAGATTTATTTGTTTTTTGAGAGAAAAATACTACAATCAGGTGAGGGGCAGAGCAGAAAGGCAGACACAGAATCTGAAGCAGTCTCCAGGCTCTCAGTCATCTGCACAGAGTCTGACGCGGGTCTCCAACTCACAAACCGTGAGATCGTGACCTGAGCCAAAGTCGGAACCTCAACTGACTGAGCTACCCAGGTGCCCCTGCTCTTTTCTTTGACACTTGAACCACCGTGAACTCTTTACCTTTTTTCGGGTAATATTTTTAAGTTTTAGATGGATTTTGGCGTTGTTGTCCTTGTTTCGTGCACTTAATGCTTAAGGTTTGTTCTCACAGTTACCCTTTCTGTTTTGACGTTCTGCAAGCCTTGTTTTTTCATATTTCTTTCAGAGACTACGTTTATTTTCTGCAACAAGGTGCTTTAATATTGCTTTTAGTTCATGTCTGTAGTTGATGTGTAGTCATGGTTTTTGTGTGTCTTGTTTTTTTTCATTGTTTCTGTTTTTATTTTTGTTTTTGCTTCTGTTTTGCCTGAAACACATCTTATTCTTCACTTGGAAGAATGTTTCTTTTAGGTAAAGACTTCTGGGTTGGTGGCTATTTTAGTTCACCTTTCATACATGCCAATCCATCATCTGGCTTCATTTGCTTTTCTTGAAGAGTCACCTGGTAGTGTTGTCCCATGGAAGGCGGTATCTGTGACTTCTCATGACTCAACATCTTTTTGCCTCATGTGTTCTTTGTGGAGTCACTGTCATCCTTATCAGCTTTATTCTTATCTTTGTAGCGATATTTTACTACCCACTCTGTGTTTCCTCTACATTGTGGGTTCCCTTTGGATATTTGTACCATATCTTCTGTGTCTTTTGGGCTTCTGTATTTTCTTGACGTTTTCTCTGTGTATGGCCTAGATATATTTTTACCTATCTTTCAGTTCACTGAGTCTATTCACCTGTGTCTTGTTTGGTTTGAAACCCACTGAGGTCTTAATTCAATTAACAAGATTTTTTAGTCTTTATGTTGGAGAGCTAGACAGGTTGGGAGCAATGGATGAACAGAGAGAGAGGGAGACATAGATGCCCAAGCAGGCTCGTGCCCATGATCACAAGATCATGACCTGAGCTAAAGTCAGATGCTTAAGAAAATGAGCCAATCAGGCAGCTGAAGATCTTAATTTTAGCTCCGACAATTTGCAGTTTGAAAATCTGTTTTGAGTCTCTGAAATATCCCATTTGTCAAGAATGGTTTTTGGACAGTTGACTTTTGCATCCAGTAATTCCAGTCTATGTGTCTCCTCTTGGTCTCTGTTCTTTCTTCTTTTGGTCGATATGATGTAAAAAATGTTTTTTTATATTTATTTATTTATATTGCGGGAGAAAGAAAGTGAGAGCAAGTTTGAGTGTACAGGACAGGGGAGAGAGAGGACATTTTGAAGAGAGGCTCTTTTCTGTCAGTAAAGAGCCCAACACAGGGCTCAAATTCACAAACATGAACAGAAAACAAGTGTTTGTCCCTTAAACAAGTAGCCTGAACTATCCTGGTACATCTCTGTTTTTGTTTGCTTGTTTGTTTCTTTCCTTGTCTTATTAAAAGAATTTTTTTTGTTAATATTTACTTTGAGAGAGAGAAGTAGAGACAAAACTTGAGCAGGGGAGCGGGAGACAAAGAGGGAGACACAGAATCCAAACAGTCTCCAGGCTCTTTACTGTGAGCACAGAGCCCGACACGGGACTCAAAACCATAAAACCCTGAGATCATGACCTGAACCTACGTGGGATGCATACCGGACTGATTCACCCAGGCATCCCTTTTCTATTCTTTTCTTTTTCTTTTCTTTTCCTTTCCTTTTCTATCCTCTTCTCGTCTCTTTTTTCTTTTTCTTTTCTTTTCTTTGTTTTTATTTTTCTATGGGACATATAGAAGCATAGAGGCTACTCCTGTGTTTGTATTCCTTCAGCCTTTCATCCCACACAACCCGAGTGCGGCGGTTATTTGGCTCAGTCAGGCGTGAGTTGAGACGGGCCCAGTCTTTGTAAGGTGCAGTGTGAGCTGGGCTCACACAGTCCTCCACCCCCGTGTGGACCTCCAGGGTCTCCATTTGGAGGCCTGGGGTATTTCCAAGGACCCTTCCTTGATGCTAGGTCCCAAAGCCCAGTTATTTTCTCCGCAGCACAGATTACTGAAGTGTCAGCTTCTCAGGCAGTGCTTGTCGGGTGGCCGTCTCATTTTCTGTGCACATTCTGCTGTCCACAGTTCGTTTAGCTGCGACTTTCCACTTGCCTTTCTGTTAAGTTTCCTTTGCAGTTCTTTGGTATATTGCCACCAATCCCTGAGGAAATTCAGAATCCTCGCATGCCTTGAGGGAGAGGACTCTGAACATTAGGGTTGGCTCAGCGGGCTTCCCTTTTGTTGGGGTCTCAGTCGTTCTAGTTTTGACTACCTCAGTGTCTTCTCATGACTTTCAAACATGCTTAAAATTGAAATCAACTTTCGTAGCTCATGATGGGTTGACTAACAGACTACTCACACCTATAAGAGCAAGCCGGAAAAGACTGAGAAGTCATAGTGAACATTTGGGTCATCAGCCTTTGTTACAGGAGTAAACAAAACCCACTAGTCCTTGCCTAGTACCCATCCTTCTTCTAAAATAACCATCCAGTTTGCCCTAAGCCAGCGACCATGGTGTGGTGATGGTGTCTGCATCCCAGCCCCACCCCCTACACCACCGCCCTCCTCCCCTGTCAGGTGCCTGCCCAGGGCAGTCTTTGTGGTGCCGGGCTGGCTGTGCCAGGGCAGGCAGAGGAAGTGGATTACTTAATTGACAATCTTTGAGTTTTTGATCAGTGATCTTTGTTTTCTAATTTTCGTAATGCTAATTTACTTTTTAGAGAGACAAAGAGTGTTGCCAGAGGAGAGGCAGACGGAGGGAGACCCAGAAAGTGAAGAAAACTGGGGACAGGATGCCCTTCAAGTGTACACTGCAACTCCCCCATACAAGGGTTTCTGTGTTGGTGCACCTGAACGATCTACACCCAACTTTGGTGTGACAGAAACACCCAACTTTCTTGCGCCCCTTTGTGATTCTGCACAATTGTGGTCGCCCGATTCTGGCTTCTGTGCTCCTCGGAGATGGTGCTGGAGGTACATCTGAAAGAGTGTATCTGAAAGAGTGAAGGAGTTAGGAAATGCTTACTTGCGCATGGTGGTTCAGGAAAGGCCTTTTTCGGAGAAGTCGCTCAGGAGGTGAGGCTGACCGAGCACCCACCCAGCAGTCTGACTCCGGGACCAAAAGTCGGGGTCCAGGAGGAACTTGGTTTTGTATTAAGCGATGGAAGCGGAAGCGGAGCCAGGTGAGGCACCAGGCAGCTGGTGATGGGACAGAAACTGCCCCGTAAGGAGTTGACTTTTCAGATAAGGGCCTGGGGTCGTTGTGTCCTTAGGGGGAAGGACCGGCATTATTTTGTTGAATTTTTTAAAATCTGGTGCTGGTACTGTGTGCATAGTGGCCTGGGGGAGGAGACAAGAATGGATGCAGCGTAGACGTCATTGGGTAGGGAGGCTCCTTCTAACGTGTGGGTTGAGCTCTAAGATTCGTGCTTTAGGCAACAGGTACAAGCCCTTCATATCACCCATCACATAAAGCACAAGACAGTGTGCGGCTTTTTATCCTATAGAGAACTACGAAATGTTTAAAAGCAGCGTGTGTAATATTTATGTGAGTGGGTACAAGGCGTACACTAAAGTATTCACCTATTCCTGGAGTGCGTGGCAGGCACTGTTCTAGGTGCTTAACACTGAGTATGTGCTGCAGTTACCTCGCCCAGAGACGTATGTGGTTTTACGGAGAGCAATAGAAGGGCATGGGAGTGTGTGGTTCGGTGGAATAGGAGGAACGTGTGCACAGTGCGGCTGCAGGATGGCCGTTTTGTCCCATGGGTCGGTGTGGGTCAGACTCGAGGAGGCGATTCTCCTTGGAGGTTCGGCTGCCCTGAGTTCTCCTTCATGCACCCCACTCTGTCTCCCGGACGCCTTTCACGCACCTTGTAGTGAAGCTCCATCTGGGCGGACTCTGGGCTCTTTGAGTTCCACACGGGCCACCACCCTCCTCCCCACACCTGTGCCTCCTCCTGGGAACAGAGCAGCTTGCTCCCTGGTCCGGTGGTCAGAAGCCAGGGAGATGGCTTTGCCTCTTTCCTGCTCTTCCCTCTCCCTGCTGCTCCGTGGGTCCTGTGGCGTGGAGCTTTCCTCTCTCAGAGGCCATCTGTGAGGTCTCTGGAGATCTGTACCCTGTCATCACTCGGGTGGACTCGGGGAGGGGCCAAGTCCTGCCACGGCCCCACTCACCTCGCAGCTTCTTGGCTGTGGGGCAGGAGGAGCCTCCTGCTGTGCAGAGATGCTGGCGTCCTGCCCCATCCGTGTACAATACGCCTCGCTCTCTGAGAAGACGGCCTTTCTTTCTGAATCTGTGTCCTGCCTGCTGGCCCTTAGTGCTGGGTGTTGCTGAGCAACTTGGTCACTAACTCCTTTGGGGAAACACGTATGCCTTGTGTACAAGGACCGTCTAAACTTCTCCTTTTCTGCTCCTAGGTTGCTCAGTCAGGTAAGCGGCTGACTTTGGCCCTGTCATGAACTTTTTCTTGGCAAGGTAACCCCCGAGACGGGCTCTGAGCTGACAGCCCAGAGCCTGGAGTCTGCTTTCAATTCCTTGTCTCCCTCTCACTCTGCCCGTCCCCTGCTGCTCTCCGTCTCTAAGAAATAAAGAATGACATTAAGGGGCGCCTGGGTGGTGCAGTCGGTTAAGCGTCCGACTTCAGCCAGGTCACGATCTCGCGGTCCGGGAGTTCGAGCCCCGCGTCAGGCTCTGGGCTGATGGCCCAGAGCCTGGAGCCTGTTTCCGATTCTGTGTCTCCCTCTCTCTCTGCTCCTCCCCCGTTCATGCTCTGTCTCTCTCTGTCCCAAAAATAAATAAACGTTGAAAAAAAAAATTAAAAAAAAATGACATTAAAAAATTAAAACAGAAAATCTATTTCTATTTTACTCTTTTCTGTTGTTCACAAAGGTCGTGCTTGCTTCGTTCTTCCCCAAGGATGAGTAGAGCTGACTGTAGAACAACTTGGTGTTCGGGGTTCCACCCTGCCCACAATTGAAAATCCATGTATAACGTTTGGTCCCCAGAACACTTAACTGTTCAAACTCTCCTGTCGTCCAGTAACCTGAGTAGAAACACAAACAGTGCATTAGCACCTGTATCTTGTATGTGTCATATGCTATATTCTTCGAGTCAAGTAAGCTAGAGAAACAGTTTTACGTCACAGGGAAATAGGTGCACAGCTCTGCGCTGTATTGATCCCTAAGTTTATTCTCCGTTTGTTTCTAGAATGAATTGTCTATCAGAACCCACATCAGTGCCGGCTTAGGTGACACACTACGCTGTTGTTACGTGTATCATTAGCACTATGCATCCGAAATGGGAGGAATTGGAAAGATTCCTGTGTATTTACGGGTGTCACAATTCATGCATTACCAATGAAGGGTGAATGCTTCATGATGGCCTGGTGTAATCAGTACGATTGCTTCGTCATGGCCTAGGAGATACACGGGTGAATGCATGGTTACAAAGCTTGTCTAGCCTGCAGTTTTACAGCCATATTCCTAATACAGTCTGGACACATTGTTACATTACAAAAATGGCCTGTGATAGGCTGAGAGGCATTTTCTCTGGGCGGGGACAGAGAGAGGCCTGCCAGAAGGAAATGTCATTGTTTGAAAGCCAGCTTACGGAACGACACGTTATTCGTTTTATGTCAGATCTTACTGCCCTTATGCCCGTGTGAGGATAGGCTGTGCAAGTGCACACAAGTCTCGCACACGATGTTCCTCCTGATGAACGCTTAGGTGGTGGTGACACACATGCACCCCGGGCGGCCTGGCTGCAAGCTCCCTCGATTTTCACGCACAGACGTGTGCATGGCAGGCGAAGTGGTTCACTGAGCACCTTGGTGAAGATTTGCTGTCTGGAAAGTGGGGGTGGGTCGTCACAAATGTGCTGATATGCAGACCTGCATGGGGTGGGGTGGACCCGCTAGATGGGGCAGTCTTGGGCCTTGGGGCCTGGCGGTATGGGGGTGGAGGCGGGCACTGTCTGTGCAGCTTTCCAGAAGGGCCTTTCTGTTCCCGGCCAATGTTTCCATAGATGGCTGGCTGGCTTTAGTCCCAGCGCCCTTGTCATGGAAGGGTCCATGTGGGAAAGGAGCCGAGACTCTGCCGGATCACTCCTGGTGGCAGCGTGCTTTCCAGCGATGCCACTTCCATGCCGCCTTCCTCGCCCTCCGTCTGCTTCGCCAGATCTCCTCTCTGTGCTGTCTTCTTCTGTGACCTCCTATGGGCTTTTCTCTGTGCTCGTGACCTTCTGTAGGATATGCATTTTGAATCCCTGTATCCCCCAACTCTTTTTCTTTTTCTTTTTTTTCTTTTTGCCATATGCACAGTCTCATTCATGAGTTTCCTGATTGGCTGTGTCATAGGTCCTGGAAATCACGCACGTCGTATGGACAGTCATCCTTAGCAGGGATTTCTTGATTGTGTTGGGCTTGATGGTTTTCCCAGAGTTTTTTGTAATGTCCCTTGGCATCTTCCTGACTTTCATAATGTTCCCTCTGTGGCGGTTCTCTTTGGTAGCATTGACTGTCCTTCTTGTAAAGTGCCTGTGTCATGGGCCTCACAGATCCTCGTGGCCCCTGGTCCGCAGGCTGACTTAGACCTGCTGCGCTCCAGAGCGAGTGAGCCACCAAGACACGTTTGGTGGTGACCCGTGGGGTTCTGGGTGGCCAGGACATTGTCCAATGTCAGAAGAACTTTAGAGGACAGTCCCTTGCTTTCAGCGTACTTCCTGAGTTGAGGGACAGAGCCGGGATGGAACTGGTCCAGGGCAAGGGCTCTGGTTGTGCAGCCAGGCCACTGGCCACTGGGACTTGTTGCCTTCAGGACCCTGGGGTGAGCTTCCTACACAGGGCCAGCCTCCCTGATCACACCCCCTCCTGTATCCGCTCAGTCGGTAGCTGCTTCACCCCTTCCTACCCAACATTTTGGTGCTCACTTATCATTCTTGTGAAAAAATGTTTGTGGCATTTTTCTTCCTGACAGGGCTCCTCCTTCTGCATGAAAAACCTGTGCAGGCAACTTTGTCTCCACAAGCGATTTTCTTTTGTTTTTCACTTTTTGTGTTGGAGTGATTGACATGCGGTGGACCATAGCTCCTGCTTCTCTGCAATCCTCTCTGGGGACTCTGGGAAACGTGTCCTTCTTCTTCGTGGTGGAAGCTGCTTCTTCTATCGCCTTTTCCATTATTAAAGGCAAACTCCTTTCTAAAATCACCAAGCTATCCTTTGCCTGCATTGAATTGTTCCAGTTTTTGATCCTTCCCTTCCTTCTGCCTTAAGTAGTGATGTCAGGTCTTCACTTGTCTTGCAGTTTGAGTCGAGTCTGCAGGTGTGCCCGTCTCATAGCTGTCCTACGTCTACAGAGATGCCACATTTTCAACACGAGACAAAAAGATGTCTCACAGAAAGCACCAGGTTTTTGCATGTCTTGGGGTGGCTGTAGCGAGAGCGTCGAGAATTTCCTTTTGTCTCTGTCCCCATGGACCCCGTCGCTGGCCGGCTGGCAGCTGCAGCTGAGGACTTCAGTACATGTCAGGCCAATCAGCCTTTTCTTGTCATACCATGACTCTTCTCTGCATCGTGGGAGAACATCCAGCATCTCTGGGTAAACTTCTGACGGGTTCCAGGGTGTAATTCAGGGCTCAAGGTTGTGCTTAACACACTGAAAAATACACAGGAACCCAGAGAAATCACTTTTACTGTGGTATGTGAGTTACCAGAGAAAGGAACTGCTTCTGGTTGCTGATCAGCAGATTCGTGCAACACTTGAGGTGACCTCAATAGCTACAGGAGGTTTTGCACACTTTTCCCCTAGTACAGCATTTGCTACAGCTCATTTTATGCCACTAGGACTTAGTCCTGCGTCTCCACATTTTTATGCCTTTCTCTTGACTGCAAATGGCACCATTTAGGTAAGGTCTGTTTACATGCGCACATTTTTGTGACTCTTACCTTGTTAGAGTAGATTTGTGTATGCTTTTGGGTAGGAAATGATATAATAGCCAAGTATCTGCGTATATTTCGTGCCCTCCTGCCCCACATTTTACTATTTTTGATATTTTGAAGCTGCCCAGCTCGTCTGCCAGTCTTTCCAAATGTCACACATCTCCAAAGTTTCCAACGTATTTATTGGAAAAAAAAATCCCCACATAGAAATGGGTCTGCACAGCCCTACATCAAGAATCACATATGCGTCTGTGGGTTAACCTTGTCAAGTAGATTGCAAGGAACGTGGGTAGTTCTGTGGTAAAGTTCCCCTTGATTAGGAAAAGGTTAATTCATGAAGAAACTTGAAGTATGTCACCAGTTTTTACAATGATTTTCTAGCATTGACGAAATCAACCACTCTCGCTATTTGGAATTTAAGTGAACCTTGTCCGCTTGTTTGTCTTCAGAGTAAAAACTTCTGGGCCGCCTAAGTGGCTCAGGGGGTTAAGCGTCTGACTCTTGGTTTCAGCTCATGTCATGGTTCACGGATTGAGCCCTGCACCGGGCGCTGCACTCTACTGACTGGAGAGTGTGCGTCCACCTCCTTGGAGCCCACCTGTACGCCGTGTCTTGGGCGAGCGCTCAGTATTGGCAGGAGAGAAACCCCACGCGCGGTGACGGACCCTGGCATCCCTCTCTTCAGAAATCCTTCATCCATAATATTTCCTCCTTGACTAAGGAAATAAGACTTATACTCTGCCTTTCATCAAGAGTCGTACAATCTTTTTTGAAAAGTGCATTTCATACGGTTGTCTCTGATTGGGCCAGGTGTTCAGTCTAAGACAGGGCTTTTGAATACCGTCAGCCTTTCCCCACTGCAGTTCCACAAGCCTGCTTGCCAGACGAAGCCAGAGGCTGGGGATGGGCCACAGGGTTCTCAGGCTGTTGCTCCCAAGTCAGCAGGGTTCCGAAATCATAAACCTGCCAGGCACCTGAAAATGTCTGTCCCCTTGAGAGTAGGTCCCTACGAAAATCCCTGGGACTCCTGTGGGTGGTGATGAGGGGACTTGTGTGTGTTACTACCTGAGGTTGGTGAGTGAGTGTACTCTGGAGAGAAACGGAGGCCTGGTGCGCTCTTGCTAATGACCCCCTGTGACTTTCCAGTTTTCTCCCCTCTCTGACCCCTGGAGTGTACAGCCCTTGCTGAGGAGCTCAACAGCTGTAGGAGCAGCTCTTGCAGAGAAAGGAAGAGGTCGTCAAACTGAAGACAGAGAGAAACAACACCAGGGTCAGTAGGCGCACTGCCAGTGTCTTTAAACACACGACAGCACTCCTCTTGTCCACATGTCCTTGTGGCTTGGGTTTGGACCCATTTTTCTCAGACCTCGTTTGATCTGTGAGAAGGCTATCTTACATTCGTGGGGGCAGCTCCCTAACTGGGTACTGAACTGAAGTGATTCAGACTTGGTTTTGCATTCGAACTTGAGGCCCGCAATTGAAGGTGTTCTTAAAACGTTTTCCTTTTGCCTCTCCTTCCTGCTGCTGCTGGAACATTTGGAGTTCCTCATCTCCAGGCACTAGAGATCTCTTCGGAAAACAGCGGTGAGGCTACAGGCGAGGACTACGGCCGGCGTGTGCAGTGAGGCCGAGGGGCTGAAGGTCTTTGAACACCATATTGGAGAACGACAAAAGGGAGGATGAAACGGTGTGCCTCGCCACGGCGGTTCTCGACTTGTGCACATGCTGTGTGTTATCAGGCATACATTGCGTTTTTGTGTGACTGGAGTTTCCTTTTAAGCTTCTTGAATTCTTGTAAGAAGCCGGGTCTTTATGGATAAAAAGCAGTGGTAGGTGGAAATGTGTGTACAGATTTGCTGGTACAAATTGCATAATATAATTTATTTCGGGGAAGATGTCTCCAATGTAAAATTGAAAGCTGTTAACAAGCAAGTTTGTGAACATGAGCATCCGTGAAAGTCCTTACCAGCATTCTGTCATGTTATTTTTTTTAATTTTTTTAATGTTTATTTTTGAGAAAGAGAGAGACAGAGCATGAACAGGGGAGGGTCAGAGAGAGAGGGAGACACAGAATCTGAAACAGGCTCGGGGCTCTGAGCTGTCAGCACAGAGCCCGACGTGGGGGTCGAACTCACGGAACGCGAGATCATGACCTGGGCTGAAGTCAGATGCTCAACAGACTGAGCCACCCAGGCTCCCCCTGTCATGTTATTTGAAGCGAAGGGGACCTTAGGGTGGCTTTACAGTATGGATTAATGAAAAATCCTCCGCGTACAAACTCAGTCCCTTTGGTTCCAGGTGAGAGTATTTATGTGTGGCACAGGAGTGGTATAGGTTCTTCGAAGAAGAATCAGGGGCCACATTCAAAGAATAAGCTCCAGACACCTTTGCTCTGAGACCTGTTTCAGTCAGCTGTCGGCCACGAGTATCAGTCGAAGCTCTCCAAGCACTCGTCCCAGGTCCACTCCATCAGGGGCATTCGAGGCAAGTTTGGTGTCCAGGTGGACAGCGTTGACCAGGTGAGTGAGGCGTCATGGGAACCAGAGTGCAGGTGATGGAGCCCCTCCCTCTAGACCAGGGTATGCACTGGGCATCTCGAGATAGTGCCTCGACTCAGGCCTGTGGGGTGGCCGTCCAGGTGCAGAGCTTCTAGAAGCCCCTTGCCCCAGCCCCTGACTCTGAGATGATTTGCCAGGTTAAGAAGTGAGAAGAGGAACACTGTTTCTTGTAGAAATCCCTTCATTGGTATCTGCAGATCAGACAGAACAGGGAGAGACAGCCTTTCACTGCCTAAGACTGTGCCCGTGGGGACCATTTCTAGCCAGCCCCCCTGCATGGGTATCACTGTCATCTGGTGGTGTTCAGGGCAAATATGGCAGAGTGTCATACAAATGCCCGTTTCCAGGGCTAAGGCCCGGTGTCCTGGTGCCTCTGGGCCTCGGTCTCTCCGTCTCTGACTGAGGGCCGTGTATACCCTGTTTTACATCACAACAGTTGGGTTTTGGAGTTAACACTCGGCATTCAAGCTTTACTACAGGTCAGCTGCGGTTCTGCATTACCTGCCTGTAAAATGGGGAGGCAGGGATTCCTGTCTCCTAGGTCCGTGTGCGCAGATGCTCCCCCACCATGCCCGTTGTCGTTACTGATGATAGTGTTGTTCTTGGAAGAGCTCATGGAAAAGCAGGTGTGCGTGTGGTGGGAGGGGGTCGTCGAGGGGGGCTGAAGTCCTCGAGCACAACTTGCCGTGCAGGGCCTGTGGGTGGCTAACGGTCCACCCGCACTGCCTACTGGGCGTTGCAGAATATTTCATGGATGAAATTTTCCATCCCCAGAGCGTTGGGCGTGAGGTAGGCCTGCCCATGGCTTAGGAAGGCAGAGGTCAAAAAGTAACACGGTTTGCGGTTTCAAACCTTTCACATGCACTCTGGGATCAGATGGCTTGTTTTGGAGACCTCTAAAAACGTATTTCCCTTCTTGTGGTAATTGCACTTTGCTGTGGGCTTTGAATAGCAGGGGAAAACTGAAAAACACGCCTCTCAGGAAGGTAAGGCCTGAGGCCAGTCGAGCAGGGGGAGAGGCCAATGTCCACGGAGGTGGTTTCATGGGGAGTGTGGTGTCTCCACTGGGGAAGACTTTGCTCTCCGGGTGTGTGGGTCTTCTGTCACCGCCACGGAAGCTCTTTCTGAGCAGTGTTCCCTGGACAGTCGGCTCTGGGGTCTGGTCAGTGAAGAGCTATCTTCCCCCCCAACAATGTAAACCCGAGCCTTTCAAATAATGATGGTTCACTTTTACTGGACAGGAGTGCTCTCTAATATGTCATTGCCTGACCTTTCAGTTCTGCCCATGTTTTAGAACCTTTTTTACCAATGAAAGAGTGTCACTATCTCAGAGGACTTGTGTCTTGAGCAGGCCGGTTACTTCCGCCTCTTGCTTGTCATCAGATGAGCCAGGGTGTGGGTGCTGTGGCCAGGTGTGGACATTTCCTGTCCCTTTGGAAAGGGATGGTAAGTGCGTAGCTTCCAAAGGGTTATTTTCCCGAGTGGGAACGCGGCTCGTTTCTGCCCCAGGAAGCAGGTGCCATCACAGGCTTGGGGTCCTCGCTGCCCAGTGCACAAGTTGTAGGCCGAGGCCGGCTCCCTGGTGTGTGACCATGGGTGGTGTTTTCAAACGTGTGCGTCATGTCCTGGTGACTCCTAATTCCGGAATGTTGCTGTCGTGAGTGATTGACGAGAGACCAGTACATCTTTGTCTCTGTCCCGGACCCCTGTCCTGTCCCCTCAAATTAGTTGAGCGACTTTGGCATCCAGTACAGCCTCAAGGCAAAGCACATGGACAAGAGTGTCGTGGACTTCAATTTCCAGGGCATGACCGAGAAACAAGAGTCACAGAAAGGTCAGCCTGTGGCAGCACGTCCTCACCGTTTGGGGCCCCCTCGTGGGGGACGCCTCCTGCATCCCCAGAACAGGACCTGAGGAGACAGGCCCACATTACACTCACGCAGCCTTTTTACCTGAACGTGTGTGAGCACTCCTGTCTCTTCCATGGGTTTAGGGGGATTGTCGTCCTTCGGATGGCAGCTCAGCCCCAGTCCTGTGAAGGGCCCAAGTCTCCCAAGCTACTTCCTTCTTCTCTGGACCATGGGATCGAGGTGCTATGCAGTTTTTGAAGTTAAAAATCTTGTTCTTTTGTGTCATAGACATAAGTGATTATTAAGAAGCGTAAATTTCTAGAAGAGGAATTGCCGGGTCACAGAAGGTGGAATGTAAAATTTTGGTGGATGCTGCCAGATTGTCCCTGCAGGCCCTGCTGGTTTTCCTGTTCCTTGTTAAAATCCCTGCCAGGCATCAGTTATACACCGATGTGTGCATGCGGGGTGTGTTAGAGACGCAGTACCCTCCCGCAGAGGCTGCAGATTGTTGGCTCTTTTGCAATGTTTAATTTCGCGTGCATGTTAAAAATGTTCATAAAGATTTTATCTAAGTCATCCGTACACACGTGTGCTGCTCAAACATACAACCCCTATATCACAAGTCAATAGCTCGCACAACTGAGTCACCAGGAGTCCATGCACGTTTAAATTTTTGTGTGATTTTATTGGTTTATTTGTTTGTTTGTTTGTTTGTTTGTTTATTCATTTATGTATGTATGTGTGTGTGTATTCATGCATTTATTTATTTACTTATAATAAACTGGGAAGCGGTAGAAAGAGGGAGAGAGAGATTTCCAAGGAGTCTCCACACTGTCAGTGCAGAGCCTGATGCGGGGCTTAAACTAGCAGACCACGAGATCATGACTTGAGTGAAACCAAGAGTCTGATGCTTCACCAAATGAGCCACCCAGGTGCCCGTGCACGTTTCAGATTTTGAAAATCATTGGCAACCATTCACAATAGAGAGCTCACGTATTAATTAAAAACCCAGAGATCTTTAAAAGATGAATTAAACCCCACGACTGCAAACACCACCAGCTCGGCATTTCCCCAGGGAAGCTGCAGGTGCTCCCGCGGGACACTTCCTGTCACTGGCCTGCCCGTCTGTCGTGAGGCGGTGGACTTGGGCCTGGAGTGCGCATCCCCTGCCTGCTTACCCATGCCCCTCTGCCCGCCGCGCACCCTGCTGATCAGGGCCTTCTCTTGGATCTTCTTCAGTGCTGTTCAGACTCTCTCCCCGACGTGGCATGTAGGAGTAGAAACCGCCTGTGTAAAATACACCACATTATTTCACTGCATTGTTTCTGACAATGAGTGGAAGCTGGGCTTGCTGCCTTGGTTGGCTATGCTGTTCTGTAGCAGACAGTCATTCAAAAGACACGGCAATAGCAGCATCAAAGGTCTGTAGGGCAGGAACCACACAAGCTGCCTGAACCTCTTGGGCACAGACGGCACACTGGGCTGGAGTCCAAATGAGGCTCATAAGAGAGCCCCAGTCCAGGCCCACATGGAGTAAGTACCACAAGTATTTTTTAAAAGTGCCCGTGGTAAAAGGGCTGTGATGGACATGCAGCTGAACCGATTGTTGCAATTCTTTTGCTATTGGAAAGAGCAGGCCTTAATGGACCTATTGCCCATGTTGCTTGATGACGGAAACAATTGGGATTTACCAGCTTTACCGGGTTCCTTCGTGTGTTCTCTTTTGAATGGGGGGGAGGACTTTTTCAGAACTGGTTGGTGAGGTTTTTAGAGGCTACCCATCCTCCCACACTTTGGAGGGAGGGAGAATATCTTTTGTCTGTAAAGGCACCAAAGGCGCAGGCTTACTTCAAAATCTCAGGTCTTTCCTCTATTCGGGGTAATTTGACATCTGTATAGACATCCTCTGAACTCAAGGGGAGAGGGGCAGTGTCAACAATGGACCAAGCGAGGATGACCTCAGAGGGAATGTTACCCCCTCAGAATGCCCAGCTTTAAATGTTTTCCCTACTTGTTCCCAATTGTTAAGACCACAATTTCCTTGTGTGGGGAACCAAGGGCAGTATTGCTAGGTAATCAATGATTTCAAGTATGCTTTCTGATTGGGGATAGTGTTGGCCACATTTTCCAATGTCTGTAAAATACGAATGAATTGTTTCTGTTGTGGGGAGAATTTCCATAATGATTTTCTCAAAAGTCCGTGGCAGCGAATCCTAATAAAATTTCACTTTATCCCTTACATTTTTCCTGTGCATCGTTGTTTCTTCAATTCCACATAGGAGTGAAAGTATTGCATGGGATTTGTCTTTTTCTCACAGAATTATTTCGCTTAGCCAAATACTAACTGCTTCAAACATGTCCCTGCAAATGGAAAGTATTCATTCCTTGTGTTTGCAGATATACACATATATATGACTGATATATGTATGTATATACATGGATATGGATATATGGATATATTTGATTGATATATATATTCTTATATGTCTTTATATATCCATATACATGTACGTATATATCAACATATATATATCTATAGGTGTATTCTTGTATATCCAAACAAACGTGTATATATATTTCTAGATTGACATATACCCATATATGTCTATATATATTTATATACATAAATACATACATATACATATATATCCATGAATATATCCATGAATATATCTACATCTTTATATGTTTATATGAATCTATGGATATAAAAACATAAACATATATATTTATTAATTTATCAAAATATATCTATTATATAGATATAAATATAGATATGCATATTGATAAAGATATACATCCATCTGTAGGACACAGATGGAGGTAAAGAATATGATATGTGAAATAAGTCAATCAGAAAAAGGCAAGTACCATCCAGTAATTTTACTCATATTTTTTTTTAATTTTTTTTTCAACGTTTATTTATTTTTGGGACAGAGAGAGACAGAGCATGAACGGGGGAGGGTCAGAGAGAGAGGGAGACACAGAATCGGAAACAGGCTCCAGGCTCTGAGCCATCAGCCCAGAGCCTGACGCGGGGCTCGAACTCACGGACCGCGAGATCGTGACCTGGCTGAAGTCGGACGCTTAACCGACTGCGCCACCCAGGCGCACCAGATATTTTTAATTGAAGTAACAGACAAGCAAATGGAAACACTGAGACAGAGTGAGACAGAGAGAAAGAGAACAATCAAGAAACAGACTTTAACATTAGAAAACATTCGGATAGTACCATATTTGTGGGAGGATGCACTGGGGGGTGGTGAAATCCGTGATGGTGTTTGATCGGTGTCCTTGTCATGATGAACACAGAGTGATCTATGGAATAGTAGACCTGAAAGTAACATAACTCTTCATATTAAGTAACTGGCATTAAAGAAACAAAAACAGAAAAAGCACTGTGAAAAAACAAGACAATTAAATGAGGACCTATCCACTCACTGACTAGGCGAATTACATGAGATCTTAGTCATGGCACTCTTGCCATGCCTGCCGTGGGCTAAGACTAACTTGGAGGAAGTGACAATATCTTCTAAGGCACATAGGGCTTTGACACTGCTCTTGTGGTGTCTTTGGAATGACCGTCGGCTACAGGGCAGTATTCCCAACCAAGGCAGCAAGGCCATCTTCCAGTCATTGTCAATAAATCCATGCACTGAAATTCGGCGGTGTTTTCCACAGGCCATCCACAATATAGGGACTCTGACTCTCACACTCTTTCTCCCTACACACTCTGCTTACTCTACCTATATGTGCGGGCTTCTCTCTCATTTATTCCCTGGATTAAGAACTATGATTATTAGAGCAAATGGACTCTGGCTAGTCTACCTCTGGATGAAGATTTGAAGGAAACTTCCCAAGCAGCTGCCAAAACCCCTTTTGTTTCAGAAATCTTCCCTGTCTTCTCTGGCCTGACATGGACTGCCTAATTTCCCTTTTGGAAAACCAAACCAAGCCAAACAAAAAAACAAAACATGGTGTCTGCTCATCTAACTGAGCTGACACGCTTTAGAACCACCTGATCTCTTTTTTCTGCCCTCTTTCCCTCCGATGGCCTTGAGACAGACACCTCAAATTTTCTGCCTTCTCTTTCCACCTCCTCCTGTTTCTGCACCACCTGGGGTGCAACCTGCCTTGCAAACCAGCCCTGGCCACTGCCTAGTGTCCTTGGGAATGGTGACGGGGGTAGAACCGGCTCCAACACCTGGAACGGCCACAGGGTGCCCACAACTGTCCCAGGGGTTCTCCCAACATCCAGCATGTTTCAAAGCCACGGGAACAGAAACGACGATGAGAGCAATGGTGACTTCACCGGCTCGGGAGTTGGCTCCCAGGGCCTCGACATCCTCACGTGGCTTCTGTGGAAGGTGTGGGCTCAGCAAGTCAAGGTGGAACCCACACTTATGTCTAAAATACCCACACTAGGGGCGCCTGGGTGGCGCAGTCGGTTAAGCGTCCGACTTCAGCCAGGTCACGATCTCGCAGTCCGTGAGTTCGAGCCCCGCATCAGGCTCTGGGCTGATGGCTCAGAGCCTGGAGCCTGTTTCCGATTCTGTGTCTCCGTCTCTCTCTGCCCCTCCCCCACTCATGCTCTGTCTCTCTCTGTCCCCAAAAAAATATATAAACGTTCAAAAAAAATATTTAAAATACCCACACTACAGACTTCACCTCTTTTGGGGATGATTTCCTGGCTCTGCCTCACCCAAGAACAGCTTCATTTTCCTGAAAGATTTTGGGGCCGAAGAAGACAAGCACCGCAGGGGACCCAAACAGGTCAGAGGGATAGTCCTTCACAGTAGGGACGGGAGGGTCAAAACAGGAGCTGGGTGCAGCCTAAATAAAATTCTGAGTCCACTTTCAGGGTTCCTTTTACCTACACTTCCTGACTAGGAAACACCACCGGGAGAGGTGGCAGCATAAGGCCATGCCGAGTCAGGAGCAGGGCCCGCTCTCCCAGGGGACAATCCCTCGGCTCTCCTATTTGGGGCTTTTCATGAGAACACAGTACGTAGAACCCAGCTCTCCAGTATACCCCATGCTCAGTGACAAAGCAGAAAAATTAGAGTCGTGGAAAGGACTTTTAGTTCAAAGATATTCAGAGACATCGTGTGTGGCAGGAGCCCCCATTGCAGAGAGCATAGGTGACCACGTCCCTCGACGCAATCTCCAAAATTGAAGACAAGATTCTAGAATCATGATCACAAGAACTGTTTGTGATGTGAGATTCTAAGCCTCCACGTACCTGTGCCAACACAAGCATGGAAGCACAGAGTCGCGTGTTGTGGGATCATCAGCTCCCAAGACAGACCAAGCCATGACCGTGTGGGTTCACAGGAAAGCTGTGTCCCCCCTGGTCTGTGTCTCTGCCCTTCAAAGACCAATTTCACACCAACATTAAGAGATGTGCTTCTGATGTCCAGACACTTTCACGGTCTTGGTCCCCATCTCTGCTCTTTTCAACTTACATCATTCAGAAAAGTGTAGTCAGTGAGGAGTGAAGCCCACATAGGGGTTGTAAGAAACACAGAAAACCCAAAAGAAAACAAGAGGAAAATGAACTTTAGGAAAAGAGAGACAAAAGGACACTGGTGACTCATACCACAAAATCGGGTCAGTCTCCCAGAGGTCTCATCAGCATATCCATCGTCCTGGGGTATGGACAGGGTTTGGCCTGTCAAAGCTTTCCACATCTGAAAGAGCAGGGCCCAGGGTCAGGGACGCCTGGAAGAACGGCTCTCAGAAGCCACCCAACAAGCTCTTTGGCTACAACTTCTCAGCTCTAAACTCGGGGGCTGGCCAGCCGGGCCAGCAAATGCCCACCCTCAACCCCATGCGGGAATGAATACATCAGACAAAAAAGCATCATGTGGGATTTCTATAACTGCTCTCAAAGGGCATCTGAGACCATCAGAAACATTCTGGCTTCAATTCGAGTGGGAAAGTGTTCTGGAAAACAAAAAGTCACCCGTGCATTTAAGTCATCCAGTCCCTGCAGGGGAACTTGTGAGGCTTACTCTGTTAAGCGTCCAACTTGGGCTCAGGTCATTATCTCACCAATCTTGAGTCCTAGGTGCCCTTTGGGCTCTGTGCTATCTGTGCAGAACCCACATCAGAGCCTCTGTCTCCCTGTCTCTCTGCATCTGCACCGTGTGGCTCGCTCTCTTTCTCTCTCTTTCAAAAATAAATATTCAAAAAGAAAGGAAAGCAAGAAATCAGCAAGGAAGAAAGCAAGCAAGAAAACAAGAAATCAAGAAAGAATACATGCCTTCACTATGTCATAACAACAGTGTCATCCAAACAGGAAGGAGCCCAACAACGTGAGGGAAGGCCAAATTACATGGCCTTTCTCACTTCAGAGAAACAACAGGACCCATTTCGATTTCAAGTACTTCCTGGAAGGGTAATAGTGACATCCATAACTCGGGCTCTGACACCTCTTTTGTTTCAAGTGATTGGAGGGCTGCTTCAACACCTCTGGGGAAATATCTGGCTCGTACTTTGCGGACTTTTCTCCTACTGGGTAGCTCAGAGGATGGTCTGTCCACTCTTCCTCCAGCACATCAGAGCTGGAAGGGTCCATCTGGCACAGAGACAAGAGACAGCCGCCTCACACCTAAACAGGACTTTTCCCACGCGCAAATGTAATATCGAACTTTTAAGGGTTTCAGGAGAGCCTATATATGAGATCCGACTCGTCTTCCACACCAGTGCTGGTAAAATTTCACTGGGGCCAGGAAGCAACTGAAAGTCTATTTGAAGTCGATCAAGCTGAAGCTCCACCCGCGTGTCTGAACTGGGGACACCAGTAGGTGCTTTCTGGGGTGCCACACCTGTGCTCTTGTAGTTTGAATTCAGCCAGAACAATAGCCCGTCTGCACCCACCCCCTCCAGCTCCACTGGGTTTCAAGTCCAAATCCGGGACGGCAGAGAGGGGCAAATCAGGGCTCAGCTCTCAAGTGTCCAGGTGGGACCTCTGTCACTGTCCCCTGAACGGGCAACAGTTTGCCAGCAGGTGAGGCAGAATCCACACTCTCCCTTCAAAGCCACCACTTCAAAGCTCCACTCTGTCTAGGTGCCCCAAGACCAGCAAGGATTTCCCACATGTAATCTGCTCTTGCCGCCTTTTAGACAGCAGACTCAACTCTCAGCCCTGGGAGGGGAACCCAGATAGTGTCGTCCCAGGGAGCCCATTCACAAATGGAACAACAGCTAACCGAAAGTTGTGTGATTTGCCCACAGTCTCTGCCTCTCCAGTCAAGTGGGTCCCACGGCCCTGAGCTGGACAGAGGCCACGGCCCTGAGCTGGAATTCAGCCACCTGCAGTTCGAGCCAGAGGAAACGGTCACACGAATGGACAGGGGGAGCGCCTGTGCCTCCTTCCTCACATCCTGCCTGGCAGCCCTGCCCACCGTCCACATGCTTCCTGCTCCCCAGCTCCAGCGTTCTCTTTGGAAACTACAGGCATCACTGGAAACCGGGCTGGATTTTTTAAATGTTATTCAATTAATTAATTATTTGTTTTATTTATTTATTTATTAAATGTATACGTAATCTCTACACCTAACGTGGGGCTCAAACTCACGACCGTATGACCCCGAGATCAAGAGTCAAGGCTATTCCAGCAGAGCCAGCCGGGCGCCCTCTTGATTATACCTTTCAAACAACAAAATATCCTCCCAGAAAATTTCTGTCCTGATCTGATCTTCGCACACCCAAAGGGAGAATCCCCTCCCTTTCCTTGCTCAGGGACTCACTCCTGTGTTCTGAGTGGAGGGAACACAATGGTGACAAGGCACATACCTTTCTTTTTTCTTTTTTGTTATAATTTTATTTTTTTTATTTTTGAAAATTTACCTCCAAATTGGTTAGCATATACTGCAACAATGGTTTCAGGAGTACATTCCTTAGTGCCCTTTACCCATTTAGCCCATCAACCCTCTCACAACCCCACCAGTATCCCTCAGTTTGTTCTCCATATTTATGAGTCTCTTCTGTTTTGTCCCCCTCCCTGTTTTTATATTTTGTTTCCCTTCCCATATGTTATCCCTTCTGTCTCTTAAAGTCCTCATATGAGTGAAGTCATATGATTTTTGTCTTTCTCTGACTAATTTCACTTAGAATAATATCCTCCAGTTCCATCCATGTAGCTGCACATGGCAAGATTTCATTCATTTTGATAAGGCACAGACCTTTTTTCCTGGCAGAAGGTGAGAGACTGCTCACAGGTCTCTCTCTGAAACCCAGCGATCCACTGAGGAAATCCCAGGCATCTGGAGGGATCCGTGCGTAACACGATGAAGAGTAAAAATGTCAGGAGGACGTCTGCTGCCAGGGCAAGTCGTCAGGTGTGCAGACCTTTTCAGGCCTCCAGGACATCCTCCCACACTTCACACGGCTTTGTGAAGAAATCCGAAGGAGGGAAGGAGGAAGTGCATTTGACTAACCAAATAGCTCAACCGGTTTTCAGACACATTGAGAAAATACAGAAAATAACACGTTTCCAAAGATTTGTAACTGCATAAAATTTTCTCTTCGTGCAAACAGAAATCATTGCTGCAACCTGCCAGCTTACATCTCCTCATGGCCTCCAGTGTTTGTTCCTTGTAAATGAGGACTTTGCTACAAGTGATAAAATTATATTACTGTGAGTTAAACACCTACACACGCAAACATACACACACACGCACACACACACAAAAGGGCCACCAGGGTGGCGCAGTAGGTTAAGCGTCTGACTTCGACTCAGGTCATGATCTCGAGGTTTATGGATTCGAGCCCTTCATCCAGCTCTGTGCTGTAAGCTAGGAGCCTGGAGCCTGCTTCTGATTCTGTGTTTCCCTGTCTCTCTGCTCCTCCCCTGCTCACACCCTGTCTCCCTCTCTCAAAAAGGAACCAACATTAATAAATAAATCAATATATTACATAACCCAAGGAAATCTCCCTGAAGGGACCATGTTTCAGCCTAGAGACAAACACAGCACAGGGAATGCTGTTTGCATGAAAACCAGGGAGATTCTGGGAGTAAAGGGAGAAGCCGGCTGCAATTCTAATGAACAGTAATGGTTACTGTCCAGAGATCAAGACACCAATCCAAGGCACCGACTCCCCACCAACTCCCAGAAATGATACAGCAGCCTCGACAGTCACCACATGGTTAGACATTACAGAGCAGAGAAATAAAGTGCCCTCTTTCCCTAGAAACAAGCCAGTCTCAAGCATATGCCACTAATATCCATGAGCCACTCTGTCACACACAAGAACCACAGGGTCCCCGGCATCCCCTCTACACATCCATTTGGTGAATCACGTCACTGAGCCCGGTACAGGCTCAAGGGGAGGCCTTAGACTCCACCTCTCAAAGGGAGTAGTAGCGAAGCACCTACCTCCCATCACGACTTTGATGTCGTCATAGGCCACTTTTCAGCGTCTATGATGTCACCACTAGTAGGACGCATCCTGATGTCACAGGAATCAAAATGTGAAAGCAGGGTCAAGATGGAATCGGCACTTGCACGCTGGTTTGTGATGGGAGATGTGTCTCCGCAGCCGGTGCAGCTCAAATTTCGAACCCGGGCTACTTTACTTCCAAATTGAGGACCAGGGAGCAGTCATTCCAGGCTGAGAGCATCTATCGCCCAGAGGGGATCCCGAAACAACCTCTAACATTTTCTTTTCTAGAAACTTCTACACAAATGCCAAAGGAAGATGTACAGTAAACTCATGAATGCATCACCCATCTTCCACCAGTATCAAACAACTTGGTCCCTTAATCATTGACGCATACCTTGACCTAACCCAGGGTGTAGAATTCCCAGAGAGTGGGTGAGTTCACGTGTAAATCCCGGGGCATAAGTTGGCAACTTGACTCACAAGTGTCCACTGTACCCCTGATGGGATAAAGAAGGGGACTGCCGTCCACATTTGGAGAAGTGGAAACAAGGCAACACTCCTTATCCCCACACCCCCACCTGGGCCTCATCCTCAACCACTGCCAGGTGTGCGGCCGCTCCCTTGGACACATATCCTCTGCTGTTCTTGGTTCTTTTCCTCCAGGTGGGCATCCAACTCGCGCAGCCTTTATTCGATGTTGCCATTCCTCTCTCCGGCCTGTGGGCGACAGCGGGGTCAAAAGAACTGGCTGCCCGACACCACACACTGTGCGTACACTGGACATCCTGTTAACCTGCTCACAGTCCATACCAGCCTCATGCGTGCCTGTGGGTAGCTGTAGGGTTCCATTGTGGTGAGAGGGTCTAGCTAATTGTCCCGTCTTAACCCCGGGCCCCGATCCTTGGAAGGTGCCTCGTCCCCCAGCAGACACTCATAGCCACTCAGCACAGAGAGCAGGAAACAGCAAGCAGGACAGAGAAAGCAGGCGTGCTGTCTTCATGAGCTGGGAAGTGAGTTCCAACAGTTTAGCTTCCTCAGCAACAGAGTGTCCAAAGACAAACTGTCGGGTTACATGGTCAACCAGGGACAGGAGAGAGGACAGGGGACAAAAGAAATGAAGACTTGACACGCAGATCACAAAGGAGAAGTTCAGTTGGAGCTGTCGGCCTGAGAGTTCCCAATACTGCCTGCCTGATCTGATGGCAGCCTTCTGGGTCAGCAAACCGTGACAACTCCACCCCCTTCCCACTGGTACCCTCACAGCAATGAAATTGGTGACAAAGAAGCAGTGACATGTTCCCTGCTACAAGCTCCCTCAGCCCAGGCTTCGGAAGGATGGACTGACTGCCCAGTCACGTGCTTCCTCATCCTGCACTCGATCCCGCACCGACATCTTGTCTGGAAACATCTTCAACTACTGGATTCCCCCATGGGTGGTGAGGGCTGTGAGAGCTATGAGGGCAGGGAATTTGTCTGGCACATACCTTTCCTCTACTGTTGAACTTTGGACTGATTTACTTAAAAATGTTTTTTTACAAATGTGCGTGGCTCAGTCAGTTGGGTTTCTAATTCTTGAATTCAGCTCAGGTCATGAACTCAAGGTTTGTGAGTTCGAGCCTTGTGTCAGGCTCTGTGCTGACAGCATGGAGCTTACTTGGGATTCTCTTTCTACCTCTTCCCTACTCATGCATGTGCCCATTCTCTATGTGTGAATTTCAATATAAATGAACCTTTAAGAATTTTTTAATAAAAAATGATTACGTTTAAAAGAGAATAAGATTGAGGAGATTTCAGGGAGATGGTGGCATAGGAGGACGCTGGGGTCACCGTGTCCTGCTAATCACTTAGATTCCACCCATACTTTCCAAAATAACCCAGAAAATCATCAGAAGACAAGCAGAACAGATTCTCCAAAGCCAAGCGTAAATGACAGGCTCAGAGAAGAGGGTAGGAAGGGCAGAGAGGTTGTGCATGCTAAACAGACTGGCGGGAGGGAGAGGGGCAGCCCACCGGCAAAGCAGAGCCCCCGAGTCTGGCATGCAAAAGGGGAGGGACCGGATGGAGTGTTTTCGGGGAGCAAGCGGGACTTATCTGGAAGGTTTTAAGCTAACAGCTCTGCTCGGAGAGCAGGAGGGCTGGAGGACAACAGGAGGGACCCTTGAGCCACAGACGACAGAGCTCAGCGTGGTGGGGAACAAATATACTCGCCAACACCGTCTCCCTCGCCCATCCCTCCAGCCAATACCTCAAAGGGAACCAGTTCTTATCAGGGAACTTTCACCGTGCAAACAACGAATGCTGTGCTTCTGCGTCTCCGTCCTTCCGGCGGCGGGTCAGACTCACTCCCGGTGTCGCAGGGTCCCTCCTGAAGCGGCTCACTGAAGGAAAAGTGAGCTGAGCCTGCCCATCCGGACCCTGTGCACCTTGCTCATCCACCTCAGCTAATATGCCAGATCCCCAGCACCAGAAACCTGGAAGTGTGCAAGTAGCCCAGACGGGCCACGCCACCCACAGTGAATCCCGCCACTAGGAGAGGGGAACAGAATGTACCTACCAGTCTGACTGTGGGCTGGTCAGCTGTGGGCCGGTGGCAGACATCAGCAGACGTCTGACTGCGGCCCCGCCCACCAACGCAAGTTATTCAAGACAGCACAGAAGTGCCCCACCGTTCCGCACAAATCCAAGGACTATTCAAAATGACCAAACGGAAGAGTTCCTCTCAAAGAGTCTCAAGGAAATAACGACAGCTAATGAACTTATCATAAAGGATTTAAACAATATAACAGAAAGTGAAATTAGAATAATAGTCCTAAAACTAATCGATGGGCTTATAAACAGTATACAAGACAGCAGAGAATCTACTGCTACAGAGATCAAGGGAGTAAGGAACATCCAGGATGAGCTAAAAAATGCTATAAACGAGCTGAAAAATAAAACGGAGAAAACCACAACTCGGATTGAAGATGCAGAGGAGAGAATAGCTGAACTGGAAGATAAAATTATGGAAAATTAGGAAGCTGAGAAAAAAGAGACAAAAAGAATCCAGGCATATGAGGCGAAAATTAGAGAACTATGCACTGAAGAGAAATAATCTACACATAAGTTGTATTCCAGAGGAGAAGAGAGAGGGAAAGGTGCTGAAGTTGTACTAATAGTAGTTGAGAACTTCCCGGATCTGGGGAAGGAAAAAGGCATTGATATCCAAGAGGTACAGAGAACTCCCTTCAGACGTAACTTGAATCTATCTGCATGACATATAGTGAAACTGGCAAAATAACAAGGATAAAGAGAAAATTCTGAAAGCCGCTAGGGATAAACGTGGTGTAACATATAAAGGGACACTAATAAGACTCGTGACGGATCCCTCTACTGAAACATGGCAGGCCAGAAAGGAATGGCAGGAAATCTTCAACGTGATGAACGGAAAAAATATCCAGCCGAGAATCCTTTATCCAGGAAATCTGTCATTTAGAATGGGAGAGAGAAAGGTCTTTCCAAACAAAAACTTAAGGAATTCATCACCACTAAACCAGCCCTACAAGAGATCCTAAGGGGGATCCTGTGAGACAAAGTACCAGAGATATCGCTACAAGCACGAAACCTACAGACATCACAATGAGTCTAAACTCATATCTTTCTACAACACTGAATGTAAATGGACTAAAAGAGCCAAACAAAAGACATAAGAATGGATAGAAAAACGAGACCCAATTATTTGCTGTTTACAAGAGACTCATTTTAGACCTGAGGACACCTTCAGATTGAAGTGAAGAGATGAAAAACTAACATGCTACTGGAAGTCAAAAGAAAGCTGGAGTAGCCATACTTAGGCAAACTAGACTTTAAATTAAAGTCTCTAACTAGAGAAGAAGGAAATTATATAATAATTACAGGGTCTATCCATCAGGAGGAGCTAACAAGTATAAATATGTAGGCGCCGAATACGGGAGCCCCCAAATATATAAAACAATTACAAACATAAGGAACCTTATTGATAAGAATGTGGAAATTTCAGGGGACTTTAACACCCCACTTACAGAATTGGATAGATCATCTAGACACATGGTCAATAAACAAGGGCCCTGAAGGATACATTGGATCAGATGGACTTGACAGATATATTTAGAACTCTGCATCCCAAAGCAACAGAATATAGTTTCTTCTCGAGTGCACATGGATTATTTTCCAAGATATACCACATTCTGGGTCACAAAAGAGCTCTTCATAATTATAAAATAATTGCGATCATACCATGCATATTTTCAGACAACAATGCTATGAAGTTTGAAATCAACCACAGGAAAAATCTGGAAACCCTCCAAAAGCATGGAGTTTAAAGAACACCCTACTAAAGAAAGAATGGGTCAACCACGTAGAGAAGTATTTAAAAATATATGAAAACAAATAAAAATGAAAATACAACAATCCAAACGCTTTGGGATGCAGCGACGGCAGTCCGGAGAGGAAAATACATTGCAATCCAGGTCTTTCTCAAGAATAAAGAAAACTCCCAAATACAAGATCTAACAGAACACCTAAGGGAAATACAGGCAGACTATCAAAGACAGAGTAAACCAGAGGAAAAAGAGAAATAAAGATCAGAGCAGAAATAATACAGACAATAAAAAATATAGAATTTAAAAAATGTAGAGATCACTGAACACAAGTTGTTTTTTTGAAAAAAACCAAACATTGACAAACCTCTAGCAAGGCTTCCCAAAAAGAAAAGGGAGATGACCCAGTTAGATAAGATTATGAATGAAAATGGAATTATTAGAACCAACCCCTCAGAGATACAAGCAATTAGGGAATACTATGAATAGTTATATGCAACAAACTGGACAGCCCAGAAGAAATGGACAAATTCCTAAACACCTACACACTTTCAAAACTCAGAAAGAAATAGAAAAGAACAGACCCATAACCAGCGAAGAAATTGAATCAGTCTTGAAAAATCTCCCAAAAAATAAGAGTCCAGGACCAGATGGCTTCCCAGGGTAATTCTATCAGAGGTTGAAAGCAGAGATAATACCTATCCTTCTCAAGCTATTCGAAAAAATAGAAAGGGAAGGAAATCTTCCAGACTCATTCTATGAAGCCAGTATTACTTTGACAGAGACCCAATAAAAAAGAGAATTACAGGCCAATATCCCTGATGACTATGGATACAAAACATCTCAATAAGATACTAGCAAATTGAATGTAACAGAATATACAAAGAATGATTCACCATGATCAAGTGGGATTCATTCCTGGGATGCAGGTCGGGTTCAACATTCAAAAATCAAAGTGATACATCACATTAATGAAAGAAAAGATAAGAACCATAAGATCCTTTCAATCGATGCAGAAAAAGCATTTGACAAAATTCAGCATCCTTTCTTAATAAAAACCCTCGAGAAATTCGGGATAGAAAGAACTTACTTAAAATGGGGCGCCTGGGTGGCGCAGTCGGTTAAGCGTCCGACTTCAGCCAGGTCACCATCTTGCGGTCCGTGAGTTCGAGCCCCGCGTCGGGCTCTGGGCTGATGGCTCAGAGCCTGGAGCCTGTTTCCGATTCTGTGTCTCCCTCTCTCTCTGCCCCTCCCCCGTTCATGCTCTGTCTCTCTCTGTCCCAAAAATAAATAAACGTTGAAAAAAAATCATAAAACCCATTTATGAAAAGCCCACAGTTAACATCATCCTCAATAGGGGAAAAACAGCTTTTTCCCTGAGATCAAGAATACGACAGGGATGTCCACGACAGGGATGTCCACTGTCGTTTAACATAGTTTTGGAAGTCCTAGCAACGTCAATCAGACAACAAAAGGAAATCAAAGGCATCAAATTTGGCAAAGATGAAGTCAAGCTTTCACTTTTTGCAGATGGCATATTATACATTGAAGTTCCAATAGACTCCACCAAAAGTATACTAGAACGATAAGTGAATTCAGCCAAGTTGCAGTATACAAAATCAATGTACAGAAAGCAATTTTATTCCTAAACACTAATAATGAAGCAACAAAAGAAAAAAAACTGATCCCATTCACAATTGCACCAAGAAGCATAAAACACCTAGGGATAAATCCAACCAAAGATGTAAAAGATCTGTATGCTGAAAACTACAGAAAGCTTATGAAGGAAATTGAAGAAGATACAAAGAAATTGAAAAACATTCCATGCTTATGGTTCGGAAGAATATTGTCAAAATGTCAATACTACCCAAAGCTATCTACACATTCAATGCAATCCCAATCAAAATTGCACCAGCATCCTTCTCGAAGTTAGAACAAGCATTTCTAAAATTCATATTGAACCAATAAAGCCCCGAAAGCCAAAGAAATTTTGAATAAGACCAAAGCAGGAGGCATCACAATCCCAGACTTTAGCCTCTACTACAAAACTGTTATCATCAAGACAGCCTAGTATTGCCAAAAATGAGTCACATACACCAAAGGAATAAAAGTGAAACCCCAGAACTAGACCCACAAAACTATGGCTAACTCATCTTTAACAAAGGAGTAAGGAATATCCAAGGAAAAAGTCTAACAAATGTCGCTGGGAGAACAGGGCAGTAACATGCAGAAGGTAGAAAATAGACCACTTTCTCAAAATAGTCACAAAAATAATTTCAAAATGGAAAAAAGATTTGATTGTGAGACAGCAAACCATGGAAACCATAGAGGAGAAAACAGGAAAAGACCATTCTGACTTCAGCTGCAACAATTTCTTACTTGACACATCCCCAAAGGCAAGGGAATTAAAACCAAAAGTGAACTATTGGGACCTCATGAAGATAAAAAGCTTCACAGCAAATAAAAGGAACAAACTGAATTGGAAAAGATATTTGCAAATGACATATCGGACAAAGGGCTAGTATCCAAAACTTAAAACGAGTTCACCAAAGTTCGCTCCAAGAAGCAAATAATCCAGTGTAGAATTGGGCACAAAACATGAATAGACATTTCTCTAACGAAGAAATCTTGATGGTCAGCAGGCACATGAAAAGATGCTCAACGTCGCTCCTCATCAGGGACATACAAAAAAAAACGACACTCAGATATCACCTCCGCCAGTCATTGTGGCGAAAATGAACAGTTCAGGAGAATATAGATGCTGGCGAGGATGTGGTGAAACAGGAGCCCTCCTGCACCGTTGGTGGGAATGCAAACTGCTGCAACAGCTCTGGAAAACAGTGTCGAGTTTCTATTAAAAATAGATCTTAACTATGACACAACAGTAGCACTGCTAGGAATTTACCCAAAAGATACAGGAGTACTGATGCATAGGGGCCCCTGTACCCCAATATTAATAGAACCACTGTCAACAATAACTAAATTGTGGAAAGAGCCTGAATGTCCATCAATGGATCAATGGATGAAGAAACTGTGGTTTATATACACAATGGAGTACTACGTGCCAATGAGAATAAAATATGGACCATTGTAGCAATGTGGATTGAACTGGAGAGTGTTATGGTAAGTGAAAGACAGATACGATATGTGTGCACTCATGTGAATCCGGAGAAACTTAAAAGGAACCCACGAAAAAGGCGTAGGAAAAAAAAAGAATTTAGAGTGGGAGAGAGCCAAAGCATGAGACTCTTAAAAACAGAGAAAAAACTGAGGGCAGATAGGGGGTGGGAGGGAGGGGAGGGTAGTCAATGGGTATTCAGGAGGGCATGTTGGGTTGAACACTGTGTGTTGTGTGCAACCAAATTTGACAATAAATTTCGTATTAAAAGAAAAACAGAATATGCTTTTCTTATTTCTGGGAAATAGTCCATGCTTTCATTAATTTTTTGTAAGATCTATATCTTACGTGGGGTTCAAACTCGTGACCCTGATATCCAGTCCAAAACTCCAGATTGAGCCCGCCAAGCACGCCTGTCCTATCCAAGGCTAATATCTTGAGATTTAAGTCGACTTAACTCAGAAACGCAGTGAGTCTTTGTTGCAGCCAACTGCAAACCACACATCAGACAAAACGGGAGGTGAAAAAAATGGGGATGATGCCTGCCTTTTGAAAAGCATTCCAATCTCAAAGTAATACCAAAAAGAGATCTCACCTTGTTAACGGATTTTGGTTCGCCGATGTTACCGGTGATAATCGAGATACAAGAACGAACCGCCATGAAAATGACATTCCCATCATGGGACCCAGGAGGAAAGGTGGGCCCCACATTGCAGAGGGCGGCCACCATCTGGGCCCGTTTGGCTTCCACCTCGCACAGCGTCATAGCCTTCCTCAGGGTCTGCTGCATCTTCTGCTCCACCACCTCCACTCTCTCTTGCAACTGGCGATTTTGATCTGCAGTCTAGGAAATGAAGGCAAAGCATCAAAGTGTAGCAAGTTTTCTCTCTTCCATTTTGAATAAAGTGAAACAAAATCTAAATGCAAAGATCTATTGTAAGTTCTGACTGAAGCCAATGTTTTTGTTAAGTGTTTCAGAGTAAACATTTCCCTTCACCCATTGTCTTGGGCCTCATTTCACTGTGCAAAACATGTCTTGCCAAAGTATTTGCTCTGCTTCAGTATCTTCAAAGAAGTCTTTCAAAAGACAATTCCCACATATTAAAGAAACCCATCTTCTGGAGGAGCTTTCTCGTTCTTCCTGACAAGTTAAGGAGAGAAGAGTTGGGTCTTACATAATTATAAACTGTTGTCTTAGGGCTCGCTACATATGGCATTCTGAGGTGGCGCATCTGCCAGCACAGAGCTTCGGAGAGCATGCCTGATGCTTGTGGAGTTATTTTTGCAAGTTTATGGTTATTCTACAAAACACTTTCACTCTTGAAAAATAATTCAACCTGGAAAAAAACGAGATTTTTTAAAAGACTTTTAAGGACTCTGAGGTGGCTTGTCAAGTGTTCACCTTCGGTTTAGGTTATAATCTCATAGCTCATGGGTTCAAGGCCCGCCTCGGGCTCAGTGTTGACAGCTCAGAACACGTAGCCCGTTTTGGATTCTGTGTTTCCCTCCCTCCCTCTCTGGCCTCCCCTGATCATGCCCTCGTTCGGTCGCTCCCTCTCTCAAAAATAAATAAGCATTAAAAATATCTAAGTCCTTTTAAAAATTATGTAGGAGATGTTCCTGAAAGGTTAACACATAATCCCACAAAATTCTTCTGTTTGGGTTTAGCTTTGTGTGTATATACTCACCTGATATCCTGCCTTAAAACCCTCAAATAAATAAATTACATGCTGTACACATTGTTTTTCACGATCTGCCTTTTACAGTCATGATTTGGAACATCTTACATGCTCTCAAACAGCATTCCTGAAAGTCATTTTAATGGCTTCCTAATATTTCACTTTTATTGTCATTTTGTGTCTACTGACACATTTTACAAACACACCAGGCAAACTCTTTTCCCCAGAAGCTGGATGAGGTTTTCCTTTTTACTGCCGGATGACCTGAGACAACCAAGGAAGAGACGTGCGGCTTCCCAAAACACAGGGTCTTACATCCTCAGGCCAGGCTATGCTTCTGCACCTGACATTCCCCCTATCTCAAGTTCTAACTAAAACGGTCAGCTGCCTACAAATTCCTGGCCACTCACCGCTAGTTTGGAAAGAGTGCTAAGAGGCAAAAGAATAACGTGCAGTTAACACACAAGAAGGAATCCAGGAGGGTAGCAACATAACACGCTTACATAACATCTAAAAGAATTAATCCCATGACGTTGAAGTAACCCCGTTTTTCAACACAACATTTTAACATCCTGAAAGCTTTACACTGAGACTAGGTCCTTAACTTCACTTGTAATTAACAAAAGAGGAATGACGTTCAATGCAACCAACGACGATGCAGAGAGTCTTTCTTTGCTATCTTGTTTTCAAGTTTATCCTTGAGGTCGTGCGGACAGGTGGTTTTCATGCTGTGCCCTGAGACAACGCTTCTCAAGGTTAGTGATCCTCTCTTGTATGTCTTCCTTCTGGACCATGGCCTACAGCAGGTATATCAGAGGGAAAACGGAAAGAATTAGTGTACGACATACTAATATACTCCAGACAGAAAAACGGTGAAATCCTCATTTCCAAAGAGAAAAGTAGCATCCTCGAGGCACCTGGGTGGCTCAGCTGGTGACGATTTGTGAACTGTGGCCCCGTGTCAGGCTCAGCGCCGACACTGCGGAAGCTGCTTGGGATTTTGAGCACTCAGTTACCCAGCCTTATTCTTTCCGATGTGTTGAAAGACAAAAAGATAATAAAATCTCCCGGAAATAAAATCTCGGCAGCCTCCGGACACAAGTGAGCTTTCCACAGTTCAGGGCCTTCCGTCTGGAGACACACACCATAAGACAACCATCATTTTTCCGGGAGAAGGGTGGATGAAATCTCACCCAATTACCACAAAGTTGAAGCAGTGGTGTTAACAAATGGACACCAAACTCAACCTTCAATATAATTGGAAGTCATCTTCTGTAGCTTCATCCTGTAACAAAATTGTATCCCATGGTATCTGACACTGCAAATGGAACAAGACAGTTCTGCCCTGAGTTTCTTGTCCACCACCCGAAAGATTCCTCTTTCAGCCTTCCGTTTACTAAGCAATTTATGTCAGCAGTCTCAAGAGTGAAAGTGAGGACTCAAGAAGTGATTGAATTCTCCACATATTGAACTCTGCTGCGGGGTCTCCCCCATCTTGGGCAAACAACTCCGCTGAATGGGTTATATAGTTTCTGCAAATACTTTTGTTTTAAATTCTTACACGACCTCACCCACACTAAGGTACTAAACAGACTGCACGTGTACGTACACAAGGGTCTGAAACGGTCTTCTTGAGTTGGCATTGCTGGGCTGGGGTTGGGGTGTGGGGGGACTGTCCACAAAGGGCAGCTCACAGTGACAGGAGGAGGCACAGAGAAACCATCCTACCCTTACTAGTTTCTGTGACAATGATCAGATTCCCATCGACGACCACACGTGCAGAAGCGGCCGCACTCCTCCATGACCTTACGCCAGGACCAGCGGGCTGCCCCTCCCTCACTCTGACCACCACGACCAGGGGCACGGAACCCCTGGGAGGAGGGCAGGGCGGCAGAGGCGGCCGTGACGGCCCCTCGGCAGAGCCGCCCTCGCACGGTCGTGCCCCCGTAAGCGACTTGGCAGCACCACGCTGGTTCCTACGTGCCGAGTGTGTTCCCAAAACGGACTCGAGAGCACGGCATGGGCCAAGCTCAGGTGGCCCACACTCCACACCCGAGGGCACTCCGCCACTTGCCCGCCAGGCCTCAACAAGGGAGAGCCCGGGGAAGACAGATTCAACTACGCAGATGGAGAGACGGTCCGTCCAGGCCCCTGAGTAACGTGCTGTTCTGCTGCTACTTCTATAAAACCCCAAAAGTTCAAACCCGTGGGAAATGAAGGACACACTGGGCAAAGACCGAACTAAAAACACCCCACATTTGTCTCGACGACGGCGTGGCCATTTCAAATGCCACTGACTTCACGGATATCTCGCTGCAACTTGGTGTTCTTTTCTTCAGAAATGAAGAGGTCCTTCCCTGAGGTGTCTAGGTCCTCTTCCAGCTTGACCACGAGGCTGGAGAGGAGAGCCAGGCGCTCTTTCATCTAGCTCTGCACCTTTGAAAGCCAGAAAGGGAAGCAAGGGACGGGCCCCACGGCAAGTCTTGTGTTGTTTAAAAAAACAAGGGATAAAAGAAACCCAATCAAATCCTGTGATGACGTCTGGAGCTGAAATTTGAATGTGGCCCTTAAATCTTCTACGAAACTTTACCTCTCCACACCTAACCATTCTCTCACTTGGAAATAAAGGGATTGAGTTTCTACTCAGAAGTCTTTCGTTAGTCTTTACTGTAGAGTTACCCTAAGGTGCCCTTCGCCTCATATAACATGAGAGAACACTGGCAAGGTTTTTCTCGGTTGCTTATGTTCACACAGTTGCTTGTTAAGAGCTTTCAATTTTACATTGGAGAGAAAACTTCCCCGAAAAAAAGTACATGATGAAATTTGTACCAGCCAATCGATACACACATTTCCACCAACCACTGCTATTTAACCACAGAGGTCTGACTTCTTACAAGAATTCAAGAAGCTTAAAAGGAAACTCCAGTTACCCAAACACGCAATGTGTGCCTGATCACACACAACATGTGCACAAGTCAAGAACCGCCGTGGCCACGCACACCGTTTCTTCATCCGTTTTGTGACTCTTGAACATAGAAGTCAGGGCCTTGAGCATCTCCGGCTCACTGGACACGCCAGCTTGAGACTCCACCTGTTGCCTCACAACCGTCATCCGGAGAGATCTCTCGTGCCTGGAGAAAAGGTACTCCAAATGTTCCAGCAACAGCTGGCGGGAGAGGCAAAAAGAATCCGTGTTTCAAGAACACCTTCAGTTCCGGGCCTCAAATTCACCAAATGCAAAACCAAGTCTGAATCCCTTCAATTCAGTTCCGAGGCAGGGAGCCGCCCAAGCAAATGGGTTAAAATAGCCTTACTTTTCCTCACAGATCAAAGTCTGAGAAAAATGGGCCCCATCCAACTCCACTGGGACATGTGGACAAGGGGAGAGAATGGTGTCCTGTGTGTAAATACACTGGCAGGGGGCCTACTGACCCTGGTCTTATTTCGCTCTTCCTTCGTTTCTGTGGTTTCCTCTCTGTGTGAGAGCTGCTCCGTGCAAATGTTGAGCTCATCAGTGAGTCCTGCAAACTCCTGGGGTTGCAGACGGGATAAAAGTGGAGAAACAGAGGGGGTCGTTCACAAGAGCTCACCAGGCTTCCGTGGTTCTCCAGAGTCCACTCACTCTACTCCAATCACCCACCACCTTCAAGTAGCACACACATAAATCCCTTCCTCACCACTCACAGCAGTCCCAGGGATATTCGTAGGAACTGAGACTCAATGGGACAGAGATATTTTCAGGTGCCTTGCAGGTCTATGACAGAGGAAATCTGCTGACTCAGGAACAGGTAGAGAAGGCTGTTGCCGACTCCCAGCCTCTGGCCTCATCTGGCAAGCAGGCTTGTGGAGCGGCAGTGGGGAAAAGGCAACGGGACTCAAAAGCTGCTGACAGCCTGAATAACTGGGTCAAAGTCAACCATACAGAATGGACTGTTCAAAATTGATGGTCCGACTCGACGAAAGGAAGAGTTTAAGACTTATTTCCTTAGTCAAACAGGAAAATTTCTGGATGAAGCGTTTCTGAGTAGAGAGGTGCCGGGGCCTACAACCCCGCGTGGGGTTTTTCTTCCGTCAATACTGAGCGCCCACCCAGGACGTGCCATACGTGTGGGCTCCAAGGAGGTATACGCACACTCTCCAGTCAGTCGAGCACAGAGACCGATGCAAGGCTCAATCCGTGAACCTTGACATCATGACCTGAGCCGAAACCAAGAGTCAGACGCTTAACTTCCTGAGCCACCCAGGCGCCCCAGAGGTTTTGTCGCTACAGGACAAATGGAATAAAGGTTCACTTCACAACTGACATTCAAATAAAGAGTGGTTGACTTCGGCAATTCTAGAAAATCTGTATAAACAGGTGACATACTTCAAGGTCCTACATAAATTAACCCTTTACAAATCAATAAGAATTTTACCACAGAACTGACCACGTTCCTTGCAATGTGACTTGACAAGGTGAACTTACAGAAGCCTATCTGATCCTTGATGTAGAACTGTGCAAACCCATTTCTATGTGGAGATTTTGTTCCAATAAATACATTGGAAATTTTTCTGGAGATGTGTGACGTTTGGAAAGACTGGCAGTTGAGCTGAGCAGCTTCGAAACTTACCAAAACTTCTGCACTGAAACAGTACCCACACGACGCCATTTGCAGTCAAGAGAAAGGCAAACAAATGTGGATACGCAGGATTAAGTACTAAACGCATAACACGAGCTGTAGCAGACGCTTTCCTCTGGGGGAAGTGTGCACCACCTCCTGTTGCTATTGAGGTCACCTCAAGTGTTGCACGAATCTGCTAATCAGCTCTTGGTAAGCCCTTCATTTCTCCAGTAAACCAAGCACCAAAGGAAACGTGATTTCTCACGGTTCCTGCGTAATTGTCACCGTGTTAAGCATAATACCATCAACCATGGATTAAACCCTTGGAGCCGTCTGTGTCTGTAGGGTGCTGGACGTGCTCCCGCGATGCAAAGAAGAGTCATGTTATAAGAAAAGGCTGAACGGCCTGACATGTACTGAGGCCCACAGCTGCAGCTGCCAGCCGGCCAGTGTGAAGACCATGGGGGCACATAAAAGGGAAATTCTCGAAGCTCTCGCTGCGGCTATCCCAGCACATGAAAAACCTGGTGATTTTTCTGAGACATCTGTTTGGTGTCGTGTTGAAGATGTGGCATCTCTATGGATGTACTAATGTTATGAGACGGACACACGTGCAGTCTCGACTCAAACGGAAAGACAAGTCTTGACATCACAACTTAAGGCAGAATAGAGGGAAGGATCAAAAACTGGAACATTTCAATGCAGGCACAGTATAGATTGGTGATTTTAGAAAGGGGTTTGGCTTTTAGAATGGTCAAGACGATAGGAGAAGCAGGTTCTACCACGAAGAGGAAGCACACGGTTTCCCAGACGCCCCAGAGAATATTGCAGAGAAGGAACGACCATCCACCGCATGTCAACCACTCCAACACAAACAGTGAAAAACCCAAGAAAATCAGTTGAGGAGACCAAGGCTACCTGCACAGGTTTTTCTTGCAGGAGGAGGTGCCCTGTCAGGAGGAAAATGCCACCAAGGACGTTTATCCACGAGAAAGACAAGTGAGCAGCAAAATGTTGGGTAGGAAGGGGTGAAGCAGCTACCGTCTAAGCGGATACAGTCGGGTGTGTGATCAGGGCGGCTGGCCCTGTGTAGGAAGCTCACCCCATTGTCCTGAAAGCAACAAGTCCCAGTGGCCAGTGGTCTGGCTGCACAACCAGAGCCCTTTCCCTGGACAAGTTCCATCCCGGTTCTGTCCCTCAACTCAGGAAGTACGCTGAAAGCAAGGGACTGTCCTCTAGTGTTCCTATGACACTGGACAGTGTCCTGGCCACCCAGAACCCCACGGGTCACAATCAAACGTGTCTTGGCGGCTCACTCGCTCTGGATGGCAGCAAGTCTAAGTCAGCATGTGGAGCAGGGGCCACGAGGACCTATGAAGCTCATGACAAATGCCATTTACAAGAAGGACGGTCAATGCTACCAAAGAGAAAAACCTCAGAGGAAACATATGAAAGTCAGGAAGATTCCAAGGGATGTTTTTATAAACTCCTTCAAAGCCACCAAAATAAAGAAATCCCTGCTAGAGAAGACTGTCCAAATGACGTGGTCACAGGACGTACGTCACAATCAGGAAACTCGTGAATGTGACTCTGAATATGGTAAAAAAATAATAATAATAAATAAATAAATAAATAAATAAATAAGAAAAAGATTTGGGGGATGCAGAGATTCAAAATGTGTATCCTAAAGGTCAAGAGTGCAGAGAAAAACCCAGAGGAGGTCACAGAAGACAGCACAGAGAGGAGATCTGGTGAAAAAGCCAAAGTGCGAGGAAAGTTGAATGGAAGTGGCATCGCTGGAAAGCCTTCTGCCACCAGGAGTGATCCGGCAGAGTCTCGTCTACCGTCCCATATTGACCATTCCATGACAAGGGCGCTGGGACTAAACCCAGCCAGCCGTCTATGGAGACATTGGCCAGAAAGGCCCTTCTGAAAAGTGGCAAAGACATTGCCCGTATCCACCACATACAGCCAGGCCCCGAGACCCAAAATTGCCCCATTCAGCGGGTCCCCCCCACCCCATGCAGGTCTGCACATCAGGACATTTGTGAGACCCACCCTCACTTTCCAGACAGCAAATCCTCACAAAGGAGCTCAGTGAATCTCTTCACCTGCCATACACACGTCTGTGCGTGAAAATCGAAGGAGCATGCAGCCAGGCCACCCGAGACGCATGTGTGTCACTACCGCTGAGGGTTCATCAGGAGGAACATCCTGTGTGACTTTTGTGCACTTGGACAACCTACCCACACACGGATATAAGGTACATAAGATCTGATATAAAACGAATAATGTGTTTTCCATAACTAGTCTTTCAAAAAATGACTTTACCTTGTAGCATGCTTGTCTCCGTCCCTGCCCGGAGAAAATGCCTCTCAGCCTACTATCACAGGCGTTTTTTGTAATGCAACAGTGTGTTCAGACTGTATGAGGAATGTGGCTGTAAAACTGCAGGCTAGAAAAGCTTTATAACAATTCATTCACCCCTGTATCTCCTAGGCCATGAAGAAGCAAATGTACTGATTACATTAAGCAATCATGAAGCAACACTCTTCAATGTTAATGCATGAATTGTTACACATGTAACAATGTAAATATACAGGAATCTTTCCAATCTCTCCATTTCTGACGACTAGTTCTGGAGATACACTTAAAAACAGCTTAGTGTGTAACCTAAGTCAACAGTGATGCGTGAGCTGATAGATAATTTATCCTAGAAACAAAACGGAGAATAAACTTAGGTATGAATACAGCACAGAGCTGTGAACTTGTTTTCTATGTAACTTTGTTTCCATAGCTTCCTCTCCTCGGAGCATATGGTATAGATGACATAAAACATACAAGTGCTAATGGATTTTTTTGTGTTCTACTAAGGTTTCTGGACAACAGGAGAGTTTGAACACTTGAGATTTCTGGTGAGGAAAAGTTATACATGGATTTTCAATTTGGGGCAGGATTTAAAACCGAGAACCAAGTTTTTTTTAGGATCAGCTGTAGTCATCCGTGAGGAAGAATGGAGAAAGCGCTACCATTGTCAACAGAAAAGAGTAAAATAGAAGGAATTTTGCTATTTTAATTTTTTAAATGTTATTCTTTATTTCTTAGAGACAGAGACAAAGAGCAGCAAGGGAGGGGCGGAGTGAGAAGGAGACAAGAATTCAAAGCAAACTCAGGCTCTGGGCTGTTAGCACAGAGCCAGACTCGGGGGTTACCTTGCCAACACAAAGTTCATGACCCGAGCTGAAGTTGGCCGTTTAACCTACTGAGCCACCCAGGAACAGAATAGGAACACTTCGGAGGTTCCTTGTACACAAGGCAAACGTGATTCCCCCAAAGAGTTAATTGCTAAGTTGCTTAGCGAAAGCCAGCACGAAGGGCCAACAGGCAGGACACAGTTTCAGAAGGCCGTCTTCTCAGAGATCGTGGCCCATTGTACACGGATGGGGCAGGATGCCGGCATCTCTCCACAGCAGCAGGCGATCCCAGCACAGCCAAGTTGCTGAGAGGCGGGTGGGGCAGGTTCAGGGAAGACTGCAGGACTCGGTCCTCCACGAGTCCACCCAAGGGAAGACAGGGTACAGGTATCCAGGGACCTCACACACGGCCTCTGACACATGCAAGCTCCACGACACAGTACCCAGGGACAAGCAGGGAGAAGGAAGAGCAGGAAAAAGGCAAATCCTTCTCCCTGGTTCTGACCACCAGACCAGGTAGCAAGATGTTACATTCACAGGAGGAGGCAGAGATGTTTGCCGATTTTTGGCCCACGTGGAACTCAAAGAGCCGACAACCCACCCAGATGGAGCTTCACTATGAGGTGCTCGGAAAGGTGTCCAAGAGACAGAGTGGGGTGGATGAAGGAGACTTCAGGGAAGCCGAACCTCCCAAGAAGAATCGCCTCCCCGATTCTGAATGACAGACTCATGTGACAGAAGCCATCCTGCAGCCGCACTGTGCACACTTTCCACCGAACCACACACTCCCATGCCCTTCTATTGCTCTGCGTAAAACCACATACGTCCTTGGATGAAGTACCTGCAGCACATACTCAGTTCAGCACCGAGAACAGTGCCTGTCGTGCACTCAATAAGCAGGTGAATACTTTTGTGTACGCCTTGTACTCACCCAGGTAACTATTACACAAACTTCTTTTCAATATTACGTAGTTTTGTGTAGTGTATAAAGACACAAACTGTCCTGTACTTTATGTGATGGGTGATGTGAGGCGGTTGTACCTATTGCCTAAAGCACGAATCTTGTAGCTCAATCCACACAAAAGGAGTCACTCTACCCAATGGCGTCTACCCTGCTTCCAGTTGCGTCACCTCCCAACCCACTATCCACACAGTAACAGCACCAGCTTTTTAAAAATTTAACATCATGTCAGTCCTTTCCCCTGAGGACACAATGACCCAAGGCCCTTCTCTGAATACCAAATTCCTTACGGGGAAGTTTCTGCCCAACACCAACTGCCTGGTGCCTCACTTGGCTCCACTTCCACCTCCATAGCTTAAAACAAAGGCACGTTTCTCCTTGATTCTGGCCTTTGGCCCCAGAGTGAGACTGCTGGGAGAGTGTTCTGTTAGACTCAGCTCCTGATGTACCTCTCCGGGAAAGTCCTTTCCTGAACCGCAGTGCGCAAGTAAGCAATTCCTCCTAACTGCATCATTCTTTCAGAGAGACTCTTTCAGATGTGCTTCCACCTCCGTCTCCGAGGAACACAGATGCCAGATCCCAGCTACCACAATGGTGCCGAGTCACAGACGGGCTCAACAAGGGTGTCTGGTTGTGTCTGTGCACATGATGCGGGTGCACCAACCCAGAAACCCTTGTTGTTGGGGTTGCACTGTACAGTTGAGGGGCAAAGCGCCCCGAGCCTGCTTCAGTTTCTTGGTCTCTCTTCCGCTGCCCTTCTGTCCGTACGTTTCTCTCTCAAAAGTAAATAAACATTACAAAAAATTTTTTTAAAAAGCCAAAACTGATCAAACACTCACAGAATAAGTGTCACGCCATCCACCTCCTTGGCCTGCTTTGCCACATCCAGCCCGTCACTGCAATGCTTGCCCTGGGCAAGCACCTGAAAGGGGAGGAGGGCAGCGGCGGTGGGGTGGGGGTGGGGGGGCTGAGACACTTAAAACGTCACCGCTCAATGGACGCTGGCTGAGCGTGGGCAAACTGGATGGCCATTTTAGAACGACACGGGTACTAGGCAAGGACTAATGGGTTTCGTTTTCTCCTGTAACAAACGCTGTCGACCAAAAGTTTTACTATGACTTCTTTTTCTTCTCCGCCTGCTCTTATAAGTGTGAGTAGTCTGTTAGTCAACCTATCATGAACTAGGAAAGATGATTTCAATTTTAGACATGTTTGAAGGCATCACGGAGACACTGAGACAGTCACAACTGGAAAGACTGAGACCCCAACAAAAGGGAAGCCCGCTGAGCCAACTCTAATGTTCAGGGTCCTCTCTCTCCTTCAAGGGATTTGAGGATTCTGAATTTCTTCAGGGATTTGAGGCAATATACCAATGAGCAGGAAAGGAAACAAAACAGACAGCCGAGCAGAAAGTCACTGATAACCAGCACTGTACAGCACAGGGAGGCACAGAAAATGAGCCAAGCACTTGGCAAACATTGCCTGAGAAGCTGAGCCTCCCATAATCTCATTGTGCTGCGGAGAAAATACCGGGGCTTTTGGACCAAGCCTCAAAGAGGGGTCCTGGAAGACACTCCAGCCCTCGAGATGGACATCCTGGAAGACTACACGGGGGTGGTGAACATTGTGAGGCCCGCTCACGCTGAACCTTACAAAGACTGGGGCCCAGTGACAAGTCATTCAGGCCTGACTGGGCTCAATAACCATCACAGTGTGTGGGGGATGAAAGGCTGAAGAAAAGCAAGCACACGAAGAGCCTCTGTGCTTCTCCGTGATGTCCAACACAAAATTTAAAAAAGAAATTAAGAAAAGAAAAAGAATGAATGAAGAGAAATTAAAAAAAGAAACAAAAGAAAGAAAAGAAAAAAGAAAAGGGGTGCCTGGGTGGCTCAGTCGGTAAATCATCCCACTTTGGTTCAGGTCATGAATCAGGTTTTAAGGTTTGAGTCCCGTGTCGGGCTCTGTGCTGACATTGAAAAGCATGGAGCCTGCTTTGGATTCCGTGTCTCCCCCTCCCTTGCTCAAGATTTGTCTCCACCTCTCTCGCAAAATAAATAATATTTAAAAAAAATTATTTTAATAAAAAAAGAAAAAAACAGAGAAAGGCACGAGGATAGCTCAGGTTACTCGTTTAGGTGACCAAAAGTTGGTTTCGACTCAGGTTTGTGAGTGTGAACCCTGTGTTGGTCTCTCTACTGATAGAATGGAGCCTCTCAAGAGGCTCTACGCCCCGCCCCCCGTCTTCTACCCCAACGCGTACTCTCAATCGCTTTCTGAAAATAAACTTTTAAAAAAGACATGTTTTACATCATGTAGACCAAAAGAAGAAATAACAGAAAGAGACCAAGGGGAGACACACCGACCGGAATACGGCATACAAAGGTCAATTGTCCAACAAGCATACTTGACAAATGGGAAATTTTCAGAGAATCAAAACAGATTCTAAACCTAAAAATTATCAGAGCTAAAATTAAGAACTCAGGTGGCCTGGATGGCTCATTTGGTTAAGCATCTGACTTCAGTTCAGGTCGTGATCTCGTGATTCGGCAGTTTGAGCCCCGCGTTGGGCTCTGTGCTGAGTGCTCAAAGCCTAGAACCTGCTTCGGTATCTGTTTCTCGCTCTGTCTGTTCTTCCCTTGTTCACATTCTGTCTCTCCAACATACATAAGAGTAAAAAAAATTTTTTTAGTAACGTTAACAACTATTTGGGCTTAATATCAGACTAGGCACAGGTGAAGAGAGCCACAGTGAACTGGAAGATAAGTAGGTAAAAATTTATCTGGACCATACACAGAGAAAAAAATCAATAGAGAGACCCAAAAGACACACAAAATATGGGTAAGTGTCCAATGAGAACCTTCGAAGTAGAGAAAACACAGAATGCGGGTTACCAGATCCCTACAAAAAGAAGAATCAAAACTTTCCAAAACTGATAAAAGAACCATGAAAATGACTCCACCAAGAATGCTTGAGGCAAAAAGATGTTAACAATCATGAGAGGGAAAAGATACCGCCTTCCATGGGACAAGACTACCAGCTCACGTTTCCAGAAAGCAAATGAAGCCAGATGATTGTAATCTAGAAAATGTTGAATGAAAATAACCACCAACCTGGAAGTCTTTACCTAACAAAAAACTTCTTCGAAGTGAAGGCAAGGTAAAGATGTTTTCCAGGAAAAACAAAAGCAAAATGAGAAAAAACAAACATAAAAAACTAAGATTAGGAACCAACCACACACACAAACTAAAATCAATATTAAAACACGTCGTTAAAGAAAAAAAAAAAAAAAACCTAGTCTCTGACAGATATAGGAAAAATCGAGGCTTGCAGAACAACGTCCCAACAGAAAGGCTATGAGAACAAATCTTAACAAAGGCACAAAACAATGACAACTACGCCAAAATCCATCTAAAACTTTAAAATTTTTACCGCAAAAAGATGAAGGGGAGTTCACTGTGGTTCAAGTGTCAAAGGAAACAGCAGGGGCGCCTGGTTAACTTGTTCAGTTGAATGTCCGACTTTGGCTCTGGTCACGATCTCACGGTTTGTGAGTTGGAACCCCGTGTCAGGCTCTGTGCTGATGACTCAGAGCCTGGAGACTGCTTCAGATTCTGTGTCTCCATTTTCTCTAGCCCCTAGTATTTCACTTTTATTGTCATTTTGTGTCTACTGACACATTTTACAAACACACCAGGCAAACTCTTTTCCCCAGAAGCTGGATGAGGTTTTCCTTTTTACTGCCGGATGACCTGAGACAACCAAGGAAGAGACGTGCGGCTTCCCAAAACACAGGGTCTTACATCCTCAGGCCAGGCTATGCTTCTGCACCTGACATTCCCCCTATCTCAAGTTCTAACTAAAACGGTCAGCTGCCTACAAATTCCTGGCCACTCACCGCTAGTTTGGAAAGAGTGCTAAGAGGCAAAAGAATAACGTGCAGTTAACACACAAGAAGGAATCCAGGAGGGTAGCAACATAACACGCTTACATAACATCTAAAAGAATTAATCCCATGACGTTGAAGTAACCCCGTTTTTCAACACAACATTTTAACATCCTGAAAGCTTTACACTGAGACTAGGTCCTTAACTTCACTTGTAATTAACAAAAGAGGAATGACGTTCAATGCAACCAACGACGATGCAGAGAGTCTTTCTTTGCTATCTTGTTTTCAAGTTTATCCTTGAGGTCGTGCGGACAGGTGGTTTTCATGCTGTGCCCTGAGACAACGCTTCTCAAGGTTAGTGATCCTCTCTTGTATGTCTTCCTTCTGGACCATGGCCTACAGCAGGTATATCAGAGGGAAAACGGAAAGAATTAGTGTACGACATACTAATATACTCCAGACAGAAAAACGGTGAAATCCTCATTTCCAAAGAGAAAAGTAGCATCCTCGAGGCACCTGGGTGGCTCAGCTGGTGACGATTTGTGAACTGTGGCCCCGTGTCAGGCTCAGCGCCGACACTGCGGAAGCTGCTTGGGATTTTGAGCACTCAGTTACCCAGCCTTATTCTTTCCGATGTGTTGAAAGACAAAAAGATAATAAAATCTCCCGGAAATAAAATCTCGGCAGCCTCCGGACACAAGTGAGCTTTCCACAGTTCAGGGCCTTCCGTCTGGAGACACACACCATAAGACAACCATCATTTTTCCGGGAGAAGGGTGGATGAAATCTCACCCAATTACCACAAAGTTGAAGCAGTGGTGTTAACAAATGGACACCAAACTCAACCTTCAATATAATTGGAAGTCATCTTCTGTAGCTTCATCCTGTAACAAAATTGTATCCCATGGTATCTGACACTGCAAATGGAACAAGACAGTTCTGCCCTGAGTTTCTTGTCCACCACCCGAAAGATTCCTCTTTCAGCCTTCCGTTTACTAAGCAATTTATGTCAGCAGTCTCAAGAGTGAAAGTGAGGACTCAAGAAGTGATTGAATTCTCCACATATTGAACTCTGCTGCGGGGTCTCCCCCATCTTGGGCAAACAACTCCGCTGAATGGGTTATATAGTTTCTGCAAATACTTTTGTTTTAAATTCTTACACGACCTCACCCACACTAAGGTACTAAACAGACTGCACGTGTACGTACACAAGGGTCTGAAACGGTCTTCTTGAGTTGGCATTGCTGGGCTGGGGTTGGGGTGTGGGGGGACTGTCCACAAAGGGCAGCTCACAGTGACAGGAGGAGGCACAGAGAAACCATCCTACCCTTACTAGTTTCTGTGACAATGATCAGATTCCCATCGACGACCACACGTGCAGAAGCGGCCGCACTCCTCCATGACCTTACGCCAGGACCAGCGGGCTGCCCCTCCCTCACTCTGACCACCACGACCAGGGGCACGGAACCCCTGGGAGGAGGGCAGGGCGGCAGAGGCGGCCGTGACGGCCCCTCGGCAGAGCCGCCCTCGCACGGTCGTGCCCCCGTAAGCGACTTGGCAGCACCACGCTGGTTCCTACGTGCCGAGTGTGTTCCCAAAACGGACTCGAGAGCACGGCATGGGCCAAGCTCAGGTGGCCCACACTCCACACCCGAGGGCACTCCGCCACTTGCCCGCCAGGCCTCAACAAGGGAGAGCCCGGGGAAGACAGATTCAACTACGCAGATGGAGAGACGGTCCGTCCAGGCCCCTGAGTAACGTGCTGTTCTGCTGCTACTTCTATAAAACCCCAAAAGTTCAAACCCGTGGGAAATGAAGGACACACTGGGCAAAGACCGAACTAAAAACACCCCACATTTGTCTCGACGACGGCGTGGCCATTTCAAATGCCACTGACTTCACGGATATCTCGCTGCAACTTGGTGTTCTTTTCTTCAGAAATGAAGAGGTCCTTCCCTGAGGTGTCTAGGTCCTCTTCCAGCTTGACCACGAGGCTGGAGAGGAGAGCCAGGTGCTCTTTCATCTAGCTCTGCACCTTTGAAAGCCAGAAAGGGAAGCAAGGGATGGGCCCCACGGCAAGTCTTGTGTTGTTTAAAAAACAAGGGAAAAAAGAAACCCAATCAAATCCTGTGATGACGTCTGGGCTA